>NC_045963.1:9315755-9915755 GCF_010909765.2 Amblyraja radiata | reverse complement strand
GCAAATTTCCTAACCTGGCCTTCTCCACAGAGGCATGCAGATACTCAGGTGTGTTCCACAATAAGTAATATTATAACAGCATACAGAGCAGCCAGTCATATACTGGTGCTGGCTCGAAGGGCCGAATGGCCTACTCCTGCACCTATTGTCTATTGTCTATATCTATGAATTTGTCACCTATCTAGCATGTACTACATATCAGCAGGCAGTGAAGAAAGCTAATGGGATGTTGGCCTTGCGAGAGGATTGGAATATAAGAGCAAGGAGGACCTGATGCAGTTGTACAGGGCCCTGGTGAAACCACAGCTGGAATATTGTGTGCAGTTTTGGTCTCCTAATTTGAAGAAGAACAATTCCTGCTCTCCAGAGATGCTGCCTGAGATACTCAAGCATTTTGTGTCTATCTGACTGTGCACTTGCAGGCCTTAGCCAACAGAAAATATGTATTGGTTGTTAAAAACCCCTCCCCACTTCTCTATGGTCTGACAGCTTCACAAATGCCTTATCCAAATGGCATCCACCTCTGCATCATGACTGGCTGAAGAGTTTGTGGTTTATCTCCAGCTATTTTCCTATCTTTAGCCCAGGCCTACATTGTAATATTTGTTATTTTCTCACACAATTCATTTCCTTCTTGTCATCCTAGTTGGCTTTAATAAGATAGACACAAAAAGCCAGGGCAACTCAGCGGGTCAGACAGCATCTCTGGAGAAAAGGAATAGGTGACGTTTCGGGTCAAGACCCTTCTTCAGACTGAGAGTCAGGGGGAAGGGAATTGAGAGATACAAGGACGGTGATGTAGAGAGATGCAGAACTAATGAATGAGAGATATGCTACAAAGTAATGATGATAAATGAAACAAGCCATTGTAAGGTGTTAGATGTGAACGAGTACAAACAATGAGACTCAACAACGACTGAATCTGGAGATAGACACTAAATGCTGGAGTAACTCAGGGGACAGGCAGCATCTCTGGAGAGAAGGAATGGGTGACGTTTCAGTTTGAGACCCTTCTTCAGACTGGTTAGGGATAAGGGAAACGAGAGATATAGACGATGATGGGGAAAGGTAAAGAACAATGAATGAAAGATATGCAAAAAAGTAACGATGATAAAGGCCATTGTTAACTTTGTTGGATGAAAATGAGAAGCTAGTGTGACTTGGGTGGGGGAGGGATAGAGAGAGGGGGATTGCCGGGGCTACCTGAAGTGGGAGGACTCAATTTTCATACAACTGAGCTGTAAACTGCCCAAATTAAATATGAGATGCTGTTCCTCCAATTTGCATTTAGCCTCACTCTGACAATGGAGGAGACCGAGGACAGAAAGGTCTGTGTGGGAATGGGAAGGGAGAATTAAAGTGTTTGGCAACCGGGAGATCAGGTAGGTTCAGGTGGACTGAGCGAAGGTGTTCAGCGAAAACAATGACCCAATCTATGTTTGGTTTCGCCGATGTATAAGAGTATAAGATGTATAACTTTGAAGCTTGTATGACTTGAGTGGGGGAAGGATGGGGAGAGAGGGAATGCAGGGATTACTTGAAGTTAGAGAATTCAATATTCATACCACTGGGTTGTGTCTTTAATAAGCCCTGAATGAATCTTAGGATTCCAAGGCTAATTTTGGAACGGATTATTTTTAGTGTGTTGCATTTTTATTAATCAAATGATGCTTCCTGAAGTGTTGCCATCAGCTCTTTAACAGATACCTGTGTCTAACAACCTACGTTTTTTGCAGAACACCTTCATGGTGCTGTCAATCTGTTAAGATCTGATCACCTCAAGTGACACTAAAGTACTTAACCGCAAGGCCAATTCAGTGGCCGTGCTGCAAGATAAACAGCAGTTTGCATCTCTATCAGCAGGTAGATCTCTCAGAAGTTGAAGTTGAAGTGTTTGCTGTTGAAATTTACTGATGGGGTTTGGGTGAGATGTATACTTAAAATGATGCAGTGGAATTTGTTTAACATTTCATTAAAATGTTCACGTTTGCAAATGTCAACCCTTCTTTGGTGATGGGAGAGTTAAATGTTATTCAGTGCTTTCAAATGTCAGGCCCATTTGATGCAGATATGTTTTTCCAAATTTCTGTTTGTTCTTCTTCACCTATTGATCATGCAAACTCCACTAGATAGGGGAGCGGGTTAGCATGCTGAATCTAATCTATTTTCCACTGTCAATTTAATGTTATTGATGTTAAAGTAACTCAGTGGAACAGGCAGCATCTCTGGAGAGAAGGAATTGGTGACGTTTCGGGTCGAGACCCTTCTTCAGTCACCCACCCCTTCTCTCCAGAGATGCTGCCTGTCCCGCTGAGTTACTCCAGCTTTTTGTGTCTATCTTTGGTCTAAACCAGCATCTGCAGTTCTTTCTTACATGTTAGTGATGTTGATCTCCATTCCGCCAGGAAGAAGGTTCTTGCTTGTACAAGGCAAGGCCAGTCATTAAACACGTCCAAAATGAGATTACCCGACCACCTGCCTGTAACATTCAAGTCCCTCAACATCATTGAGTCTAAATACTCTGTCCACAACAGTACTGAGGAGTAGCTTCACCAGCAGCCATTCAATAGAGACATTCCTCACAACCTCAAGGGTACATAAGAATGGGCATAAATGCTACTGTACCTGTGCCAGCAATGCCCACGTTCCAAAAAATGGTCAGAAGTGATGGAGTTTTGAAATCTGCCACCAAAGCCTGATAGAGGCACTAATCAGGGTAGACCTGTCCAAGCAGTGTAGGGAGAAGTAACTTTCTTCACGCCCCAATATTTACTCTGCTTTACTCAGAGAGTGGTAGCTGTGTGGAATGAGCTTCCAATGGAATTGGTGGAGGCAGGTTCGATTTTATCATTTAAAAATAAATTGGATAGGTATATGGATGGGAAAGGAATGGAGGGTTATGGTCTGAGTGCAGGTAGTTGGGACTAGGGGAGAATAAGTGTTCGGCACGGACTAGAAGGGCCGAGATGGCCTGTTTCCGTGCTGTAATTGTTATATGGTTATATGGTTATATAAAATGCACTTCTTCATTTGTCATGCCAGCTTTGTGTTTTATAAACTTCCCCTGATTAAGCTAAGGTGTCTTTTCCTGGGTCTAAATTATAGACAGGTCACAGGGCAGCACGGTGGGGCAGTGGAGGAGACCCAGGTTCGATCCTGACTATGGGTGCTGTCTGTACGGAGTTCGTCCGTTCTCCCCGTGACCTGCGCGTATTTTCTCCCGGTGCTCTGGTTTCCTCCCACGCGCCAAAGATGTAGTGGTTTGTAAGTTAATTGGTTTGGTAAAAATTGTAAATTGTCCCGATTTTGTGTGGGATAGTGTTAGTGTACGGGGATCACTGGCCGGTGCTGACTTGGTGGGCTGAAGGGCCTGTATCCAGGCTGTATGTCTAAGCTAAACTAAGCTAAACAGATCTTTGAATTGAACTCAAGGAGTCAAGTCTCTGCCACCTCTGCTAACCCTATCTGACCATCTGTTGCTAAAAACACATGTGTTGAGAAGGTATTTTGTGTGTACTGCTCTGTTTTATGAAGTTAAACTGAGATGGCTTATATTAACCCAACAGAGTGCGCGGTGGCATGAAGTTGATTTCCAATCTTAACCAATGCATTGATGGAGAATTATCAATCCCTGCTTCGCAATGGATAGTTTTACTGATTATCTTTGTACAAGAGAGGGGAAGAAGACAGCCAAATAATCCAGGGTGTTTATTGAAGAATGTGATGCTAACGCTGAAGACTATGAAACTAGCAATACATTTAAAAAATAATGGACCCTCTATGAAAACGATAAAGTATGAAATTATTCTGAAAAGTATATAACTGAGACCAGTGAATACTCAACTGTGAAATGGGGTAGAGAAAAAAACCAGGCAGTGAGACTGCATCACTCACCCTCAGCTGATTGTAGACGTGGCCTTGCTGGGAGAAATTGTGAATGCCAGTAGTATTTAATATTGGGACAAAGGCCTAACTAATTCGAATCGTACATCCAAGCAAGGTAATGAGATTGCTAGCAGCAGTTTCCAAATTCATCAGACACTACTGAAGAGTAACTCATAACTTCTGACACATGTGAGCAGAACAGGTTTAAATTTTAATGCTGTCTCACACGCTGTATACTTTAATTTCTCAGTCATGGATACTGTAGGTCTCCTGTTACTTACATTTAATCATCGCTTATGGGTTATGAATGTGCACCAGCATCAAAAGTTAAATCCTCTTTTACATTTCATTTCTATTTTGGTGTAAGCTATTATGCTCGCCTTCTTTTATTCCACTCACTATAAGGTCATAACGTCGAAAGGAATAGGAGTAGAATTAGGCCATTTGGCCCATCAAGTCTACTCTGCTATTCAACATGGCTGATCTATCTCTCCCTCCTAACACCATTCTCCTGCCTTCTCCCCATAACCCCTGACACCTGTAATAATCGAGATTCTATCTATCTCTGCCTTAGAAATATCCACTAATGGCCTCCACAGCCTTCTGTGGCAATGAATTCCACAAATTCACCACCCTCTGACTAAACAATTTTCTCCTTATCTCCTTCCTGAAAGAACGTCCTTTAATTCTGAGGCTATGGCCTCTAGTCCTAGACTCTCCAACTAGTGGAAACACCCTCTCCACATCCACTCTATCCAACTATGCATGCATATTTGCAGGCCTCTGCTGTGGGAGATGGAAGTCTGCAATAGTTTTCCATCTAACAGCTCCCTCTGATCAACTTCTTATACTGCAGGGAAAAGCAAATGGACACTGTCGGAGGAATCGTGACACACACCCACGTTCGATGTTCCTGGGAACAATGACCTTTGTCTAGGTTGGATTTTGAGACAGAAAGTTATTGGCCAACACAATAGTTTACAGACTGGGATTTTTTTGCCACTGTCGGATGAATACCCCATAAATGAATCCTTGCTTTGTTCAAAACACAATGAAGGATCACAGGATGCCATTTACAATTGAACTATTTTGAAGAAGACCGAATACCATTTTCAGTCAAATCACTGCACTAAAAACTGTTTGAAAAATTTGGGATTATTAGCAATATTTGATCGGACTTTACTGACTTTATTTTGCACTAAACTTTATTCCCTTATCATGTATCTGTACACTGTGAATGGCTCAATTGTAATCATGTATTGTCTTTCCACTGACTGGTTAGCGCGCGACAAAGCTTTTCACTGTACCTCGGTGCATGTGACAATAAACTAAACTGAACAAGGGGAGCAGAAGTGCTCATTCAAAGGAGTTATCTACACCACATCTTATCTATTCAAACCATGAACCTCTGTACAAGACAAAAGTGCTAGTGTAATGCCCCTGTCCCACTTAGGAAACTGAACGGAAACCTCTGGAGGCTTTGCGCCCCACCCAAGGTTTCCGTGCGGTTCCCGGAGGTTGCAGGTGGTTGCCGGAGGTTGCAGGTAGTGGAAGCAGGTAGGGAGACTGACAAAAACCTCCGGGAACCTCCGGGAACCGCACGGAAACCTTGGGTGGGGCGCAAAGTCTCCAGAGGTTTCCGTTCAGGTTTCCTAAGTGGGACAGGGGCATCTCTTGGCAATATGGATCAGTGACAGTTTGGGCTGGGACCCTTCCATCAGACTGAAGAAGAGTCACATCCCAAAACGTCACCTCTCCATGCTCTCCAGTGGTGCTGCCTGATCACCTGAGTTACTCCAGCACTCCAGTGTCTGTTTTTGTAAACCATCATCTGCAGTTCTTTGTGTCTCCATATACCTGTGTATGTAAACTGCTATGTATGGCAATCATTTTTCTGTATCAAAACTCAATTTGGAAAAAGTTCATGGTCCCCTGGAAAGTGAGAAAAAGTTATGGATGGAAATCTGCCGAGCAGGACCTTGTGACATTTTGAAAGGCAAGGACTGGTTAGGGATGGTCAGAATGATTTTATGATTGGGATATCGTATCCAATACGGCCATTGTAGCGTCTGTCCTCACATTCCCCATCATGGTCTGGTTTGGCTCAGCCACCAAGCACGACACCCGGAGGCTGCAGCGAATCGTCCTATCAGCTGAGAAGGTTATTGGCTGCAACCTTCCCTCCGTTGAAGAACAAGGGCCATGAAGCGAGCGGGTAAGATCATCTCTGACCCCTCTCACCCTGGCCACAAACTCTTTGAATCACTTCCCTCTGGAAGACTGTCAAAGCTGCTGCAGCCAGACATAAAAACAGCTTTCCATGAGTAATAGCTCCACTCAATAAGGCAAGGCAAGGCAAGGCAACTTTATTTATATAGCACATTTCATACACGAGGCAGACTCAAAGTGCTTCACATAAAAACATGTCATACAATAAATGAAATAATAAAATGAAATAAAATAGAAGAACTAAAAGAAAAGAAAAGCAAAATTAAAAATGCATTATAAAAAGTGCAAAAGTTAAAAGTGCAATGTAGTTAAGATTTAGCTGAAAGCTAAAGTAAACATAAAAGTTTTCAGTCTTGTTTTAAAAGTGGTCAAAGTTGAGGCAAGTCTTAAATCTTCAGGAAGTTTATTCCAGCTATTTGTTGCATAGTAACTAAATCCTGCTTTCCCATGTTTTGTATTTACTCTGGGAATCACTATCAGATTGGTTTCAGAAGATCTTAGCGGTCTAGAAGGCTTATATAGTGGAAGCATGTCAGTGATATACTTTGGCCCTAAACCATGTAGTGATATATAGGTGTTGGGTTACTTTAAGCCTTTCTTTTTTAGCACCAAAAACAATTATCTCTGTTTTGTCCTTATTTAGTTGGAGAAAATGTTGGCACATCCAGTCTTTGACTTGCTCAATGCACTGGCACAACAGATCTATGGGGCAATAGTCATTTGGTGATAGCGCTACATAGATTTGAGTGTCATCAGCATAGCAGTGGTGGTCAATATTATTATTTCGCATGATTTGCCCTAGTGGGAGCATGTAGATGTTGAATAAAGAGGGCCAAAAATCTGTAGCCTTCTTTAGCTCTGGTATTTAATTTAATTCACATGTTTAATTAATAATGCTTTATTAGTAATGTTTAATGTTTTATGTGTCATTCCTAACTGGCACTGTATGTCATGTTGTCAGTTGCGGGCAGAGCACCAAGGCAAATTCCTTGTATGTGAATACTTGGCCAATAAACATATTAATTCATTCATTATTCATTCATTCATTCATTCATTCATTCATTCATTCATTCATATCATGTCTCACAAGTTTCACCGATTATTTTTAGAAGAAGTGAGAAAAAGGATTAACGATGGCAGGGTTCTAGATGTTGTCTACATGGACTTTAGCGAGGCGTGCCAAGATCCTGCATAGTAGGCTGGGCTGGATGTTTCAAACACAAGGAATCCAGGGTAAGCAAGCCAACTGGATACAAAATTGGTTTAGTGGTAGGAGTCAGAGGATGGTAGTGGAAGGCTGTTATTCAGATTGCAGGCCAATGGCCAGTGTGCCCCAGGGATCGGACCTGAATCCCTCGTGGTTTATCCTCTGTAATTAATGATTTGGATTAGAATGCAGTTGGCATGGTTTGTAAGTTTGCGGTTGACACCAACATTGGTGGTATAGTGGACAGTGAAGAGGTGTTCTACAATTACAACAAGGTCGAGATGAACTGGAAAAGTAGACCAAAGAATGGCAGATGGAACATGACTCAAAAAGGAGCAAGGTGTTGCATTTTAGCAAATTAAACTAGGTTACTTACACAGTTAATGTCTACAGGACCTGTATCGACCAGCTGGCCGAGGTATTCACAGACATCTTTAACACATTCTAACGTCCCTTTAAGAAGACCATCATCATCTAATGAAAAATAAGGGAACATGCCTTAAAAATTACCAAGCAGTAACCCTGGCATCCACCATCATGAAGTGCATTGAGAGTCAGGTGATGGTGCACATTAACAAAGGTGCCTTTCAGACAACCATGATCCACTTCTGTCACAACAGGTCCACAGCATACGCCAATTCTCTGCCCCCCAACTCATATCTGGAACACCTAGACAACTAGGCTTCAAGTCCTCGGAGTAAATATTTCCAACAACCTGTCATGGATCAACCACATTGAATCGGCAGCCAAGAAGGGATATCACACCTCAACTTCCTCAGTCTACTTCCTCAGGAGACTGAGAAAGTTTGGAATGTTTCCAATGACCCTTACAAACTTCTACAGATGCACCATAAGAAGCATAATGTCAGGATGCACCACAGCTTGGATTGGAGCAGTTCTGCCCAAGACCACAAGGACTTGCAGAGAGTTGTGGATGGAGTCCAGTCCATCACACAGACCAGACTCCCCACCAATGACTCCATCAACACTTCACACTGCCTCAGGAAAGCAGCCAACATAATCAAAGACCTTTCTCACTTCAGTCATTCTTTCTTCTCCCCAATTTTAGACAATAGACAAAAGACAATAGACGATAGGTGCAGGAGTAGGCCACTTGACCCTTCGAGCCAGCACCACCATTCACCGTGGTTATTCATGGCTGATCATCCACAAATCAGTACCCGTTCCTGCCTTCTCACCATATCATATAACCATATAACCATATAACAATTACAGCACGGAAACAGGCCATCTCGACCCCTCTAGTCCGTGCCGAACACATAATCTCCCCTAGTCCCATATACCTGCGCTCAGACCATAACCCTCCATTCCTTTCCCATCCATATAACTATCCAATTTATTTTTAAATGATAAAAACGAACCTGCCTCCACCACCTTCACTGGAAGCTCATTCCACACAGCTACCACTCTCTGAGTAAAGAAGTTCCCCCTCATGTTACCCCTAAACTTCAGTCCCTTAATTCTCAAGTCATGTCCCATTGTTTGAATCTTCCCTACTCTCAGTGGGAAAAGCTTTCCCTGACTCTGCTATCTTTAAGAGCTCTATCTAACTCTTTCTTGAAAGCATCCAGAGAATTGGCCTCCACTGCCTTCTGAGGCAGTGAATTCCACAGATTCACAACTCTCTGGGTGAAAACGTTTTCCATCACCGTTCTAAATGGCCTACCCCTTATTCTTAAATTGTGGCCCCTGGTTTTGGACTCCCCAAACATCGGGAACATGTTTCCTGCCTCTAGCGTGTCCAATCCCTTAATAATCTTATATGTTTCAATAAGATACCCTCTCATCCTTCTAAATTCCAGAGTATACAAGCCCAGCCGCTCCATTCTATCAACATATGACAGTCCCGCCATCCCAGGAATTAACCTTGTGAACCTACGCTGCACAATAGCAGGAATGTCCTTCCTCAAATTTGGAGACCAAAACTGCACACAATACTCCAGGTGTGGTCTCACTAGGGCCCTGTACAGCTGCAGAATTGAAGGCCAACATGCCATTCGCTTTCTTCACTGCCTGCTGTACATGCATGCTTACTTTCATTGACTGATGAACAAGGACACATGGATCTCGTTTTGTCAGGCAGAAGATACAGAAGCTTGAAAGCACGCACCAACGGATTCGGGAACAGCTTCTCTCCTTCTGTTATCAGGCTTCTGAGGGGTATTTCTAGAAGCTAGGATAGTGTGTGATTTTCCACTACCTCAATTGAAGACATTGAGTTTCATCTCTAGTACCGTTGCTCTACAAATGTTTTTGTTTAGTTTAGAGATACAGCATGGAAACAGGCCCTTCAGCCCACCAAAACCGTGCCGACCAGCGATCCCCGCACACATTAATACTCTCCTGCACACACACAAAGGACAATTTACACATACACCAAGCCGATTAACCTACAAAACTGTAGGTTTTTGGAGTGTGGGAGGAAACCGAAGATCTCATAGAAAAGCCACGTGGTCACGGGGAGAACGTAAAAACTTGGTACATACAGCACCCGCAGTTTAGGATCGAACCCAGGTCCCCAGCGTCAATGCTGAGAACTACATTCTGCACCCTTAGCTCTGCGTGATATTCAACAATAGTAAGAAGCAAACCAACACGTATCAAGGCAAGAGAGAAAGTTAAAGATGCACTTTGAAAGAAACTCTATTGAAGGCTCTTTGAAGGTCCGTGATTGATGGCACTAAACACTGAAGCCCAAAAAAATCTGCAAGGAACTCACGACATAGAAGTTGACAGAGTGAGAAACTGCCTGGACCTCAAAACTTTAGTCAGGGAAGAAATAAATGGCTGAGGTGTCAAAGTTTTTTATGACGATCAGTGCAGTGTGAGTCAGTAAATCCATACCTGGTGCTCAGGCAGCAGCAATTAAAAGGCAGCAGCGGTACTGGGCGAAATAAGGACACTTACAGTATCAGTGGAGAGAGCACAAACAAATTAACCACAGGAGAACTGAACACAGTAGCAGAGATGGCTAGGGTGGAGGCAGCATCACATTCAGGTGGACTGATTGGAAATGTTCCCTATGACAAAAACAAAATTAGAAGTAGTGGATCACATTTAAAAAGTACCAGCACTAAATAGAGCCAGAAAAAGAGAATAAGAGGGTTATTCTATTAACCGAGATTGTCTGTGAGACACATCACGTGCAGAAGGTGGAAGATTATTTCAAGTCACAGTTATTTAAAATGATAGAAATGTAAAAGTTTGGAGCGAGGTTTCAAGGACTAAGAGAAGCAGTCAATGAATATAATGTTACTCTACGAAGATAGACACAAAATGCTGGAGTAACGCAACGGGACAGGCAGCATCTGTGGAGAGAAGGAATGGGTGACTTTTTGGATCGAGACCCTTCTTCAGACTGGAAGTCATGGGAAAGGGGAACGCTCTTCTTCAGACTGAGCTGATCTGCCATTCTGATCCGTCAGATCTGTCGCTGCTTTCCAAACTCCAAACACACTTATGTGTTTCCTACACCACAGCTGGAGGAGTGGGTGGAGGGACAGTCGTGTATCCCAAAGAGGCAAATAAGAAAAAAGCTCAAGGACCGTGAAATAAAAAGTGAGCTAACTAATGCGGACAAATAAGGACAATGTGTACTGTAGAAGCAGGACACAAAATGCTGGAGGAACTCACCAGAGGCATCTCCAGAAATATTGCCTGATCCGCTGAGTTACTCTAGCATTTTGTATCTATCTTCGGTGTAAACCAGCATCTGCATTTCCTTCCTACACATGTAGAAACAGGATATTGGTGAGATAATAGTAGCCCACAGTGCTAACTGATATCTTGACCCAATTGAAAGAAAATGTCCACATTAGTTTTGCGTTTAGTTTATTGTCATGTGTACCGAGGTACAGTGAAAAGCTTTTATTGCGTGTTATCCTATCAAGGGAAAGACAATACCTGATTACAATCGAGCCATACACAGTGGACTGATACATGACCAAGGGAATAACGTGAATAATCTTTAGTGCAGTAAAGTCCAGTAAAGTCCCATCAAAGATAGTGTGAGGATCTCCAATGAGGTAGATAGTAGCTTAGGACTGCTCTCTAGCTGTTGGTAGGATGGTTCAGTTGCCCGATAACAGTGATGTTTTGCAAAATGACTGCAGCAACAGATAGATCAGAATATAATGGGGAAATGTATAATGATACATTTATTACAAAGGTATATATATAGGACCATCCACATACAGTAAGGGAAGATAAATCGGCAGTAGTTTGGTATCACATACTCTTCAGATCATGAAATAACTTCACTACCTGAGACCCAAGCGAAGATTGGAAGATCAAACATTCCAAACCAGATATTGCTGAATTAATGTAAAATAGACTTTTGAAGTGGGAAAGCAGTGTGGTATACAAGTATGCAAATATGTAAACGAGTGACATGCTGGTGTGACATGTGGACACATCATATGTGATGTAGGCACAAAGGTTCATTGTAAGTCTTCGACAAAGAGTTAGCACATGTGAAGCGCTCAATCCCTCCAGAGGTCATTCCGTGCAGTGCTCATATGGTCTGCCACTAGTCCTCAGACTACCTGATGGCCCCAATGCCGCACACAAAGAAAAATATTATGGGAGGGGCAAATGCATTGTCTAGGGCACTGCTTGTAGGGGTCAGCATTGAGAAAATGAGCCTACACTTTAAGGCTACGAGGTTGCCGTTTTCCACTCTCTCTCAAGGATTAGATGTTAAAAACAAATTCAGTGGAGCCCTGGTGCACCATGAATATGGTAATGAGGTATGAATTCAATAATGGTATATGCCTTGTGACAATGTCATCAGACAAGTGCAGCCAACACCAATCCCAGTCCCTGACTAATTTGCTAGTGGGTTGAAAACTATGCCCTATTTATAGCAAACAAAGGATAATTATACTTTGCAAAAACCTATGACCAACAACCATATTCTTAAAAGATTCATATGTACAGCAGAAATGTGCAATCAATAGGCTCTATGACATGTAAGCTAAGTTAAGTATATCTGGTTTCTATCTTTACTACATATTAAATTAATACAATCAGAATGCATATGCAAGACACATTTAGTTCAGAACATAACAAAATATTTACTCATTGGAAGCATTTGTGTATTGGTTATGCTTTGTGCATATGGAGCTCTTGACATTACTGCTGCTTGCCAAGTGGCTTCTGAGACAATATTGGTGTGTTTAGCTTTCTCTGACAGCGCCTCTGTTCATGTCTGCATTCGCGTCAGTTCATTTAAATTTACATCAGCTAGTAAATTAGAATAATCACTTAACAAACATTCTCTCTCAGTCCAGTTTTTTTTTCAGCCATGAGTTGCAAGAGAAGCTTGGTTTATTCAGGCGGAAAATACTGCTGTCTAGTTATTTGTCCTCAGGGTGATAAAGGAGGCATTGTTATGGGACACACTCAGACCTCGTGGCTGATAGTTGCTGTGCATCACAGCTGTGAAGTGTGCTTTGTTTTGTGTCTGTGGATTAGGGTTCAGGACCTTGTTTTCTTGAAATACCAGACTGATCAGAGCTGCATATGTTCGGGGAAAGCAGAGGTCTACAGTTCTCTGTCCATATTTTCACCAGATTATTTTTGGACAGGACTCCAGGAGATTACTCACAGAGCACAGAGCAACCGGGAGCTTTAGCATCTTACTGGCCTTACAATGAAGCCTTCCGCTCAGTAACAAACAGAATTCCTCACACAAGGTTATTTCGATTAACAGTGTCATATTTTACAGGTTGGACCTTCAGGAATTCTGAATTACATTGCTAGGTATTATTCACTCATTAAGAATTTAAATTCGGATACAAATACATAGATTTGATTTTCTTCACCACGTACGCATTGGGAAACCATTTTTATCGTTTCCCGATTTATTAATCTAACGCCACGTCTGTTTCTAATCACCCACGTAGGCAACTGGCCAAATACAGTTCCAGATGCCCCGAATAGTAGTCTCTAACGGACTGGTATATCGTTGTGTGGGGAACATAAACCTCCCCCGATAGATCCCAGCTGAGATTCAAGCTTAACCAAGGGTGAAACCTGCAGTTTCAAGCGTGAGACCCCTCTCCCTCACGCAGCGAGAAGCACTTTAACTCTTTGCGACTCAATGGTCTGATCGCTCACCTTCAATCGGGTATCAGCTTTAACCTTGTGTCAAACATGGCAAGGGGTGATGTGCTCATAAGGCGGAGGCTGTAGGTAAGACCAACGTTGTGGGTGTACAGATATTACAGTATTACAGTATGTAGGACTGTGGAGTGACACAATGTACATCTGCCTTTGTGTATAAATGATCAAAGATAGTGTCAGTTGAGCTTTCATTAAATTGAACAATTTCTACCGATGCGCCACAGAAAGCATTTTATCGGGATGCAGCAGAGCATGTTTTTGGAACAGCTCCATCCAAGACCCGCAAGAAATTGCAACGAATAGCGGACGCAGCACAGACCATTACGGGTGCTGTCTGTACGGAGTTTGTACGTTCTCCCCGTGACCTGCGTGGGTTTTCTCCGAGATCTTCGGTTTCCTCCCACTTTCCAAAGACGTACAGGTTTGTAGGTTAATTGGCTCGGTAAATGTAAAAAATGTCGCTCGTAGGTGTAGGATAGTGGTAATGTGCAGGGATCGCTGGTCGGCGCAGACCCAGTGGGCCGAATGGCCTGTTTCCACGTTGTATCTCTAAAACAAAACTAAATAACACAAACCAAACCTCCCTTCCATTTATACCTCACGCTGCCTCAGCAAGGCCAGCAGCATAATCAAGGACGAGTCGCATCCTGGCCACTCCCTCTTCTCATCCCTCTCCCTCTCCATCAGGCAAAAGGTATTGAAGTGTGTAAACGCACACCACCAGCTTCAGGGACAGCTTCTTACCAGCTGTTATCAGACAACTGAACCATCGTTCCACAACCAGAGAGTAGTTCTGAACCACTATTGGTGACCTCGATCGGACTTTACTTTGATCGGACTTTATTGGCTTTACCTTGCGCTAAACTATATTCCCCTATCATGTATCTATACACTGTAAGTGGCTCGAATGTAATCATGTATTGTTTTTCCGTTGACTGCATAGCACGCAACAAAAAGCTTTTCACTGTACCTCAGTACACATGACGGTAAACTAAACTGAAAATGATGGATATTAACAGCATACAATGAGGCCATTCAGCCCACTGTGCCCACAACAACCAAAGAGGGATTTTAGGTTATTGCTACTAGTCAGCCTAAAGGTGTGGTGGGTCGCTGCCACAACCAGCCATTCAGGCAGGCAGCGATATCCTGATCGCTATATTTGTTTCTCACAGCTCACCCTAATCTTCCTGCCAACCACCTTAAGCCTATGATCGCACAGATATGAAAAAACACATCCTTTCGGTTTTCCATTTTGAGGCCTCTCATCATTTTACGCCTCTCAGTTAAACTTCCCTCATTTCCTTTGCTTCGTATTGAGAGTCAAGAGTGTTTTATTGTCATATGTCCCAGATAGGACAATGAAATTCTCCCAACCTCGTTCATCCCTCGTCATTTCCGTACATGAGCCTGGCAACATGCTCGTAAATCTCTTCAGCATCTCTCTTACGCTATTTAGTTTAGTTTAGTTTAGCTTAGAGATACAGCGTGGAAACAGGCCCTTCGGCCCACTGAGTCTGCGATCCACTTTGTCATATCCCCGCAAACATTTTGCATTTCCTTAACATCATCCACTTTGATTTGTCATTTTAACACCGTACCCTTCTATATCTCTAGACTTCGTCTCCCGTGACTCACAGTCTGAAGAAGGGTCTCAACCCAAAAATCAGCTATTCCTTCTCTCCAGAGATGCTGCCTGACCCGCTGAGTTACTCCAGCATATTGTGTCTATTCTCTATGTAATGGATTGTTTATACTCGTGTAGAGTATGATTTGACTGGGCAATAACAAGTCAACACCAATACCAAATAGTACCTTGTGTGTCATCTTAAATACCTGCCTTGCCTCCATCAGGGATTTGTAGATTCAGATTTCTATCTACTATTTATAACATATTTCTTCAATTGTTTTCCCTCCCAAATGCATCACCTCACAAATCCCGTGTTGAATTGCATTTTCTATTTGTGTGCCCACTTAATTAAACCATTGATACGATCCTATAACCCAGAATTTTCACAATAACCAACAGGCAAATTTGATAGCATTGGTGATCTTATTAAATGTGGTCTTGAAACATGTCTAAATCGTTTAGAAACACAAAAAGCTGGAGTAACTAAACGGGACAGGCAGCATCTCTGGAGAGAAGGAATGGGTGACGTTTCGGGTTGAGATCCTTCTTCAGACAAAAATGATGGGACCATTTCAGTGCTCTGAAACCCCAATGTATACAAAGTTCCTGTCACTTCATTTCCCATCCACCATTAATACCCTCTGCTTTCTCCCGCAAATCCAATGTTTAATCTCATGGACTTTTACTTTATTGATCAATGTTTAGTTTAGTTTAGTTTATAGATATAGCGTGGAAACAGGCCCTTTGGCCCACTGAGCCCGCACCGACTAGCGATCCCCGCACATTAACACCATCCTACACACTAGGGACAGTTTACATTTACACCATAGCCAATTAACCTACAAACCTGTATGTCTTTGGAGTGTGGGTGGATACCGAATATCTCGGAGAAATCCCAGGCATAAGATCACGGGGAGAACGTACAATCTCCGTACAGACAGTACCAGTGGTCAGGATCGAACCCGGGTCTCCGGCGCACTAAGCACTGTAAGGCAGCAACTCTACTGCTGCGCCACCGTGCCGCCCAGTCTGCTGCGTCATCAAATGCCTTGCTAAAATTCATATACAGATGACCATTGTGTTATAGGGCTGGTATGATCCTGGTAAATGGGGCATTCACTATTTTCTGTGACTGAAAGCGCATCATCTGTGCACGTGCCATGAAATGCTAGTTGAAAATAAGATTGTGTGGATTTATTGACATTTTTTTCACACAAATTTTCATGAGAGCAAATGTTATTCAGTTTCCCCAATTTTTAGGTTCTGACTTGTGAATTCTGTAAGGGCGAATTTCCACAACTCAAATGGCAGTCTGAAGAAAGGTCTCGACCCGAAATGTCACCCATTCCTTCTCTCCAGAGATGCCGCCTGTCCCGCTGAGTTACCCCAGCATTTTGTGTCTCTCTTTGGCTGTAACAAAGAGATTGCCTGTGCTTAACATCTCACCCTCCAGCCTCGTTGACACTCATTTTTATCTCCTGCAAGCGTTATCGGGGAAGTCAGACATGATTTCTCTCAAAAATTCCTCACTTAATTCTTTTCATTAAACTTTCCTGAATATTGATTTATCCATCCCATATAATGCCTTGAACACTTCGGCCACTGCCAATGTTAGCTGTGGCATAAGAAAAGCAACAGAGGTAGGATACAGACACAATAAGCTTGAGTAACTCAGTGGGCCCAGGAGTGTCCAGGAGCGGAAAATAATAAAGTTGTGACCACTGCCCAGTCCATCATCGGCTCTGACCTCCCCACCATCGAACAAATCTATCGGAGTCGCTGCCTCAAAAAGACAGCCAACATCAACAAGGACCCACACCATCCTGGCCACACACTCATCTCACTGCTGCCATCAGGTAGAAGGTACAGGAGCCTGAAATCTGGTACATCCAGGTTCAGGAACAGCTTCTTCCCCACAGCCATCAGGCTATTAAACTCGCTATCCAACAAACTCTGAACTATAACAGCCAATTGCACTTTATCTGTTTATTTATGTATATATATGGTCTATGTTATATAGATACACTGAACTGTTTTGTATTTATGCTTACAATACTCTGTTGTGCTGCAGCAAGCAATAATTTCATTATCCTATCTGGGACACATGACAATAAACTCTCTTGACTTGACTTGACTTGACATGGGTGTGTCCAAAGGAAAGGCAGATGCTGGTTTAAACCATAGACACAAAAAGCTGGAGAGATATAGATTTATTTAAAAACAGCTTTACCATGTAATAAGGTGAAAGGTGCAGCAGATTTGATGTCCTGGGCTCCACTTTCTGGTCTCTCTCCTGTAGTTCATCTCATCATTGTTGTTGATCTGGCTGTCAACAGCAGTATCATGGGTGAACCTAATGATCGAGTTGGCATTGCACTTGGCTACACAGTCATTGCTGTCCAGGAGGTAGAGCAAGGGACAGAGCACACAACTCCGAGGGTTACCAGTGTTCAGAGTCAGGGTGAAGGAAATGCCATGACCAATTCATGCTTGTTGAAGTTGAAGGTTCAGAGGCCACCGTCCAGAATTCTGGAATGAGTTTATTCAGTATTGAAGCCTGCAGTGTTCTTGTAATACTGTAGGTGTTCTTATTGTGTAGGAAGGAACTGCAGATGTTGGTTTAAACCGAAGATAGACACAAAATGCTGGAGGAACTCAGCGAGGCAGGCAACATCTCTGGAGAGTGGGAATGGGTGACGTTTCGGGTCTGAAGAAGGGTCTCGACCCGAAACGGCACCCATTCCTTCTCTCCAGAGATGATGCGTGTCCCACTGAGTTACTCCAGCATTTTGTGTCCTATCCTAGGTATTCTTATTGTCAAGGTGATCTAGAGCTGAATGTAGTGCAGGAGACATGACATGCTCCATATTTTGCCTGAACCCAAATCATAAACGTCCTAGATTGTCCGAATGATTAGCATAGATGTGGGGCATTACCGGTCTTTCAAAGTACTTCAGTATTGTCAATGTTAGTGCTACTGGGCTGTGGTCATTTGGACTTGTCACTTTCATTTTCTTGGGGACTGAGAAGATGGAGGTTGCCTTAAAGTAGATGGTGTTGGTATTGGTTTATAATTGCCACAGGTACTGAGACACAGTGAAAGGTTTAGTTTAGTTAACTTTAGAAAACAGGCCCTTCGGCCCAACGAGTCCGCACCGACCACCGATTAACACTACCCTGCACACACACTAGGGACAGTTTTTACATTTACACCAAGCCAATTAAACTACAAACCTGTACGTCTTCGGAGTGTTGGGGGGGAGGGGGGATCTGAAGATCTCAAAGAAAACCCACGCAGGTCATGGGGAGAACGTACAAAGTCCGTACAGACATGCACCCATAGTCGGGATCGAATCCGTGTCTCTAGCGCTGTAAGGCAGCAACTCTACCACTATGCCACCGTGCCAACATTTGTGTGGTATCCAATTAATCCATACGTGAGTACAATCTAGCCATACAATAGGTAATATAGATAAAAATACCAGAGTGCAGATGGGGACAGGGGACAGTTGACGTGAGAGGTTGAAGATTATCAGGAAATACTGGAGCCAGTTGGTAGGCACATGATTTCAGAACCTGTCTGGGGTCTCCATCTGGGCTAGTCTCTATCTGAGAGTTTACCCCTGTGAAAGCTGATCTAATCACGCTCCGAGATGTATGGGGCAGTGCCAGTGGTGACAGGTGGTGAGATGAAACTGTGCTTGCCTGTTCAAAACAGGCATAAAAAGTCATCGAGCTATTCTGGAAGAGTTGCGTCATTGCCAGAGATTTCCTCCAATTTCAGCTTGTGATGGTGTTCAGGCCCTGCCATTGTTTCTTCATAATATCATAAGTGATAGGAGCAGAATTAGGCCATTTGGCCCAACAAGTCTACTCCGCCATTCAATCATGGCTGATCTATGTCTCCCACCTAACCCCATTCTCCTGCCTTCTCCCCACCACTCCTGGCACCCGTAAGAATCATATGCTTGATTGAATTGAGCAACTAGCTTGTTTTGGAGTTTCTCGCTTGGCATTCCTGATAACCTTGTGAAGATCATTTTTGGCTTTCTTATACAATAGGATGTCATCCTTCTTGAAAGCCTGGACAGTAGCAGAGAGTGAATGTCCCTGTTCATCCAAGGTTTCTGGTTAGCATAGACCTTGATTGTCTTTATCACAATGCAGTCGGCAAAACATTTCATGCTGAATCTGGCTGGTGGAGAATGTGGTGTACTCATTCAGTTTGATGAAGTAGTCTTGAACATGTTCCAGTCCACCGTGCTGTCATTTGCTAAACTCTGATCTCCTAATTCCAGTTTTGTTTCTCTGCATTCTGAAACTGCAATGAGGTTCCTCTCCCCTGCCAAGCTACTTTCAAAACATCCCTAATACCATCAACGCATCTCTCCTCAAGGCTTTTGGATTTGTTCAGTTGCAGTACATTTCTTATGCAGGTCTCATCTCCCACATAACTGTCTTATTGCTGCACAAAGTCATAGCCGTCTCTCCTGCACTATCTCTTCAACAACACCCGTGGCACTGATGGTATTCCAGAAATATCTACCCTCGATATCCTGCTCTTCCATCGCCCCCCTGCTCATTGTAACCTGCCCGAAGGATCCCACCCTTATCTGTACCTGTGGACAACTGAATGGATCACAAATTGACAATTGATGTGATGATAGGGCTTTGCTACATCTTCTCCCATGGATAGAAGAGCTCACACTGTACAACATCAACTGCAGCAGTCAATTGAATCTGCAGAGGCCTCAACTATGACTGTGCAGGTTTTGGGGTGATCCTTTAGTAAGATATCTTTGGATGGTTGAGATTCACTCCACTTGACTTAACCACATTCAGACTGTAGATAAAAATGTTGAAGAAACTCAGCGGGTGAGGCAGCATCTATGGAGTGAAGGAATTAGTGACATTTCGGGTCAAGACCCTTCTTTAGACTGATGTGGGGATGGGGGGGCGGAAAGAAGAAAGGAAGCAGCGGAGATAGTAGGCTGTAGGAGAGCTGGGAAGGGGAGGGGAAGGAGGGAGAAAGCAAGGACTACCTGAAATTGGAGGTGTCAATGTTCATACCGCTGGGGTGTAAACTACCCGTGAAATATGAGGTGCTGCTTCTCCAATTTGCGGTGGGACTCACTCTGGCCATGGAGGAGGCCTAGGACAGAAAGGCCGGATTCTGAATGGGAGGGGGGAGTTGAAGTGCTGAGCCACAGGGAGATCAGGTTGTAATCTGATGAAGGGTCTCGACCAGAAACGTTACCTATTCCATCGCTCCATAGATGCCGCCTCACCCGCTGAGATTCTCCAGCTTTATTTTTGTCTACCTTCAATTTTTCCAGCATCTGCCATTCTTTCAGAACCACATCAGACTGTTCTGCAGTTGAATGGTGGCACTACTCGTTGCCTGTTTGAGGAAAAATGATGAAAGGGCACATGGATGTGAGATCTTCGTTCAAACGCCCCAGCAGTTACTCATTGATTCTGGCCATCAGAGACTTCAGCACCAGACAACATTGCTCAGGAGATTCTCAATCATCTGAGCAGCTCTGGAGGAATCATAATGGAACTACTTGAAAAGCACTCGGGAAGGATGAATATAGCTTTAGAGATGCATAAGGTTTCTTTGCCAATACTGGAGGTGTTAAACATGCACAAGGATTGCAAAGTGTGATTAACACCTTCCTGTTTGATGCTGTGCAGGATGGATTCAACATTCATGATTCAAACCCAATTAACATAACTTTGTTACTAGATTTTCTCATCTCAATATACCCTTTGCAAAGGCTTGAGTATAAGGCTCCAAAAACATTTCCCAGCTGAAGCAGCAATTTATCTACAGTTCTTTCAAATTAATGTGTTTCTCCTACAGGGTGAAATGCAGTTTGCGTGATCGTCTGAAAAATACGCCTGCTCAGTCCACTAGGGCAACCCTGACCTTCCTAAATTCTCCATCCCAGGCATTTGATTCTTATACCCAGGCCTTTGACAAAGAGGAGACACGAGGAACTGCAGATGCTGGTCTATCAGAATGGATACAAAGAGCCGGAGTAATTCAATGGGTCAGGCGGTGTCCCTGGAGTACATGGATCACTGACATTTCAGGTCGGGACCCTTCTTCAGACAGATTGCAGTAGGGGGAAGAACGCTGGAAACGAGATGGGGGCGGGACAATGCCTGGCTGGGAGGATGCAGGTGAAGGGGAGTTTGTAGAGGCAGTTTGGAGTGGACAAAAGCTAGAGATAAAAGGACAACAAGTGCAAGATAAGGTGACAAGGTTATAAGAGTCATGAAATGTGAAGACACAAGGAAGGGCAGATGCTGGTTTACCATAAAAGACACAAGGTGCTGGTGCAACTCAGGGTGTCAGGTATCCATGTTCACCAGAGTTGCTGTCTGACTCGCTGAGTTATTCCAGCATTTTGTGTCTTTCTTGGAAAACCTGCACCTGCAGTTCCTTGGAAGGCTCAACTACAACTTCCAACAACTTACCTGGATCAGAAAAACGGCAGAAAGCGGTGCCGTTTCGGACAAGGTGCTTGAGCACCTCAAGGCTCTCGCAATTTCGCGATCTCCCGCAGCTGCGGGAACCCCGGACTTTAAATTTTCCCACGCCGGCTGTGAAACACACAACCCGACTGAGGATCCCAGGTACGGTACCTGGAGACCCCGGGGAGACCCCCAGAGCCGACAGGCTGGATCTTCCAGGAACAACGGAGCTGGAGCTGCCGACTTTGAGGGAACCCCTGTTCGTTACGGAGCTGGAGCTGCCGTTTGTGAGGGAATCCCCGTTCCAGCGCAGGTCCGCAGAAACAGCAGGTACAGCAAGTACAGTACCTGGAAACAAAGGGGAAGCCTCCATTGTGTCCGGAAACGTGGCCGACGGGCAGGACTCCAGGTCAGAATGAAGCGCAGGGGACTTCGGCCCCCTCTCCCAACTATCCTACTGGCTAATGTACAGTCCCTTGAAAACAAAGTGGAGGACTTAAGGGCAAGACTGCTTTATCAAAGGGAGCTGAGGGAATGCTCTGTGTTCTGTTTCACAGAGACATGGCACACCCCCAGCTCCCCAGACTCAGCGGTCCAGCCTGAAGGGTTCTCCATCCACCGCATGGACCGTACCCTGGCATCTGGGAAAGGGAGAGGAGGGGGCGTCTGCCTCATGGTCAACACTGCGTGGTGCTCAGACGTGGCAGTCCTTTCCAACTCCTGCTCTCCACACCTCGAACACCTGGCGGTGAAGTGCCGTCCCTTCTACCTCCCAAGGGAATTCACCTCCATTATCCTGACCGCGGTCTACATCCCGCCCCAGGCAGACGTCCGTCTGGCACTGGATGAGCTGCACGCCGTGGTCAACAAACACCAGACGTCTTACCCCGAGGCATTTACCACCATTGCTGGGGACTTCAATAAGGCAAACCTAAAGAAATCACTCCCTAACTTCCACCAACATGTCTCCTGCTGCACCAGAGGACCTAACACCCTCGACCACTGCTACATCACCATCAAGAATGCCTATCGTTCTATCCCTCGCCCTCATTTCGGTAAATCCGACCATACCACGGTGCTGCTTCTTCCTGCCTACAGGCAGCAATTGAAGAGTGCACCCCCCAGAAGTGAGGATAGTACAGAGCTGGTCGGGGGGGGGGGGGGGGGGGGCAGAGAAACAACTCCAGGACTGTTTGGAGTCTGTAGACTGGGCAATGTTCAAGGACTCGGCAACGGACTTGAACGAATATGCCACAGTCGTTACAGACTTCGTAAAGAAATGTGTGGAGGACTGCATCCCTACAAAAACCTTCCGAGTGTTTCCCAATCAGAAACCTTGGATGAACTTTGAGAACCGTACTCTTCTGAAGTCCAGACACAGGGCATTCACATCCAACGATACAGTGGCCTACATGAAGTCCAGATACGACCTTGGTAAGGCCATCAAAAAGGCCAAAAGGGACTTCTGCTCCAAACTGGAGGATGAACCAGATGTTCGGCAGCTGTGGCAAGGTCTGAACGCAATCACCTCCTACAAGGCAAAACCAGGAGGCAGCTCGAATGTCGGCGAAACATCACTCCCTGACGAGCTCAATGCGTTTTACGCACGCTTTGATAGGGAGAATACTGATGTGCCTTCCCGATCCCCCATTCGCTGTGATGGCATTTCAGTCTCAGTCACAGAGGCCGACGTCAGGAAATCCTTCAGAGGGGTGAACCCCCGAAAAGCGCCTGGACCTGATGGTATACCCGGTCGTGTTCTAAAAACCTGTGCGGACCAACTGGCTGGAGTTTTTACGGACATTTTCAACCTCTCACTTCTGAGGTCTGAGGTCCCCACCTGCTTTAAAAGGGCATCAATTATACCGGTGCCCAAGAAGAGTAAGGTGACGTGCCTCAATGACTATCGACCAGTGGCACTAACGCCGGTGGTGATGAAGTGCTTTGAGAGGTTGATCATGGAGCAAATCAACTCCTACCTCGACAAAAACCTGGACCCACTGCAGTTCGCATACCGCCACAACAGATCAATGGTGGATGCGATCTCGCTGGCGCTCCACTCCGCTCTGGACCACTTGGACAACAAAAACTCATATGTCAGGCTGTTATTCATCGATTACAGCTCGGCATTTAACGCAATCATCCCCTCCAAGCTGGTTACCAAACTCGCAGAACTGGGTCTCTGCGCATCCTTCTGCAATTGGATCCTCGACTTCCTCATTCACAGACCACAGTCTGTTCGTATTGGTGGAAATGTGTCAGCCTCGATAACAATCAGCACGGGAGCACATCAAGGCTGCGTGCTCAGCCCCCTGCTGTACTCATTCTATACCCATGACTGCGTAGCCAACCACAGTGCGAACTCCATCATCAAGTTTGCTGATGACACCACTATTGTGGGGCGTATCACTGATGGGGATGAGTTAGAATATAGAAGGGAGATCGAGCAACTGTCCATACGGTGCCAGCGCAATAACCTGGCCCTCAACACCAGCAAAACCAAGGAACTGATTGTGGACTTTGGAAGGAGTAGGAGGGGGACCCACAGCCCCATTTATATCAACGGGTCGATGGTTGAAAGGGTCAAGAGCTTCAAATTCCTGGGCATGCACATCTCTGAAGATCTTTCCTGGTCCGAGAACACTAATGCAATCATCAAGAAAGCTCATCAGCGCCTCTACTTCCTGAGAAGATTACGGAGAGTCGGTTTGTCAAGGAAGACTCTCTCTAACTTCTACAGGTGCACAGTAGAGAGCATGCTGACCGGTTGCATCGTGGCTTGGTTCGGCAATTTGAGCGCCCTGGAGAGGAAAAGACTACAAAAAGTAGTAAACACTGCCCAGTCCATCATCGGCTCTGACCTTCCTTCCATCGAGGGGATTTATCGCAGTCGCTGCCTCAAAAAGGCTGGCAGTATCATCAAAAACCCACACCATCCTGGCCACACACTCATCTCCCTGCTACCTTCAGGTAGAAGGTACAGGAGCCTGAAGACTGCAACAACCAGGTTCAGGAATAGCTACTTCCCCACAGCCATCAGGCTATTAAATCTGGCTCGGACAAAACTCTGATTATTTATAACCATTTTCTGTTATTTGCACTTTATCAGTTTATTTATTCATGTGTGTATATATTTATATCATGGTATATGGACACACTTATCTGTTTTGTAGTAAATGCCTACTATGTTCTGTGTGCTGAAGCAAAGCAAGAATTTCTTTGTCCTATACAGGGACACATGACAATAAACTCACTTGAACTGGAACTTGTGTCAACTCTATGCCAGAGGCTTGGGTATAAGGATGAATGCGCCTGGGATGGAGGATTACGGAAGCTCAGGGTTACCCTTGACGACTGAACAGGCAGGTTCTGTGAACGATAACCCGCACTGCATTTAGTGTTTCTAATGTAAGGGAAACTCACTAAACGCCCTCCCCCACCGCACCCCATCCACATATCACTTGCAGTGGCGGACTGGGTCTAAAAATATTGGTTGCCAGGAGACAAAGGGGGGCCACTACATCAGGGGCCCACTTGATATAGGGGGCCCACTTCATTAGGGGCCCACTTGCCATCGGGCAAGCTGACACCCTGGCCAGTCTGCCACTGATCACTTGCCAGACTTTATCCCACCCCAACCTCTCTTCCAGCTTTCTCACCCCCCACCACAATCAGTCTGAAGAAGGGTCCCGATCTGAAACATCGCCTATCCATGTCCTCCACAGATGCGGCCTGACCTACTGAGTACCTCCAGAATTTAGTGTCTTCTTTGAAAAAGAGTAAGGATTAATCAGGCCAGTCACCTTCACCTGGCTTTTCACTCTATGCTTTTACCTAAAACATTTATAATTTATCTGTCCTGATTTACTTAGTTTGCATTGTTCAGTTATCCATTTTCACCACAGCAGCGATCAATTTTGGACCAGCACACTAACTACTTTTCCTTTGTTTGTTTCTGGACTATAATTAAATTTAAAATCTCCTACTGTCCCCTCTCAAAACAACAGCCTCTCTCCACAATAACTAATTAAGAACCTAACTGTGAGCACCAAGTATTTATTGGTGTTGTACCTGCATTGAAGAATGTTCTGAGTTATTCACAATGGCAAGATTCAGTGGAATAAAGGCAAGTCATATAAAACAGGGAGGAGTATGAAGAAGGGTTCCAACTCAAAAGTCTTCTGACCATTTCCCTCCACAAATACTGCCTGACCCGCTGAGTTCCTCCAGCACGATTTTTGCTCACGTATAAAAGTAGGTTGTAATATTGGTCCAATGGAACAATTGTCGTATTTATGCGTAGGAAGGAACTGCGGATGCTAGTTTAAACCAAAGATGGACACAAAAAGCTGGAGTAATTCAACGGGTCAGACAGCATCTCCGGAGAAAAGGAATAGGTGACGTTTCTGGTCGAGACCCTTCTTCAGACTGAGAGTCAGGGGTAAAGGGAAACAAGAGATATAGACGGTGATGTCAAGAGATATAGAACAAATGAATGAAAGATATGCAAAAAAAGTAACGATGATAAACGAAACAGGCCATTGTTAGCTGTATGTAACGATGTTATAATACCTACCTTCAGCGGCGCTGCAGTTCTGCCACTGGCCATGTGCGCGACTTTGGTGCCTTTGAGGGGGGGTGCGGGATTAAAATGCCGTTTTGTACTGCCTATCGGAGGCGGACTTCCTCGGGCTGCTAAGTTGCTGCAGAAAAATCGATCCGACTCCCATTCGCGCTATATTTTAAAAAAATTTAAATCGCTTGACAATTTAATATTTGGATTAAAATAAAAAGTGACTTCGAACGCCCACAACGCCTACAATGTGACGGATCGCAAGAACGGGACGAAACAAAGAGTAAGTCGTCTATTTTACATATAATCTTGCTTCTTGGGATGGCTTTAATCTAATTTTATGTTGCGAAAATGTGATTTGGGCTCCATACGAACCGGCAGTGTTTTTCCTGTCGATACGGGGTTCAAATTGACCGCAAATGCAACGATCCAATCGATCGCGTTCCAGAAGCAAGATGATTAAAATGCCCATTTTTTTTGGAGATAAGCCGTCTAAATTGTCTATATTTTGTGTTATTCTCTCTCTCCATGATAATTATTTTTAAACTAAATATTCACAACAGTTTGAGTCACATGTTCATGCAAAAAACAATAATTTGATCATATTTTGGGTGGATGTTTCTAGATTAATTTATGGGAATTAAACATTAACTTCCTTCCATCTTGGATATAATTTCATGACTGTGAGATTTAAAAATCATGTTATATTGTGAATTCTTGTGTGAATGGGATTAGTTTGTTATTAGGATACTTAGGCTATTTAAAAAAACTATCCTTTTCTTAAGAAATGGAATCTACAGAACATTGATAAGTCTGGGGGTTTATTACTATTTCCATCACAACGGTCAATTTTGTAATTAGCTACAATTAGGTAATTAACTAATTTTATGCTTTAATTTCAGGTCATCCAGGTAAGATGTTTTATATTTGTTTCAGAATGCTTCAATCTATAATAACTGAAAATTTCATTCAGTTCTCTTAATTTTTAAGAAAGTTATGGGCTTTTGACTGTCCTGGATCGCAGCTTTGTGTTAAGTCAATGGAAAAGCAATAGGGAACAAGATGCTAATTTCCGAGTATGAAAATGGCCATAACTTTTTTAATACTCAAAATATGAAAGTGAATTAGGTGTCAAAGTAAACTTATTTTTATGCTTTATCTGATGACTTAAATTGCAGACTTAATTTTTTAAATCTCAAAATTTTGTAACATTGCTACTCTGCTATGTGAAAACGTTTTCACCGAGCACACAGCTAACAATGGCTTGTTTCCTTTATCATTGTTAATTATCATATTTAACTTGGCAATCCATCTTTCTGCAGTTTAATACATTGAATGCGTCAATTGCAGATGTATAACTTTAACTTTTCACCCACACACTCGGCTCCAGATTAAAGCTCGCCCCATCGATCCTGTGGCCCAAAAAGTTTAGTTTAATTTAGTTGAGATATACAGCGCAGAAGCAGGCCCTTCGGCCCACTGAGTCCGCACCAACCAGCGATCCCCGCTCATTAACGCTATCCTACACAAGGGACCATTTTTACACTAATACCAAGCCAATTAACCTAGAAACCTGTACGTCTTTGGAGTGTGGGAGGAAACCGAGGTTCTCAGAGAAAACACATACAATTCACGGGAAAGCGTGCAAGCTCCACACAGACAAACAACCATAGCCAGGATCGAACCCAGGTCTCTGGCGCTGTAAGTGCTGTAAGGCAGCAACTCTACCACTGTGCTACTGTGCCGCCCAGCCACAATGGGCATTAGCCAGTTTAAAAAAACCATCGTATCGAAGAGCTGTCATATAGCCATGAAGAAACAAGACCAAACCTTTATGAAAATGAAAAAGACTGAATACAAACATATGGCGCAACTGTTAAATAACATATTTCTCCTTGAGCTGTAGCTCCATGAGATGTAACCCAGATGTAAAGAAATTCTGTAAAATTATTTTTTCATAAAAGTTTTAGAATTGCTCAGGGCTATCCATAGGTCTACATGTCCTTTGGTACCAATGTGTTGAAAGCCTTGAATACTAATTTTATTTCTGGACACAGGGAGCATCTTACCTGAGGGAATATATGAAGACTGAAAAATAAGATTAAAATATCCAGTCTTAAGTCCTAGTTACAAGTAACTTTCTTGCTTCACGGATATGGTGAACATAGTTTAGTTCAGTTTAGAGATACGCGTGGAAACGGGCCCTTCGGCCCATCGAGTCCACACCGACCAGCGATCCCCGCACATTAACACAAGCCTACACACACTAGGGATAATTTATACTTATACCAAGTATACAAACCCAAGCCAATTAGCCTACAAACCTATACGTGTTTGAAGTGAGGGAGGAAACCGAAGATCTCGGAGAAAAACCCGCGCAGGTCACGGGGAGAACGTACAAAATCCGTACAGACAGCACATGTAGTCAGGATCGAACCCGGGTCCCTGGCCCTGCAAGCGCTGTAAGGCAGCAACTCTACCGCTGCGCCACTGTGCCACTCAGTTTACCCATTGGGAGTGCCCTGGACAGTGAACTGGGAGCTGAAGATCCAAAATGGCATAGACACAAAATGCCGGAGTAACTCAGAGGGACAGGCAGCATCTCTGAATAAAAGATTGCATGACGTTTCTGGTCGAGACCCTTCTTCAGACCCACCAAAGATAGATATTAAAATGCTGCAACAACTCAGCGGGACGGGCAGCATAGCATAAAGAGCATGTTTGATTTTTATTTTATTTATTTTTATTTAACCTTTATTTAACCAGGATAAGTCTCATTGAGATTAAAAATCTCTTTTACAAGAGAGTCCTGGCCAAGACAGGCAGCAGCACAGTTCCACAGTTACAGACAATAATTTAAAAAAAAAACAACAGAGAACATATAAATAGAGTCACAGTCAGATTCAAATTCAGCAGGGGTATTAAAATTAACAGCAGACTCAGCAGAGCCAGGGACTTGGTTAGGTTGAACATTCCTTGAAATCATATTTGTAAAACAAACAGACACAGTTAGAGACAGGAGGAGACGTGTGCTGCCATCTTGGATTTTTTGCCACAGAAGATGTCGAGACGGTGCAGGTTTGGAATTCCTCCCACACCACACAAAAGCCAGACCGGCCCGGTCAGCACCGGTGAGGCAGTAAGGGGGGGGGGGGCTGTTCTGGATGCAGGTGTCAAAGTCCAGAAAGATTTCCTCCCTCTTTTGGTGCGCTAGTTTCATGGCAGGTTGCCAGCAACAGTTGTGGGAGCTCGGCAGTTAGTTGATAAGACTGCTCGCAGTCCCAAAACAAGCAGAAACTTTTAAAATAAATCTCTGCAGCGTCGCAGCGATACTCCAAGATGTTAAAGGTTCCGCTGTGCCTCCTCCGAAGTCCAAAAAGATGTTTAAATTCCCTCACTTTTGTGTCTGGACGGGAGCTCCGCAACACCACACCTCTCTGCTGCCACACCTCCTGCGACAATGTGCCCCCGCACTCTTTCAATGGGTAAAATACTTACTGTCCACTCTCTACTTCCCCTTGGCAATATGTGGAAGAGATAGAACATGATGACGATCACTGTCCCACGGACAACTAAAACTACAGATGCCACTTTGCAAATCGATCAGTTTTCAGACTGAGTTTACCTATTGGAACATGACTTTAAATGACAAGAAGAACCCATATCACATCCATACCATCCCACCTCCTGCCTGCAGTTTACAAATAAATCATTCAATCATTACAAGAAAATGGCTAAATGCTACTTTGATTTTGATTTTGAAACAATTCAATTCTATTTCTATTCTAGGCAGCTACAAATGTTACTGTTGTATCAGGAGAAAGTTCACAGCGTTCTCATTGTGCTATGGCTAGTATCTATTGGAGAGCTTCGGGCCACACGAAGACGCTGTGGTAGAGTTGCTGCCTTACAGCGCCAGGGACACGGGTTTGATCCTGACTATTGGTGTGATTGGCTGTACAGAGTTTGCACGTTCTCCCTGTGACTTACGTGGGTTTTCTCAGGGATATCCGGTTTCCTCCCACACTCCAAAGACGTACAGGTTTGTAGGTTAATTGGCTTGTTAAAATTGAAAGTGTTAGAGTAGGGGGAATCGCTGGTTGGCGCCGTGTGCGGACGTGGGGTCGAAGGACGAGAAGCCGAAGCAAAGAAGTGGAAGCCAAATAACCAAATGGAAACAAAGCCGAAACGCCAACTAATCGAAAGGGTGGGACGCCTAAAAGCAAACTCACGGAAAGGCCTCTCTGCCGAAATGGCAACTAACTGAAAGGCTGCGTCGCCTACAGGCCAACTCACCGAATGGCCGCTCCGCCGAAAAGTCAAATAACGGACATGACGTCGCCAGGGAGGGGGTTGGGACTTGTCAACGATTGGTCCAGACCCCCACGTCCATCACATCACTGGCCGATGGACACGGGAGGGTGTGGGTCAATTTCCCACACAAGCCATAGGTGACTGGGCACTCTGAACCAACCCGAGCACCAAGTTGTAAGCGGCCGAAAGAGCGCATCCGTCGGTAGAGCCCCCACTCTCCCACGGCTACGGCTCCCCCATGTGGCCGCGCTGTGACGGGCCGTGTGTCGGCAGCGATGGGTGGAGCAGAGGTGTGGGACAGGATGATCCCTCCACCAATCCACAGTCACTGCCTTCGGACCCCAACCCCCACAGCAAGGTGATTCCCCCCCCCCGACGCCCACACCGGGTGATTCACGCCCCACCCCGGCCAAGGGGACAGACGGCTCAGGGCTTTGGCACCCATAGTAAATCGCTGTCCCTGCGGCCGGGGTGGGGGGTGAATCACTCAGTGTGTGGGTTGGGGTCTGGGGGTCGGGGGATGAATCACTCAGTGTGGGTTGGGGTCTGGGGGGTGGGGGGTGAATCACTCAGTGTGTGGGTTGGGGTCTGGGGGTCGGGGGGTGAATCACTCAGTGTGTGGGTTGGGGTCTGGGGGTCGGGTGTCTGGGGGTCAGGGGGGTGAATCACTCAGTGTGTGGGTTGGCGTCTGGGGGTCGGGGGGTGAATCACTCAGTGTGTGGGTTGGGGTCTGGGGGTGGGGGGTGAATCACTCAGTGTGGGGGTTGGGGTCTGGGGGTCCGGGTGTCTGGGGGTCAGCGGGGTGAATCATCCTTGCGTGGGGGTTGGGGTCTGGGGGTCCGGGTGTCTGGGGGTCAGGGTGGTTGGGGTCTGATGGCGGTGCAACACGGTCAGTGACTCTGGGCGGGCGGAGGGATACGCCTGACCCACACTTCTGCTGCACCCGGCGCTGCCGACACACAGTGCGGCTGCATGAAAGAGACGAGGCGGAGGGCGGCCGTGGCTGTGGGGGAGTGGGGGCTGTCCCGAGCTTGAAGGTCGCAGACAGTCCGCTGAAAAGTCGCGTAAGTGGGACAGGCCCTTTACCCTCTCCTATCTCACCCCTCTGAACGTGCAGCCCTGAACTAGGGTCCGGACCCGAAACATCACCTAACCATGTTCTCCAGAGATCCAGAAGACCCTCTGAGTCTTAGATACAAAATATATGCCTCCTTCCCATTTACCAGGGAGTGACATGATGCTTTGCCAATGGTGCAAGGCACCACTGACTGCGTGCATGTTGTGATACATGCTCACCAAGTTGGGTATAAGTGTGCAGGAATGGTGTCTGGCTTGTGTTAGACCGTTGTATACGTAGCATTAATCAGGCCGTAAGGTGCAGCTGAGGGCTCTAATTGAAGTGGGAACCTGGGCAGCAGGGTGGCGTAGATTTGCTGTCTTACAACGCCAGAGCCCAGATTCACATGTTCACTGTGATACTTCTGAACAAAATAGTGTTCTGGTACGTCAACATGCAGCTGGTTTACCACAAGGGCAACCAGGACTGCCATGGACCAAGCTCATGGAGTTGCTGCATTCAGATCCACATCAGCTTAGCAGCTTCCTTAAAGTGAGCATTCATCAAAGGTTTCACCCCAAAAAAATGAATGTTCTCCCTGGAAAGACAGATAGTTCTGGTGTGAACCTCAGAAGAATTGCCGTTCCCACTGATGGGTTAGTACAAACCCATAAGTTCAGGCTTGAGGGCTGGTGAGGATGAGGATGATAGATAATTTAGTCTTATCGACGCTGGATCACTGCCGAAGCCTGAACGCAGTAGCTGGAGGTTGGCCTAAAGTTGGGTGTGAGAGTGCAGGAATGTCTGGCTTGTGTTAAATACTGGGCCCTTCTACACATACTTTGAATCAGACCTCAAGATGCAGCTGAAAGTTGAAGCATTGTCAGAAATGGCACCAATCCAATAAACAAAGGAAAAAGAGAAAAAAGAGATTTGAAGAGAGGTAACACTGAAAATAAACTAAAATAATTAAAGTGGGAACCTAGGCGTGGTGGTGGCGCAGCGGTAGAGTTGCTGCCTTACATCTCCAGTGACCCTGGTTCGATCCTGACCACGGGTGCTGTCTGTACGGAGTTTGTAAGTTTCCCCCGTGACCTGGATGGGTTTTCTCCGGGCGCTCCGGTTTCCTCCCACACTCCAAAGATGTACAGGTTTATAGGTTAATTGGCTTGCGTAAAAATTGTAAATTGTCCCGTGTGTGTGCAATAGAGTTAAGGGCCTGTCCCACTTAGGCGATTTTTCAGCGGACTGGCGGCGACTGTCAAGTTGCCGGCAGTCGCCTGAAAAACCGGGAACTGGAACGGCGACTGTCAGAGCAAAACACACGCGCACACACACACATCACAAAGGTGGGGGCCAGGGCAAGCAGGGTAGTGCTGTCTAAAAAATTTCCACGGTGCAAAGCCAAGGTGATACAGACACACACTGCGATGAACAGGAAGGTTGGCGCTGTAATTAAGACGGCTAAAGCACAGTGTATGGTAAGTCCTTTAAAAGAGGGTGAGAGAAGGGGGGAGAAGGAGGGCGAAGGAGTAGAGACAACTTTTAAGAAGCCAGAGATACACGGCTGTGAAGCTCGGCGGACATTTAACATTACCGGTCGGTTCCTTGGTTCTGAAAACTACTGCTTACCTTTTTTTTCCCCCCCAATGAGCCAATGGAATTCACCGGTCAGCACCGGCTCCAACCTATGAGAACCTCCGAGAACCTTCGACCTCCTGGCAACCCACTAGGACCTCCTGGCGACCCACCTATGGCACGAGAATTCTCGCTACTCTCCATGGCGACTTCATTCTAGTCGCTGCTAACTTTTCAACGTGTTGAAAATTTTTCGGCGACCATAATGTGGCCGCGACTAGTTCCCAGAATGCGGGAATTCCTCACGACTATGAAGGCGACTCCCCGGCAACCACCCGCGAACATGTGGCGAACATGTGGCGACTGCAAAGTCTCCTGCAGTCGCCTAAAAAGTCGCCTAAATGGGACAGGCCCATTAGTGTGCAGGGGTCAGTAGTCGACGCGGTGGGCCGAAGGGCCTTTTCAGCGCTGTATCTCTAAACTAAACTAAACTAAACTAAACTGAAGCAGGAAGTTAGTACGTAGCAAACATATCTGAAGGGAAAAGAAAAGCAGGAACTAGTCAGTAGAAATTATGTTGAGAAATGAAATGATAGTATGAACATAATCTGAAGCTAAAACAATGCTGCGGCTACTGATGTCTGTGTGAACCAGGGTGGGAACAGTATCCTAATGCAGGGCAGGTAGAGAAGTGGCAATAGTTTTAAACTCATAAAGGAGAGAATGAAAGGAAGCCTGAATGTTTTCTAAGCAGCCAAGCTGAAGAAAGGGCAGCCGGCAGTAAGGAAAATGATAAAGTTCCAGGGAATACATAGCAATAAAGAACATGTGTAAAAGGAAGAGTAAAAATAAAGGGAGATGCACCCACTGTCTGCAAAGACAATCCCTCAATGCTTCCATTAAAACAGGGAATCCAAGTCATTTATACTTCATGTGGAACTTGTTTTTTGTAGGGATTACTGAAACATGGATACTGGTCTGGGGATTAGGCATTCTAGATTGTAACATGTATTGGTAAAGCAAGAGAGGGAAAAGGGAGAGATGTAGTAGTGAAACTCAATAAAGATACCATAAATAATCTTTTCTTTGATCGAATAGCATGCAACAAAAAGCCTTTCACTGTATAGGTGACAATAATAAAAATAGTATGCAGTAGAAATTAATTTAGATCATTGCACCAAACATTGTGAAGATACATTAGGATTATTAGATAACGCAGGGAAGGAAGCTTGTCATTCTTGGCTGGTTCGACACCACACTCACAGTATTGTGACTGGTTCAGATTCCCCCTCAAATAGTCAAGGGAAGATATAATGCTCAAGAAACAAGTAGGCAACAAATGCTGGCTTTTTCCAGCAAAGTCTAACGAATAAAAATTCCTTTCAGATGGAAGGTAATGAGCAATAGTTCAATATATTAAAAGGGCATGGCTGAGGGCCACCTGAGTCTAAAATAGAGACATTAAGTATCTGGATGCAGAGGAGGGGGCTGGCTCCTTGTTTCAGGGCATTAGTGATGAGATTGGTTGGGATTATGGTGTTGAAGGCAGTGCTATAGTCAATGAATAAGAATCTGACCTAGGTGTCGCTGTTATAGAGTCATAGAGTGATACAATGGTAGAGTTGCTGCCTTACAGCAAAATGCAGCACCAGAGACCCGGGTTCGACCCCAACTACGGGTGCTGTCTGTACGGAGTTTGTACGTTCTCCCTGTGATCTGAGTGGGTTTTCTCCGAGATCTTCGGTTTCCTCCCACACTCCAAAGACGTGCAGGTTTGTAGGTTAATTGGCTTGATAAAACTGTGAAATTGTCCAAGTTGGCGGAATGCAGAGTACTGCCCTGCCGACTGCAAAATCCGGAAGGTTCAGAAGGTTCAGTGTGGAAACAGGGCCTTCGGCTCAACTTGCCCTCACCGACCAACAATGTCCCAGCTACACTAGTTCCACCTGCCTGCGTTTGGTCCATGTCCCTCCAAACTTGTCCTATCCATGTACCAGACTTACCTGCAACTTATCCAGATGTTGCAGTGATAATGTGGGTCCGGGGAGATGGTGTCTATGGTGAACCTGGTACGACGGTTAGCAAACTGCAGTGGATCAAGTTTCTCTGGGAGTCGGGAGATAGTGTGTGCCATCTCGAGGCACTTCATTATGGTGGATATCAAGACCTCTGTTCAGTAATTGCACGTTACCTTGCTGTATCTCTAAACTAAACTAAACTAAACTAAACATCATCTACCATAAAACCAGCTGCTCTGGATCAGCCCTCAGGGACAAATGCTGCAATAATCAGCTAGCCCTTCCAAGCCCAAGGCTGCTTGCTCTGATTCATCACAGCCAACTGACAGGGTACAGCCTTCCATACAGCCTACCTGCAAGGCACTATACAGAGAATGCATTGATAGATCATCTACAGCTAGGCAGTGGTCCTGTAGAGAGAACTGTTAGATAGACCAGTGCACACGTCAGTGTACTCCAGATTTCCGCATGATCTCCCACCTCAACCCTGGACTGACCATGGGATTGCAGAACAGCTCTGTGTACTGAGAAGCGCGATGGGTTTGGCATCTGGCTCCTCACTTTTACACCCAACACACCCCCCCCCTTCATTTAAGGCAGAGATAGATAGATTCTTGATTAGTACGGGAGTCGGAGGTTACGTGGAGAAGGCAGGAGTAAATGGTTCGGAGGGAGAGATAGATCAGCCATGATTCAATGGGGGAGTAGACTTGATGGACCAAATGGCCTAATTCTGTTCCTATCTGTTATGATCTTATGATGTTTGGTTTGTGGGAGGAAACCGAGATCTCAGGGGTAATCCATACAATCACAGGGAGAATGTGCAAACTCCACACTGACGACATGCAAGGTCAGAGCTGAACGTGGTCTCAGGGAATATGAGGCAGCAGCTCTACCCACCGCACAACTGTAACTTTTATCATCTACCGTTGTGAGATATCCACTATCACAGATGCCAATTTTGAGTTAATTTGATTCACCCAAATGATATCAAGAAACGACCGCACACTCTGAGTGTAAAAGTGTCTGATGGATTCAAACGCTCCTCCATTTATAATATTTAAAGTCTTGTTCCAGAACCAGCAGCACATCTTGGTGACATCAAGGAAGCATTTGACTGGATCTGGCATCCACGAGTCTTTCCAAAGCTGGTTAAGTGGACATCAAAGGAAAAACATTTCAAGGATTGGAGTTAAATTTCTGGTTGTCAGAGGACAACAATCCCAGGGTCAGGATATCACTGCTGGAGTTCAAAGGAGATTTCAAGAGAGAGTTAGATTTAGCTCTTGGGGCTAAAGGAATCAAGAGATATGGGGAAAAAGCAGGAATAGGGTACTGATTTTAGATGATCAGCCATGATCATATTGAATGGCGGTGCTGACTCGAAAAGCCAAATGGCCTACTCCTGCACCTATTGTCTATGTTTCTATGTTTCCACAGGACGTTATCCTCAGCCCAGGCATCTTCAGCTGCTTCATCCATCATGTTGGGTATGTCTGCTGATGATCTCACTCTGTTCAATTCAGCAAATGTAGCTGTTTATGCACAAGGCCAGGACAACATTCACTCACAGTCTAATAACTGGTAAATAACATTCACACCACAAGCGTGCAGGCAGTGACCATCACCAAAGAGAAAGAGCCCCAATTACATATCTTCACATTCAATGGCTTTACCATTTCTAAGCTCCTCATCAACCCAACATATGGTGAGGATAGACACAGTAGTGAGCATGCTGACCGGTTGCATCGTGGCTTGGTTCGGCAACATGAGCGCCCTGGAGAGGAAGAGACTACAAAAAGTAGTAAACACTGCCCAGTCCATCATCGGCTCTGACCTTCCTTCCATCGAGGGTATTTATCGCAGTCGCTGCCTCAAAAAGGCTGGCAGTATCATCAAAGACCCACACCATCCTGGCCACACACTCATCTCCCTGCTACCTTCAGGAAGAAGGTACAGGAGCCTGAAGACTGCAACAACCAGGTTCAGGAATAGCTACTTCCCCACAGCCACCAGGCTATTAAACCTGACTCGGACAAAACTCTGAACATTAATAACCCATTATCTGTTCTTTGCACTTTATCAGTTTATTTATTCATGTGTTTTGTAGTCAATGCCTACTATGTTCTGTTGTGCTGAAGCAAAGCAAGAATTTCATTGTCCTATCAGGGACACATGACAATAAACTCACTTGAACTTGAACTTGAACTTGAAAAGCTGGAGTAACTCAGTGGGACAGGCAGCATCTCGGGAGAGAAGGAATGGGTGACGTTTCGGTTCGAGACCCTTCCTCAGACATGATGAGGACGGGCCAGTGTGCCATGTTGTTGAGAAAGTGACTGATCATTACCAATTGGTCATATCAACAATGGTATGTTTGTATCGGTCAGAAAGTTAAATTATATTCATCCTTGGTAACCGTTGACCATAAACTCAGCGGACCAACTATCTAAATATAATTACTGCAAGAGCATCCCATGCAAGGGGCTAGATATTGTGTGAGGAGTAAATCACCTCTTGATATCACAAAGCCTTTCCACCATGTAAAAGGCTCAAGGCAAATGTCCATGAGTGATACAGCTCCTCAAAAAACTCAATTACCAAAACAGCACAAAGCAGCTCATTTTATCGGGACCCCGTTCAATGTCCTAAACATTAATTCACCTCACCTCTGGTGCACAGTGGCTGAAGTATGTACCATCTACAAACAGTGCTGGAGGTACTCATTGAGGCTACTCTAGCTGCATCTAATGCATAGAACTATGGCCTTTACCTCCGTAGAAGATGAAGCCAGTGAGCATATGGGAACATCACAGAACGCCACAGACAGATTCTCGATTAGTAAGGATGTCAGGGGATATGGCGAGAAGGCAGGAGAATGGGGATGAGCGGGAAAGATAGATCAGCCAGGATTGAATGGTGGTGTAGATTTGATGGACTGATTGGCCGACTTCTGCTCCTGCTGTATATCCTATTAACATGAACATCACCTGCAGGCTCCCATCCAAATACAACATCATCTCAGCCTTAGAACGGCCAAGGCTAAAACTCTGTGGGGAAACCTTTGACCAGGTGCAGTGCAGTGATTCAAGAAGATGGCTCACCAGTCCCTTCTCCTATGCGTTTGGGGATGGGATGGAATTACTGGACTGAATATAGCATTGATATTTAAAATAAATAAACATTAGGATAGCTGACTGGAGCGTGAAGGTAACTCTTTTTTCAATATATGACAATTCGTGGGGAACTTGCCATTCCCCTTCAAGGAGATGCAAGTGTTACAGTAAAATCATCATTACTCATTCCTCAGGTGGGAGGTGAAGTGTTTCAATAAGATCAACAACCATAGCTTTTGTAGTATCGTTCCATGCACCAGTATTGATTTGCCGAGGTCAGTTATCTGTGTAAAGAGTTTACTCTGGACTCAATGTCATACCTTGAAAGCAGTTTACATTGTCTGGCTGGATAGCTTCAGAGTCTATGGAGATGAAGCTGTGAGCCATTATTGTGATAATGGGAATTGCATTTAGTTTAGTTTAGTTTAGTTTGGAGATACATCGTGGCCCACCCGGTCCTTGCCAACCAGCGACCCCCACACATTAACACTATCCTACACACACTAGGGACAATTTTTACATTTACCAAGCCAATATACATACAAACCTGTACGTCTTTGGAGTGTGGGAGGAAATCGAAGATCTCAGAGGAAATCCATGTAGGTTACACGGAGAACGTACAAACTCCGTACAGGCAGCATCCGTAGTCGGGATCGAACCCGGGTATCCGGCGCTGCAAGTGCTGTAAGGCAGCAACTCTACTCCTGCACCACCGTGCTGCCGTGTTGATAGACACAACAAGCTGGAGCAACTCAGTAGGTCAGGCAGCATCTCTGGAGAAAATGAATAGTTGACGTTTTGGGTCGAGACCCTTCTTCAGACCTGAATCGTCCCCTATTCCTTTTCTCCAGTGTTGCTGTCTGACCCGCTGAGTTATTCCAGCTTGTTGGGTCTATCTTCAGTTTAAACCAGCATCTGCTGTTCCTTCCTACACTGTGCATTTGTGTTGTTGACTCTCCAGTTCTGTAGACTTTCATCTCAGCCCTTCTGCAAGATCCTTAATGAATCTACTTGATTGAAGTGTGGGATATCTATATGTAGGCTGAGATATCCGCAGGAAGTATAACTGCGAATGATGATGACGATGATGGGTATATTATCCCTTTCTAACTGTGAACCAAAGGGACTGCGTAGCCATTTGATAGTGGGAATCCTTTGAAAGTAAGAAGTGTATTATTAAATCTCAAATACTTGGTCCTCACAGTAAAGATAACTGTAGAATACCTTTTTTTTCTATGTAAAGTATCATGGATATGGTTAGCTGTACGCACGCTTGTCACAGGCCTCTCCATTACCAAGGATTAAAACTTGCAGAAACAATTAGTTATGCTTGCCGCAGCTAACTGCAATTGAGATTCAACGTTCTCTGGGGATTTGGAATTGACTACTAAGACCAGCTTACTTTTGTTTAGTTCAGAGATACAACGCAGAAACAGCCCTTCGGCACACCGAGTCCGCACCGACCAGCGATCCCCGCTCACTAACGCTATCCTACACACACTAGGGACAAGGTACAATTATATCAAGCCAATTAGCCTACAAACCTGCATCTTTGGAGAGTGGGAGGAAACCGGAGCTCCCGTTGAAAACCCACGTAGGTCACGGAGAGAACGTACAAACTCCGTACAGACAGCACCCGTGGTCGGGATCGAACCTGGGTCCCTGCCGGTGTAAGGCAGCAACTCTTCCGCTGTGCCAACGTGTCACCCTAATGCCCCTGTCCCACTTAGGAAACCTGAACGGAAACCTCTGGAGACTTTGCGCCCCACCCAAGGTTTCCGTGTAGCAATGTAACAAAATTTTGAGATTTTTAAAATCAAGTCTGCAATTTATCCCATCAGATAAAGCACAAAAATAAGTTTAATTTGACACCTAATTCACTTTCATATCTTCAGTATTAAAAAAGTTATGGCCATTTTCATACTCGGAAATTAGCATCTTCCCTATTGATTTTCCATTGACAAAAGCTGTGATCGAGGACAGTGAAATGGCCATAACTTCCTTAAAAATTAAGAGAACTGAAATAAATTTTCAGTTATTATAGATTGAAGCATTCTGAAACAAATATGAAACAATCTTACTTGGATGACCTGAAATTAAAGCATATAATTAGTTAGTTACCCAATTGTAGCTAATTCCAAACTTCAATTACTAGATCTAAACATCTATCCATTTCTTAAGAAAAGATTAACATTTTTAAATAGCCTACATGTCCAAATAACAATCACAAAGAATTCACAATAAAACATGATTTTTAAATCTGATTTACATTAATTTATAGGCCAAATGGAAGGAATTTAGTGTTCAATTGCTGTAAATTAATGGCCATTTAAATCAGCTTTCGAGTGGGATCCTGTGGAACTCTGTGGAACGCGCTGGTTTAGATCGTTCCCATTGCGGTGAATTTGTACCCCAAATGCCCAGAAAAATACTGCGGGATTTAATGTGGCTACTCGCAACATAAAACTTTGTATAAAGGGATCTTAAGAAGCCCTTTTTAATGTAAAAATAAACAACCTACCTTCCATTGTCCCCTGTATGAGATCCGTCCTGTTGTCGGTGGTCGCGGGTTTAGAGGATAATTTTTAACCTACTATAACAATTAAATTAACCAATTATATATTAAAAATAGCTCCAGCAAAGGAATCTCCCAGCGATTTTTCGTCAGCAACTAAGTAGGCTGAACAACCTCGATTTGAATAGCTTAGGGAAAATCGCGTTTTAAACCCGCCCCCCTCTCAACGGTGCCAAAATGGCACACACGGGCTTGGACAGATCTGCAGCGACGCTTAAGGTAGGTTTTGCAACATACCTATTCCGTGTGGTTCCTGGAGGTTCCCGGAGGATTTTGTCAGTCTCCCTACCTGCTTCCACTACCTGCAACCTCCGGCAACCACCTGCAACCTCCGGGATCCGCACGGAAACGTTGGGTGGGGCGCAAAGTCTCCAGAGGTTCCCGTTCAGGTTTCCTAAGTGGGACAGGGGCATAACTCTTTCAGTTCTTTGTGCACTGAGTCTGTGGAGATATAAAAAAGGAAGTGGCAATCTGGTGCGAATAACGGTGAAGGAATGTCATGTTGGGAAGAGCATGGCAGATGTAGGGAGAAGTGAAAAGCAAGGGAGCACATTGCATCTTGTTGGAACAAGTGATGAAGAGAGAAATGGAATGAGTGTGTTTCATTTAGATTAACCTTTAAATGACATTTAACACTTTTAACTATTCATGATGAGGTTCCCTGACAGGAAAGTCATTGTATTGAAGAAGACTACTTGATTGTCTAAAAGTCAGCTCTTTCTATGCAGGGTTCGATACTTAATTGAGATTTCAACTGTCAGTGTCACTTTGACACAGTTTCTCACCATGTGGGCATAAGGTTCCTACAGATCTGCGCACAAAATCAGGGCATCATGTCGATGCAATACTGAGAAAGATGCAGTATATCAAAAGCAGCAATATATGGGGGTCTAATCTGGAATTGTCAGGTGGATGTAGAAGGTCACAGTAGAACTAGGAGCAATCTTGACATACTGGACAAAAAACCTTCTCTACACATCTCATCATTCGCTTGGGCAGCTTACAGCCCAGTGGTATGAATGTTGAACTCACTCACTTCAGGTAGCCCCGCCATTCCCTCTCTCTCTATCTATCTCTCCCCCACCCAAGTCGCATCAGCTTTTCATTTTCCGCCTACAAGCAGCCTGTTTACTTTATCCTCGTTACTTTTTCTGCATATCTTTCATTCACTCTTGACTTGACTTGACTTGTTTTTTATCTCTGCACATCACTGTCTATATCTCTCGTTTCCCTTATCCCTAACGTCTGAAGAAGGGTTTCGACCCGAAACGTCACCCATTCCTTCTCTCCAGAGATGCTGCCTGTCCCGCTGAGTTACTCCAGCTTTTTGTGTCTATCTTTGGTTTAAACCAGCATCTGCAGTTCCTTCCTACACAAAGACCTTCTCTTGACCTGCTCAATCATTTGTCTAGGAAGGAACTGCAGGTGCTGGCTTAAACTAAAGATAGACACAAAAAGTTGGAGTAATTCAGCGGGACAGGCAGCATCTCTGGAGAGAAGGAATGGTTGACGTTTCGGGGTGAGACCCTTCTTCATTTGACTGATCTTTGCATTACTCATGGTGATATACTTGATGAATTTGCTCATCAGCATTATAATGGCTGTGCATCAGGAGTTCTGTGAGACAACCCAGGATCATGAACACACTATATTTAGAAGTGAAATTCCTTTCTTTCCAGACTAGCGGCGCAGCTGGTAGCGCTGCTGCTTCACATTGCCAGTCCAGAGACCGGGTTTGATCCTGCTTTCTGTGTGGAGTTTGTCTGTTCTTCCTCTGACCAACTGGGTTTCCTCCGGGGTGCTCCGGTTTCCTCCCACATCCCAATGATGCGCTGGTTTGTAAGATGTTGGGGGAATCCAGAACCAGGGGCCACTCTTTAAGAATTAGGGGTAGGCCATTCAGAAACATTTTCACCCAAAGATTTGGCAGTGGAGGCCAATTCTCTGGGTGCTTTCTCTGGGAGCGAGTTAGATGGAGCTCTTAAAGACAGTGGAGTCAGGGGATATGGGGAGAAGGCAGGAACGGGGTACTGAATGTGGATGATCAGCAATTATTATATTAAATGGCGGTGCTGACTCAAAGGGCCGAATGGCCTATTCCTGCACTGATTGTCATTTGTCTAGTGTCTATTGTCTATTATCAGTGGCGCAGCTGGTAGAGCTGCTGCTTCATAGTGCCAGAGACCGGGTTTGATCCTGCTTTCTGTGTGGAGTTTGTCTGTTCTTCCTGTGACCAACTGGGATTCCTTCGGGTGCTCCGGTTTCCTCCCACATCCCAAAGATGTGCGGGTTTGCAGATAAAATTTGCCTCCATAAATTGCCCCTAGTGTGTAGGAAGTGGATGCAAAAGCGGGATAGTGTAGAACTAGTTAAACAGGTGATCAATGGTCGGCGTGGACTCGGTCGACCAAAGGACCTGCTTCCATTGAATCAATCAATCAATTTCAGTATGGCTTTCATTTTTACATTAAAAAAAAACCAGATATGATATGCTCTTCATGCTTTAACTTATATATGTGGTTGCAATTCTGTTTCATTGTATCTTTCATCATGACATTTCTTAGTTTCACTTCAGAGCCTGAAGCAGTAGCCTGTCCCTTATATGTGGCCAAACATTTCCTGGCTCCATCTATTTAAACAGGGAATGTGAATAGCCTTGATGCATGGTAAATATAATGTATTGACTGGATGGTACTATGAATGTAAAGAGAGCCATGTACCACTTGTATTTTCTGTACGGTACATGTTTTTTTATGATAAACTATATTTGAAATTAAATCATAATTTCACTATTCATTTTGTGTACTGTTATCTGTTGGACTGTTATTTTTAGAATATTTTGCAATAATAACTTGAAGTGCAACAGTTTTTCAAAGAACTTTTTTGAAATTCATTCCCTCTGTCAGGAACCATTGAGCAACAATTGTGTTTGGGCTCCTGCTGTCGCAGTACTCTTGTCGGAGACAGGAGAAGAACTTCTTCAAAGTAGGCATACCTTGAGGAAATTTCACAGTGGAACAGGCGACATGTGTAGGAAGGAACTGCAGATGCTGGGTTAAACTGACGGCAGACACGGAAAGCTGGAGTAACTCAGGGGGTCAGACAGCATCTCTGGAGAAAAGGAATAGGTGACATTTCGTGTCGAGACCCTTCTTCAGACTGACAGTCAGGGGAAATGACAGTGGGAAGAAAATTATTATTATTATTAAATCGTTGAAAATATTAGCGACGCAGTGGTGCTGGTTTCTGACGGGCACGGTGCCTTACAATGTGATGTACGACAGTGATCGAAACTTCCACTGAAGTGTGGATGGCCGTTGGCTCGCTAGGAGCTCATCCGCCCTTTGACAGGTCTTGTTTTTGGTCCTGCTGGAGGTCCACAGCCCCCTCCTCATCTGGCAAACCAGGTGGGGGAGACGGTTTAGTCGCCGATTATCCGACCATGGAGCAGGCAGCACGGGATTACATGGTACCCGTGTCGGGGGGAACTCCCCCTGACTTGACAAAGAAAAATTTCAAAACAAGTATAAATTAATAGTACAAACAACTATATTGGCCTTCTCCTGGCAGCTATATTCTCCCATTTCTCATTTCCCATTTTGGATCAACACTGCTGTGGTGATTTGTCCCGCACTTAAAACCAAGACCTGGCATTGGTACTGATATTGGTGCAGAAGGTCCATTCCAATATTTATATATCATTTTGCTCCTTATCCACTGACCTAGATTTAGTATATTCAGACATACTTCAATGCCATGCAATGACTAACATATCCTGTCACCCCCCCCCCCACCCCCCATCTCCAAAGCAATAACGAGGAACTTGCTAGATCACTCTGAACATTAGCATTCCACTCAAGCTTTTCAGCACCGGTCAAGATGGTTTGGAGAGAAATTAAAGAAACCTCCGTGGCACCTGGCAACTTCCGTTTTTGGGGAATTTTGACATTTGAAGATAGCATTACTGTTAGGTCCTCCAACTGAATAAATTAGTAACTTCTTTCTTAACAACCGGTGGTAAAAAGAGGCGCAGAATTCTTTCAACTGCTGGTCTGTGTTTTTTTTAAATGTTTTTTACAATTGAATTTGACAGTCCTGAGCTGAGAACATGTAAAATGTGGATAATGACAGACAACTGGAAATCAGATACAATAACCTCCACCAGGAAAAGGTTAATAAATCATAGGTTCTCCCTCAAATGATAAACAATTTGATCTCCTGATAGTTCAGAGCAAAGTAAAATTGCTTGCTGAGCTAACAATGTCATTATGCTGTTGTTGATGCTGATTGATGATACTGTATGTGTTATGTACATGACTGTGTGGCACCGATAGACAGGCCATCTTCTGATGAAAATGGTCAAGCCTTCCTATTGTTTAAGCATTGCAGCAACACGAAGACTGTGCATTTCATGTGAACTATCCACTCACTGTATGTTTGTACTGTTCAAGAAATACTCTGCAAATTCTACAGATTACTTGAACAAACAGAAGTTTCTGATCATCATAATTTCTTCTAACAATCTGGCTAGTTATAATAAAGTGCAATGGGCATGCATTAGAACAATCAAATTGTACAATGCATGATAACAGCATTTGAAAAATAAGTGTTCGGCACGGACTTGAAGGGCCGAGATGGCCTGTTTCTGTGCTGTAATTGTTATATGGTTATATGGTTGTTATATGATTGGATTCAACTGATTTAATGGACAAGCATTTTAACATAATCATGCAGCAATGTTTAAGAAGATTCATAAACCAAATTGAAAGATGAGCAGGTATAGGTCAATTAAGTTAATTCCACCTTTCTTAGCTGAGCTTTTACATGGTGCCACATTTCTGCATCACCATATTGTTTCATTGCCTTGCCTGCCTTACAAACAGTTGTTCTAACTTTTGACCATACTAAACATCATGGAGAAGTCCAGATATCCATGGCACTCTGCATTAAGACTATTTTAACTCATCTCAGTCCTAAATAACAGATCCTCCGATAGGGAGACCATGATTCTTACTTCCAGTCACAACAGCCAAGGGAAATAATTTCACACCTTGCCTGTCAAAGCCTTCTAAAATGTTCAACATTTTGCTGTGTTCACCTTTAGTTCCGAAGAACGTAAGCCATTCTGCTGAATGTTTCCCCACAGAAGATCCCTCTAATCCCACGAGTCATCCCAGCAAATCTTTGTTGTACTTAAGTATATCCTTCTTTCATGGCATCAATTACGTACAGTACTCCAGCCTAAATAATTCCAGAAAGAATCTCTTACTCTTATACTCATAAGGTCATGTGATAGGAGCAGAATTAGGCCATTCGGCCCATCAAGTCAACTCTGCCAGTTAATCATGGCTGATCTACCTCTCCCTCCCAATCCCATTCACCTGCCTTCTACCCATAACCCCTGACACCCATACTAATCAAAAATCTATCTAACTCTACCTTAAAAATATCCATTGACTTGGCCTCCCCAGCATTCTGTGGCAAAGAAGTCCACGGATTCACCACCCTCTGACTAAAGACTTAAGACTTACCTTTCTGGCACCAAAATAGCTACAGTCAGCCATCTTCAAATTGGCCTGGTTATTCCTGCTCACTATTTTCTGTTTGTGGCCGAATACTCCATTGATGCTATTTTTTTACTTGTAACAGCCTCTTGCATGAAATATTATCAAATTCCTGCTGAAAATCTAGGTCTGCTACGTACTACTTCCACTGATGTGCCTGCATCTTCCAAATTTGTCAGAGCAGATTTCCTCCTGACTCTGCCCGATTGTTTTTGTAGTTTTCTGGCGCTTCAGCCCATTTTTATAGTTTGCACTATTTTCCTTATTTTCCAGGGCGGCGTGGTGGCGCAATGGTAGAGTTGCTGCCTCACAGCGCTCACAGCGCTGGAGACCCGGTTCAATCCTGACTACGGATACTGACTGTATGGAGTTTGTACGGTCTCCCCGTGACCGCGTGGGTTTTCTCTGAGATCTTCGGTTTCCTCCCACACTCCAAAGACGTACAGGTTTGTATGTTAATTGGCTTGGTTATAAATGTAAATTGTCCCTAGTGTGTGTAGAATAGTGTTAAAGTGCGAGGATCGCTGGTCGGGGCACACTCGGTGGGCCGAAGGGCCTGTTTCTGCACTGTATCTCTAAACTAAACGAATTATGTTGTTAAGCAGCTCCCGATTTAATTTTTTCCTTCTTTTTGAAACAGTGGGCTTACATTTATTACTTGACGGTGTACAGGAACCATTCAATAAGTCAGGGATTTCTGGAAAATCACAAGCAATGCAGCCTCCATCTCTGTACCAAACTTATAAAACCCCAGGCTGTAGGCCATCAGCTCTGGGTGATATGTAGAATTTGAATCCCATTAATTTCCCCAGTGTTTTATCTTTACTGATATTAAATAGTTTAAGTTCCTGACTCTCATTATAAAGTTGGGTTTCCATCACTGCTGGTTAGTTACTTGTTATATATACAATAAAAACAGATTATAAATATTCATTCCAGGTCCCTATCATTTCCTATTTCCCATTGTAATATTTTCTATCTATCTCAAGGGAACTATGAATAGTTGTGTTAACCTTTTCATTTTTACATATTTGCAAAGCTCTTACAATATCCAATATAACAACCAATGCCCTCTACAAATAGTTCGACATATTGTAATGTTTTACCAGCAGCGTTATGAGATGGTTTGACCACTGATCGGAACAACAGTACGATAACACAACAGACTCCACAAATTCAATGCACACCTTTTACTATTGTTTTGTTCTGTTATCTTTCTGCAGAGAATCCCCTAACCTCAACCCTTGCATCGCTGAATAAAATGACCTCATACGCCCACATTTATAAGTGCAATTATATGAGCATTTATAAAAGCTCATATAATTTTTTTTAATTTATTGCTTTTATTTAAAAAAATCATGTTCAAGATATTGGTATTTGTTGTCCTTCCCTAATTGTTCTGAGTAAATGCTTAGGATGGACTTACCCAGAACAACCAATAGTCCAATAGGTCACTTCAGCAGGTATTAACGATCAGTTATGTTTCTCTGGGGTCATCTATAGGGCGGGCTCTGGTAGACCAGATCACTGATATCTATAATTCATGTCAGTGAACTTTTGTGTGAGGACCCCCAAAAAACTTCATGGTCACTTTTACTAATACAGTAACCCTTCACAATAATGGTCCAAACGTAGACAAGGCAATTGTTTCACTGGCCACCTTTGCTCAAGTCCTCCTGGATCCACCTGATCTCCAAGTTGCCAAACACTTTAATTCCCCTTCCCATTCCCACTCTGACCTTTCTGTCCTGGGCCTCCTCCATTGTCAGAGTGAGGCCCAGCGCAAATTGGAGGAACAGCAACATATTCCGTTTGGGCAGCTTACACACACAGCGGTATGAATGTTGATCTCTAACTTCAAGTAGTCCTTGAATCCCTTCTCTCTCCATCCCTTCCCCACCCAAGTCATGAGCTTCAAAGTCATCTTGCTGAGTCTCATTGTCTGTAACTCGTTTTCACCTAGCACACAGCTAACAATGGCCTGCTTCCTGTGTCACCGTTACTTTTTTGCATATATTTCATTCATTTGTTCTATGTCTCTCTATATCACTGTCTATATCTCTTGTTAACCTTTCCCCTAACTCTCGGTCTGAAGGGGGGTCTCGACCCGAAACGTCACCCATTCCTTTTCTCCAGACATACTGCCAGACCCGCTGAGTTACTCCAGCTTTTTGTGTCTATCTTCTGTATATAAAGGATTTTGTTATCGCGGACAGAGGCTCCCTGTTGCACTGGCCCCCACTTCCGCCAGGTTGCCCACTGAGCTGGGATCATTTGGCATGCTTCTGGTTGTGGGAATGGAGAGAGCGAGCAGCACGAAGATGGCATATGTACCGGGCCCGTCCCTGACGCACCACATGTGGGGCCGGGGGCTCTGAAGTAGGGTTGCCAACTGTCCCGTATTAGCCGGGCCACCCCGTATATTGGGCTAAATTGGTTTGTCCCATACGGGACCGCCCTTGTCCCATATTTGACTGCTACTATGCAGGTCGAGTGGACTGTCGGGTTGGAAAGCCACGTCCGGCACCGCCTCACCCGTGCAGCCCATGGAGTGCAGCAGCAGCGCCTCGCCCGTGGCCCCGTCGGTTCGCAGCCCGGCCAGCTGTCCAACCATCGGACCTTTGCTTACCTCCGACACCACCACCCCTCCTTCTCATGGCCGATCATCGGTTCATGAGTTGCCTGCGGTGCCCGGGCCAAAAACTACTCAGCTGGCCCGCCGGCTGGGCTTTGTGTGCAGTCCAGCACCTGGGCCAACTCATCATTCACCCAGCAACGGCCAGTGAGTCGGTCAACGAATTGCTGTCATGAATTCGTACTGTATTTTGACCTTTTTGTCCCTTATTTGGGAATGAGAAAGTTGGCAACCCTAGCCTGTGAATTCCCACTTGTCCAACCCCCCTCACTCGCCAACGCCATGTTTCTTCCCTCCCGACCTTGGGTTAAACTCCCCCCACACTCGGTTATAGAGGAGAATCAACTATAGCGGACACTGACCCCCTCTCCATGTTCTGTTACTGCGAGGGTTTATTGTTTATCTATAGTCTAGTTTTCTGCTCTATGTTTTTATTCCAATTCAATTTCTCAAATTACCAAGTGGAACTTTTGTTCTCTGCATTTTCAATCGAGCCCTTTAGGTTATTAGTCTTCAGATACAACAGCCACACTGCTGCACCAAATACATTCAGATCCTTGTTTCCAGGAATTCAACTTGTAGTTGTATTATATTGTGAGAGCTGACACATGATTTTGCATAGAGTCATAGTGATACCGGCCCAACATGTCTCAGCTACACTAAGTCCCACCTGCCTGCGTTTGCTTCATATCCCTCCAAACCTGTCCTATCCACGTACCTGTCTAGCTGTTTCTTAAATGTTGGGATAGCCCAGCCTCAACTACCTTCTCTGGCAGCTTGATCCGTGCACCCACCACCCTTTGTGTGAAAAGGTTACCCCTCAGATTCCTATTAAATCTTTTCCTCTTCACCTGAAACATATGTCCGCTGGTCCTCGATTCACCTACATGTGGTGTCAGAATACAATCCTAATATTGGACGATAGTAACTACTCAGTTAGACTGCAAGTAAATCTGAGATTCAGCAGCATTTGGCAAAGGGAACCAGGGCATTCGGATCAGTTTTTTTAGATAAATAAGTCGCAGCTGACAAAAACACAGTGTGTCTTTGTATCCAATGCAAATTTTCAAAGGAGATGATTGATTGAGACAATGATTGCTTTCCATTAATCATTCATGTTAATAATGATCAAGTTCTCAAATTCATTTAAGAGCACTGTAATCCGAGTGCCTCTGGATTTGTACTATATTTATTATCTCAGTGAACTCCATTTAATGTGTCAAGAGATTCTAATTGCATAGACTGGTTAAGACTATTTGGGTTATTATTAAGGAACCTTTTTCTAATATTAAATTTGTGTTTATTGCTATTAATTGTTTAACGGCTCCCCTTTGGAAAAGAGCATGATCTCAATCTAGGGAAGATGCTATTTGAAAATGTCCCTCCTAATACTGTTAATTGGGTACTCTTAGACCTCTTACGAGGCTAATTTAGATATAGATTGAACAGAAACAGCTCTGTCTTCTTGATTTAGCAGCAATCAAGATTCCAATTTTACTCTGTTTTCTCAGCCAGCATTAATGAATCTAAAACTAATATTCATTGTTTGATTAAACATACCTACCCTGGCATTTACTTAACCTTTGTCTTATGTACAGGACTGAATCAGACCAAATCCTACCCTTAATTAATATCCTTTCTTTAACTCTGTTTATTGAAATCTATGCATGCTATTCTCTCCACTGGATAAAACATACTGTTGTATCAAACAGGGCTTTTGATTTGCTGTGAAATATTTGCTGAGTTTATTCCATAGGATTCATCTCAAAAATGATTTAACATTTTAATTCTGGTGAGGCTACACTTATTATGAGCTTGATCCAGTTTTAAACTGTTGGATATTTTTTCACGGAAATTTGCCAACTAATCAATAGTCGGTAACATTATTCTAGTTTAGTTTAGTTTAGAGATGCAACGCAAAAAAAGGCCCTTCGGCCCACCGAGTCCGCACCTACCAGCAATCCCCACACATTAACACTATCCTACACACATTATGGACAATTATGTTATACCAAGCCAATTAACCAGTGTGGGAGAAAGCCGAAGATCGCGGTCACGGGGAGAACGGACAAACTCTGCAGAGACAGCACCCAAAATCGGGATCGAACCCGGGTCTCTGGCGCTGCAAGCGCTGTAAGGCTGCAACTCTCCTGCTACGCCACCATGCTGCCCAACCTCTTAATTTTCTTCATTATCATATTCAGAATGGAATACTGGAATGCAATTCAAAAGCATATAAATAAATAGTGATGGATGAGATCTGACTAAACGAATATAGGCATGTGGAAAAAAAGTTATGTTATTGCAAAAATCATATTTTGAAAAGGTGGATATGATAAAATAATTCTAGTCTATGCTGATCTGCATTAGAGTCAATTGGCATAAACTTTGTATTAATATTCTAAGATTGCAAGACAAATAACAGATTTTGGCTTAGCTGGTATAGTTTTGCATTTCAGCAGCTGCATGTGGAATATGAATTTGGAGCCTGCCCACATTGCTTGGGTTTGCTGAGGCAAATGAAAATTGTTTTCATATAGAAATTTCAATAGACAATAGGATACACTGAAATGTCTCTCACTGTTGCAACGTTCAACTTTTAACTATTCTGCTATTCTCTTGTTAATAGCTAATAGTTTTAGCCCGAACACAGCAATTTCCCCAAAATGAGCACTCTTTATTATGCCAACTTAAGTTGGAAAGAAAGAGTGGACCGTAGGATAATATGAAAGGTGTTGCATAAATGGAAGTCATTTTTTTTTACATTTCCATAAGCAATGTTAAAAGGAATCAAAATCCTTCGGTCTGGCCGCTCACAGATTACATCTGTACACATGCGTAACTCTTAAATATGCATTGTCAGAAAAAGTATGTTTCTGGGCAAACTGCTGACATTCACCAAGTATTTTGTCATGTGTCTCCAGTAATTCCTATAGTTCAGATCTGAATGAACTGCTGATTGTAAACCGATCTATTTTTGTTATGCTTTTAGTATTAAACTCAATCCTAAATTGTACTTCAAGCAATAAGCCACTGCGACAGCGCCCCCTCTCTCTCGGATGCCACTCTGATCCATATCACTGGCAGACAGGCCAGGAGAGGCCAAACCCCAGCATCATTGGTAACAGTCAGCTGATATTGGTTTGGCCCCCTGATCCTTGTCAGCTCACTCTCTTTAAAGCCCAGGCATTCCGGCCAGTGAGGAGAAGGGGAAAGGGGAGAGTGGGGAGAAAGGGGAAAGTGGGGAGAAAGAGGAAAGTGGGGAGAAAGAGGAAAGTGGGGAGAAAGAGGAAAGTGGGGAACCTCCCTGCCAGTCATGTTCCCCTATTGCAAAACTTGAGTTAGACTGAGCCACTGGCACAAACCCAAGACCACCATCATCACCGTGTGGTGAACACTGGGCTGCCGGGAAGAAGCCCTAAATAGCCAGCTCCTCTCCTGAGGCTTGGACTGAGTGGTGGGGGGAAAGCCTGAGACGCCAACGCCTCTTCCTTCCCACGGACCACGAGGGGCTGTGGCCACACACAGAAGCAAAGACTTAGCTGCCAGGATAACCCAGAAACGGCTAGGCCACCTCTTTCAACCTTAAAGCTGAGCCGCAAGGGTAAACCTGAGACCGCCAGCTCCTCCTCCTGAGGCAAGGGCAAACTCCAGGGAGATGCCTGAGATTGCCACGGCTCTTCCATCAAAGACCAGGACTAGGTACCGGAAAAACTCCGAGACCTCCAACTCCACCGCACATGTGCCCTGATGGTGAGGGACAGCGGCCTGGACTTGCAGTCTTGGACTTTCTTACTGTTGTAAATAAAAGTGATCACGTGCGTTCGTCCTACTGCGATTGTCGGCGTGGTCACCGCCAAACCTGGCCAAAGCCCTGGCACCACGCCTCTAATTGTATGGTCTCTACATTTTAAGTGATCAATTGGTAAAAAGGTCAAAAGTAAAGTTCTGCAGGATTTCTAGCAGCTTGTTGTTACTGAGGGGGTTATCTGTGCGCTGTCATTAGCACACCACTTAAGACATTGGCTCATTGATGAGATTGTTAGCTAAAAACTTAGCAACCTTATGCTTGAGAGTTTATTTAAGATTGGGAATATTACCTTAAGGTTTTCTATTTAGATAATAAATAATTAATATGTGTACCGAAAGATAGCTTTTGTTACTGTACTCTTCGGAAATATAAATATTTATCAACTTGCAGGCTTCTGACCAGCTTATGATTGTATGATTATGCAGTTAATGCAGGTATTTTATTTAAACTAGCCCTGACTCCTTTGTTTAGGTTGGAGATACAGCGTGGAAACAGGCCCTTCGACCCACCGAGTACACACCAACCAGCGATCCCCACACATTAACACTATCTTACACACAATAGGGACAATTTACACTTATATCAAGCCAATTAACCTACAAACTTCTAAGTCTTTGGAGTGTGGAAGGAAACCGAAGATCTTGAAGAAAAGTCACGGGAAGAACGTACAAACTCTGTAAAGACAGCACCTTTAGTCAAGATCGAACCCGGGTCTTTGGTGCTGCTAGTGATGTAAGGCAGTAACTCTACCATTGCACCACCGTGCCACCCTTCTAAAGGGTAGATTTTGTAATCGAGATGGAGACACCAGGAATTGCAGATGCTGCTTAACAAAAAAAGATATTAAGTACTGGAGTGCACTTCAGCAGAACATGCAAAGGTGATGTTTTGGATCAGGAACCTTCCTCAGACTGGTTCTGTGGGGTAAGAGAAGGCAGAAACAATGTCCGCCAGGGCTGGTAGATGCAAAATGCTGGAGTAATCAGCGGGACAGGCAGCATCTCTGGAGAGAAGGAATGGGTGACGTTTCGGGTCGAGACCCTTCTGGGCAGTCGTGTTTGTGGCTTTTGGGAAGGCGATATAAGTGCGGGGCTGATAAGCTTTAGAAACATAGAAAATAGGTGCAGGAGTAGGCCATTTGGCCCTTCGAGCCTGCACCGCCATTCAATATGATCATGGCTGATCATCCAACTCAGTATCCTGTACCTGCCTTCTCTCCATACCCCCTGATCCCTTTAGCCACAAGGGCCACATCTAACTCCCTCTTAAATATAGCCAATGAACTGGCCTCAACTACTTTCTGTGGCAGAGAATTCCACAGATTCACCACTCTCTTTGTGAAAAAAAAAATTCTCATCTCGGTCCTGAAAGATTTCCCCCTTATCCTTAAACTGTGGCCCCTTGTTCTGGACTTCCCCAACATCGGGAACAATCTTCTTGCATCTAGCATGTCCAACCCCTTAAGAATTTTGTAAGTTTCTATAAGATCCCCCCTCAATCTTCTAAGTACAAGCCGAGTCTATCCAGTCTTTCTTCATATGAAAGTCTTGCCATCCCAGGAATCAATCTGGTGAACCTTCTCTGTACTCCCTCTATGGCAAGAATGTCTTTCCTCAGATTAGGAGACCAAAACTGTACGCAATACTCCAGGTGTGGTCTCACCAAGGGCCTGTACAACTGCAGTAGAACCTCCCTGCTCCTATACTCAAATCCTTTTGTTATGAATTAAGCAATGAATTAAGCAATATGCTATGAATGCTATAGGTTGGAGTCTGTGGAGGGAAGATCATATGAGGTGATGAGATCAGTAATGATCTGGGAGATGATGACCTGGTATTTGTCCATAGGGTCCTGATCGATTTGACTAAGTGTGTGATAACTGGGGGCTGGCCTTAGCATGGTAGAGGTCATCCAGCCTGGCTACAATGGCACCTTCATTGTCAGCGGGTTTGATAACAATGTTGGGATTGTTACTGAGCGAGTGGAGGGCTGTGTGTTCAGAGGTGGTGGCATTGGAGTGAGTAAGGGGAGTTGAGGAGACAATACAGTTGATGTCGCATAGGCAGTTGGAAATAAAGAGGTCCAGAGAGTTTAAGTGTGTAGGAAGGAACTGCAAATGCTGGTTTACACTGAAGATAGACACAAAATGCTGGGGTAACTCAGTGGAACAGGCAGCATCTCTGAGTAGAAAGATTAGGTGTTGTTTTGGGTCGAGACCCTTCTGAGGCCGGCAGAGGAATACATGAGGAGAAACGGAAATGTTGGGGATGGGAGCAGGAGTCATCAGTGGGATGCGAGGAATCTGAAGAAAGGTCCTAACCCAAAACATCACCTCTCTCTGTTCTCTATAGATGTGGCCTGACCTGCTGAGTTAGTCCAGAACATTGTGGGGTTTTTGATAGAGATACTGGCTTGTCAACAACTTGATTGTCCCCCTGGCTCAAGGATGATGGAAACTTGTTCGTTCATTAGAAGACAGTCAAGAAACCAAATAAATATTTATTTCTTAATAGAAAAGATGAACTATGAACAATTCAGTTTGCAGTTCAAAGAACCACAGTGTACGTTGCTCATTTCTTACTGTTGCCTACCATTCGAAATCTTGGGAAACCTCTTTTATAGTCCCAACAAGAAATATAACTGGACAGAACATATTAACGCAGCCATAAGTTTGGTCAAACCATTATATTTTTACACCAAACCTGCCCCAATTAGTTAAATCAAACTAAGTTCTACATAACCATGTGTGTGTGTGTGTGTGTGTGTATTATTTATACACACACATAGACATAATGTTTCAAAGATTTCTAAATAATTTCTTTAAAGATCTATATTTTGAATTTAAATTCATTATTGAAGTGTTGCGTTCAATGAAAATCTGTCACTACAAGCCACATCTAATGTGTGTGCACAGTACCTGTCCCTGTTGAATATCACACCGCAGAGTTAATTACCTTTGCAGCCCACTACCTCTTTCCCATCAACATTTCCCCAAAATACCATTGTTAATGAGAACTTGACCTCCTATCTATTTTAGGTGAACTGGATTACAGCACGATATCTCCAGTTTAGCCATAACTTATTCCTATATTCATTCCGATTCTAAACTTAGCATTAGAACTAGATTTTAAGATGGTATTTAAGGGAAGTAGCAACTTAGGAGCTGAGAGAGAAGGCCAATCCCATGACAACCATGTCCACATCCTTAAACTGCTGTCTGTCCCACCCTCATATATGGGTAATATGTGGCCCATTCCCTACGAATGCCACTGTGGCTTACGTTTAGTTTAGTTTAGTTTCGTATTTATTGTCACGTGTACCGAGGCACAGTGAAAAGCTTTTGTCGTGTGCTATCCAGTCAGCAAAAAGACATTACATGATTACAATCGAGTCATTTACAGTGTATAGATACATGATAAGGAAATAACGTTTAGTGCAAGGTAAGGCTAGAAAAGTCCAATCAAGTATAGTCCGAGGGTCACCAAACAGGTAGATTGTAGTTCAGCATTGCTCTCTAGATATGGTAGGATGATTCAGTTGCCTGATAACATGAAGGTGTACCTATCCAATAATTTTAATAATTAGATTTGTTTTTCAATTATTATTGCAATAAACTCCAAATGATGAACTGCAGAGTTTATAGTTTCTGCAAAATGTTCCTACAATTTCCCAAAATTAGTGAATGGGACAGAAGGGGCTTTAGTACGAGCACCATTTTTTTTCCTCATTTATTCCTCCTCAGGATGCCAATTGCTGCATTTATTGTCCATTCCTAATGGCTCTGCTCTGAGGAGACACCTAAGGTTCAAGTTCACCGGGGGATCAGGAGTCATCCATGCAACAGACTGCGAAACTGTGGCAAATTTCCTCCCCTGAAGGAAATTTAGTGAACCAGATGGGGTTTTACGACAATTCAGTAGTTTCACAGTTACTGTTGCTGAGACAAGGTTTTTTAAAACATTTTATGTAATTACTTGAGTTTAAATTCCCCAGCTGCCATGGTGGGATTCAAACTTACAATATGTTCCTGGATCAATGGTCCAGAACTCTTGATGCCAATTCAATAACTTATTCACACTACTACCATACCCGGAAGCTTTGATGGTTTGAACGTTTTAATGTTCTTTAATGATTCTCCTTATCAATTATAAACTGAAAGCTGGTAAAGAGGGCTTAGGAAAGCAACTGGGTTCACGAGCAAAGCTTCAGAGGGGCTTAGTTATCAGCACAGTCCCACTGCAAATATAGTTCTTACTCTTGTACACATAAGCAAACTTCTATTTTCTTTTTAATTAAGGAAGCAGTTCATTGTTATCGCAGATGAAAAGGAAACATCAATTCATTCGGCTCAGTCATGTTCTACTACACAAATCTTTTGGTAATTATTTTTTAATTGAATCCTTTGAACAGAAAGGCCTGATGCAGATGCTCACAATCCCTCAATCCCACGTCACTAACAATACCAGAGGAAATAGGTGCTCTTTAATGCACAGTCGCTTCGTGCAGCATGTTTTTTTCTTTTCAAGAAAAAGAGAAATGAAAGCTAAAAATGAGCGTCCTCACTTAAAACACTTATTAAAATTGTGCTATGTGATGATAATAACATTCGTATGAAATTCCTTGGCCCACTATTTTAATGAAATCAATCACCCATTTAAAATAAATGGAGCAGTAGCTCTGTAAAAATAATGGACGGATAAATGTTATGCCTTTGCATTAATGTGCTTGTTATTCATACCATACAGTGTGATTTCAACCCCCTTTGGTATAATAGGTATAGGTACATACCAAGAGTAAAGTATCAGTGGTTCTGAGTCTAATGTTTCCTCTGATACGCTTACAGTATTGCCATTTGCCGAGGTAATTAGCTTCACGGATTCTTGCTGCCCGTGCTTCTTTAAGAGGTGATTTCACATGTCTGAGCACAGATAGTGACTTGTGGTGGACTATTCCACCACCAGAAGCATCACAAACATGTTATTTCAACCTACAACCAGTTTCCACTCCGTCTTCATTTTATTCAGGTCTTCACATGAACCTTTTGACTTAGGAAACCATAGCTTTATTTTTTATCAATGAAAAAACGCAGCAAAGCCTTGTTATTAGGGAGATCCTTATTTTTGTTTGTGAATACAATTTTCTTTATCAATTAAAATCGCCAGATATGCAGAATTTGAAAGACATTGCCTTTTTGTTTGCAGTCATATCTCAGAGAGTGACAATAGGCAGTTGACAATGCAGCATGATATTCTAAAAACATTTGGTTTCTGATTCATTTATTTTGTTGCTGGCATCTCGCACACATTAGTGACTCTTGGGCACTATCTGGATACATGTGGGAAAATATATTTATCTGCAATACTTTCAATGAGTAACTGAAAAACAAAATTAAGGAAGATGTTGATTTCTGCCACTGGTGCCAAAGAGATAGGCAGCAGATCACCAGCAAGCATGAGCCAATTTGAAGCCTGCAATTCATTTTCACCCTGCCAACAACTTCTTACCCGACTGCGAGTGCCCTATCATAACATGGCAGTAGGCAGAGACGGAGCTGACTAGCACTTACAGCCTGCAAAGCAGAACTATATCCAAGACATGAAAGGTAGACACAAAATCAACGGGACAGGCAGCATCTCTGGGGAGAAGGAATGGGTGACGTTTCAGGTCGAGACCCTTCTTCAGACTCTCCTCAAATATACCCAAGCCATCTCAGGTGGGCCTGAAGTTCTTTAGGGGGCTTGTTCTTTAAGGCCTCAGAGAGTTAGAAATAGCTTTCAGGGCCAATGGAATCAAGGGGTATGGGGAGAAAGCAGGAACGGGGTACTGATTCTGGATGATCAGCCATGATCATATTGAATGGCCGTGCAGGCTGGAAGGGCCGAATGGCCTCCCACTGCACCTACTTTCTATGTTTCCATGTTTCATTATCTCAGCCTATCTCTGAACTCCTTATCATTCCCTTTATTACTATAAGTTAAGAAGACCCAAGAGTACTCCTGGCTGCTCTTCCATTCCCCATGTTCCATAACACTAAGACCATCCAAACTCTGCTGCCTTCATTTGATTTTTGCCGTGGTCCTGTCCACCTGTCACCTCAGTGCTCACTGACCTAACTTTGCTCCCAGTTAAACGACCCCTCAATTTTAAAATGCTCACCCTATGACAAATCCCTCCACACCCTTACCCCATCTTCTCTGTGTAACCTCCCATTCCACATGGACGGCATGGGTAGCACAATGGTGCAGCGGTAGAGTTGTTGCCTTACAGCACCAGAGACCCAGGTTCGATCCTGACTACGGGTGCTGTATGGAGTTTGTACATTCTCTACGTGACAGGCGTGAGTTTTCCCCAGGAGCTCTAGTTTCCTTCCACACACAAAGACGTGCAGGTTTGAAGGTTAATTGGCTTCAGCAAAAATTGTGAATTGTCCCTAGCGTGTGTAGGATAGTGGTAATGCGCAGGGATCGCTAGTCGGCACGCACTAAGGGGGCCGAAGGGCCTGTTTCTACACATCTCTAAACTAAACTAAACTAAACACACTCTGAGACACCTGCTTTTAATGTTCTGGCCTCTTGCTTATCCACAAGCTGAAATGATCCATCAATGTTTACTGTGCTTTCATCTGCCAAGCACTTACATTTTGGTATTCCATATCAGAGTATCTGGTTCTCTCTTCCTCTCATTTCGATTTTGAGATGCTCTTCATTTGATCTAAGAGTTCATTGTGAGATTCAGTCAAATTTTGATAGTTCCCTTGTTAAAAGTCTTGGAATATTCTAGTTCTGTAAATATATTACAGATAATTATTCATGGGTGGCATGGTGGCGCAGCGGTAGAGTTGCTGCCTTACAGGCCGTAGGGCCTGTTTCCACCCTGTATCTCTAAACTAAACTAGAAACTAACAAAAAAATAATAATTAGCAGATTATAGAATGATTGTTTGCAGATTACAAACTATCCATCTTGTGAGGGACAGGCAGTATCTCTGGAGAGAAGGAATGGGTGACATTTTGGACCGAGACCCTGAAGACCCATTCCTTCTCTCCAGAGATATTGCCTGATCCGCTGAGTAGCCCCAGTATTTCGTGTCTATCTTCGATTTAAACCAGCATCTGCATTCCTTCCTACACATATCGACCTAGTGAGCTTCTGAAAGATCTGCACAAAACCAATCCAAGAACAATAACCAGAGCAAGAAATTAAACTATCAATATTATTAATATTCAGATGATACAGCGATTGTGGCATGTGTAAGGAACGGGCAGGAGGAGGAATACAGGAACTTGACCAGTGCCTTCTGTGCCTGGAGTAAAGAGAACTGTCTCATCCTGAACACAACTAAGACTAAAGAGATGGCGGTTAACTTTGGCAGGTCCAAGCTCCCCCTTCAGCCGTTCAACGCTGCAGGGGCTGACATTGAGGTGGTGCAGACATATAAATACCTTGGAGTGCACCTAGATAACAAACTGGACTGGTCTGTCAACTCTGACGCCCTCTACAAAAAAGGCAAGTGCAGATTATTTTTCCTCAGAAGGCTCAAATCCTTCAATGTGCGTAATAATCTGCTGCACATGTTTTACAACACTGTGGTTGCAAGTGTTATTGTCTACGTTGTTGTCTGCTGGGGCAACAGCATTAGTGTCAGAAAACAACAAGAAGCTTGACAAACTGGTTAAACGAGCTAGCTCAGTGCTGGAGGGGAGAGTGGACTCTGGGATGGATGTGCTTGAGAGGCGTTTGAGGCGCAAGGTGCAGGTCATCCTGAAAAACCCCGGGCATCCCCCCATGTAATTCTGGAGGGTCAAAAGAGCACTCGGAACAACAATCGGCTCCTCTCCCTGCCTTGTAGAACGGAGCGGTTCAGGAGATCCTTCACCCCTGCACCCATTAGATTTTATAATTTGGACCACTAGGCTGTAGGGGGATGCATTTTTGCATTTTTTTAGTTTTTAATTGTTAATTATTGGTCTTTTTAAGTATTTATTGCTCTCACGTAGTGTCCACATTGTATTCTATGTATTTTCTGTCTGCGTTCGTTTTGAATGTGTGGGTTTGTTGGTTGGGGGCCTCTGGACATCTGAATTTCCCTGAGGGGATCAATAAAGTATTTATTATTATTATTATTATTATTAATTCAGATTTGATTTAAACATCAACCTGCTTGTCCAAAAAATTCAACTTTGACCCGTCATCACATTAATGATATTTACAGAATATTTAGTAGTGACCTTCCATAGCAATGAAGAAACCAAGATTACATGTGTGAAAATATGATTCATAACACATAAAATTTGCATAGTTCTCAACATCTTCCACTGCCATCGTTAAAAGACCTGTGAATCTCATGAAATGTTCTGAAATTATCTATAAATTCTGTGAGCTCATTCTCACTTCAATATTCGTAACAATAATTTTAAAATATATTTTATACACTCACGTGCCGATGAAGTCTGATGGGAACAGATCTCCATGAGGTGTTATTTAAAGGATGAAACATCCTGAGTAACACGGTGAAAGCACACACCAGAGGTTTTTTGTAAATCTGTAAATTCTCCCTAAAATATGAAATGAGAAACATTTAGCAGTCATTTTCTGAACATCCTAAATCAGATAACCTAAGCCTCAATTTGCACAATGTTACTCAGGAATCTTTAAAAGGTTAATATCATTATCTTCCTGCTCATACTTTAACACAATCATTTTCATTGTTGCTCTCCCTACTCCCAATTTTTCCTGCCTTTTGTGTTATTTCTTCACTTTGCGAAAAGTATGTCTGCAGGTAAAAGGGTATTGACTCGTTAGCTGTGGGGATAATAATTGCTGGCGTTGCGGTTGTAATCAAGACATGTTTCCAGAGTTAGAATCTGGACATAATTGAAGAGTTCATTACTGAGATCAGTGGCTGCCAGATCACAATGGCAAGGTGAAGAATATCTTCACACAAAGCAAATGCTAAACCTTGTGAGAACTCCTATACTTCCTTTTCTTTCATTAGAACCCCCGACAAGCTTGTCAGCAAAATTAAAGGTATGTCATTCGCGTCCCGCATGCATTGCAAAAGACTATAAACCTGCCAGCACCTTTGATGAAATAAAAGGGTTTTATTCATGATTCATGTACAGATACAAGGTTATTTTTATTCAGTCAGTACAATAATAATCAGATGAGGGCTTAGAAAATGAGAAGCCAGGCTGACAGGCAAGGTTCTGACGAAGGGGACCCCTCTGGGGTATAATACCCCTTTGTAATCTCCTCTTTTTAGTGAGTAGACAAGATGCGTGAGTGCTGTGCATGTTAAGATCCTACATAGCCCTGGTTTTGCTTTGTAGCAAAATACAGAGGAATCAATATAGCAGTTAAAGTGTTATGCAGGGGCTTTGGGCTTCCAAATATCAATCACGGCATAAAGACACATCCATCTCTGTTACTGTAAAAATCCGTAATGATTTACTGCTTAAGCATGATGAAAAATGTTAGATTAAGCATGTTTTTCATGTGTGTGATAGACCGAATTTTCCATATTTAACAGGTATAAAAATGAAAGCATTGAGAATGGCGGCAACAAAAAAAGAATAAGTCTGCAGAGATTAAATGCATTGCTCACAATACGTGTATAGACAAATTCTAATATAAAAAATTAACGATATTTCAAAAATGGAAGGATTCAGCAGCATCCAGATATGGTCATCAGTGCTAAAGGGCAGTCAGTCCTGTCAGAGATTATGATGACATGTTCCATCATTAAAATGGGCATTAGCTTTTAATTAGCCAAATGCCTAGTTTTCTCCACTGACTCTGAACTGCCAACCTGTGCCCACTAGGGACACTTTCTTTCATTCTATCACTAGCGCGGAAAAGACAGACAGTCCTTCTTCACATCACTTCAGTCATAACTCTGGCTCTAGATTCATTTCCTGCTGTAGTTATGTTTCATTCCAGGATCCCTTCCAGCCCCTAATAAAGCATGGTCGGAATATTTTATTAACAATTCTGAAAATTTGCCTGCACCCCAGAAGACCCAAAGCAATTGAATCACCGTCAAAAATGCTTTTTTTTCAGAATCGGAGATCGTATTCTTATAAATTAGATTCTGAAACACATTGGATCGCACCCAGGCAAAGTCGACAGGAAGGAGAATGTAGGCTGCAGAGTGTAACAATTTTAGCAGCCTGTATTTTATCGATTGCAAGTACACTTACAATTGCAAAACCAATGTGCAGATAAATACAAATGTGAGGTTACACTTGAAGAACATTCACATGCAGCTGATAAATAAAGCACAAGCTCTCTTTTGACTTTTATTAGGGGCTGTTTACTGAGAAGTGCATGAGCAGTGCATATGTAATAGATGCTCGAAGTGCAGAATGAGATATCTGGACCGCTACCTTAATTTTGTATCATCTGTCCTTTCCCCCATTTTCCTCACACCTTTCCTTTCCTCACTCCTGAGCACCTGTCCCTCCAAATTTGGATTTCCTCCTATGCTCCCTTTCTTCTTTTGCCCCCTATCTGATCCACTGTTCACACTCCACTGGGGAAGAGGGCCAGGGAATAGCAAATGGAATTTAATTCAGATAAGTGCGAGGCGTTGCACTTTGAGAAATCAAGCCAGCATAGGATTTCACAAATTACGGTAGGCCCTTGGGGAATTTGTAAAACATAGGAAGCCAGGAGAACCAGTACACTGTTCCATGAAAGTGGTGTCACAGATTGGCAAGGTGATGATGAAGGCATTTTGCATGCTGCCCTGAGTACAGGAGTTGGGAGATTGTGTTACAGTTGTACGAGATATTCGTAAGGCCACACTTGAAGTAATGAGTTCAGTTTTGGTCCCTCAGCTAAAGGAAAGATGCCATTAAGTTGGAAAGAGTGCAGAAAGAATTTATGAGTATGTTGCCAGGATTCAAGGGATTGAGTTATAGGGAGAGGTTGGGCAGGCTAGGATTGTATTCCTTGGAGCGCAGGAAACTGAGGGGTAACCCTATAGAGCTGTATAAAATAATGAGGGGCATAGATAAGGCGTATGCACACAGTCTTTTCCTTGGGAAGGGGAATCAAAGACTAATGGGCACAGGGTTAAGATGAGAGGAGAAAGATTTAAAAGGAAGCAATTTATTCACCCAGAAGGTGGTACACTTACGAAAGGAGTGGCTAGAGCATGTGGTTGAAGCAGGTGTAAAAACATTTGAAAGACATTTGGACAGGTGCATGGATAAGAAAGTATTTGAGGGAATGGCGCAAATATGAACAAATGGGACAAATTGGGTTGAAAGGCCTTTTTACGTACTGTGTGACCTATGATTCAAAGACTTTGCTCTTATCCTCTCCATTAACCAGGTAGATAAAATATGAGCCAATAAAAGCCTGGTGAGGCCACAGACGCAGCCCCAGTATCAGCTGGCCACTCATGGCTCTGATGTGTTGGACGCAGCTGGAGGGGGTGACTGTACAGTGATTAGTGCGGGTGTCAGGGCTTATGGGAAGAATGCAAGAGAATTGGGTTAAGAGGGAAAGATAGATCAGCCATGATTGAATGGTGGAGTAGACTTGGTGGGCCGAATGGCCTAATTCTACTCCTAGCACCTATGAATTTATGAACTTAAAGAAGTTCATCAGGAGATCTGCATACATACTGTATATATGCCTAGGAAATCATATTGGATGGGCTGTCCTTACCACAATGACATCCTAAACCTTCCACCATGACATTGGTGAACTGGTTCTTCTGAAGTCATTGTACACCCAGCACTCCTTCTAGGGCTGGACAAATAATCAACGGACTGTGGTAACCAAGCATTAGCATGTAGTTTATGAACAGCCACTAGGAATATCCTGTCTGTAGAGAGTTGAATCACAATTCCTGCTATTGAATTCACCGGGGTAACATCTTTAACACCCAGGAGTAAGTCTTATCCTCCATGCGTTTTGCGTCAAGATTCGTCTCTTTCGTCTATTCACAATCCCAGTTGTTCTGTTAATGGATCTCTCAGCTAGTCTCTATGGCCCTAACCACGTATCTCCCAGAATGAAAGAATTCAATCCTCATCGGCAGGTACACCTTTGAATGATCATTGCACTGAAGGTTAACAGGATTGGAAGAAAGTAGCTTTATTGTTTTTATTCTTAACCTTTTATTCCTCCATTTACACAGTCATGACAATTAACCTTGATTTCAAGTGCAGGACCCTTCCCCCTCTGTGACCCTGCCTCACAAGTGAATTTTCGGTATGATCGATATTTACCTCCTTCACTGTCATAATTGTTGCAAATTTGTGCAGTAGTCTCATTTGGACTGATAAATTATTTGAGCTGTTAACTTTAATAGTCTACAACGACCAGTGAATAAGCCTTCAACTCTTTGCTCCAATTTCCCCAAAGCCTACCCTTTGGTTAACAGGTTCTTTATGTGACTTGGTGTCAGATTTTGGTAGACATGCACCGGTGAAGTTTCACAATATTAACGGCACTGTATAATTGTGAATTATAGTCCATATACAAATACGTATCCCACAGGCAAAGCACGGAGATAGACACAAAATGCTGGAGTAACTCAGCGGGACAGGCGGCATCTATGGAGAGACGGAATGGGTGATGTTTCGGGTCGAGACCCTCTCGAGAGCATGGTGTTTATATGATATGGCATTGCACATTCAATCAGTAACTGCGAGAGCGCTAGAGAGCCGGAGAGGCTGGTAATGCACACGTGGCATTTTAATAGAACAAGCTATAAGAAGCTTGGGTGGCATGGTGACACAGCGGTAGAGTTGCTGCCTTACAGCACTTGCAGCTGTTCGATCCTGACTACAGGTGCTGGATGACTACGGATGTTTGTACATTCTCCCCGTGACCGCGTGGGTTTTCTCCAAGATCTTCGGTTTCCTCCCACACTCCAAAGACGTATAGGTTTGTAGGTTAATTGGCTTGGTGTATGTGTAAATTGTCCCTAGTAGTAGGATAGTGCGGGGATCGCTGGTCGGTGCAGACTCGTCGGGCCGAAGGGCCTGTTTTTGTGCTGTATCTCTAAACTAAACTAAACTAAAATAACTCATATTCCGTTTAGAGTGAATGTGAACTACCATTAGAAAACTTATAATAACAGATCACTCCATTTGTTGACATAACTCTTTCCATTGGACCATTACAAAACGTATGGCCTTCCCTTACTTACTTAATTTTCTGACGGAAGAAAATAATGAAAAGAATTGCCCAAGGAGCAAACAATGTGACTTTCTCCCTGACGATAGACTGAAGCTTGGGACCTGAAAGAAATATTCTAACAACCACGATACCCCTGGAGACCCATCCTATCTGTAGTGTGGTTTGGAATATTTATTGTTGATTATGCTTCAAATTAAATGATATTTTAAAGACCTTGATGATATTCTGCTCAGTTCCTGTGACTGCACTCTAAATTTCAGATTTTTGATATCTTACTTTTACTTGCAGAATTTGGTTAGAACAGGTATAAACGACTAAATATCCATTCCTCATAAGGCCGCCCAAGCCATGCATGTGACATCCATTCACCCAACCAGAGTCATAAAGCAAATAGTGTGATACAGCGTGAAAACATGACCTTCGGCCCAACTTGACCATACCCACCAACATGTCCCATCTACACTAGTCCCACCTGCCTGTGTTTGACCAATATCCCTCTAAATCTGTCCTATCTATATAGTCTAATTATATCTTAAACATTGGGGTAGTCCCAGCCTCAACTACCTGCAATGGCAGCTCGTTTCATACTCCCACCACCCTTTGTGTGTAAAAGTTACCCCTCAGATTCCTATTAAATCTTTCCCCCCTCACCTTAAACCTATGCCCTCTGGTTCTCTATTGCCCTACTCTGGACAAGAGACTCTATGCCTCTACCTGATCTATTTCTCTCATGATTCATACACTTCTATAAGATCACCCTTCATCCTCCTGCACTTCAAGGAATAGAGACCCACCTGCTCCACCTCTCCCTATAGCTCAGACCTTCGAGAACTGGCAACATCCTCGTAAACTCTTCCGATATTCAGAGCATCATCTGGAGCTTTCACTCAGCTGTCATTTGCCTCAATTTTGTTAAGAAAAGAGTGTGGCTGGAAATCCATAAAATGTGGGAACATTTGTCCTATGGGTTGTTTGAGGATAGCTGTATATTAAAGTTTAGTTTAGTTTAGAGATACAGCGTGGAAACCTCAGCCCACCGGGTCTGCGCCAACCAGCGATCCCCGCACATTAACACTATCCTACACACACTGGGGACAATTTTTACTTTTAACAAGCTAATTAACCTACAAACCTGTATGTCTTTGGAATGTGGAAGGAAAACAAGATCTTGGAGAAAACCCACGCAGGTCATGGGGAGAACATACAAACTCCATACAGATAGCAACCTCAGTTGGGATCAAACCTGGGTCTCTGGCACTGCAAGCGCTGTAAGGCAGCAACTCTACTGCTGCGCCACTGTGCCAAAGTATGGAATCCTTTGCAGCTTTTTCACTTAATTACCAAAGTGTGAGATCTTCCGTTAGTCCTTTGGATTGATTGACTTGGAATGTTTTGATGGAGAGAGTGCCAGATATTCATTTAAATACCTGTATCGGAGGCAGTTCTGTAGATTTTGGCTGTGCTCTGGGCTGCCGACAGTACTCAGCCCAGTCTTCCTAATCCATATTGACAATGAAGGGCAGAATGCTGGTCATAAAACAGGCCTTCAAACGGAACTCAGACTCAATGACCTTCCATATCACGAATGTCCTCTACCCTTGCCAGTTCTGTCTTAGAATGGAAACAGAGTTTGCAGTAAAGTCCCATTGAAGAACCTTGGGAAATTGTGTGGCCAGAATGCATGAAATGTGTGCGTTGTGTTCAGTGTACATTTGAATGATTGAGAAGGGGGAAGGACCTCTATTGTGAAGGTGAATCCGTGGTTTCATGGCCACAAGGTGAAGCACGATAAGGACTGTGCTGCTCATTGTATGAGTCACAATGCGTTGCGCAGCAACACAATAATCTTCAATTCTAGTCCAGGCAATCTTTAAGGTTGTAATCATCAGCTGCCTGTACCCTTAATCCATTGGGACAACCAAATGAGATTGGTCATGAGGCCATAAGTGATAGGAGCAGAATTAGGCCATTCGGCCCATCAAGTCTACTCCGCCATTCAATTATGCATGATCTATCTCTCCCTCCTAACCCCATTCTCCTGTCTTCTCCCCATAACCCCTGACACCCATACTAATCAAGAATCTATCTATCTCTGCCTTAAAAAAATATCCACTGACTTGGCCTCCACGGCCTTCTGTGACAAAGAATTCCACAAATTCACCACCCTCTGACTAAAGAAATTCCTCCTCATCCCAAAGGTACGTCCTTTACTCCTGAGGCTATGCCCTCTGGTCCTAGACCCTTCCACTAGGGGAAACATCCTCTCCACATCCACTCTATCGAAGTCATGTTCAGCCTATGTTTGTCCAGAGTTTGTTGTGACCCAGTGCCACTGCTTCAATTCCATTGGTGAAAGGATCATATCTCAACAGGCCCATGGAAAGGATATCATAACCCTGCAGGTCCTTGAGCACTGCATGGAAGTTTCAGCCTACATGTTGGCGTTACAGTTCCTGGAACAATGTTTGAATTGACTCAGACGTGAGCCTACTGAGACATGGCTAAAGATGAGGCTATAAGGGTCGGAACCCCGACACAAAATGCATTGGTCAAGTAGCTTTGTAGGACAGTCGGGGCAGGGATATTTCCCACCCAACCCCCAACAACATATTTAAACAACATTTTTGGCATACAGTTCCAAATTTATCACCAGCCCTCTCACTCTCTGCCACAATGACTCGCACCCTGGCCACTCCCTCTTCTCCCCTCTCCCATCAGGCAAAAGGTATAGAAATGTATAAACACACATCTTCAGATTCAGGGACAGTTTCTACCCAGATGTTATCAGGCAACTGAATCATCCTACCACCAATCAGAGAGCAGTGCTGAACTACTATCTACCTCATTGGTGACCCTCGGACTATCCTTGATCGGTTTTGGCTGGCTTTACCTTGCACTAAACGTTATTCCCTTATCATGTAGCTATACACTGTAAATGGCTCGATGGTAATCATGTATTGTCTTTCTGATGACTTGTTAACACGCAACAAAAGCTTTTCATGGTACCTCAATACATGTGACAATGAACTAAACTATTAGTACTTTCTCACTTACCTGCTCCACAGATCACCCACTCCGATACAGCTTGCTACCCTCACCCACCGAACCAATCTCTCCTCTACTGTACCTCTCACTTCTTCCACACCAACCTTGTGTTGTCCCACCCAAGCCGTCAGGCAGGTAGATTGGAAGGTGGAAAGTTGAAAAAGAAACTAATGTTTACAGATCCACTGGGAATCCTAATTTTGCCCTCGTGAATTTCTGCCATTAAACCACTTGCCCCACCGTCTACTCCCCCCTTCCCTCCCCTTAAATATTGAGACTAACTCGCTCACGACGCTCAATCTCGGGGAAAAAAAATGAAAGACGGATAATTAGAATATAAATTACATTTATCAAAATTCTCAACCCCTTTGTCATTGTACAGATATTTCTTGAACCAATATATGAAATCACATCTTTTCACGTATTGTGAATTGTCTGCTAAACCTCACCCCAATTACATTGTTCCAGATCTTTTCTGAACTCTGCCCTGGTCACCATCCCTCAGTGCCGTCTTTAGCGATGATAATAGAACTAATTCCATGTTCCTGTGTTCTGAGCAGAGATAACTGTGGATCTCGGTCTAATCCCACATTCCCTAAGAGCACAGCTTCCTGCAGGGAGCAGGTGATTGAAGACATAGCCTAATATGACGAGATGTGCACCATCCTTAAAATAGTTGCCTTGGTGCATACTTTCAATGCATTTCACACATTTCTCAGACTATGCAAGTGTTTACAAATTTAGTGTAAAGTGCAGTTTATTGTTCCTGCGGCTTTTCTGTTTTCAAGCAGATTATAAACTCTGCGGTGGCATCTCACATTGTTACGTAGATTTTAGCATAAAGGAAGTGGCACATGAGATGTTGATCCAATTCAAAAACAAATCCTAAATTTGTATTCATGCGGTTAATAGCACCTCCCTCCTCTCACCCACCCATTCTTCCCCAGCCCCAAGGACCGCAAGATGTATACCAAGCAGCAAGAACAATATTAGGGACAAATTATGGGTGCTGTCACTTCCTGCAAGGAATAAAAAACTGAAATGATCCGAGCCCTTCTCTCTTTAATTGTTTTACAGCATTATATTAACATAACCAAACAAACACATTAAAAATAAAATTGTCGACACCGATTTCTTGTTTGAACGAAAACAACATCATTAAGATGATTTTAAAAAATACTGATGGACATCACTATTATGCTCAATTCGAGCTAGAGGAAGGAGCATTGTGATAAAATTCCATTAACAGTGAGACGACAGATGGGAACCGCTCAAGCATGGAGACTACACTTTCACACGTAGACTTTGTTCGGCCCCGGTAAGGAAGAAAAATCTCTTTGTGCGGAACAGATTTGAATAACTCACATCTTCGCCTTTCATTCGTATCCCCCCCCCCCCCCCCCCCTCTCCGGCTGGATGTTCTGCACAAAGTTAAGATGACAGAATTGCTGGAGAAATGAATTGAGATCTTTATTTACAGCTCCGCAAAAGGGCAATTATACCACTCGCATGGAATTTTATGAGAGGAAAAAAATGGATGTTCCTTCAGGAAAGGTGCATTAAGTTAAAAATAAACAGTTGCACCTTCTGGATTTTAATTGCAGGCTCATTGGTTGTTAAAAGAACTGTCAAACATGAAGGGAAGTGGGTTTGTAAGTGCACTTTAAGGCATCAAAGTGGTTCTCATATACTGTATTTAACTTTTTTTTTACCTAGTAAACGTATAAATGTAAACTCAGTGTGCAGCCTGAGTGATGTGAGAATTCATGGATTAAAGAATAAAATTAATAATGGGTCATCCCTTACCTCTGTAATAAAGGGAAAATCCAGGAGTGTTGTGCTTCTGCTTATTTGTATGATGACAGTGAGCATCATATTGTGTTCAAATTTAGTAACAAATCTCGGCATTCTTAATTACATTTACCTTGAGCAATCTTTCAAAAGTCCAGCTTTTTGATTGCCGGCGTTAACTTTGCTGGTACCTACCTTCTTGAGTACGTGAGATACAACTAATTGCACAGAGAGCCATTACGGCTGAATAAAGTTTGATGGGAAGATGAGAGCAGCACAAAACTGTGCTGCAGCAGCAAAGCCAGGAGTCAGCCTGTCATAAACATTTCCCTGTTTGATAATTGCAGTGTATCGAGTGGGTACTCAAACATTACTCACAAATGATTGCAGTCAAATTTATCAACAATGATTAAGAGAAAGCTTACATTCCAAACATCATGAGGTATTTAGTGACTGTGGATCACCCGGTACAACATTTACAAATAGTCTAGTTATCCTGCACAGTATTTTAGTGATGTGAGTGCAGGGATTACAGACTAGCACTGCAAGCAGTTGTAAAATGGAACCTGATGATGAAATTATCTTTTCCAAATCTTGAGCCTATAGTTATAGAACGGCAGGTTGAGAACGGCACAGTGGCGCAGCGGTAGAGTTGCTGCCTTACAGGTTTACAGCGCCAGAGACCCGAGTTTGATCCTGATCACGGGTGCTGTCTGTGTGGAGTTTGTCCGTTCTCCCCGTGACCACGTGGGTTTTCTCCAAGATCTTTGGTTTCCACCCACACTCCAAAGACATACAGGTTTATTAATTGGCTTGGTATAAATGTAAATTGACCCTAGTGTGTGTAGGATAGTGTTATGCCCCTGTCCCACTTAGGAAACCTGAACGGAAACCTCTGGAGACTTTGCGCCCCACCCAAGGTTTCCGTGCGGTTCCCGGAGGTTTTTGTCAGTCTCCCTACCTGCTTCCACTACCTGCAACCTCCGGCAACCACCTGCAAACTCCGGAAACTGCACGAAAACCTTGGGTGGGGCGCAAAGTCTCCAGAGGTTTCGTTCAGGTTTCCTAAGTGGGACATGGGCATTAGTGTGTAGGAATCGCTGGTCGGTGTGGTCTCGGTGGGCCGAAGGGCCTGTTTCCATGCTGTATCTCGAAAATAAAATCTGCAGGAAATAATCTTGCTCTGATCAAGAATAAAGGTGAAAAGCGCCCAAGTGTTTCCATGGATCTGGGATCATTTTACGCAATGGTTTCGATCTTTCTTTTGTTAGAGAAAATCATCGGGGCAATAACATTTATATCATGACAGATTTTCAGACAATTTTGAACTGGACTGGAAATGAACATGAAGGCAAATAGTAAGAACAAAGACTGACCATTATTGTTAATAATATATCTGACTTCATGCATTACCCAGAATGTAAAGTTATTTTGGCAAATTTTTAAACCGGCTTGCAGTGTGAAAAATAGTTAATAAATAATTCACAATGACCCAATAACACGCAATTATATTTTTTAAATGAACATTTCACCAAATATTTTGTTACTGTCAGATCCAGACTGAAAAGGAGCGTTGTGAACCTCTGACAAAGGATGTTGCCCTATTTGTTGGTACACAAAAATGCTGGAGAAACTCAGCGGGTGCAGCAGCATCTATGGAGCGAAGGAAATAGGCGACGTTTCGGGCCGAAACCCTTCTTCAGACTGATAGGGGGTGGGGGGGGGAGAAGGAAGGAAAAATGAGGAGGAGGAGCCCGAGGGCGGGGGGATGGGAGGAGACAGCTCGAGGGTTAAGGAAGGGGAGGAGACAGCAAGGGCTAGCAAAATTGGGAGAATTCAATGTTCAAAACATTGCCCTATTTGTTACTTGAACAAAAATCATTTTGAAATTTGGAAACTTCCTGAGATGGATCAACTGCAGTGAGGTGCAACTACCACAGTTGCATAGTTTAGTTGAATGTAGTTTATTGTCATGTGTACCGGGGTACAGTGAAAAGCTTTTGTTGCATGCTATCCAGATTGCATTAGAATTAAGGGAACAAGCATCTATGACGGATGTTGTTTCTTTATGCCAGTTTATTGCTGAGGAGGTGAAACAAAAAATTTATGTTAAAAATAATGTTACTGGATGGAAATAATAGTTTTGAGTAAATAAAAAAGATCAGTAAAAATCACCACAGAAAAACACAGGGCGAACATCAGTCACACTCATCCCACCATTCTGAAATGTTAATTTTATTTTTATTATCCTTCCTAACATTTAAATGAGTATAGTTAAAATTAAATTAGTCCTGATGACACTCATATTTCTGGTCTTTGTGAGACCAGCATCTCATTTCTTGCATCCTGACTTAAGGGCAAACTACAATAACTATTGAAACACTTTTAATGTAGCCTTCCATTGTGTTGCACGCATTAAATTCATCCTTTATCAATATGTCCCCAGTTATACACAAGCGCACACACACACACACACACACACACACACACACACACACACACACACACACACACACACACGCACACACACACACGCACGCATGCAAATACACACATGATCGCACATCCAAACGCACACCTAAATACACACACACAAACACAGACACACATGCAAATACACACACAAACGCACATCCACATGCGCACGCACACTCACACAAAAACACATGCCAAATACACACACAAACACACATCTCCGCCCGCACGTGCACCCACACACGCACGCACACACATGCCAAATATGCACACATGCATGTGCACACACACACACACATGCATACGTAGCTGAAATCCAGATTGGAGAGTCAGGTGCACGGGTCGGCATGCCCCGATTTTCCAATGATTAGTCCTTAACAACTGGAAAATCATGAGTGTCTCAAATCAGGCAAATTAAAGCTCTTTCTCAGATATGCTTCTCTGATGAGAGGGATTTGCTATCAGAAAAGATGCAATGGAGCACTTAGCCGCTACTTCATTGAACTTATAGAGATAACGTGAGATCAAATATATTTTTTAAAGCAATTTCATCTAAGAATTTGTGACACGGTGGCGCAGTTGCAGAGTTACTGCCCTATTGCGCTTGCAACGCCGGAGACCTGGGTTCAATCCCGACTACAGGTGCTGTCTGTACGGAGTTTGTATGTTCTCCCTGTGACCGCATGGGTTTTCTCCAAGATCTTTGGTTTCCTATCACACTCCCAAAGGCGTACAGGTTTGTACGTTAATTGGGTTGGTAAATGTAAAAATTGTCCCTAGTGTATGTTGGATAGTGTTAATGTGCGGGGATCGCTGGTCGGTGCGGACCCAATGGGCCAAAGGGCCCGTTTCCGAGCTGTATCTCCAAACTAAATAAAACTAAATCTAGGGAAATGATTGTCTGTGAATATGTAGTGGTCTGAATCACAAATACCAAATTGGGGAGCTGGCAATTAAAACGAGGTTGCCTTAAATTGTAATGCTGCAAGACTTGTATTATTTTCTCTATCGTGTGAAGGCACTCTTTACCATTGATCCCGAGAGCTTTCCTTTCATCCGCAGATTCTGGGAACATTCAGCAGGTCTGACTGTGATTCAAGAATTTCAGTTTTTATTTCAGATTTCCAGCATCTGCAGTATAATTAGATTTTCACCTTTTCTTTTTAACTTTCCTCGCAATCTTCTTGACCTCCTCTCTCTGTCAATCCTTCGTGCTGAAAGTCAGAAGTTATCAAAGTGTTTCAACTGGTTCCCAATACCAGACTCTGCAACCCAAACAGAAGACACTGGGAATATTCAGCAGGTAAGGTAGAGAAACAGAATGTTATATTTCACGTCAAAGACCCCTGATCAGTACATTTCTGTTTTTCTAAAAAATTGCTTTTTTTTTGTGATTTTCACAAACACAGAAACATTTGCCTCCCTGTCTTTCAAAACTTGCTATGGTTGAAGATAGACACAAAAAGCTGCAGTAACTCAGCGGGTCAGACAGCATCTCTGGAGAAAGGGAATTTTCTCGTGCTTTCTCGTGTTTGAGTTTAAAGGGCCTGTCCCACTTTCACGACCTAATTCACAACCTTTTTTTACTCGTGGACATTTTTCATCAGGCTAGAAAAAGCCCCGACCTACTTGATGCCACGAGTACCTACGACTAGCATCACGACCTACCTGCGACCTACCTACGGTCTCCTACGACCTCTTGATGACCATGCTGAGAGTATGAGTCAAGGGCCCTTAAAGCTGCTTGCTGAAGAATACTGCGGATATCACTGTGCGTTTTATTCCTGAGTTAGCATTAGCTCAGCAAGCTTATTCAATGAGCTGCTCAGCAACAGAGTCCAAGAAAGCCGAAGAACTCAACTCAGGACTCAGTTATGAGTAAGCTCACACCAACAACCCCAGTTGGAGAGATTAAAGGTGAACTAGGGGGCATTCACTTCCTGATTATCACCAAAAGGAAACTCCCAGAAGGGCCCTGGGAGAGGTCCATGAATCCTTTGAGCCAATGTAATCTTCTGGTATTTGTGGTGTGGATTAGATTTGGCCGAGCCACTTCTTCAGACTGGAGAAGGGTCAAGACCCGAAACATCACCCATTCCTTCTCTGCAGAGATGCTGCCCGTCCCGCTGATTTACTCCAGCATTCTGTGTCTATCTTCGGTGTAAGCCAGCATCTGCAGTTCCTTCCTACACATGATATTTGGCCATTGGCCTGAGTCACCAGAGGCTGCCTGCAGCTGCTCATCTTCATCCGCAAGGACTCCAGCTCCATAGAAAGGAAATGGAGAATGGAAAACTTAGCAAAGAGTGGAAACTGACCATACCATAACATTATACAAGCAGCCTAAGGTGCAGTAAGAATGTTCCAAATATATAATTCAAAATGCTTTCAGATATTCCAACAAAAGCAGACCTTTATCTAGAATTTAAAAATACAAATTTCAGAAGAACAAACATAGATATTCCAGATATTGCGCAAAACAGTAATCATGATACTGATGATGTAATTTGGAGCTATTCAATGCGCTTGTGTTAGACAATAGACAATAGACAATAGGTGCAGGAGTAGGCCATTCGGCCCTTCGAGCCAGCACCGCCATTCAATGTGATCATGGCTGATCATCCCCGATCAGTACCCCGTTCCTGCCTTCTCCCCATATCCCATGACTCCGCTATTTTTAAGAGCCCTAGCTAGCTCTCTCTTGAAAGCATCCAGAGAACCTGCCTCCACCGCCCTCTGAGGCAGAGAATTCCACAGACTCACCACTCTCTGTGAGAAAAAGTGTTTCCTCGTCTCCGTTCTAAATGGCTTACTCCTTATTCTTAAACTGTGGCCCTTTGTTCTGGACTTCCCCAACATCGGGAACATGTTTCCTGCCTCCAGCGTGTCCAAACCCTTAATAAACTTATATATTTCAAGTTATGTAAGTGGTAAGTTGTAAGTGGTTATGTAAGAAAGAACTGCAGATGCTGGTTTAAACTGAAGATAAACACAAAAAGCTGTAGTAACTCAGCAGGGACAGACAACATTACTGAAGAGAAGGAATGGATGGCATTTCGCGTTGAGACCCTTCTTCAGACCATAGGTGACATTTCGGGTCGAGACCCTTCTCCAGACCATAGGTGATGTTTCCGGTCAAGACCCTTCTTCTGACCCTTGTGGTACCTTGTCAAACGAGTTTTTAAACCCCATGTCACTCCTCAATCTACCTGGTCAACTCTTCAAAAAAATGAATCCAATTTGTGAAATGATTTCCCACACAAAGTCATGCTGACCATCCCACATCTGTCCTTGTCTTTTGAAATGCACATCGATCCGGTCTGTAAAGAGAAGTCAAGAGAGTCAAGAGAGTTTATTGTCATGTGTCCCAGATAGGACAATGAAATTCTCGCTTGCTGCAGCACAACAGAATATTGGAAGCATAAATACAGTTCAGTGTGTCTATACACCATAGACCATATATACACACATAAATAAACAGATAAAGTACAATAGGCTGTTATAGTTCAGAGTTTGTTTGATGTCGTGTTTAATAGCCTGATGGCTGTGGGGAAGTAGCTGTTCCTGAACCTGGATGTTCCAGATTTCAAGCTCCTATACCTTCTTCCTGATGGCAACAGAGAGATGAGTGCGTGGCCAGGATTGATGATGTTGGCAGCCTTTTTGAGGCAGCGACTGTGATAGATCCCTTCGATGGTGGGGAGGTCAGAGCCGATAATGGATTGGGCAGTGGTCACAACTTTCTGCATTCTTTTCCGCTCCTGGACGTTCAAGTTGCCGAACCAAGCCACGATGCAACCAGACAGTATGCTCTCTACTGTGCACCTGTAGAAGTTCGAGAGAGTCTTCATTGACTTACCGACTCTCCGTAATCTTCTCTGGAAGTAGAGGTGCTGATGTGCCTTCTTTATGATTGCATCAGTGTGCTGGGACCAGGAAAGATCTTCGGAAATATGCACACACAGGAATTTGAAGTTCTTGACCCTTTCCACCATCGTCCCATTGATGTAAACGGGAGTGTGGGTCCCGATCCTACTCCTTCCAAAGTCCACAATCAGTTCCTTGGTTTTGCTGGTGTTGAGAGCCAGGTTATTGTGCTGGCACCATTTGGTCAATCAGTCAATCTCACTTCTATACTCGGACTCATCACCGTCAGTGATTCGTCCCACAACAGTGGTGTCGTCGGCGAACTTGATGATGGAATTCGCACTACGTCCGGCAACGCAGTCATGAGTATAGAGTGAGCACAGCAGGGGGCTGAGCACGCAGCCTTGAGGTGCTCCCGTGCTGATTGTTATCGAGGATGACACATTTTCACCAATATGGACAGACTGTGGTCTGTGGATGAGGAAGTCGAGGATCCAATTGCAGAGGGATGCGCAGATACCCGGATCTGAGAGCTTGGTAACCAGTTTGGAGGGGATGATGGTATTAAATGCCGAGCTGTAGTCACTGAATAACAGCCTGACATATGAGTTTTTGTTGTCCAAGTGGTCCTGAGCGGAGTGGAGAGCCAGTGAGATCGCATTCATCATTGACCTGTTGTGGCGGTAAGCGAACTGCAGTTGGACAAGGTTATGTCGAGGGATGTGTTGATATGCGCCATAATCAACCTCTCAAAGCACTTCATCACCAGACGTTAGTACCACGTCGATAGTCATTGAGGCACGTCACCTTACTCTTCTTGGGCACTGGTATAATTGATGCCCTTTTAAAGCAGGTGGGAACCTCAGACCTCAGAAGTGAGAGGTTGAAAATGTCCGTAAAAACTCCAGCCAGTTGGTTTACACAGGTTTTTAGAACACAACCGGGTATACCATCAGGTCCAGGCGCTTTCCGAGGGTTCACCCCCCTGAAGGATCTCTGACTTCGGCCTCTGTGACTGTGACTGAAATACCATCACGGTGAATGGGGGCTCGAGAAGGCACATCAGTGTTCTCCCTATCAAAGTGAGTGTAGAACGCATTGAGCTCATCAGGGAGTGATGTTTCGCCAACATTTGAGCTGCCTCCTGATTTCGCCTTGTAGAAGGTGATGGCATTCAAGCCCCACCACAGTTGCCGAACATCCGCCTCATCCTCCAGCTTGGAGCAGAAGTTCCTTTTGGCCTTTTTGATGGCCTTATCAAGGTCGTATCTGGACTTCTTATAGACGTCTGTATCTCCAGACCTGAATGCCCGGGATCTGGTCTTCAGAAGAATGCGGATCTCATGATTCATCCAAGGCTTCTGGTTAGGAAACATTCTGAAGGTTTTTGTTGGGATGCAGTCCTCAACTCATTTCTTTATGAAGTCTGTAACGATTGTGGTGTATTCATTCAGGTCTGTTGCCGAGTCCCTGAACATTGCCCAGTCTACAGACTCCAAGCAGTCCTGGCGATGTTCCTCTGCCCCCCCCCCCCACTCTATGCAGTCCTCGCCTCTGGTGGTGCACTCTTCAATTGCTGCCTGTAGGTCTGTGAATCCCTTTCAATAATTTACCCACCACAGATGCAAGGCTCACCAGGCTTTTCCTTGCAGTCTTTTTTGACTCTCGGTCTGAAGAAGGGTCTCGACACGAAACGTCACCTATTCTTTTACTCCAGAGATGCTGTCTGACCCATTGAGTTACTCCCTCTTTTTGTGTCTATCTTGCTTGTGTTAATTGATTATCTATAGAAGAAGGGTAACGTAGACTGGGGAGGGGGGGGGGGGGAAATGCTGAAAAAAGTTCTGAAAAACAATTATCACCAATATTTCATGAAAGATGATTATAATTATGGGGAAAAATTCATAACAAATGGCAAAATTCTGTTATCACACATTAACACACACTAGGGACAATTTACACTCATACCAAGCCAAGTAACGTACAAACCTGTACGTCTTTGGAACGTGGGAGGAAGCTGAAGATCTCGGAGAAAACTAAAGCAGGTTACAGGAGAACGTACAAACTCCGTACAGACAGCAGCCATAGTCGGGACCGAACCCGGGTCTCCGGCGCTGCAAGCGCTGTAAGGCAACAATTCTACTGCTGCATCACCGTGCCGCTCTTGTTACATAGTAATTCTTCATACTCATCTGCTAAATTCACTACCCTTAATATAGATCATAGTTGCACCTTGGAATTTTTTTATTTATTTTTTGTTATGGCACCTTTTTGCAGACGAGGAATTTGCATGTTTCAACAAGTGATTGAGAAGAGAGCATTGTGCTTTCTCAGTCACTGTTTCACAACATTTCTGCTTGATTAAAGTATCATTCTTGCTCTTTTGACAAAGTCGTGGTCAGCCTCAGGTCATGTAAATCAATTTAAAATCCATGATAATGGTCAGTTGTCTTTTCTCTCTCTCTTTCTAACGAGGTATCTTCCAACAAACTTCAGAAAACAAGTTCGCAAAATGACATTTTCTGCATGGAAATGTAATCTTTAAGAGAAATATGTCTTTCAATGGGAACCCGTCTGAAGCAACTTTTGAAAAGTTCTGAAAAGTAACTACTTCTAAAATGACATGTTCTTTTGCTTGCTTATAACATAGTTCTCATTGTATATAAGATTGATGTGATCATAGCAGTTATCTTGAATTCTACTGCTGCTTTAAATTAAATCTTGCTTCAAAAATGCGAATCAAAATTAAATGACAAATATAATACAAAAGTATAAAGATTCTCCAAATTGTAATCAGCAAGGTATCGAATATTTCTCTCATAATACATCTTATATATGTATATATATATTTCTAAAACTAGGGCAAAGTGTAATTTGAAGAAGATTTCAAATATATGCTTCGACATACATTCAAATATTCCAACAAAAGCAGACCTTTAACTGGAATTAAAATAAGACAAATTTCAGGATAGCATGCATACAGTAGATGTTCAAGGACCCAAAACTAACATTAAATCTTTTTCTCTTCAGAAAATCTGACATCTGCATTCTGAAAGACCAATTGCATTTCTTAGTTACGCCTGTCAGAGGTTGAAAGGGCAGGTAATTACAATTTATGAATACATTTTTGACACATTCAGCTCTGTAAATGGGAATTTTCTGCACTGAGGCAGCCTATTGTCAGGCAACACAATTAACTCAAGTTTTTGCATGTTTCAGTTCTTGTACAGTTTTGTTCTGTTCATAATAGGTCAGACACTTGCTGAAAGTATTTAACTGACAGAACCCCTCGTCCTTCCACTTACGTGTAATGAAATGAAATTATTATTCTGCATTTTTAACTCCCTAACTACTAAATACAATTTGAGGCTGGCAGCAGTCAAATATGTTGCCTGCTGCATGATATATTTAACAGATTTAGCTGAATAATGTGGTGAAGAATAACAATAATGTCAAGCTCGGTGATCATTTCTTTATTACAGCAGCATCTCATTATCATACCCAGCCTGACAGTCAAATTTATTGTATTAAAGAACTGATAAAGTTTAATATAAAAAAATAGCTGTAATGATGTCCATATATCCTCATTTGAATGATAGATATTTAAATTTTTTTTTTAAATCATACTTTATTTTTGGCTTATAGAAGACCCATTTGCAGGGCAGCAGAGCCCAGAAACTGTTTTTACCCTTCTTTGCTGGTTTAAACCCTCTTTGCATTTTGCACTGATGTCAAATCAAATTGTACACTGGGCAATTCCCAATAGGACCACACTCATGTAGAAGCAAGGATGTTGGATGGGCAGTCACCAGGATATGAGCGAGAGGACTAGAAATGTCATCCTGACCTTCTCAAATGACCTTTGAAAGGCTGGCTCTACTGTGGTCAAGCATATCATCACTCCCTCATCCATCCAAATGACTGAGACGACAGCTGTGTAAGGGTCACTCTTCAGTCTATTAGTCCAATTGGGATCAACATTGTCCTGTACGAGAACTGGAAACCTGTCTGTGAGAGGAATAGATCAGGTAGATGAGTGGATGTGTACGTATGTGAGTGTTGTTTGTTCCCGGGTGGCGAGGGTGGGTAAGGGTAAGGGTAAGGGTTTTGAGGGTCGTTTACATACTGTTGTACAATTATGTCCTGATTATCACTGTCTGTTATCATTGTATGTATGCAAATTGCTGTTAAATTCAAAATTCAAATAAAAAGATTTAAACTAGATCAGGTAGATGTACAAAATCCCTTGCCGAACTTGCCCACACCGGCCAACATTAGTCCCACCTGCCTGCGCTTGGTCCATATCCCTCTAAACCTGTCCTATCCATGTACCTGTCTAACTGTTTCTTAAATGTTGGGATAGTCCCACCCTCAACTACCTCCTCTGGCTGCTATTTCCTACCAACCTTTGTGTGAAAATGATACCCCTCAAGATTCCTATTAAATCTTTTCCCCTTCACCTTGAACCTATGTCCCCTGGTCCTCGATTCCCTTACTCCTGGCAAGATATTCTGTGCATCTATCCAATCTATTCCTTGCATAATTTTATACACCTCTATAAGATCACCCCTCATCCTCCTACGCTCCATGGAATAGAGACCCAGCTTATTCAACCTCTCCCTGTAGCTCACACTCTTTAGTCCTGGCAACATCCTCGTAAATCTTCTCTAAACCCTTTCAAGCTTGACAATATCTTTCCTATTCCATGGTGCCCAGAACTGAACCCAATATTCTAAATGCGGTCTCACCAACGTCTTATACAACTGCAACATGACCTCCCAACTTCTATACTCATTGAATTGGACATATAAACTTGAAAAGATCATGGATTGACAAGATGGACCTGTTAAGTTGAGGTAGTGCTAGCCAGTGTGCAGGTGAAAGGATATTATCACAACAATGGAAGCAGTAATATAGTCACTTCAACCTATTAAAGACCTAGTCCACCATAGTTAATCGGCAACTACTTAAAATCTGTCTCAAATTCTTGAAATGGCATTAGGCAGAAATGTACTTCATCCATTTAGACTGAATTATTTTGTCACGCATTAAAAAAAATAGGATTACCAAGTTCATTTTATTTTGAACACATTTATGCCTTCATATCACAGACTGAGAGCTTCAGCATCAGAGGCAAAGATTCAGAATATTTTTCCCAAGGAAAGTATGAAGTATGAAAATCAAGAGATCGCACGTTTAAGGTTAGAGTAAGGAGCTTTAAAGGGGATTTGAGGGGAAAGCTTTTTACGCGGAGAGTGGTTGATATCTGAAACTCGCTGCCAGAAGAGGAGGTGAAGTCAAATATAATCCCTATATTGAAGAGATATTTGGATGAGCACCTAAGATTTGGAAGAACAGGGGCAAATGGCATTGGTGTTAAAGGGCAAAATACGTTAGCATGGATGTGGTGGGCCAAGGGCGTGTTTTTGTGCTGTACAACTCTATGTAGAAGGGTCTCGACCCAAAACATCACCGATTCCTGTTCTCCAGAGATGCTGACTGACCTGATGAATTACTCCAGCTTTTTATGTCTGCCTTAGAAACATAGAAAATAGGTGCAGGAGTAGACCATTCGGCCCTTCGAGCCAGCACCTCCATTCAATATGATCCCGGCTGATCATCCAAAATCAGTACCCCTTTCCTGCTTTCTCCCCATATCCCTTGATTCCGTTAGCCCTAAGAGCTACATCTAACTCTCTCTTGAAGGCATCCAGTGAATTGGCCTCCACTGCCTTCTGTGGCAGAGAATTCCACAGATTCACAACTCTCTGGGTGAAAATGTTTTTTCTCATCTCAGTCCTAAATGGCCTACCCCTATATTCTTAAACTGTGACCCCTGGTTCTGGACTCCCCCAACATCGGGACCATTTTTCCTGCATCTAGCTAGTCCAGTCCCTTAAGAATGATGTATGTTTCCGTGACTGTATCTCCCCTTGGATTGTATCCAGACCTGGAAATTGCGTGCACTGGACTAATTGTGACATGCTTCATGTCTGAATCTTCAGGCGGTATTAGTAATGTGAAGCAGCCACCGTGGCGAGATAGGTGAGGACCGGCAAAACGCACATTGATTGATACAAATACATCCATTGGTGCTCCTGAACACATCATCAATGATGTAACCTTGGGGTCATTAGGTGTTTCGGGTCTTTCAACATCAGACACCCTCACCCAGGCGACCCAGCCGTGGTTGATCAGAGCACGACTTGTGTTCAGGTGCCATTCGCTCCTCCCCATGGACCTCCTCTCCTGATCCAGAGCCATCTCGAGGCTTTCTCGGCTGCCTCTGTGGTGTTCTTGATGGCTCTTCTCCTCTCCACTCCATTGATGCCCAGCGCACTCAAGGCTTTGTAGAGCGGTTGCTCTGCAAAACCTCTGCAGCCAACCTCGGTGGGCATACACCTCGCCTTCCAGCCCTGCTTACGGCAGTCTATGACCAGCTCTTCATACTTGGTCATCTTCCTCTCGTGGGCCTCCTCCAGACGGTCCTCCCACGGCACCTTCAGTTCCAACAAGACGCCACAGCTAGGCTGAAGATGATTGTCATCATCATCCGCAGCCTTCGGTCCAAGTCTCCCTTCGCAGAGCCAATCTTCTTCTTTCATGTCCATCTTCCATGTTACAAATGCTGACATCGCTGTCATTGTCCGTCCTGAAAAGGACGCAAACTTCCGGCAACAATCAGTGGGAGCCATCACTTGTTGCAATAGAAGATTGTGGTAGCAGAGTTAGCTCAGGATACTTACAGTTTCCAGCCCCGCGACGTGGACGCTTCTGCCAATGCCCCAACCAAACTCTCGGCAAGTGAGGGGAAGTAGTATATTAAATAAATCATTTAAGTTGACAATAATCTATTGGCAAAGTAATAATTTGTTTCATGCTTCACAGCTTTTGTAAGAAAGATTAGATATGTGTGAACATGAAGGAAATAAAACAAACTCAGTAATGAAGGTAATATTCTCACTATGATGTGATACCCTCTCACTGGAAATGGGATCTATTAGAGAAATGTAGCACCTTAAAGAGGGTAGAAATAAATATCGGAAAAGATAAAGTCTGTTGAAATTCCTGTGCAGAAATTGGCAAATATGTTGGGGTCCAATGAACTTTGGGTCAAATGCCTCCATTAATGCTAAATTATGTAACATTCCTAACTGGAGTGGTAAGTTCACTCATTAATTTATTGGATCTGTACAATTCATTTCTAAGTTGGAAGGTGATCAATATTAATAAAAAGCACCAATTGTTGAGTTATTGGTACAAAGAGAAAACACAGAAAAGTGAAAAGCACAGATAACCTCCTAAACCAGTTTCTGAGAAAACATCAATGAAAATGGAATTGCTGCAAATGCTGTGAATGTTTCAATATGCTTTATGTGTTGCCTCCTTGAGAAAGAGCAGGGAGATCTCTTGGATCTCCTGCTAACATGACTTTCTTACTAAAATTACCTAACGCAGATTACAGTTTTACCTCATTGCTATTTGGAAAAGTTTATTGTATGCAAATTGGCTGTTACTAATATGACAATGCCCACGTCAAGAGTATTTAATTATCATATGTACTGTCAATGGAACATGAATTCCTTACTTGCTGCAGCAAGTCTGTAAACACAGTACTCATAGGTAACATAATACAGTAAACAAAACAAAACCTCCTAAATCCTCAATGCAACCAATACAGTCCATTGTTCATAGTTTAGTTAATATTTGTAGTGTTCAAAAACCTGATGGTTGTTGGGAAGATGTTGTTCTTGAATTTGGAGGTAACGTTTTCAGACCCCTTTATCTCCCGATGGCAGGAGTGAAATGAGAGCATGGCCAGGGTGGTGTGGGTCATAGACACATAGGAAATAGGTGCAGGAGTAGGCCATTCAGCACCGAGCCAGCACCACCATTCAATATGATCATGGCTGATCAACCAAAATCAGTACCCCCTTCCTGCTTTTCCCCATATCCCTTGATTCCATTAGTCGAAAGAACTATATCCAACTCTCTCTTGAATATATCCAGTGAATTGGCCTGTTGCAGAGAATTCCACAGATTCACAACTCTCTGGGTGAAAACGTTTTTCCTTATCTCAGTCCTAAATGGCCTACCCCTTATTCTTAAACTGTGACCCCTAGTTTTGGACTCCCCCAACATCGGGACCATTTTTCCTGCATCTAGCCTATCCAATCCCTTAAGAATTTTATATGTTTCTAAAACATCCCCTTTCACCCTTCTAAATTCCAGTGAAGATAAGCCCAGTTGATTCATTCTTTCATCATATGTCATTCCTGCCATCCTTGGTCCTTGATGATGTTGGCTGATTTTTTGAGGCAGCGGCTGGTTCAAATCCCTTCGATGCTGGGCTGGATCTGAATTATTCAATACAATACAATACAATACAATACAATACAATACAATACCTTTTATTTGTCATTTGAACCTCACATGAGGTTCAAACGAAATTTGGTTTCTGCAGCCATACAAAAAAAGAACCAAGACACACACCAACACAATTCAATTCACATAAACATCCATCACAGTGAGTCTCCTCCTCACTGTGATGGAAGGCAAAGACTTGTCTCTCCCCTGCTCTCCATTCCTCTCCCGAAGTCGAGGTCAAAGCCCCCGGCTGGCGCTAGCAAGTCCGCGGCCACTCAAAGCCACGCCGGGCGATGTAGGGCAGCAGCTCGCCGCCGCAGCTCTCCACGCTCCGAAGCTGGCTAGCTCCACGGAGGTAGGTCCGTAGGTCCACAGCTCCACAGCTCCACAGCTCCACAGCAATGATGGGACCACTGCAATATGAGCAGTGACAATCTGTATATAATTGCCGATCCTTTATAATCCATTTTGCTGTATCTTACAATGCATAATTATATCAATTTACATTATTATTGTCATCCTACAGACTATAGAACTGTATGGTAACAGTCTTGTAAAAGCATTCAAGTGTAAATGTCTCCCCATTTCATTCATTTTCTCAAGAACAGCGTGAATTGTAAAAGGGTGCTGTGGACAAAATTCGTTGTTCATGGTCTTCTTGTTGGTACAGCATTTATGATGATGCATCTTGCAGTGTGCGAGGTTAATGTCTTTCTTCCAACTGGTGCAAAACAGCAGGTCAAATGCCAAGTGTGCTGCAAGTGGCAGTTTGGAGACTCCAATCAGCAAGTTGTGAAGAAACAAGGCCAAGAGGACGATGCTTTGCCCAGAAGATACTTTTCATTTTAGTTTAGTTTAGAGATAGAGCAGAAACAGGCCCTTCGGCCCTCCTAGTCCTCACCGACCGGCGATCCCCGCACATTAACACTATCCTACATACACACACAGGACAATTTACACTTACACCAAGCCAACTAACCTACAAACCTCTACGTCTTTGGAGTTTGGGAGGAAACCGAAGATCTCGGAGAAAACCCACGTGGTCATGGGGAGAACATACAAACTCCATACAGATAGCAGCCGAGGTCGGGATCGAACCCGGGTCTCCGGTGCTACAAGCGCTGTAAAGGATCTACTCTACCGCCGCGCAACGGTGCCGCCCTTGATGGTCAATGCTTGATGGCGTGAACGACCTCCATCTGTGCAAACCATTCTTCAATTGTGTCATAATGTTTACTGATCTTGAGAAATAACATTAGAAGGTATTCATGAGAACAAGTGATGCATGTGGGTGCAAGTCAAGATCAGGTAAGAGAACCATCTTTCATAAGCCCGAGATGAAGTGAGCTTCTGAGTCACGCTAATAAATAATTTACTTCTGTTAATCGTGTACTTGCTTGAAAAATAATTTTGCTGAGAAGGACAGAAATTACAAGGGACATCTAACCTGGAAAATAATTTGCACTGAAGAATCTGATTTAGCATCTGGAATTAAATTGGCCCAAAATCTCCGCCCAAGTTTTTTCCCCCACATGAATTCTCTAATGCCGAAACAGTACAAAGAAATGAAATATGTGCTGTCACAGTGCTGTCACCTCTAACTTGATGAGGACAACATTTTCCGCACAGGCCTCTCCATTAAATAGTAAGGCATAACACGCATCAGAATGGACTGTAAATTGGTAGAATGCATCGTCGCTACATTGGTCAAAAGATCATACCAGCTTCTTCAAACTGAGCCGTTCAATGCTGCTGAACAACAAACAATACCTTGTCTTTATTTGCGTTTTAATTCAGTCACAAAACGCCATGCCAAAGAATACAACCAGCCAACCCTAAATTTGGGGGGAAATTGTTTCCATTGAGAAAGTTAAATCCATATCAGTTATTGCCCTAGGTAGACACAAAATGCTGGAGTAACTCAACGGGGCAGGCAGCGACTCTGGAGAGAAGGAAATACGTGACTTTTCGGATCGAGATCCTTCTTTAGACTCTTTGTCACCATGAAACGGCAAACATGAGGCTTTATTTCAAGGTTTGCTGGAGTATAAATAAATAATAAATTGAGACCAGCAATGGACACAGCAAGGGCCAGCTTTGACACAGATTTGAAGAGTCTGGGAATACCTGGATTTTGGTCCCAGATTTACCCCCATTTTCTCTATATAGGTAGTCAGCGATAAAGCCATGAATGTTGCTTGATTGCTCCACGGAAGAAGGAACAAAATTACCCATAAACAGATGTAGCCAATATAACCTAAGACTCACACACTTTGCCTTTCTTATTTATATCCTCTTAATGCCCACAGAAGCCCATCTGTAGGCCAGCCGATGCACTCAGCCGCCCATTATGCAGCATAACATGGTAGGTAAATAATACAGCAGCTCCTACACAGGGATTATGCTGTTATAAAAGGGAAGTTCATTACAGTTACTTTATCAGCAGTAGGTTTATTGGTGAATCCATGAGAGAAACAGAAGCAGAAAGAAGCACTGCATCTTTCCATTAATAAGCTCTCTTCTGGGATCAGGCATTAGAGAGATTCAGCAGATCATAGAGCACCAGGGTATCATTTTTACATGATTACTCTAAATTCTTAGACCAGAGACTTAAGAGAAGGGTTCTTACAAAAGCAGCTGAGGGAATTGTTAAATGATTGGCCTAGCACTTAATTCAATAATTTCTTTTTTTTCTCTCATTGATCAAGCTGGTTTGAGAAAAGTGATACTTTGCATATCTACCTAAGTGCTATTAACAACCTCGGTCTGCGGTTTGTGTGTAAAAAAAATGGTGAGATCTTGCTGGAGAAGTAATTTGCCTCTCTCTAACCAATGATGGCTTGCACTTTATGCAAATTGGTATCCAGGGAAAACAAATCCTTTTCAATACATATGCATAGTTCATAAAAAAGACAGGGCTAAAAAATAGAAGAGTTAAAGCAATGCGTCAGCAAAAGCCTTGATTCTATGGAATTTTATCTTCCCAAATTAGATGTTTGTAACAGATGATGTGTACAAGTGTTAACTTTGTTTTCAGTGGCTCCTGGCGTACCATCAGTAGACATCACACAGATGATGTTTTAAGGAGCTGAACTGTAATAATAAAAAAAAAAAGTGTCCATGGGCTTCAGAGTGTTGTGTTCCATATGGTTAGGGAAGTGCAAAGTTATTGCGACAAGCATCTTGTGAAGCTCATTACCCGCCATGGTGTTAGATGCGAATAGCTGCGTATAGCTATAGGGTATGTACATGACATCCCACAGTCTGCAGATAGCAACTGGAAATAAAAGATATGAAGGCAAAGTACTGCTTCGGGGAACATGTTAGACAAAACATCTGCTGGTATCAGAACAGTGAATTATCAGATCATTCTAGGCATGAATTTTTTATAATAGCACAATTTAAAGTTCAAAGTTTCAAAGTGACATTTATAAAAAAGTTATATTTTTTTAATTGAATGAGGTGTTTGGGGGGAGCGCTAAGAATCCATACACATCTCTGTGTGTGACACCTATCAACAACCATGTGTCCTATTGACAGGAAGCTTCATACAATGATTTAAAAAAGAGCCCCTGTTTAGCAAATTGTTTTCACGTAGCGATATTTGATGTTGTGGCTAGTTTTACCGAGATGATGATTTGTTTTATTTAATAAAACGGATCATGGGTTTTACATCCTTACATTGCTTTAACACCTGAAGAAAGGACCTCAGTCGTCGTGGAAACAGAATGTTTCAATAAATCTTAACCTAATAAAAGTCATCACCTTTGTTCTCATTTTTGAAGGGCTCTTCAGGATCAAAACACTGTTCGGGCAAAGAAAAAAAAACGTCTGAATTCCTTCCAGAGCCCTTTTTCCCACAGAGGCATGAATACCTCACCTCTGGAGGTACTGTTGTTGCAAGGATCGGAGAGGCATCTCACTCTCTGTGAACTGAAGTCCTGCTACATTTTGCAGAATTTCTTCCAATTCCACTGCATTATAATGCTTTATAACATCTTTAAAAAAACGTCAGCATGTTATTGATTTTGAGGCATCCCATATTAAAAAATGATAGAAGTTTCTTTTCCGTGAATCTCATTTCTGTTGCTCGCCCAGAGTTGTAATATGATTCATAGTTTATCATTATGATAAAGGAAAAATAGACAGTGCTGTGGGTTTAGCATGTCATGATATATCATTCCATAACATTTGAATATCCCTATGGGCTGAATTTTCCAATTTAATGATGCTGATGCTGTCGCCAATTTGAATGCAATGTCAACGCTTTGTACTTGCATTGTGTGGCAAAAAAAGGCAATGCCCAAATGTTGTGTTATCGGCTTCTTTAAATTCAGTCAAATAATACTGTATGTAGTCATGGTAGCTAAGCCTTCACTTTGTATTGATGATCATACTCGGAATGTCCATTAATGAAATTTGAATATGTGATATGTTTAAAACATATTTTGATTTTTTTGCCTACCTGGATTTCAGCAGATTTTGATGCAGACACACTTGATTGAAATATTGGCATTATTTGCAAAATGTATATTTTATGCATTAACAGGTTAGCTACACTGAGGGGTTGTATTAAAGGGGTGTAAAGGATAGGAAACAGGAAGCCAGTGCAAAGGAAGACCAAGAACTGACCCTGATTCAACTACTTGTCCCCTTATAAAGAGCAAAGGCTAGCTTCCAACAACCAGGTGGCATTACCATAATCATTACTGAACCAAACCTTCCACATTCCCTTGTGATGGTTTGACAATATGTTAACACTGGCACTGACTGCCAAATACCTTGCCCGTTCTGAAGTTATTGAAGTCTCCTGTTGCACATTTATTTAGCTCTATTTATTTAGCAGGAAGAATATTACGATCCCCATCAATGTATGATCTGCTGGCATTAAATTAGTTTTGATTTGATCTGTACCATTGTAAACATGAACCAGAAACAATAGTTAAATGTTGATTCTTCAATATGCTTAAGAGTCACTAGATTTACAAAAGTTCATGGTTTTTGAAGGATTTGAAAATCAATTTTTTGAGAAGTGACGGCAGTGATTACAGGTAATCATACAATCAAAATGTAATGATTTTTATGGATAGCTGTTACAATATTTATTTTAAAATCTAATGTCAATGAAGAGAAAATAATATATTGAGCAGAGATCTGTTTATTCCATGTATTTGCATCGAGACGCCGAAATTAAACGAATAACTCCTTTACTTCATCATGTAAAGTCCAAACCCTGATCTTCTGCAGCAAGCAGCTGACAGCTCGGCTTTGTTTTGTCCTCCTACCCGAAAGTGAGAACATACATTACCTCAGGTGATGGAGAGATCTTCCCTGTTTATTATATACTGCATGGACATTCCATTTAAAACGTTGCTGATAACAAACAATCTTGTAAAGTCTTCGATTAATCACAGCTGGCAACGCTGAGCTGTTTGATGTTAACTGACATGCCTCCAGAAGCTCTCTTCACACCAGCAGTTCCACTAGCAGCCCAGAAAACAGATTGTCTGTGCGAATTAATCAGATGTTTCTGCATGTCATTAATGATGTGCAAGATTTTTTTTTACAATGTAATGCTTATTCTCTTATTGCGTGGAATTAAAACAATTACATGCCTGTGTCCCGGTATAAATCTTTAGCTTTTTTTTTCGGAGAAGGGAAAAATGAAGGAATAATTACCCAGTCTTGTGGAAAATAAAGCAGTTTTGTTGATGAATTTTAGCCCTCCACTTACTTTATTCTGAGTGTACTTGTCCCTTGCGGTTTTACTCTGGGATGATTTACAATAGGAAAGGTGACATTAAACACGTCATTGAGCATGCAAAGATGCTGCACTCATAGCAGCATATGCTTGACTTTGTTAAAAGATGAATGCTGCCAAAACTGCAGGGCCCATTGTGATCCAGTCTCTGCTCTTTGTAAACTTTCTGATGGCTGCTGTGGCTTGTCTTCACTCTGAACAACAGAAGCAAATCTATTCATGATTCATGCCTATAGAGGCAATCTAAATTTAAAAAAGAGGCAGCATATGAACTCTATTGTCTCTCCCCCTCCCCCTACCCCCTGCTTCTCATTAGCACCTGTGTTCATTTACCCTTTTTGCAAACAAAACCCACCAAAAACCTAACTCTTCTAATATCCATAAGATTGAAGTTAAAAGTGCAACCAAGGAGTAAATTATTTCAGATATGTCGCTAAAATATTTATGATTAAATTCTGCAAGTAGCTGCAGGTAAGTGGCAGATTTTTATCTTTATTTTTCTGGTTGTTGTGTTGATGAATGACTGTAGAGTAAAGTTTTATTTTTCATCTTGCCAGAGCGGCTTTGACCTAGATTCTTAGGATAGTGCTGACACTGATGTCGGGACAAGACACAGGCAGCCTCCAGTTGCATTTGTTTAAGTAGTTATAAAATATGACCCTCCACCCCCTCTGAATATGAAAATGCTGACAGGGTGGATCACTACCATTTATGTGGTCGCTACAAATAAGTGCACCTAGAATTATTTTCTTCATGAAGTCCTAAACACCGTTGAGCAGGACATTTTGGCGTCTTATCCAATTATTCTCTATGCTGCAATATAGCCTAGGATTCCTTCAAAGATGCCAAATATAATGTCCCGGACTATTAACCTTTAGAATCCTTCACAATGTAGAGATATATAAGAAAACTTACATTTTGTTCGTTTGAATGCTAGACTTCAGCCAAACAGACATGGAGCAACCTTTTGTAGTTAGTCTGAAATTCCAAAACAGGTTATAAACAAAGAGTTCAGATGAAATTATTGTATTTAAATTTTATTTTCAGCTGCTTAATGTACAATTATTTTCACACCGCACTTGCATGGAAATTGAACTTTTAGAATCACATAGCATCTTGCTTCAAACAGGTGCATTTCCAATGTTGCAGTTTGGAATAGAAATTCAACAATATTCCGTTTGGTTAAAAAAAAAGATAATTTCCTACATTTAATGAGGTAGAATTAATTGATAACTACAACCACAGAATATTTATCATGCGCAATTCATATTCCTGCAAACATTTTCCGTCCTATGAACACGATATGTATCTATGTAAACCATATGGATCAACAACAAAAAAGCATAATATATGCTATATTTTGTATAATTTGTATAATAAATGTTAAAATAAATCAATATGCATCTGTACATATACACAAATGTACATATTTAAATTATGTGTAATATATATAAATGTGTGTATTTTGCAGGTATGTCCATTCCTATGTGTATTTATTCATATATGATATTATCGTCATGTTTATTGTCATATGCACAAGTACAGTCAGACACAAACACAATGGAAAGCCTGCTTGCAGCAGCATCACACGGAGCAGCATTACTATGCTGTTTATCCATTCATGCTGGGAAAGTAAGATCTTCACGTTTCTCTTTCAAATTATCTAACTATTTATTGTTAGTATGCAGAAAAATAACATGGTGAGGAGAAAACCAATTCATACTGTTCTGAAGTACATGAATTTTAATGAACAAAAATGAGCAACACTCTACCATAAAACATAAAGGAAAATATAATTCATATTTGCAAATGGCAAGTAATATAACATGCCCCAAAGATAAATTAACCTTCTGAGTACTAAATTACTTTTGTAAGGCACAAAACACATTTTTAGTCATATGGCACCTTCAAAATGAATTCTTGTCCATTTTCCATACTGACATTTAAAAAACTTATTTTAGAAAATATAGTTAACTAGATAAGTATACATATTTTCAGGAAAATATAACATGAATTATCAGGGTGCAGAATTGTTACTGCAGGATTTGTAGGATTAACTAATGAAATATATGTTAAAAATATTGATATGGTATTGTTAACGTGGTAGTTTGGGAAAAATAAATCTTTCACTTTCTGTTTTGCGCCATTTTCTTTGACATTCCATATCATTAAATGTGTATTATAAGCATTTGCCTAATAATTCCCCTAATAGCTTAATGTCAATGGATGTCGGCTTTATTCTGATGGAACAGGAAGATTGTTTAGTGAAATGATCAAAAACTTCTATCATTATTATGCAGCTCTTGATTAGATTTATAAAATAATGGAATATTTCAATTTTTTTGGGTGATAAGAAACGCACGCAAATTCAAGTTTTGAAAGGATGAAAATATCTGCCAAGGCATCATCTTGCCATTTGTGATGTTAGATTGTCCATGTGCTGCCTTCATCTTGAATTTACAAAAGAAAGAATCTCAATCTATTCTGTCAAAGTCTGTTCATTTACAAACCACCACGATGCATTATAACACGGTTTGTTTACAGTATTCCACATTTAATATAGCACAAAATATGGAGTTTACCTTTCTTTGAATTAAAAGAAAAACATCGCCACTTTTTTAATTTACATCATAGAATACTAAATACATTTTACAGCTATGCATACAGGCCATTTGGTCCACTTGCATGCTTATTCTCCGTAGAAGACTTCTTTAGTTTAGTGTAGAGATACAGCGTGGAAACAGGCCCTTCGGCCCACCGAGTCTGTGCCGACCAGCGATCCCCACACATTAGCACTATCCTACACACACTCAGGACAAGTTACACCTACACCAAGCCAATTAACCTACAATCCTGTACGTCTTTGGAATGTGGGAGGAGACCGGAGATCCCAGAGAAAACTCACGCAGGTCACGGGGAGAACGTACAAACTCCATACAGACAGCACCCGTAGTCAGGATCGAACCCGGCTCTCTGGCCCTGTAATAATAATAATAATGGATGGGATTTATATAGCGCCTTTCTAATACTCAAGGCGCTTTACATCGCATTATTCATTCACTCCTCAGTCACACTCGGTGGTGGTAAGCTACTTCTGTAGCCACAGCTGCCCTGGGGCAGACTGACGGAAGCGTGGCTGCCAATCTGCGCCTACGGCCCCTCCGACCACCACCAATCACTCACACACACTCACACACATTCACACACAGGCAAAGGTGGGTGAAGTGTCTTGCCCAAGGACACAACGACAGTATGCACTCCAAGCGGGATTCGAACCGGCTACCTTCCGGTTGCCAGCCGAACACTTAGCCCATTGTGCCATCTGTCGTCCCGTTACTGTAAGGCAGTAACTCTACCGCTGCGCCACCGGGCCACCGCTTCGCGCATTTTATATTATCTGAGCTGTTTACTGGTTCGAGTTAATCTTCCCCAGGGAATTATCTTACTTCTTTAACTAAATATCCTATTCACTTCCACCATTCCATGTGACAGCAGGTTCCAGATTCCAGATTCTCACAAGCATTCAGGTAACAAAGTTTCTCCTGAATGCATTATTGATGCAAAAACCTGCTGGAGTTGTAGATAATGAAGAAGGTTATATATGACACAGCAGGATATAGATCCATTGGAAAGTTGTTTGCAGTGGCGGCAGACAGAATTCAATCCAGATATGTGCGAGGTAAAATTCTGCTTGGACATATACAGTAAGTTGCCGAGTCCTTAGGAACTGATATAAAGAGAGACCTTGGGGTGCTAGCTCTCTGAAAGTGTCTAGGAGAGTGATTCGAGTATTCCATATGCTTGCCTTCATAGGTTGAGGCATTGAGGTCAAGAGTTGGAACATCATGTCACAGCTGTACAAACCGTTTGTAAGTCTACACAGAGTATTGGGGATACTCCCAATCCCCACACTAGACGATACATGTGGGGGCAAGTTCAAGTTCAAGTTCAAGTTCCATTTATTGTCACATGCACCAATTGGTACAGTGAGATTTGAGTTACCATACAGCCATAGGAATAAAAAAAAACACAATGCACGATAGATTTTAACATGAACATCCCCACACAGCGGAATCAGCGTTTCCCAATGTGAGGGAAGGCAATAAAGTTCAGTCATCTTCCTCTTTGCAATAGAGAGAGTGCAGCATAGATTCACTCAGATAATAGACACAAAATGCTGGAGAAACTCAGCGGGACAGGGAGCATCTCTGGAGAGAAGGAATGGGTGAAGGGTCTCGACTTAAAGGGCATTTGGACAAATACTGTAGTTCAATAAGATAGGTGTAGTTGTGGCAAGTTGCCGGAGGATGGTGGTGCAGCGGTAGCATAGCGGTAGCAGTTACTGCCTTACAGCGCCAGTACCCGGGTTCGATCCCGACAACGGGTGCTGTCTGTACAGAGTTTGTACTTTCTCCCTGTGACCTGCGTGGGTTTTCTCCGAGATCTTCGGTTCCCTCCCACACTCAAAGGACGTACGGGTTTGTAGGTTAATTGGCTTGGTATAAATGTAAATTGTTCCCAGTGTGTGTAGGATAGTGTTAATGTGTGGGGATCGCTGGTTGGTGCGGACTCGGTGGGCCGAAGGGCTTGTTTCCGCACTGTAGCTCGTAGCTAAACTAAAAGCTAAATTAAAATGGAGACAAATACTATTACAATGCTTAAAGGGCATTTGGACAGAGAGTTCAATAAGATAGGTGTAGACCTAATACAGGTAATAGGGTTTAGCATTGATGGGCTTCAGGGTTGGTTTAGATGATGTGGGGCCATAGGATTCTATGATTCGATGCATTTCTTTCAAACTACTCTCCATGCATAGCCACTCACCCACAAATGAAAGATGCTTTGCTATGTAGACCATTTCATAAGTCCTTCCTGATACTTGGTAAGCTCTCATTTCTGGTACGTAGACGGTGTTTGTACCAACCATAATACATCCAAATTGGCATCAATTTAAAATCAGAACAGAAACCTGAAGTAAAATAATGGAAACATATTCTTTAAATTTCAAGTATTTCCATGATGAAGGGAAATATTAATGCTAGGAACTTTTCACTGCTTTTCACATACATGAAGACATACAGGAACTTTGAATTAATTAAAGTTTAAAGTAACTGCAGATGCAACACATCGGAAATGAAAAACAGAAACCCGCAGTAGGTCAGACTGTATCTGTGGAAAGTGAAACAGTGTTAATTTTTCGAGTCTTAGACGCTTCATTCGAACATATTGATCACTTGGTTTTGTTATGCACGTGAATAACACCAACAATCGTTCTTATATATCCCCAGAGGACAGAGGAGAATAAAAGCTGGATTATGCAATAAAGCCAAAGTAGGTAGAATGCAGGTTCCTCAGTGGGTTGGGTGGCTGGATGAGGTTACAGAGCTAGCAATTGGAAAGCTATCTTTAAAATTAGTGTGTTACCAGGAGCCAGCAAAGCCCAGGGGTGCTGGGAACTGGACAGTGTTTGGGGCTCACGTTCAGACCGTTACTTAGTGTGGGAAGGAACTCCAGATGCTGATTTAAGCCGAAGATATACACAAAAAGCTGCAATAACTCAGCGAGTCAGGCAGCATCGCTGGGGAAAAGGAATAGGTGAAGAATGGTCTCAACACGAAACTTCACTGATTCCGTTTCTCCAGAGATGCTGGGTTACTCCAGCTTTTTCTGATTATTGCATGGCCCAGGTCCATCAAGATGAACACCTGCAAGTCATGCTTTAGAAAAGGAACTGCAGGTGCTGGTTTAAACCAAAGATGGACACAAAAAGCTGGAGTAACTCAGCATCTCTGGAGAGAAGGAATGGGTGATGTTTCAGTTCGAGACCATTCTTCACCTATTTCTTCTCTCCAAAGATGCTGTCTGTCACACAGCGCTATTCCAGCTTTTTGTGTCTATCTGCTACAGGAACGTCAAGATCAGAGGAGCTAAAGGCATGCTTGCCGATTTCGGCAACAGGTGAACTGAGATTTTGGATCGAGTCGCACAAGTTACAGAGGTGAAAACGAGAGTTTTGGTCATGTGGCATGCATTTATGATCAGAAGCTGACTGTGGAGTTAGATATGGCACGAAGATTGCCAGTAGGCTTAGACAGATGGAGAAGGAGTCGGTGACGAGGGAACAGAGTTTCATAGCTTTGATCTTCTTGCTGCTCATTTGTAGGAAATCTTTGGTATCAGATGTCGAGAAAGTAATGGGGGTGTTGAAGGAAATATAGCGGTGAGATGGAGGTGGACGTCATTAATACACTTTTGGAAACTGAAGCTGTACTTTAAGATGTGTAGGAAGGAAATGCAGATGCTGGTTTAAACTGAAGATAGACAAAAAAAGCTGGAATAACTCAGCAGGATAGGCAGCATCTCTGGAGAGAAGGAATGGGTGACGTTTTGGGTCGAGACCCTTCTTCAAACCTGCTGAGTTACTCCAACATTTTGTGCCTATCTGTACTTTAAGATGATGTTTGCCAAGAGTCCCGGGAAGTACCAGAGGCAATAATGTGGTCATGAGAAGAGAATGCTCTTTTCCTGGCTGCAACTAATCTGAGAGGAATTTAGGTCAGTGTGCGGCAGGCACAGTGTATGTTCTTCATCTCAGAGAGGCATTCGCAGAAACACACAACAATTGTCTACCGCAGCTATGGCCAACACAATTACTGCTGACATGGTGCAAGGGCTGCTTCCTGCCATTGCTGAGACAACCAGTGAGCCAGTGAGCCTGACCCCTGCCTTCCTGGCTGCTGCCAGTGGGGCTGCTTTGAACGCACTCCCCCTCAACCCTATCCCTGGCTGCCATCAATCTAGCTAAAGTGACGGCAGACAGATGCTAGCCTTTGAAAAGATCAAATCCATGGCTTTAGGGCTCTTTGCCAAGGACCAGCTTAGTCTGCACCGAGCCTGGGTAGCAGCAATCACCTCTGTTACATCACTCTGCCTCTCTTCATTTGTACAGCCATGACAGTCAGAACATCTCCACGATGCTGTGCAAAGGCCAATGATTTTTAAAAAAATATATTAGTTGTGACTGCCGTTAATCAATTATAGCTGAACTCTTCCCTACATGGAATTCTTTACTCCCCTTTGATAGCCATTAGTATTCCAGTATGTTAACAAAATATGACATGGTCAGAGATATATCATTAATAAAGGGACATTTCTTGTTGTCTGAATTATTTTGTTTTAAACACAGGCATTGACATCAGTAAATCTGTCTCCAAGGCCAGAATTTCATCTTTGCTCCGTGCAGTTTAAGGTCATGGAGTGCTATGAATACGTAGCAGATTTTTCCAGATGAAACTATTCTTGCAGAAGCTGCTGTAATAATATCACAGCGTTTAAAAACCAAAAATCATGAAAACGACAGAGCTACAAATTTGCTCGGAATTGCCATCTTGGATGCACCTTATACAAGTAAACTTATGACTACTAAGAAACTGCAGATGCTGGGATCTGTGGGAAAAAAAAACTGCCGGGGGGACATAACAGGTCAAACAACATCTGTGGAGACATAGTTAATGTTTTAGGTCGAGACCTTGCATCAGGCCTCACATTGCAAATCAAGACATTGCATCAGGAGCTGTTGCTGGGTCTCGACCCAAAACATGGGTCGTCTTCACAGATGTTGCCTGACCCATTGAGTTCCTTCGGCAGCTTGTTTTTGGATGCAAACTTCCTCCCTCTCTCAGGCATGTCAGCATAACCAATTAATAAGTGATTGCTTCCTTTATGAGGTCATGCGCAAAACAAAATTGATTGTATATGCATGATAGGTGCTGAGGTTAAAAGCCAATTTAACAATACAATAACGTACAACTTTTTACAGTGAGTGCACTCAATGGGGAAGCAATGTTTTTCCGTATCGTATCTCCGTCCACACTACGGCCTAACATCGAGGAGTTGGCAGCCTTTGCTGGAGTCCGACTTGTGAGAGGTCTACCGCGGGGAGCCTACGGGACTTTAACATCACCGAGCCCGTGATCCCTTTGCCAGGGATCGACCCCGGAGCTCCAACCGTGGGTGCTTGCAGACTTAACATCACAGAGCTCGCGGTCTCAGGTCAGAGACAGACTTCGGGAACTCCAAGCCGCAGGAGCATCCTGGACAAGACAGCTCACCCCCTCCATGACACACTGGTCAACCTGAGGAGTACCTTCAGCAACAGACTGGTTCCACCAAGATGCAGGACAGAACGCCACAGGAGATTCTTCTTCCCTGTGGCTATCAAACTTCTCCCCCTTCTGTCGTGGGGTAGACTGAGACTGACTCCCCTCCCCAATCTTTGCACTTCCCTAATCCTTTCCACTCGTCACTTTAATTTCATGTTTCATGTATTTTGTGTTTTTATGACTGTTGGCAGATCAACTTCCCTCCTGAGATAAATAAAGTTCTATCGTATCGTATTGTATCGTATCGCAAACAATGGGAGAAAGGGAGTCCAAGGGCATTACCCCTTGCCCCGGGCAGGAGGGCGAACTGCGCTCCATAAATTCTGACATGATCCACCTCCCACAACCCCATAGGAAGGCCCTTCAACAATGGAAATCATCTATTTATCTTCAAAAAACTTAAAATTAATTTTAACTTCAGTAACTCATTGATCCTTTGAAACTGTCAGGATATTTACCGACCTGCTGTTCTATCCACCTTACTGTGACTTGGTGCATATTTTATATCTTAAAAAACATTAAGGATGGTAAATCTCTGCGACTCTGATCATCACAATGTGTCGACCTATTTTACATATGATGCGTAAGTGAGGCGCAAATGACGGCCAAGTGGGACAGGCCCTTTACTTCTCAGATGACACTAACATTGGTGGTCTAGTGGAGAGTGAAGAAGGTTATCTATAATTACACCAGATCTATAATTACATCTTGATCAAGTGGGCCACTGGGCTGAGGAGTGGCAGATACAGCTTATTCAGATATTATTCAGGTAAATATGTGGTCTTCAACTTTGGTAGGACTTGTGTGGGGTCCAAGGGAATTGATGTAGAACAAAGACACCCAGGGGTGCCAGTATATAATCCCATGAAATTGTGGCACAGGTGGACAGGGTAGTGAAGAAGGTATTTGACATGCTTGCCATTATCAATCAATGTACTGGATACAGAAGTTTGGACGTCATGTTACAGCTGTACGTCACTGTTAGGATGACATTAAACTGGAAATAATGCAAAAATGTTTTACAAGGATAATAATAATAATGGATGGGATTTATATAGCGCCTTTCTAATACTCAAGGCGCTTTACATCGCATTATTCATTCACTCCTCAGTCACACTCGGTGGTGGTAAGCTACTTCTGTAGCCACAGCTGCCCTGGGGCAGACTGACGGAAGCGTGGCTGCCAATCTGCGCCTACGGCCCCTCCGACCACCACCAATCACTCACACACATTCACACACAGGCAAAGGTGGGTGAAGTGTCTTGCCCAAGGACACAACGACAGTATGCACTCCAAGCGGGATTCGAACCGGCTACTTTCCGGTTGCCAGCCGAACACTTAGCCCATTGTGCCATCTGTAGTCCCTATGTTGCCAGATCTGCAGGGTTTGAGTTATAAAGGGGGGTTTTTTTTCCCTGGAGTGTGGGAGCTAGAGGGGTGATCTCATGGAAGTTTTTAAAATGATGACACACAAAGTTAATTTTAGCTTAGTTTAGTTTATCGATACATTGTGGAAATAGGCCCTTCGGCCCACCGAATTCGCACCGACCAGCGATCCCCGCTATGACAAGCTACGACAACTGAAGACAATTGAAGACAATTCAGTTGCCGGTACCTGTCGCCGGTTGACGTAGGTTGACGTAGGTAGTCGCCAATGGAATTCACCGAAGTCAACACCGGCGACAACCTACGTCACCTGGTGACAACCTACAACAGCACTTATGTCAGGAGGAGTCAAGCTACGCTCATTGGCGTCAACCCACTGTCGCCGAAAATTTTTGAACAAGTTGAAAATCCAGCGGTGACCAGAAAGATGCTACGACTCTTTGGGCGACTGAGGAGACGACTTACGACCATACATGCGACACGCCGGCGACCATTTGGCGACAGCCTAGTCACCTGTAGTCGCCTAAAAAATAGCTTAAATGGGACAGGCCCTAAAGGCAGCAACTCTACCGCTATGCCACGTTATTAAGGTGAATAATAGCCACAGTTTATTTTTCCTGGGATACTGGAGTCTATAACCAGAGAGCAAAGGTTTAAAGTGAGCGGGGAAAGGTCTACCATGCACTTGGAATGCAACTATTTCACAGTTACCACAGGAAGTGGTACAGAGGCATTTAAAAGACACTTAGACAGATACTTGTGAAGGACAGGTTTGGAACCCAACGCATCACCGGTTCCTCATTCCCCTCCATTGAGTCTGTCCAAAGCAAGTGATGTCTGCGAAGGGCGCACAGCATCGTTAAGGACTGCTCTCACCCCAGTCACAGACTGTTTACCCTCCTCCCATCCGGGAGGCGCTACAGGTCTCTCCGTTGCCGGACCAGCAGGTTCAGGAACAGCTCCTTCCCTGCGGCTGTTACACTACTTAACTCTGCACCTTGGTGATTGCCAGTCACCCCCCCACCACCCGGACACTCCTTCCCCCAGAAAAATTGCACTTCTACTACTGTATGTACGTATATATATTTATTGCTCATTATTCTATGTTCGCTCTTCTGGGTGAGATGCTAACTGCATTTCGTTGTCTCTGTACTGTACACTGCACAATGACAATAAAGATTGAATCTGAATCTGAATCTGAACAAGGCACAAGCATGTGGCACTTGCTTGGTTAAACAACTTAGTTGGCCCAGACAAGTTGGGTTGAAGGACCTCTTTCCGTGCTGTGGAGCTCTATTACTTTATGTTGCATGTGGCTGAGTAAGAAGCCATCATGTTACCTGGTAGTTTAATATGAGCGAGTTATATATAATTCCCTTCAGATTAGTGGTGTTCTGTATATGATTCAGTGATGAACCAAGCAGTGTCTGCATCTCTTAATAGCTTGTGTGCGATTGGATTCAGAGTTCCTGATGGTCTAGTGATGTGTAAGTATCCATCCTCGCTAGTGGTGTCTGTGATACTGGCTGAGTGAAAGTCTGCTCGCAGTCTTAGATGCCTGGCGATGAGAAATTTTCTCATAGTCCATTGGAATCCTTGTATATTTGAGTGGAATAGAGTGTGAGGTGAGCTATCTGAAGAAAGGGTTCTGACCTGAAACATCACCTGTTCCTTTTCTCCAGCGATGCTGCCCGACCCGCTGAGTTACTCCACCATTTTGTGTCTATCTTCAGAATAAATTGGCATCTGCAGTTGTTTCCTGCGCTTTATGTGAGCTAACATTGATGGAAGCAAGGGTAAAGCTGGGGAGTTTTCATCAGTTGTGTTGTCTGAGATTTCTGATGATGGAATAGCACAAGAACTTTCAACCACATGCTTTTGTCTGGTCCAAAAATATCACCCACTGCCCTTCTTTAAACGCAGCACCACTTTAAGCTTTTAAATACCCATCGACCCCAATTAAAAAAAATTAAAATAGATTTTACTTCCACCACTAAGGCACTTCATGTTTGAATAATCTCCTGCATGAAAACTTCATCTTATTATGCCCCTGTCCCACTTAGGAAACCTGAACGGAAACCTCTGGAGACTTTGCGCCCCACCCAAGGTTTCCGTGTGGTTCCCGGCGGTTCCCGGAGGTTTTTGTCAGTCTCCCTAATGGTCGAAAGTGGATTCCGCTTCTTCTATGTTCCGGCGATTATTTCAAAAAATACAAAACCGGCCGCGACTAAAAATAGGTTGCCGTTTTAAAAATCGGTAATTTTTTAGTCGAAGCCGGTTGCGATGCTAGTTGAAGGTGGTTGCCAGAGGTTGAAGGTCTTACCTTCCACTACCTGCAACCTCCGGCAACCTACCTGCAACCTCCGGCAACCTACCTGCAACCTCCGGCAACCACCTGCAACCTCCGGCAACCACCTGCAACCAACCGGCTTCGACTAAAAAATTACCGATTTTTAAAACGGCAACCTCTTTTTAGTCACGGCCGGTTTTGAATTTTTTGAAATAATCGCCGGAACATAGAAGAAGCGGAAACCACTTTCGACCATTAGGGAGACTGACAAAAACCTCCGGGAACCTTCGGGAACCACACAGAAACCTTGGGTGGGGCGCAAAGTCTCCAGAGGTTTCCGTTCAGGTTTCCTAAGTGGGACAGGGGCATTAAGCTCTCTTAATTTATTGGCATCGCTTGTCTAATAGTGGTAGAAGCGAAACCCAGTTCTTGAAAATATGTAGAGGACAAGAGAATGCATTTTCAGTACAAAGAATACTAAAGCAAACACTTAAGAAAGTTTGATTCACACGCCATAATTAGTCGGCCAACTCCTATAATTGTTATTTAACCACTTGCATGTTTTCAGCCTTGGAAACATTCTAACAAAATAAAACCATCAAATTAGGTTTTGGTTGTGAATGCACACATGACATGACTTGTACTTTCTTACAAACCGAATGGCAGTTTATGAGGAGCATTAAGACAAGTTTGAGAAGTATGTGGATCGTTGCATGTGAATAAAGAAATTAAGATCTAAGGAACTAGAAGTCTAATTTCTGACCTGCTTCTGGTTTTACTCAGTGATCACCTATTCAAGGGCACTACAGATTTCTTTGGTCACCTGGGATTTATTCCCTTGTACATTCATCAGGTGATTTATAACAATAAAAAGATCTTGCAGCATAATCGCACCTGCACCACAGTGTGACAATGTGATGAAACAGAGCCATACTGGTAAATATTAAAATAACAAATCAAACATATTGACAGTTAATGTTTACATACTCTCTGCATTTTCCCTGTATAGCAAAGTATCTTCTTAAACGTCCCTCGCTGCTCTCATGTTCAACAAGGCTGAGGAGATTCTGCATATATATTTGCTCGTAAAATTCTGGCTAATTATTATAAAATTATAAAATCATAGAATGATGAAGCACGGACCCAGGCCATTCAGCCCAATCCATCCACTCTAACCCATTAACCCCAACCCCCGACACCTGTTCCCAGGATGGCGGGACTGTCATATGCTGAGAGATTGGAGCGGCTGGGCTTGTACACTCTGGAGTTTAGAAGGATGAAAGGGTATCTTATTGAAACATATAAGATTGTTAAGTGGTTGGACGCGCTAGAGGCAGGAAACATGTTCCCGATGTTGGGGGAGTCCAGAACCAGGGGCCACAGTTTAAGAATAAGGAGTAAGCCATTTATAACAGAGATGAGGAAACACTTTTTATCACAGAGAGTTGTGAGTCTGTGGAATTCGCTGCCTCAGAGGGCGGTGAAGGCCGGTTCTCTGGATACTTTCAAGACAGAGCTAGATATGGCTCTTAATGATAACGGAGTCAGGGGATATGGGGAGAAGGCAGGAACGGGGTACTGATTGGGGATGATCAGCCATGATCACACTGAATGGCGGTGCTGGTTCGAAGGGCCGAATGGCCTACTCCTGCACCTATTGTCTATTGTCTATCGTTCCATAGATGTCCATGCAAAAGCAATTCTGTCTTAAGAAGGGGCTCGTCCCGAAACATCACCCATTCCTTCTCTCCAGAGATGCTGCCTGTCCCGCAGAGTTACTCCAGCTTTTTGTGTCCGTCTAAAGCAGTGTTTGGCCAGACTTTTGTTAAACCCTGTCAGTGATCCAGCTTCAGTTATTGTCTCATGCAGTGTGTTCCAGGGCACTTACCTACCCCCCCCCCCCCCCCTCTGGGGATAGAGAGTCTCCTCACATCCCATGTAAGTCTCTCATCACTCACCCTAAAGCTGTGCCAGTTTCATCAACGTCTGATATGGGGGAGAGTTTCCTGCAGTGTATCATATCTATATACACCTTATCATTTTATATACCTCAGTCATATCCTCCCTTAACCTCCTCTGCTCCTCGAAGATCTGACCTCATCTTGACACATCTGCTATTATAAAGCTGTATAAAAATTCAGCTGTTGTTGTTGAAATAGCAAATTACAAACTCTTGGTGAAAGTAAGATAATCCAAGTTTCTGCATGCCTTTGAACTGTGAATTATAAATGCATGGCCTGTCTCCTGCATTGGATTGATTTTTTGAATGGGGATAGCAATGTTTTCGGAAGAGGTTTAGCATCGTCTGACTTGGTCAAGTGAAATAGTAATTTAAAATATTTTCTTTGGAGTAACATATTGTAATACATGGGGCCGCATGGTGGCATAGTGGTAGAGTTGCTGCCTTACAATGCCAGGGACGTGGGTTTGATCCTGACTGCGGCTGCTGCCTGTACGGAATTTGCACGTTCTCCCCGTGACCGTGTGGGTTTTCTATGAGATCTTCGGTTTCCTCCCACAGTACAAAGACGTACAGGTCTGTCGGTTATTTGGCTTGGTATAAATGTAAAATTGTCCCTAGTGTGTGTAGCATAGTGTTAGTGTGCGGGGATCGCTGGTCGTAGCAGACTCGGTGGGCCGAAGGGCCTGTTTCCACACTGTATCTCTAAACTAAACTAAACTGAACATTTTGGAATCCTTGGTTCCTTTTGCCGAAGGACAAGACTTTTTTACAAGATCAAAGAATCAGGAGAAAAGTAAAACATAGATTTGACCTGCCGAAGAATTACTTTAAAAGATAAATTTAGATGGTCGGTGAAGCCAGAAAATAAACCTCCAAATGCTGGATGTGAAATAAAAACAGAACATGCTGGATAAACTCAGCAGGCCAGGCAGCATTGGTTTAAAATGAGGAAAAGTCAACATTCTGAGTCTGCTGTCTATTGTCAGAATGTTCTGACGGAGGGCCACAACTCATTGTGAGTTTCTCCTCCCACAGATGCACAAATTAGGATGCTCGTGCATTTTCCCCAATGACAAAGATTAAAAGACAGATTTCTAAGCTCGATCATAAGATCGGCGTTGAGTTTTTTGTAAGATATTCCACCTATCGAATGGGTAGATCTGAACGGGCGAAAAAACGGTGTACGTTCGTGGGTAAGACAGGTCCCTTTAATAATATATATTAAAAAACCCGACGTGATTTCTCTGCCGTTAAATAGAATTTGAAAGGATCAGAAAACCCCAGGTCATTGCAACCTCCTCACATCAGGATACCCCACCAGGCACATACCTTTGTGAACCTAACAATATTCCTATTTGTAGTGTGTCAGTTACATCTGGAGAAAGTGTTGGCATGGAGCCATACAGCCTGCCTGCAGTTAGTGTGCACAGCTAAACTTGTACATGACTCCTGCAGAGACCAGCACTCCTACCTGTCTGCTCCAAAGAGGACTGGTTTAGTCAATTGTCAGGCAGCGTATTTATAACCCTGTTCTCCCCCAAGACAAAAAAACAACAACCTTAGATTCTCTCTTTAACCCATTAGTTCTCCAGAGCAAATGATAGCCTCAAAAGCAAAGATGGTCACGTTAACTCTGTTGGCGGATACTCCAGCTTGATCACGGGTTTTCTCCGTGTGATTATTCCAGTGCATTCTAACTGCACAACTGTCCTTTTAATGAACAGCTTCTCTTTTGAGAAGCAAGGAGAGGGAAGAATTACATTTCATGTTTGTCTTCACTCCTTACAATGCTACGTACGACAGTGATCGCAGCTTCTGCTGAAGTGTGGATGGCCGTTGGCTCGCTAGAAGCCCATCCGCCCTTTGACAGGTCTTGCCTTTGGTCCTGCTGGGGGTCCACAGCCCCCTTCTCACCTGGCAAACCAGGTGTTTAGTCGCTGACTATCTGACCATGGAGCAGGTAGCACGGGATTACATGGTACCCGTGGCTGGAGAACTCCCCCCGACCTGACCAACTATCCTCCTGCACAAACACCAGAGGTAGGTACACACACGAACTGGAGTGGTGAAATATTAATTAATTTTCATCAGGCGCATTTGCAATTGCATGCCACAGCTTTCTCTAGTATTTGAACTACTCAAGGGGAAGCGACTTAAACAAGAACCTTACACAGAGGATAAAAATACGTTAAACAGCATCAAAAAACCTATTTTTATATTGCACTTTTAACATAGCAAAGAGCCCAAGGCAACTTGCAGGAATGAGAGCAAGTATAAATTGATGCAAACTATGGAAAGATTAGCCTAGGAAGTAGATTTTATGAAAAGGGAGAACAGAATGGTTTAAGCAGAAAATTACAGACAATAGGATTAAGTTTGGAGATGACCACGAGGTTACAATTGAAAGTCAGTCAGTAGCGGAAGGATTAAAGGACTGAAGGAGATTATAATCAGGTGGGGTGTAGGGTGGGGCAGAGGAGCAAAAAGTCATTTGAAATCAGGGGTTGATGTTTTAGAATCAAGGAGTTGCTTAGCTGGGAATCAATGTATGCCAATCATTGACCGAGCTGATGAGTGAACGTGGTCCTACTGTGACACAAAGAACAGAGTTTTGGGATAATTTGATACATTAGAATAATTGAAGCATGTAACAAATTGGCCATGTTAGAAATAATGCAGATGGAGGCAAAGATGGCAAGAAAGGGCACAAATTACTATTTCACTTGACCAAGTCAGACGATGCTAAACCTCTTCCGAAAACTTTGCTATCCACATTCAAATAATCACTCCAATGCAGTCAGGATTGAGAGTTTTGAAAGCTCTACCAAGCTATTCACTCTCGGTGCTGCTATGCTTGGGGTTAAACTTTCCCTTGAAAGCCTTTAGTTTGATTTAACAGCTCAGATCTGGTAACAGAGACCTCTAAGTACTAAAGGAGCATTCATACCAAGACTTTATCAGTTATATAATTGTCCAGCACTGTTTTAAGTTTAAAAATTTATAGTTATTTTATAGCCGAAGGGTTCCTTAAGATTCCAAGGTACTCAGATGCTGAGAGTCAATACTTCACTCATCTTCGGGTTAGAAAGACGGTTGCTTTCTTTGTTAAATAAGAAGAAAAAGCAAGAGGTTATCAAATCACATCAGAAGAACTGAGGCAGCAGCTCACCTCAGGAAGATTGTAATAGAGACTGATGTGTGTGTTTAGGTATTCCATGGAGATTCCTCCTTGAGTCTCTCTTCTTCTGTAGCTTTCTATTTTGATGTTGTGCCATTCTACAGACCTGATTGCAATAACAAATAGAATCAGGTATACCCACTGGCATATATTTTGGAGAAAAAAAAACTTGTCTCTGAATATATGTTCTGTCTTTTTTGTGTGTGAGCGAGCAACCATACTCTTACATTGTAAAACACATATTGTATGTTAAGTGTGAACTTAAGAATGCATTCTGCCTGAAAATTCATACCCTGTCTCCATCTCTCAACTATGGTATACAGACAGGTCAGTGAGTTTTGAGCTGCCTCAGAAGTTCTTTCTATTGATGTGCATGGTCTATACATCATGATCAGTGCATTAGACCCATGATGGTTTTCTGAGCATAAGTATCTTCTCAGCAATCAGGAGCATGAAGAGATCACCAGGGTCCACGTCTGCCTCTGAGAGGGGTTGAGAAACAGTGCAACAGAATATTAAATGGTAGACTTCATTGAAGTCCAATGTGCTAAAACTTAATGATCCAATGATACACCAGCACATTAACATCAGAGCAGCAGAATTAATCATAATGTACGTTTTGTGGTTAGATTAATAATTCAACTCCAGGGCAGCACGGTGGCGCAGCGGTAGAGTTGCTACCTTACAGCGCTTGCAGCGCCGGAGACCCGGGTTCAATCCTGACTGCAGGTGCTGTCTGTACGGAGTTTGTACGTTCTCCCCGGGACCGCGTGGGTTTTCTCCGAGATCTCTGGTTTCCTCCCACACTCCAAAGACATACAGGAATGTAGGTTAATTGACTTGGTATAAATGAAAATTGTCTAGTGTGTGTAGGAAAGTGTTAATATATGGGGATCGCTGGTCGGCGTGGACTCGGAGGGCCGAAGGGCCTGTTTCCGCGCTGTATCTCTCTCTAAATCTCTAAAACTATGAACTAAAACAAATGATGATACCGACTTATTTGTATTAACTAAGCATATCTTTAGTGTTGTGCAAAGCCACAGTTAAAGTTAGCAAGGTTCCACAGACCTTGAATTGTACAGAATTAGTTTCAGTTTAATTTTAATAAGGAAACGGTAATACCTGCATACTGAATGTGAATGTAAAGCAGTCATGATCTGAAGCAAAGCATTGAAATAAACGCGCTGAGATCCTTGGTCATTGACAACAAAGCAAAGAGGAGCTGAATACAACTAAGCATCTTTGCACAAAATGTTAGAGTAACTTAGCGGGAGTTAGTTACTCCAGCATTTTGTGTCTATCTTCGATGTAAACCAGCATCTGCAGTTCCTTGCTACACATGCGTTTCTTTACAGCCTATCGCATTACACAAATGCTTAGATAAACGCAATGGCTAAGCTATAGAAACATAGAAACATAGAAATAGGTGCAGGAGGAGGCCATTTTGCTCTTTGAGCCAGCACCGCCATTCATTGTGATCATGGATGATCATCCACAATCAGTAACCCGTGCCTGCCTTCTCCCCATATCCCTTGATTCCACTAGCCCCTGGAGCTCTATCTAACTCTCTTTTAAATTCATCCAGTGGATTTGGCCTCCACTGCCTTCTGTGGCAGAGAATTCCACAAATTCACAACTCTGGGTGAAATTATTTTTTCTCATCTCAGTTTTAAATGGCCTTCCCTTTATTCTTAGACAGTGGCACCTGGTTCTGGACTCGCCCAACATTGGGAACATTTTTCCTGCATCTAGCTTGTCCAGTCCTTTTATAATTTTATACATTTCTATAAGATACCCTCTCATCCTTGTAAATTCAAGTGAATACAAGCCCACTCTTTCCAATCTTTCCTCATATAACAGTCCCGCCATCCCGGGGATTAATTGTGTCCTTCAAAATTCGATACATTGAACACATTCATTTGGGATTTGCAAAATTTCAGGTAAAAGTGACCGATTCGGGAACTCCAAGTGGCGGAGTGTGTGTTCCGATCCATCCTGACGTCGGAGTTCTGATCATCCCGGCGAGAGGGCCTGTACATCGGGCCATCCGTAGTGGTGACTGTGGAGGGTTCAAGGCCCCGACCATGGGTGAACAAAGGAGTTATTGCCTTCCATCACAGTGAGGAACGTTGATTCCACTGTGGTGGATGTTCATGTTAAACTCTAATGTGTATTGTGTTATTTTTATTCGTATGGCTGTATGGCAACTCGAATATAACTGTACCAATTGGTGCATGTGACAATAAATGTGAACTTGAACTTGAAAGGATAAACTATGAACACTCTGCAGCATCTATCTCCTTTGATAATCTGGTCGAAGAGAACGTTCAGCAACAGACTGGTTCCACCAAGATGCAGTACAGAAAACCACAGGAGATCCTTCTTCCCTGTGGCTATCAAACTGTACAACTCCTCCCCCTTCTGTCGTGGGGTAGACTGAGACTGACTCCCCCCCTCCCCTCCCCAATCTTTGCACATCCCCAAATCCTTTCCACCCATCCCCTGTAATTTCATGTTTCATGTATTTTGTGTTCTTGTGTTTTCTATGACTGGTGGCTGATCAATTTCCCTGCTGGGATAAATAAAGTTATATCGTATCGTACCGTGAAATGGTATTGTTATTCAAAATAAAGTTGAGTGCATGGCGGTAAAGAAAAAATACCTCAGTTGGACATATAGTATGGGGAAATTGTGACTCTCAAGGGAAAATGTTAGGTGAGATGGTAAAATTGAAAAAGTTTCAATCCACCTCAATTTGCTCCTTCTCCTTCTCCCCACCAGATCACCTCCTCTCCCGTACTATTAAATGACCGCAGGTTATAGCCAGATAACCAAATTGCTCCTGTGGTCATGCTTTCAATATTATGGCGATTTCCACTGAATTAATAAATTTTCCCGGTTTAACCATGTGCAAGCAAGCATCAGGAAACCAGGCAACGAAAGACAGGCAAGAGGCACCATGTGATATACAACAAAGAGAGCACAAAATGCTGGAGTAACTCAGCGGGTCAGGCAGCATCTCTGGATAGAAGGAAGTGGAGACGTTTTGGGTCGATACCCTTCTTCAGACTGAGAGTCAGTGGAGAGGGGAAGCTAGAAGTTTGAAAAGGTACTGAACAAATCAGAGCTGACACCAATGGCCAAGGAGCCCACACTGGTCCATTGTCAGCTGTGGAGAAGGTGTTAATGAAGGGATACAAACAGTGAAACTAGCAGGGTGACTTGAGTGGGGGAGGGATGGAGAGAGAGGGAATATAAGGGTTACTTGAAATGAGAGAAATCAATAATCATGAATGAATGAATGAATAAGTTTATTGGCCAACTATTCACATACAAGGAATTTGCCTTGGTGCTCCGCCCACAAGTGACAACATGACATACAGTGACAGTTAAGAATGATACATAAAACATTAAACATTAAACATACCGCTGGGGTGTAAGCTGCCCAAGCGAAGTATGAGGTGCTGTGGCCTGTGGCCTCATTCAAACAGTGGGGGAGGCCCTAGGCAGAAAGGACAGGATGGGAATGAGAGGGGGAGTTAAAGTGTTTAGCAACTGGGAGATCACACAGGCCTAGGCGGACTGAGTGGAGGTGTTCCACAATGATCAACCAGTCTGCGTTTGATCTCGCCGATATGTAAGAGCCGACATTGATAACAAGGGATACACTGTAGATGAGGTTGGAGGAGGTGCAAGGGGACCTCTGCCTCACCTGAATGGGCTGTTGGGATCCTGCTAGTGGACAAGAAGGAACTGAGCTGTTCACTGCCACCCCTCCCCTTTAACCGTGTTACTGGATTTTCCAGGTGTGACCATTCACCGCCAGGCTGCAACTGCAAGATGTAAATCAAAATTCAAACTAGGCGAAGGACCAGAATTTTAAATCAAATACATAATATCTGGATGAATTACTCAGAGAAAGGTAGTAATCTTTAACCAACCACTAATTTTCAGAGTCAAGACTGCTAACCTATGCCCCATAGACCCAGTGGAATCAAGCCGGCACAGACTGGATCATAGAAACATTGAAACATAGACAATAGGTGCTGGAGTAGGCCATTCGGGCCTTTGAGCCAGCACCACCATTCAATATGATCATGGGTGATCATCCAAAATCAGTACCCTGTTCCTGCTTTCTCCCCATAATCCCTTGATTCCGTTAGCCCTAAAAGCAAAATCTAACTATCTCTTGAAAACATCCAGTGAATTGGCCTCCACTGCCTTCTGTGGCAGAGAATTCCACAGATTCACAACTCTCTGGGTTACAAAGTCTTTCCTCATAGACAATAGACAATAGGTGCAGGAGTAGGCCATTTGGCCCTTCGAGCCAGCACCGCCATTCAATGTGATCAGAGTTGATCATCCCCAATCAGTACCCCGTTCCTGCCTTCTCCCCATATCCCCTGACTCTGCTATTTTTAAGAGCCCTATCTAACTCTCTCTTGAAAGCATCCAGAGAACCTGCCTCCAGCGAATTCCACAGACTCACCACTCTCTGTGAGAAAAAGTGTTTCCTCGTCTCCGTTCTAAATGGCTTACTCCTTATTCTTAAACTGTGGCCCCTGGTTCTGGACTCCCCCAACATTGGGAACATGTTTCCTGCCTCTAGCGTGTCCAAGCCCTTAACAATCTTATATGTTTCAATGAGAATCCTCTCATCCTTCTAAACTCCAGAGTGTACAAGCCCAGCTGCTCATCTCAGTCCTAAATGGCCTACCCCTTATTCTTAAATTGTGACTCCTGGTTCTGGACTCTCCTAACATCGGGAACATTTTTCCTGCATCCAGCCTGTCCAATCCCTTAATAATTTTATATGTTTCTATATGATCCCCTATCACCTTTCTAAATACTAGTGAATATAAGCCCAGTCAATGCAATTATCTTGTTAAATTGGTAAGCTTTACCCCCAGCAGGCAGTTCTGCAGAGTATTGACACATTGGAGGCCCTGAACAGAATATTGTTGCAATTGTTAATTTAAAGCATGCTTCTCTTATTCTGTAATATTCCAGCATTTAACATGCCATCTGATATGGAAAAGCTACATCATCTGTGGCCCATGAAATTCCGGGTCCCTTTATGCATGATTCTCCAGTGCTGTGTTAATTGCCCTTCTGCAGATAGACCATCAGCTGGATCTGTCATAGATGCACTGATTACAGACATGGCCCATATGGCTGAGTGGGCATGCAAAGAGTGTGCTTCTACTGACATTGAGTTCAAGGACACAATATCGTACATACTCTAAAGCTGAGATTGATCCATCTGGAACAGAAGGACATAGGTTACGATAGGGGCTAAAAGAGCAACAGTAAATCTGTGTTCTAAATTAAAACATGTTTTAGCATAATAGGAATCTAATGTCTACTGATGGACCAGTCAATTAATAAAACCGCCTTGTGTTTTGAGGTCATTTGATGTCCGTGGCAACAGTTTAAATAAATTACTCTCCATATGTCCAGAGTAATAATGTTGGATAGGTTTCCTAACCCTTTTGTTAATAAACTGCAATATGGAACATGCTCCACTAATAGCCAAACAAATATAATATTTAATTTGCTAACAATTTTAAATGGATACTATTTGTGTTTCTTTTCTTTTAAGTTACCTCCAAGCACAATGTTGGCAATAACAGTTAAAACAAAATGTTTGGGATGGGGAGGCAACAAAATTCATCGTGACGTTTCGGGACGAGACCCTTCTTCAGACCTGACCCGAAAGGTCACCCATTCCTTCTCCCCAGAGATGCTGCTTGCCCCGCTGAGGTACTCCAGGTTTTTGTGTCTACCTTCGGTTTAAACCAGCATCTGCAGTTCGTTCCAAAATTCATCATGAACCGGGATGAAACTGTTGACATTTTGTTGATCTTCAGCAGATCAAGGCAGAATGGGAGGGATGTGAGCTTCAGCGGATCAAGGCAGAATGGGAGGAAAATTCCTTGTAACTTCTCTACTTCCAAGGAGACTGCTTCACTGAATGTGCAGGAAAGCTCTAATCACACCACCTTTCCACTGGAGAGGGAATAGTTCTGAGTAATCACCTGACCAACATTTCATTAAATAAACACTTCCCCCTAGATGTACATTCCTTAACTGCTGTCAGAGTGTTTAGTCACTAACCTATTTATAGTTTATATTATAGTGTAATCAGTTCTTCCCATTCTTCAGAATATTTCCACATCATTGTATGATCTTTGAGAGCTTAATATGAGGCAAAATAAGATAGTGAGTGGTTCACAGAGAATGGCTTTTATATACAGTAGTTTTCTTTTAATGAGTGAGTCATAAACAATGTGTTAAATAAGAAGGACTATCATGTCAAAGAGCGCTATAATGCCAGTTACAGTAATAAAGTTTTTCATGGCTGGTTAACTTAAATGTGCTCAGAAATGTAAATAGTGCTTATATATCAACTGCTAATATAAATACAGCACCTGATCCATAAAAAATGCATTTGAATCCATGATGCGCTTTAATGGGCCCTTTAAAAGTCGATAAAATACTTTGTGAAACTCTTTATGTTTGTGCACATGAAGCACATCTCGGCTGCTGCCTCCAACTGCCCCTGAATTACAGGACAGTGCAATTCAAAGGGGACTTTAGCAAATACTTTATGTACTTGCAGGAACAACTCCAATAACTTTGAGGAGTTATGTTGCATTACACCTCCCAACTTTCCCTATCATTCAACAGTAACAGAAGTTGAATTCTATTCCTAAGCAGACACAGACTGCTCCATAGCTCCCTGGAGCTCCATAGCTCCATAGACTGCTCCATAGCTCCTTGGAGCTCCATAGCTCCATAGACTGCTCCATAGCTCCTTGGAGCTCCATAGCTCCATAGACTGCTCCATAGTTCCTTAGAGCTCCATAGCTCCATAGACTTCTCCATAGCTCCTTGGAGCTCCATAACTCCATAGACTGCTCCATAGTTCCTTAGAGCTCCATAGCTCCATAGACTTCTGCATAGCTCCTTGGAGCTCCATAACTCCATAGACTGCTCCATAGCTCCATAGACTGTTCCACAGCTCCTTGGACTGCTCCATCGCTCCTTGGAACTCCATAGCTCCATAGACTGCTTGATAGCTCATTGGAGCTCCATAGCTCATTAGACTGCTCCATAGCTCCTTGGAACTCCATAGCTCCATAGACTGTTTGATAGCTTCTTGGAGCTCCATAGCTCCTTGGACTGCTCCATAGCTCATTGGGCTGCTCCATAGCTCCATAGACAGCTCCATAGCTCTAGGAAGACATTATTTTTTCCATGGATACTTGGAAAGCTCAGTTTCCCCAGAGCATTCTTTTAATTCAGAGCAAGAGAAATGTTGCAAAAACATGACATCATATGGTTTGGGAAACCTTGGCCAAATAAACAGAAATGGTAAAACAATGCAACGGTTCAATGGAGAGAAAAAAAATCACATTTGTACCACTTTGTACAACACCTTATCGTAGGTTCTTATCATAGGGAGCCATGTTTTTCCTCCACAATTGCACCAAGATATAATTGGGACAAAGAGCAAATGTCCTCTGTTGATGTGGACAAGCAATATTTTAGAGGTGCTGATATTGTGCATGCTGCCATCCAAAGCAGTGATGTCATGCTTCTAGCTGCCACCAAGTGGATGTTGATGAATTAAGTGAAAATCAGCTCAATTTATTGAAAATAATGTTAACTTGGGAGAGATGCTGCCTGAACCACGGAGTTACTCCAGCTTTCTGTCTATCATCAGTGTAATCTGCAGTTCCTTCCTGCATAAAGGGCGGCACGGTGGCGCAGCGGTAGAGTTGCTTTCTCACAGCACTAGAGACCTGGGTTCGATCCTAACTACGGGTGCTGTCTGTATGGAGTTTGTACGTTCTCCCCATGACCTTTGTAGGTTTGCTCCGGGACCTCTGGTTCCCTCCCACATTCCAAAGACATATAGGTTTGTACGTTAATTGGCTTGGTATAATCATAAATAGTTCCTGGTATGTGTAGGATAGTGATCATGTGCGGGGAACGTTGGTTGGCGCAGACTCGGTGGGCCGAATGGTCTGTTTCCGCGCTATATCTCTAAAGTAAACTAAACTAAACTATTAGTTGTTGTTCTGACTTGGGCACAGGTGTAAATGAGAATATAAAGCATGTCCATCCTAAACATTATGAGTACAGATTGAAGTGCCTTCAAAACCAGTCACAGAGCAGTTGCGTCCAAGCATTTACCAAGGGAAAGATTATAAACAAAGCTACGGCTAATGCTTTCATGTTAACATTACTCTCATGCTTAAGTGAAGTTCCTTTAGTATTCCCCTTTGTAAATGTGTAAGAAGGAACTGCAGATGCTGGTTTAAACCGAAGATAGACACAAAAAGCTGGAGTAACTCAGCGGGACAGGCAGCATCTCTGGAGAGAAGGAATGGGTGACGTTTCAGGTTGAGACTCTTCTTCAGACTGGTCTAAATAGTCTATGGTTTGTTCTTCAAGTTATCAGTTTAGTTTGTTGTCTAATCACAATTTCTATTTAAAAAAATTGGAAAAATACAATCGCTAACTTAAATGTTAACACTGAATGTTCGGCTAAAACCTCATCCCATGGGATGCAATGTGGTAACTCATAGAATCTACAAGCTGGAATAGGATTCAGTCCAGACATACAATATGGCAGTACACTGCCTAATGTTCCAGATGATATGTCTCTTTAACTAGCATCCCAGACAGGCACTGCATGTGGTCTATCTGAGGGCTGCAGCATACTTTGAGGCTGAGGATTCAATACTTATTTCTGGTTGTTCTAATGGGCCAGTCCCCCCCCCCCCCCCCACTTGCCCTGTCCGCCTGCATAACTAGCTGGTGAAGGAAGCGATGTGTGTAGGTGTGTATGTATCCCACTCTGACAGTCGCCGTTCCAGTTGCCGATTTTTCAGCGACCTGCTGCGACTTGACAGGTCGCCTAAAAAATCACCTAAGTGGGACAGGCCCATTAGAAGGATCTTGCTCATGAAATGGATGGCCTTGTGTATGATTCCAGCCCTGTAGGCTTTAAATACCCTTACCACCATTCAGAGTACAGTTGTTCTTCATCTTGCCAGAAAACCTTGGAAAGGACGTAGACAGCTACAGAGTTTGGAAACTGGCTCCCATGAAGAAATTTCCTGCTAGACTCTGGAGAGAATGCAATGGAAAATCAACCCCTTGATATGACTCAGAAAGAAGGAACTGCAGTTGCTGGTGTACAGAAAAAGTCACAAAGTGCTGGAACAAAGGTCTTGCAACATCTCTGAAGAACCTGGACTGTTTCATATCAGGACCCTTCTTCAGTCTGGTCATGGGTCCCTACGTCACCTATCCATGTTCTCAAGAGATGCTGCCTGACCTGCTGAGATACGCCAGCACTCTGCGCCTTTTATTTTCCTTAATATGACTTTTGCCATCCCCTTCTTCCCCTGTGTAAGAATTGATTCCAGCCAGGGTATTGTTCTAGAGATTCCACCAGTGCAGCATCAATGCTGGTTGAGTTATAGTTCTACACATTTCTGCAGTCTGTCAGTAGCACACATCAATGGATATTCTTTACTGGTCATTGGGACAGAATGTCCTGCTGTGTTGGTGGAGCGGAAGGAAGGAAATATGTGCATTAGCCTTGCCTAGCCTGCTGCTGCCCATACCTATCATTGCAACAGGACTACTGCCTTTTAAAATATTGTATACCTTTACAAATATCTACATCCAGAAACTATGTGTGGTTTAAATTGGTACAGATAAGAGTGAATAAATATTTGGCAGAACAGGCTTTCCAAGAAATAGTTTCAATCACACCATGATTAGTAATTGCCTTGCTGTTCCTTAGCCTAGAAATGGTCGATTGCACTTTTTTGCTTTTATATAAATCATGGAAATTATAGCAGAGGGTGTTTGCTTGGTTTATTTAGATTACGCAGACTTTCGTGATCTTATTCCATTTCCTTCTTTTCTCCCACATATCCTTGTATTTTTTTTCTTTGCAAAAAGTATCCAATCCCTTTCCAAATAGTCTCCCTCACGATCACCACACCAACATTTGTAGTCAAGCATTGTATATTCTACTAACCTTCTCGGTGGGAAAGACAGACTTCTGTTCCCACCTTTGATTTGTTCTGCCTTTTGCCTACCCCCGCCCCCCCCCCCCCCCCACATGTTCCCCTCTACTTTCAGTCTGACGAAGTGTTCCAACACAAAACGCCACCCATCCTTTTTCGCCAGAGATGCTGCCTGACTGGCTGAGTTACTCAAGCGAGTTACTCTATCGACAGTACAGACCCAGCATCGGCAGTTCCTTCCCACGCCTTTTATGCCAATTGTGGGAAATAATCTTTCACTGTTTGTCTTTCAAAACCTTAAATAATGTTGGAAACCTCCATCAAATTGCTCTCACTTAATCTTGTCCAGTCCACAAAAAAAATGTAAGCTTTTTGATCTTTTGTTCATAGTTGTAATCATCTGTCCTTGAGTAATTATCTGAAACTTTTACATGGTTTGATTATCTCTGTGGAGTTAACATTGACAGACCTGAATCCAGTACAATTGACCCCATAAACACAAAGTTCTGGAGTAACTCAACGTGTCAGACAGCATCCCTGGAGAAAAATGATGGGTGATGTTTCGGGTCAGAACCCTTCTTCAGTCTGCCGTTCCGACAGAAGTTTGACCCAAGTTGTCCTTTTTCTCCAGAGAAGAGGTGGTGCACGTGTTCGGCAAAATGAGCGCCAAGTCTACGCTTGGTGTCGCTGACGAAAAGGAGGCTACATCGGAAACACCAGAAGCAGCAGTTGTGGTTAGAGGAGGTGCACGTGAACCTCTGTCTCTTCTAGAAAGAGTGCTGGTGTCGCTGGATGGATGTGAGTGAGGAGTTATAGGGACAGGTGTTAAAACTCCTGCAGTTGCCTGGGGAGGGGGGTGTTTTGGGTGGGAAGGGATGAATGAACCACAGAGTTGTTGATGGCGGAAAGGGCTGGAGATGTGAAGATGTGACTGGTGGTGGGAACACGTTGAAGGTGGGGAGGAATCCACGTTTACTAAAGATGGAGGACATCTTGGACATCCTAGAATGGAAAACGTCATCTTGGGAGCAGATGTGGTGGAGAGTGAGAAGTTGAGAGTAGGGGATAGTGTCTTTGGAAGAGGCATACGGGAGGAGGTGTAGTGAGGTTGACTGTGGAAGTCGCTGGGTTTGTAGCAGACGTCAGCCGATAGCTTGTCCCCTGCATTAGAGACAGAGAGGTCAAGAAAGGAGAGAGCCTGGACTACCTCTTCTATTGCTCCCACTGTGGCCTCCTTTACATCAGCGAGACAAAACATAGGCTCGGTGACCATTTTGCCAAACACCTGTGCTCGGTCCGCCAGGGGCAATCTCCTTGTATTAAACATTTTAACTCCCATTCCTATTCCCAGACTAAACTTTCTGTCCTGAACTGCCTCCCTCTACCAGAGTGAGGCCACAGACAAATTGGAGTAACAGCATCTCAAATCCCAGTTGGGTAGCTTACAACCCAATGGTATGAACATTGGATTCTCCAAATTTACATAATTAACCTACTAACCACACCCCCTCTCCCATCCCCTCCCCCCCCCCCCCCCCCCCCATCCCTTCGCTTTGCCCTACCTGGAAATGGGCGTCATTTCTCCCCCCCCCCCCCTTCCATCTATATTCCTTCCTCTGGCTTCACAAATCGCACCTCTTCTATCCTTATGTCACACATTTTACCCTTTCATCCCTGGACTTTGTGCAACCATCTGTCTATGAAAACCCCCTTCTCACCTGTCTGAAGAAGGGTCTGGACCCGAAACGTCGCCCATTCCTTCTCTCCTGAGATGCTGCCTGTCCCGCTGTGTTACTCCAGCATTTTGTGTCTACCCCTTCCTCACCTATCACTCACCAGGCTTCATCCTGCCATTCCTCTCTTCCAGCTTTCCAGCTCACCCATCACAATCAGTCTGAAGAAGGATACTGACCTGAAACATAAAAACACATAGAAACACAGAAAATAGCCATTCGGCTCTTTGAGCCAGCACCGCCATTCGATAGGGCGGTCATGGTGGCGCAGCGGTAGAGTTGCCTTACAGCAAAATGCAGCGCCAGAGACCCGGGTTCGATCCCGACTACGGGAGCTGTCTGTATGGAGTTTGTACGTTCTCCCCGTGATATGCGTGGGTTTTCTCCGAGATCTTCGGTTTCCTCCCACGCTCCAAAGACGTACAGGTTTGAAGGTTAATTGGCTTGATAAAAATGTAAAATTGTCCACGTTGGCGATATCCACAGAACTGCCCTGCCGACTACAGAATTCCGAAGGTTCAGAAGGTTCAAGATGATCATGGCTGATCATCCAAAATCAGAACCCCCTTCCTGATTCTCCCCATATCCCTTGATTCCGTTAGCCATAAGCGCTATATCTAACTCTCTCTTGAATACATCCAGAGAATTGGCCTCCATGTCCTTCTGTGGCAGAGAATTCCACAGATTCACAACTCTCTGGATGAAAAAGTTTTTCCTCATCTCAGTCCTAAATGGCCTGCCTACCCCTTATTCTTAAACTGTGATCCCTGGTTCTGGACTCCCCCAACAACGGAATGTTTTTGCCTGCATCTAGCCTGTCCAATCCTTTAAGATTTTTATATGTTTGTATGAATCCCTCTCATCCTTCTGAATTCCAGTGAATATAATCCCAGTATATGACAACATTTCCGGATGCCAAATTACACCCCATGTCAATTATGGACATTGTTATTGCAACTTATCATATTCATGCTATGACAATGAAACATCAACTCTGCTTCTCTTCCCACAAGTGTGGCCTGACCCTTCAGTATATTTTCAGCATTTTCTATTTCTACTTTAGCGCTGTTGGTTATCCTGGTTGTTACGACTCCCGAATGCAAGTACTTCAGAGCCGCGTAACACAAGTCAAAAACCAGGTTCAGGTTCAAAAACAGTTTTAATTATTCACTGGAACACAAAACTCAAACCTGATATAAACAACCCAGTCAGGGATATGGATAAACCGACAAACAATTTAACAATGCTCCAGCCAGCCACACCATGGGCCGTCGAACCGGAGATTCCAAAACCTGCCCAAAGAGATACAACCCTGAAACCAAAATACACGAAAACTCTAAGGTCAGCCCTTATCCGTCCCAATACAATATCTGATAACAAGGAATGGTGAAAATACACAAAGTTCTATGCCATGTGGTCAGGCTGCCTCGGCCCCCACCAACAGACTGCTTATCAGTCAGAGTCCACGACGAAGAGAAAGAATTCTGGGAAGCTCTGGTCTTTATACTTCAGATGAGTCACCCGTCACCTGACGCAGCTGGGCCAATCGGGTACAGGAGCCTTTAACCCCTCGATTCCAGACTCACAGCCACGAGGCCTGTACTTGGGATAGAAACAGAGAAGTAAGTACATAGCATTCACCAGGGGGGGGAAAGTGCCTAACACCCCCACCCAAAGATACTGAATAAGTTTCTGAAAATGAACTAAAAAAAACACCACCAAATTTCAGCAACTATTCAGTAACACAGACATCACTGGCGCGACAATGCATAAGCCAATACATCATCCTTGCCACGGATATGCCAGTCAAATGAGACAACCGCAAGGGAAGCGTCTCCAAAGCCTCAGAGTTACTCAGCTTTCCCTGCGTTACTGCCACAGACAACCGTGCCTCCCCCACATCACCACCCGTGTCAGGGGGCAGCACCACTGCAGCCAAAACAAGCTTAGAAGGACTTAGCTCCGACCCATCAACCTCCACAGGCTCCTTCCTGTCGAACCAGTCCTTCATCCTAGACTGAGCAGAGGCAAGATTACCCATTGCCAGTTCGCATGCCCTCCTCAGTCTAGAGCGAAAAGTACAGACGTGGTCTAAAATACTACGTTTTGTATCCTCCTGCAACCATTTCTCCTTCAGGACCCTCAACGGACCACGTACAGTATGCGCGAACACCAGGTCAGCAGGACTGAACCCTAAAGACTCCTGCACGACCTCACGCACCGCAAACATAACTAGATGAACCCCCTCATCCCAGTCTTTTTCAAACTCCAGGCAGTAAGTCCTCAACATAGATTTCAAAGTCTGGTGAAACCTCTCGAGAGCTCCCTGGCTCTCAGGATGATACGCACTGGAGTAACAATGCTTAATATCTAACTTGTTGCCCACTCTTGTCCGAGGTAGAGGGCCCACACAATCAACTAGAATCCGCTCAAACGGCTCACCGACCACAGGGATTGGATATAAAGGCGCAGGAACAATCGATTGGTTCGGCTTTCCTGCCACCTGGCAAATGTGACAACACCTGCAGTGCTGTTTCACGTCCTTTTTCAACCCTGGCCAAAAAAAATTCCGTAAGATGCGGTCATACGTCTTATTGACCCCCAAATGTCCACCCAGAGGACCATCATGAGCCAAACAGAGTATCTCGTCCCTATACCGACGAGGCATCACAATCTGATCAACCACGCTCCAATCATCATGCCCAGATATATCCAAGGGAGACCACTTTCGCATCAGTAAGCCATCCCTTAGAAAATACCCTTTTGCTGTGGAACCCATATCCCCCTCAGGCACTGCGCAGTCGCACAGATCAGATAAACCTGGATCACTCTTTTGCTCCTCAACCAGCCGGTCACGTGACAGTGACACCGGCACATTTCCAGACACTATCCCATCTTGAGATGGAGAAACACCCTTCACAACACAGGATCTATCATCCTGATCCCCAAAAATGCTCTCACTCAGGTCCACCACATCCTCAAACTTCGCCTGGCTCTTAGCCATAGCCCTCGTGACAGCACAAGCTGTGAAGACCTTTGGATGCTGCATAGCCAATCTATCAGGACTCTGCACCATCGGAACAGCCGTCACCTCAGGAGTGACTAAAACTCTACCTCCTGCCAAGTCATTCCCCAAAATCACAGAAACTCCCCCAACGGGAAAACACGGCCGTAACCCAACAGTTACCCGGCCTGAAACCAACTCGGACTCGAGACGCACGGTATGCAAAGGCACTACCATGTCATCCATCCCGAATCCTACCACTGGGACACTTGACCCAACCGATGATTCCCCAGAAAACGGCAGTACACCATCCAATATAAAGGACTGAGTAGCACCAGTATCACGCAAGATGGATACTGGAACTCTATCACCCCCATCCTCTAGAGAAACAAAACCATTCATGATGAACGCAGAATAATTCCTACACTCATCAGACTCAGGCACCTCAGGTACGTCAGGTGCCTTCTGTGCACCCACCAAAGCCACAGGCTTTGCATTTTTCTGCTTCAGAACGGGACACGACTTTAACATGTGCCCTCTCCTTCTACAATAGTAGCACACAGGACCTTCATCAGTCCTTACATTTCCGTCAACCTTATCAGCTCGGACATCCCCCTGTATCAACGTGCTGCCATTTGCAGGCACAGAAACAGCTTTGACACTGCCACCGGCGACACCACCACGATCAACCGGCCGTGCACCAAAACTATTGGATCGCCCAACAAAATCAGATTTATGAGTCAATACATACTCATCTGCCAATACCGCAGCCTTAGACACCTCATTCACCTTCTGCTCATTAAGGTAAGTAGTAACCCTCTCAGGGAGACAGTTCTTAAAGTCTTCCATAATTATCAAGGCCCGCAGTAGCTCAAAATCCTTCACTCCTTGAGAAGCGCACCACCTGTCAAAAAGTGCCTCCTTCTCCCTAGCAAACTCCACATAAGTCTGACTATCAAACTTCCTAAAGCGCCGGAACTTCTGCCGGTACGCCTCTGGAACTAATTCATAAGCCCTTAGTACCGTAGACTTCACACACTCATAGTCCAGACTGCTTTCAACAGATAAAGACGAGTACACCTCCCGTGCTTTACCCACAAAGACACACTGCAATAGCAAGGTCCACACGTCCCTAGGCCACTTCAAGTACAAAGCCACCCGTTCAAACACTGTGAAATACTTGTCCACATCCTCCTCACGAAATGGGGGAACCAGGCGGATGTTCTTGCTCATATCAAACTCCCGTTCCCTAGAAGAAACCCGGGAATTATCTATTTCTTTTTCCCGCAGCCGAAATTCAGCCCTTTTGGTTTCCTCCTCAAGCTCAAGCCGTTTCATTTCAAGAACATGCATGAGCTCTTTCTCTTTTAACAAAGAGGCAATTCTCTGTGACTCAAGCTCCATCTCCTTCAGTTTAATGATGGCTCCCATGTTCTGAACTGGCTGAACAGAAGGTGGGGGACTGTCTGCACCACCAGGCAAAACCCCAGCCTCCACCAACGCAGCCCACAACTCCGATTTAATGGAGTGTTTCTTTGAATGTTTGTCAATAGTCACGGCATAGTTCTCAGCCAGCAAAATCAAATGCTCCTTCGTACATCTATCAAACAACTCCCGACTAGGAGCCTCAACAAATTCTTTCACCTTAAATTCCATTTTCTAATGTAGCACCAAACCACCAGCTAAAACTTGGGCCTTAATGCTACCACAAACAGGGAAGAAAAAATTCCCTCTCAACACACAGACTTCCTCAGTCCAGAAGCCTACCAAAAATACCCCCTAAAAACGTCTAGGGTCCTCAAAACTTAGGACGAGCCCCCATTTTGTTACGACTCCCGAATGCAAGTACTTCAGAGCCGCGTAACACAAGTCAAAAACCAGGTTCAGGTTCAAAAACAGTTTTAATTATTCACTGGAACACAAAACTCAAACCTGATATAAACAACCCAGTCAGGGATATGGATAAACCGACAAACAATTTAACAATGCTCCAGCCAGCCACACCATGGGCCGTCGAACCGGAGATTCCAAAACCTGCCCAAAGAGATACAACCCTGAAACCAAAATACACGAAAACTCTAAGGTCAGCCCTTATCCGTCCCAATACAATATCTGATAACAAGGAATGGTGAAAATACACAAAGTTCTATGCCATGTGGTCAGGCTGCCTCGGCCCCCACCAACAGACTGCTTATCAGTCAGAGTCCACGACGAAGAGAAGAGAATCCTGGGAAGCTCTGGTCTTTATACTTCAGATGAGTCACCCGTCACCTGACGCAGCTGGGCCAATCGGGTACAGGAGCCTTTAACCCCTCGATTCCAGACTCACAGCCACGAGGCCTGTACTTGGGATAGAAACAGAGAAGTAAGTACATAGCATTCACCAGGGGGGAAAGTGCCTAACACTGGTCAATCCCATACATCGAACATCAATCCCACGTCTGGACCGAAGAAGGGTCTCGACCCGAAACATCACCCATTCCATGTCTCCAGAGATGATGCTTGTCTCGCCGAGTTACTCCAGCTTTTTGTGTCTATCTTCTGAACTATCAACACCATCCACAAACACCAAGCCTGCACACCTACTACCAGGGATAAAACTCAATACCTACCAATACAAATCCTCTCTTTGTCCACAAACTCCGCACCCTGGCCTCACCAGATTGCCTTTATGTACTCAACAGTGGTAGAGTGCAAATAGGAGAACTACAAGGTCTGACTGGTGGCACAACATGATTGAATTACTCAATTTAAAAAAAAATTATCAAAAATAATTAATTTTATTACGATCACGATAGATAACAAAACCATGGTAACACACCCACCACCATAGTACAAAATCACCAAATCAGCTAGACACTAAATTATTTTACAATCCTTACAAATATACAAAAAAACTATTACACAACTATGTCCCTCTCTAGCACAACCCAGGCGTGAGTGAAGGTGTAAAGCATTGAATTACTCAATGGCAGTCCCGTAGAAAAAACATCCATTGCCCCACAAACCAGATGATTAAATGCGACTGATTAATTTATAGGCATCCCGCCTTCCAGTCTGCCCATGCAACATACTGCCCCTGAAACATTCACATGCCTGTGCTTTTGATAACTTGCTAAAAACGAGAAGGGTCTCGCCCCGAATACGTCACCCATTCCTTCTCCCCAGAGATGCTGCCAGTCCCGCTGGGTTACTCCAACATTCTGTGTCTATCTTTGGTGCATAACCAACATCTGCAGTTCCTTCCAACACAAACCCTTTTTAACGTCAGACTTTCTCCCTTATTCCCCTGTCCCACTTAGGCAATATTTTAGGCGACTACAGGCGACTAGGTTGTCGCCTGTATGGTCGTGAGTCGTCTCCTCAGTCGACCAAAGAATCGCAACATTTTACTGGTCGCCGCTGGATTTTGAAATGTTCAAAACTTTTCAACGACAGTTGGCTTGGCGCCAATGAGCGTAGCTTGACTTCTCCTGACATTGGCGCTGTCGTAGGTTGTCACCAGGATGACGTAGGTTGTCGCTGGTGCTGACCGGTGAATTCCATTGGCGACTACCTGCGTCAACCGGCGACAGGTACCGGCGACTGAATTGTCTTACCTTGTTGTAGCTTGTCGCGGGTGGACGAAGGTTGTCATAGATGTGGTCGTAGGTGGACGTCCTAATGGGACGCCGGTTGCAGGTAGCTTGGAGTAGCATGAAGTCGACTAGGTGGTAGGTTGTTGTAGCTTGTCGTAGACATTGTCGTGGGGGGGTCCAGTCACCGTGTTTTCGGCGACTTGCTACGACTATGACAGTCGCCGGCAGTCGCTGATAAAATCGCCTAAGTGGGACAGGCCGTTAACACTGCGCACATCCACTCACCGACATAAAGGTGTTGATACATAGGCTAAAAAATACATATCATTTGCTGTCTATGAAAGTTTGCTCCTCAGCAACCTAATGTCTTAAAATCCTTTCTTCAGTTTGTATCTGTGCGCTGTGCTTTGATATCAGGATTTGAGAAGTAAAAATCTTTTTTTGTGTTAAATGTAAAAAAAAAAAATCAAAGCAACTGATCAGCAAACCTGTTGTTTCCCATATAATCTACAAACAACCTTCCTTAAATAAATTGGTCTATTAAATTCATTATCACTTGAGCAATTTTGTGAGCACTTATTTACGATGCAACGCTGGTGTCTCATGGAAGCTCCTTCTTTTTGCTGTTACTTGATCTGGTTGAGACATGTCAGTATGTGTCATATTGGAAATTTGTAGTTCCATTTGGTACGAATACCTATCATGCACATTAAATAAATCATATCACCATATGCAAATAATTCCATCGGCACTCCATGCCTTTCTAGTTTGATAGATATTTGTTCCCTTTCTCTCCTTCTCAAGGTCTCCAGTGTCCATAAACGGATAAATGGTTTACAGACTTCTGTGACATTGCTGGAACTGATACTCTTGCTACTGGATGCCCAGTCGACGGTATAAACCAAACAATCTTAGCCGCTGCGTTTGAGGACTGTGCGTTTAAACTACTCTTCATGTGTATGGAGGATTGTGGAGCTGCAGCATCAGTGCTGGTAACAACTTAAGGGAGGAGGGTACGTGAACAAGTAATGCTGGAAACTGAAGAAAGAACAGAAAGTGCAAGGAATGCAGAGTGGGTCAATCAGCAGAAAGAGGAAATACAGGGGCTTTCCTGCCTGCAGTTCTTACGATGAAAGTCCTCATAAAACCGTAACCCGTGCCTTCTCTTTCTCCTGTTGATGAACCAACCCACTGTGCATCTGGTATGATTGTGCTGTTTGTTTACTCATCGCAAACCTATACCGAACTTTGATTCTGCGAAGGCACCTTATTTATTATGAAAATAATCGTGCACGTCTTCTGATGTGTATCCCCCATTTTACTTGTTTAACTCTGAAAGTGTTTTCAAAACACAATGGAATAAAATCAATTTCAAATCCTATCACGGCTTTGAGTTTTTATTTTATTTTACTTCAATGTGATTCTTCGAAAAGAATGCGGTGTAGTGTTAAAGCAGTTCTAATCTGTGTGATTGCTCATAGCAGAATCTCTAGTGAAGTTCCCATCAGGAGTATGTTGTAACTATTGATCCATGTGTCTATATTTCTACAGTGGAAAATGATGGTGTTAAAGAAACTGTGCAGAGGTGTAATAAAATGCCCTCAAGTATACAAAGAAATAAAGATTAAAGCCAACCTACTGATCTCCTTTAACCCTTAAAATATCCAATGTGTGGCGTTTTCCACACAAATATACACAGTAACACATTATTGAAATCAATTGGAACAATTATGAGAAACTGAAATACTTTTTGCTTCTCCTCAATCAAATAAAGTATTTTAAGTTTTTTTGAAACTGCGGCATTGTTCAATGGCAATATATCAGAACACGAGAGCTTTTCAACACCAGTGGGAAGGTATTAAAATTTATGCTGGTCATTATGCAGTTCTATTATTTTCTATGATAAATGAGGATATTGATTGGTAACCCACAAGCTAAAAAAACTTTTTGCATTGCAACATGTTAGTGGCTCTCACCATGCAGATCATATGTAATCAATGATGGTTTCCAATATTTTGTTACTAAACACCAGTGGCATCCCCTTTTTCCTGGAACTCCAGATCTACCATTGGATTGCCAACACATCCAAGATGCAGTGCAATGTCAAATTGCTCAATCATGACATACGTTAAAATAGTATCATTCTTAGGTGCGGAAAATATTTTCAGATTCAGTCTGAAGAAGAGTCTTGACCCGAAATGTCACCCATTCCTTCTCTCCAGAGATGCACTCCAGAGTTAACATATTACGAACATTTAACGGCACTGGGCCTGTACTCGCTGGAGTTTAGAAGGATGAGGGGTAACTTAATTGAAACTTACCGATTAGTGAAGGGCTTGGAAAGAATGGATGTGGAGAGGATGTTTCCGCTGGTGGGAGAGTCTAGGCCGAGAGGTCATAGCCTCAGAATTAAAGGACGTTCCTTTAGGAAGGAGATGAGGAGGAACTTCTTTAGTCAGAGGGTGGTGAATCTGTGGAATTCTGCCACAAAAGGCTGTGGAGGCTGTCAGTTGATATTTTTAAGGCAGAGATAGATAGATTCTTGATTAGTGGGGTGTCAAGGGTCATGGGGAGAAGGCAGGGGAATGGGATTGAGAGGGAGAGATAGATCAGCCATGACTGAATGGCGGAGTAGACTAAACGGGCCAAAGAGCCTAATCCTGCTCCTATCACTTATGACCTGATGCTGCCTGTCCTGCTGAGTTAGACAATAGACAATAGGTGCAGGAGTAGGCCATTCGGCCCTTTGAGCAGCACCACCATTCAATGTGATCATGGCTGATCCCCAACCAGTACCCCGTTCCTGCCTTCTCCCCATATCACCTGACTACAGCATTTTGTGTCTCCAGCATGTTATGTTCAAACCAGCATCAGCTGCTCCTTCCAACATATTTTCAGATTATCCCATTAAGGAGAAGGAGCAAAAGAAACGAAACCGTTCATTGCAAAATTATAAGAAGTGACTTTAAAATAATAGGGAGGTGTGGCAGTTCCGAATTATGGACTTCCAGAGGTAAGTTGGCTGTAAAGGCCCACTCAATAATAGAGCAAAGACCAGATGGCACCTGGGGTAAAACAGTATCAGGCAAATGATAAATAAAAAATAATGTTGTACAACCTGTGGACATTGTTAATGTAACTGTTGAACAGCTGGAATTAATTCAACCCACCTACTCATTTTAATATCTGCTGTAGAACATAGGAAAAAAAAATGAGTTCTGAGTAGTTTCTGACAGTGGAGTCTACAAACTTACAAGCAGGTGTCAGGGGTTATGGGGAGATGGCTGGAGGGAGAGATAGATCAGCCATGTTTGAATGGCGGCGTAGACTTGAATGGGCCGAATGGCCTAATTCTACTCCTATTCCTCACGATCCCCATGAGTCGAATCTACCGAAGATCATGTGAATTTTATCTTCCAAAATGTATCGTGATGTTTTCTCCTCCATATGTCGTCCATGTAAACAGGGTTACATAAGGGGTTCTGCTGCTGACTTCTTCTATCAAATCTCTCTTTGCTCTGATCTCAAACATCTTTACAAACACTGAATCGTAGCTCTGGAAGAAAAATATTGGCCGTTTAATCAGTTCCTATCTTCAGCCTAAGAACCAGCTAAAATTGGCATTGGCGTGGCGATCTCAAAGCCAGGAACAATCTTCCAAACTTGTGTGCTAGTATATGAATTAGTTCGAGGGTCAGGCTTCACAATGGCTTAGTGGCTAAATGCACTGCTGTGTTGTAGCTCGCTGAGTTTAAATATGTTGATGTTGAATGGGCTGGGCAGCTGGACATTGTCAGGGAGCTATAATTACTCTCAGCAACCCTGGCCTTGGGAGGAACAACTCTGGGGAGAGTTTTTGTTTGGCATCCTGTGAAAGTGTGGATTTCAGGTGATGGTGAAACAGGGCTCAGCTGTAGCAAGTCCTCCCATGTTAGAACAGCAGCTGCAGGCACCTATAGAGTTATGCTCCAGGTTATTGAACTCAAATATAAACTGGGGGAAAAGACATTCAGCTGAATTTTATTATTTATTCATGTTTCAGTGCCCACACAGTTACATTGTCTCTGTATTTTTTTTTCTCTATTCAGTGGCAGAGAGCAACATTTCACACATCTAAATAAATATTCATGAGGCCATTACCATTACTTTTTGAATCAGTGTGCAGAAATAGCTTCAAAGTGCTACGGTGCAAATAGCCTTTTATGGTATATTTCAAATACTATGGATAGATGGTGGAGCAAGGAATTAAATCCGCAAGAGGAAAAGGTATTACGTCTACTCTAACACCACATGCCACTGGGGTCAGATGTAAGTGTGTGAGAAAGAGATACCTCGGTGCCAAAAGTTCTGTTGCACAGGTCACATTTTCTTACACATTACAGATGTGTAGAACTGCTATTAACATTCTTCCTCCACTTCAGAAGCATTCAATGGACTGAACCCAACCTTGGGTCACAACAATCGTTATATAAATGCAAGTCTTCTTACGTTTTGTGCAATAGAAAAACAAGTCCATTGGAATTGGATCCAATAAAGCTCTGGGCCTTTACCACTAGCAATGGATTAATAATGTTGCTTCAACTCAGTGCCACACCACGTTGACTGTGCAATGGCTAAGTGTGAATTGATGTTGTTCCAGCTTGGACTTTTATTGGACTTAAGTTCGGGCAGCACGGTGCACAGCGGTAGAGTTGCTGCCTTATAGCGCTTGCAGTGCCAGGGATCCGGGTTTGATCCCGAATACGGAGTTTGTACGTTCTGTACGGAGTTTGTACGTTCTCACCGTGATCTGTGTGGATCACTGATGGACAGTGGCGGACTGGCCAGTGTGTCAACTTGCCCGATGGCAAGTGGGCCCCTGATGAAGTGATAGCAAGTGATGGCAAGTGGGCCCCTGTTAAATTATAGCATTGTAGTTGCGGGTGGGCCCCCTTTGTCCCCTGGCAACCAATATTTTTAGACCCAGTCCGCCACTGCTGATGGAAGAAGGTCCTGTTCAACATGACTACATTCTAGTGATTATTGTCTGAGATCTATGTTTTAAAGTCAGCCCCTTCACCCCACTCCTCAAGCTATCGAGCTACCCTGGAAATGCTTGAGTTTCTACTCTCACGATGCTTAGTAAACATTAGTTGTGTTTTAGCATCAGTTTGTTAGATAATTAAAAGCAAAACCTCAGTGGTCTTTACATATTTCATGCAAACTGAAGATTTTCAGAACGCTTATATTTTATGCCTATTTTATTGCTGAATGGGCGATATTTGCATTGCCCCTGAAACAAAGTATTTAGTTTTGGAGATTGGTTAAGAAATTTGAGTTTTAAAGATCATTCTTTCTCAAAATTGAAAATGACTTGACATTTCTTTATAATTGTAATTAGAGAATTGTAAAGTCAGTTTTTGAAAATGAACTGGTGAGTACATAAGGAAAACACAAACACTTTTATAACTATATGGTGGCAATATGAAATGGTTTTATATATGGAACAGATAAACCAATACCATCAAAAATAAAGGAGTGGGCTGTGATGTTTATAAACCTGTACTTGTTTATGAATCTTCAATGATCATGAAGACTTTGATAAATACTGTGGAAATATCTATAATATCTATAAATGTTTGAGTCTCTACAATGTAATTCAAACGCATTCACATTAATGTGCAGAATCTCACAATCAATTGTCCCAAAAAAAATCCTATGTGTACGCAACATCATTTACGCGTCACGACGCACGACACGCGCATCATGACACGCATGTGATGCGCGCATGGTGCGTATTACGCGCGCATGGTGCGCGGCTCCCCGGGATTTTGGTATGCACAAAATCTTCGCGCGCCATCTGCAAGACACACAAATGACAGCCAAGTGGGACAGGCCCTTTAATTTATCACTTTGTCAAATTCAGACACTTCAGGTTAATTTGTATCCCTAAAAAAAGCAGAAACTTCCATGGAAAGGGGATTCAATAAAATGAAATGTATATTATCAACTATTGATGGCCATTCATCTATTACATCCCCAGTCACCTGGTAGTGAGGAAGTGGGGCTGGTGTTAGACAGTAGGGGGGTGGGCAGCCATTGAGGCAGGAAGCATGTTGGCCAATTCAACCTCATCCTTCTTTGTGTGTGGTAACACTCACTGGCAGCTTTACAAGATGCTTTTATCTTTGCCAAGAAAGAAATTAACCTTTCATCATGACCCTGAAACATAGCCTGGTGTATTAGGTTTCAAAGATTGGTTAAGAGATTTCAATTTAATGACCAGTCATTCTCAAAATTGAATATGACTTGACATTTCTTTGCAATTGTAATTGGAGAAATGTGAAGTCAGTATGTGCAGGAAGGAACTGCAGATGCTGGTTTACACTGAATACAGACACAAAATGCTGGAGTGACTCAGCGGGGCAGGCAGCATCTCTGGAGAGAAGGAATGGGTGACGGTTTGGGTTGAGACACTTCTTCAGACTGACCCTTCTTCACTCTGAAGAAGGGTCTCAAACCAAAATGTCACCCATTCCTTCTATTCAGAGACGCTGCCTGTCCCTTTGAGTTAAGGGGCTGTCTGACTGCGGCGACCTAATCTGCGAGTTTAGAAGAGTTTACCCTTGACTGAAACTCGCAACATGGTCGACACGTGGTCCTAGGAGGTCCTATGAGGTCACTAAAACTCTCCTTCATGCTCGAGGGAAGGTCCCGAATACTTGCGGCCTCAGCTAGGTCGCGGACATTTTTTCACCATGTTGAAAAAGATTCCGCAAGTAAAAATTGGTCAGCATGGTTCTTTTGAACTCGTAGGGCAGTGGAGTAGGGTCGCTGTTTAGTTACAGGTAGTTGAGGGCAGCTGTCGGCAATCTCGGGGGGGAGGGGGGGGGTGGGTGTGTGTGTGCGTGTGTGCGTGTGTGCATGCGTGTGTGCGTGCGTGCGTGCGTGCGTGCGTGTGTATGTGTGTGCGTGTGTGTGTGTGTGGTCGATCCAGCTCGTGGTTTCATCGCTCACGGTCGATCCAGCTCGAGGTTTTCCAGCTTGAAGGTCGAAGACAGTCGCTGAAAGGTTCCCGCAGAGGGACAGCCCCTTTACTCCAGCATTTTGTGTCTATCTTAAGTGTAAAGTCTGTGTGTGCTAATGAATTGGTAACTTTATAGTGTTACTCAAATTTAGGAACAATCTTCTTTAATGCAACCATTTAAACTTTTTGAAATGTGATAAATTATTAAGAGAGCCTCGTTCAGATTAATTTTAACCTATCCCAGGCCCGGACCGAGCTTTTCAAAAAGTGGGGTGGCATGACAGGATTCCAAAAATGACAAGTGGGAAGCTCCTCGCGTCCTGGTTCCAGGGCCCGCTTAAGGGCCCTGAAAGCTCTAGGGTTTTAGATGTTCTCTAGTGCATTCTGAGCCTTATTTTGGAGCATTTTTGCACCAAATCTATGACAAATATTTCAGAAATAATTTTGGTTGAGTCAAGAGTAATGAGTGGGTGGAATAGGATGATTGGGATCATTGTTGTATACATTTTTTTTTAATCAAGAATTTTTGTCCTTGTTTTAATAATCAAGTTGTACTGTTGTAATATGTTATGTAAAATGTTATAAAGGAGCCTGCAAAAACTGCAATTAAAATACTGTAAGTTTTTGCAGTAAAGAAAACCAATTTTTAGAAAATGGTTTGTGTGTTGATTTGATTGCCTGTTATTGTTAGACTGTGTTAGTGTGTGCAGTGCACCTTTAATGGTCCTCCTGATCTAACAACTTCACATCACATCAAGTTCAACATGAAATAATTCAATTTTCCTAGAATTTAACTGTGCAAACCTACTCACCAATTTGTCCAAGTCATGGGCAAAGTCATAGTGAATGTGCCATAAGGCGAGTGCAGACAGCCTTTCATTGCTCATGGAAGTCCTGATCTTTCCTTCTTTGCGGATGTGAAAACGTGTTTGTCCTCGTTGGCTGGATCAAAGATGCCGAGCGAGATCGCGCCCACTGCAAGCTTGCCGCCCGAGGCGAGCATCTCTCTGCCGCTCAGGCTCATGTCCAAGGGTCCCGGCTACCTCCGCAGTCAAATGGAGCGGGACGGCAGAGGTCGGCAGAGCGCCGTGGAGAGACTGGCTGCCGACAAGGCCAAGCATTTGAAGAGCGAGGGGGTGCAAAGTGGAGCCCAATGGTTTGGGCAACTCTGCCTCCGAGGAAGGCAGCGGCAGTGGGGCCGGCAGCAACATGAAGACTTACCTGGCCTCCGGCAGCACCCAGCAGAGCGGGCAGCTGGGGCTCCAGCCTGACATTGTGCGTCATTCAAGCTCCAAGAGGCAGCTCAGGCCTGACTCGCTGGTCATGTACCGGCAGAAGTGCGAGTTTGTGCGAGGAGCGGCGGCCACCAGCAGCGCCCGCAGTTTCAAGGGCAGTGGCAGCCTGGTCCGGCGGCTGCTGCCCGGCTCTAGCAGCCGGGGCGACAAGCAGCAGGGGCTGGCAACGGGAGCAGCAATGTCGGAAGGGGGAGAATTAGCAGAGGGGACAGAGGCTGCAACACCCCAGGGTGCACAAGTAACCACACCAGCAGCACCCCAGGGAGAAACAGCAGCCTCGCCAGCAACACCCCAGGATGCACAAGTAACTACACCAGCAGCACACATGGGTGCACAAGTAACCACGTCAGCAGCGCCCCAGGAAGTACCAGTCGCCATGCCAGCAGCATCCCAGGAAGCAACAGTCACCACGCCAGCAGCGCCACGAGAAGCAGCAGCAGGTCGCCCCAAGGAGCCGCTCAAGCGACAGGTTAGTGAAGGCGGATTATGGTCCTCGCACTCTGACCTCAGCTGCCGCTTCTCCCGAGCCTGCTCGGGCTTGGACAGTTTCTTCGAGCACTGCGAACTCGAGCCTGAGGTGATCGAGAACCTGGCCAGGGAGAAGTTTGCCGCCAACGCCGCCTTCGAAAGCCTTGCCCCTCAGGTTTTGCCGTGTGCAAGGCCAGTCCCACTTGGGTGACATTTTTGGCGACAGCCTGTAAAAAGGTTGTCGGGTCGTGGTTGGGTCGTGACGCGGCCTGATGCGTGCTGATGCTGGTAGTGACACGCGGTGATTCCCTGTCACCTCTGGATTTTGGAATGTTCAAAATCCAGGGGCGACATCTGGTTGGCTCATCATGTCGTGCGCCCTGTCACACGCTGACGTATACTGTCCTGCGGGTGATGGCCGGTTAGGGTTAGGGTTAGGGTTGGGGTTAGGGACCACAGATGGGCTGTAAAATATTCTTCCTTCAATGCATGGATTTTAAACATTAATATATTAAAATTAATACAATAAAATCAATTGTGCAAATGAAAAGATGTCTGACCAGTTTGATTTACAGAAGTATTGGTCCGCTTCCAGATCCAATCACCATCTCTAACTTTTCACAGGGATGGATTCAGTGAGTGTAGACTGAACTCCCCTCTCCACTCCACCCCCCACTTCCCTCCTCCCGCCCCAATCCCTCTCCACTCCCCCCTACCCTTCTCCTCCCCCCTTCTTCCCTTCCCCCTGGCTCCATTCTTCTCACCCTTCTCCACTCCCCAGGGCTCTCACTTAACTTTTTTTCCCTGTTGCCAGCCGGGCAACGTTGGCAGCTTTTTAGATTGTCAAATGACAGTTTAGGTGGTCATTTAAGACGGCTGGCATGACCCGTGCATTAATGTGCTCGGACGAAGTGCGTGGTTACCAGTCGGAATTATACTCAATGAAGCATTCACATATTATTTCTGCTTCAAATAAAGTCACAAACTAAACATATTCACCATCAAGACATGATATATACCACAATGACATGCAGCAAAATTATAATACAGTATCTCAACTCGTTTTACACATTGCAATGAATGGAATTTATATTATTTCTTTCCACTTCCAAACAAAAATGTGGTTGGATTATTCAGCGTATGATCAACATGTGTCAATAAATCCTGGATCATGGTAACATATATGCGTAACCATGCACGCTACAGATTGATGCAAGCATGTTTTCTGTGAAGGACTAAAAATGATCATGACATGGCCATAGCATGGGTCGTTATTGCTATTGGTACAGAAACACTCTCGCTTCCCACATAATTTATTCACAACAAAATATACAAGTTGCAAGGAAATTTCTAAAGGCATTTTATGATAATAGCTGTTAAATCCGACTATACCCATCTGGCAGGTTAAACATTACACTAACTGACAAGAGATGGCCAAAGGACATCAAATGCAGCAAATGTTCTAATGGCAATATGTTTAAAGGTGTCAAAATGCCACATTATCGGACATTCAGATTAGATGAATGTGTTGTGAACAGCAATGAAGGTACCCAGTTTGTACGCACCAGATTATTAACAATTTATTGATAAACGCTGTTTCCATCATTCCCACTTCAGAATTAACGTTAAAATTACAACTGAAATATCTCCTGACCAAATTCGTGATGTATATATACGACTGTAGAAGTAAAACCTGGATAAATTAAATGTATAGTTGTGAATGTTGGGGGGGGGGGGGGGGGGGGGGGGGGGTGGTGCTGGTGGTGAATCAGTGCGGGAAGGATAGATGGCGGGGTGGGGTGTCGAGAAGGCAATCGGTGCAGAATGGATGTATTGAGGCAGGGGAATTAGTGTGTGTTGGTTGGAGTAGGTAAAATTGTGAGGGGAGAGCGCGGGAGATGTCAGTGGGGGAATACGGGATGGATGGGGGGGAATCAGTACAGGAATGATGGGGGGGATCAGTACAGGATGAATGGGGGGATCAGTACAGGATGAATGGGGGGTGTAGTGCAGGATGGATGGGAAGGGGGGGCAGTACAGGATGAATTGGTGGAGCAGTGTAGGATGGATGGGGAGTGGCAGGAGAATCAATGCGAGGTGGATAGGGAGATCAGTGCAGGATGAATAGATGGGGGGGGGGTGGTAGATGGGGAGGGGAGCACAGGGGATGTCAGTGAGGACTGAATAGAGGGGGGAATGGGGATGAGTGTGGGGTGGTGAGGAGGGGTCCCAGGATAAGGGGGGGGGGGGCGTACAAGAGAGAGAGAGAGTGGGGAAGGGGCAGAGGAGGTGGTGAAGAAGGAAGGTCAGCACTCCTCGGACAACACCGGCATCATCGCCCCGCTGCCTTGGCCGTCCCTGTCCACCGCCAAAAGGGGAGGCAGTTGGGATCTCCACGCCACCGTCACCCCTCCTCCGCCAGCCAACAGGAAGGTGCGGGGCCGAGTGGTGCAGTTGCTTCAGACGGCGGAAAGGGGCCTCCCCCTTCTTTCCTCCCTCCCTCCCTGCTCCCAGCCTTGGCGTGCAAGAGGGGCACTCAGCGGCCGCTATGAAAGCTGGCAGGGTGCATGAGGAGATGGAGCCGCCGTCGACACTGCTGCTGCTGTCCGTCATTCACTCCGACCCTCCGTCACCCCGCACTACAGCCGTCGCCGCCGCCGACCAGAAACGTCACGTATTCCTTTTCTCCGGAGATGCTGCCTGACCCGCTGAGTTACACCAGTTTTTTATGTCTATCTTCTGTATAAACCAGTATCTGCAGTGTCAAGCCAGGCAAAATGACACAGCTTTTAGGTTGCCTGGCGGGACTTTAGGTAGCCTTGCTCCCTCCCCTCCCCCCCCCTCACATCCCCTTCTCCCCTCTCCCTCTTCTCCCATTCTCCAACCCCCTCCCCCACTTTCCCCGACGCCCCCCATTTGTGGACCCAGCCTGCGACAGCTAGATCCCACTAATAGTACAGCTCAAAGGTCACATCATCTGTTTTAGTAACATTGACTATGGGATAAATGCAGACTCTGGGAACAATTTATACTTATACCAAGCCTATCAACCTGGAGTTAGAGTCAGGGTTTCCTCGCACGCTACAAAGGCACACAGGTTTGTACTAATTGTCCCTAGCGTGTGTGGGATAGTGAGCGGGGGATCGCTGGTCGCAGGCTTGGGCCCGGCGGGGGGGGGGGGAGGGAAGCGAGGGCCCGTGGCAGGAAAGGCGAGGTGGTGGGGTGGGAAAGGTGAGGGTGGGGGGGCGAGGAGCCGGGGGGGGGGGGGTGGTGTGGACACGGCTGGAGCAGCGCCTGGTGTCAGGTCACGGCTGCTGCCAGGACTGGGATCAGATGCAGTTCTTCCCGCTCCCCGCCCGGCGACAGGAGTACGGTCTCCCCGGACCGACCGCTGTCAGCGGACGGGACCCGCTGGCGAAGCTCCGACGCCGCGGATGTAGCGGGCAGACACTGAACCACACCACCACACCCCACCCCCCACCCCCCCGGGCCCGGAGAAACGGGAACTCCTTTTTTTCCCAAACCATCCCGCGGGTCGGATTGGACATTTCGCGGGTAGTTTAACACCCCTGATATAAAACAAACAGATTCCCCCTCCCCGCAACGCAATGCAATATTTTATGGTCCCACTCACCCTAACTAGGCCCGGAGCATCGAGGCGATGCATTGAAAATGGCGGTGATTGATCCAGCCCACTGCGCACGCGCGGAGAGACAGCGTCATTTTGCGTTGCATCTGCGTCTTTGGTCACCAGCTTCTCCCCACTGCGATGGTCACAAATATTTTTCAAATCATCCCATGGGCCGGAACCAGAATTTCTCAAATTTCGTGTAAATTCCTTCAAAGTGGATTGCGCTCCAATTTTTTTTTTTCCTCCTCAGAAAAGGGGGGTGCGATCGCACCCAACACACCCTCCCTTCGGACGGCCATGTATCCCTTGAATACTGCCCACTTCACCAGTTGAGAGAACCAAATTGCGAGCATCCAGTGAAAAATAGGCTAGATAGATATGGTGATGCATTTATCTAAATATGGTTCTATTTCTTATCGTTGCTCACCAAATCCTTTCCTCTAAAGTGCTTCAATAAAATATAGAGCTTAAAAGGATCCACAGAGTTTAGATAACAGCATGTTGAGTACTGGATAGAGCATTGAAGTGGTGGAATTATATGTTCGAGATATATAGATAAATGACTAAATTATAAGATAAAAACTGCATTTATTTAGTACCTCAGGAAATCAACAAAAGCTACTTCTCGTGTGCAGCAAATGCTGGAGTAACTCAGTGGGACAGGCAGCATCTCTGGAGAGAAGGAATGGGTGACCTTCCTTCAGACTGAGAGTCGGGGTAAGGGAAATGAGAGATATAGATGGTGATGCAGAAAGATAAAACAATTGAATGAAATATATGTACAAAACTGTGATAAAGGAAACAGGCCATTGTTAGCTGTTTGCAAGGTGAGAACGAGAAGCCGTCGTGGCTTGAGTGGGGGTTGGATGGGGAGAGAGGGAATGCAGGGATTACATGAAGTTAGAGAAATGAAAATCATACCACTGGGTTGTAAGTTGCCCAAGCAAAATATGAGATGCTGTTCCTCCAATTTTTCATTTAGCCCCATTGTGACAATGGAGGTGGTCTCGGACAGAAAGGTCCTAAATTGGTGTGGGAATGGGAAGGGGAATTAAAGTGTTTGGCAAGCGGGAGATTAGGGAGGTCCAGGCGGACTGGGCAAAGTTGTTCAGCGAAATCATCGCCTGGCGACGTCATGTCCATTATTTGGATTTTCGGCAGAGCGGCCTTTCAGTGAGTTGACGTTTCGGCATAGCTGCCTTTCGGTGAGTTGGCTTGTAGGCTACGCAGCCTTTCGGTAAGTTGCCATTTCGGCATAGCTGCCTTTCGGTGAGTTTGCTTTTAGGCGTCCCACCCTTTTGGTTAGTTGGCTTTTCGGTTTTGTACGCTTTCGGTTAGTTGGGTTTTCGGTATAGTTCCCATTTGGTTATTTGGCTTCCACTTCTTTGCTTCGGCTTCTCGTTCTTCGACGCCACGTCCGCACATGTGCTGAAGTATGAAGGAGCACAGGATCTTTGGAATGTATGCCACAAGTCCTTAAAAGTATCAGGAACACCTCAATAAAGGTAGCTAAAAATGTATCAGGCAGGCATCCCTTTGCTAATAAAGACACCGAATATAAGAACAGGAAAGTCATGCCAAAACTTTAGACAAGACTGTTTCAGCCACAGCTTGAATGCTATAGCTGGGGTTCTGAATGATACAGAGTTATGCCCCTGTCCCAGGCGATTTTTTAGGTGACTACAGGCGACTAGGCTGTCGCCACATGGTCGCCGGGGTGTTGCCTGTATGGTCGTAATTAGTCTCCTCAGTCGCCCAAAGAATCGTAGAAACATAGAAACATAGAAAATAGGTGCAGGAGTAGGCCATTCGGCCCTTCGAGCTTGCACCGCCATTCAATATGATCATGGCTGATCATCCAACTCAGTATCCTGTACCTGCCTTCTCTCCATACCCCCTGATCCCTTTAACCACAAGGGCCACATCTAACCTTCTTAAATATAGCCAATGAACTGGCCTTAACTACATTCCGTGGCAGAGAATTCCAGAGAATCGTAGCGTTTTTCTGGTCACTGCTGGATTTTGAAATATTCAAAACTTTTCGGCGACAGGCGGTGACAGATGGTTTTACAACAATGAGCGTAGCTTGACTTCTCCTGATGTAGGTTGTCGCCAGGATGATGTAGGTTGTCGCCAGGATGACGTAGGTTGTCGCCGGTGCTGACTTTGGTGAATTCCATTGGCGACTACCCACGTCAACCTACGTCAACCGGCGACAGGTACCGGCGACTGAATTATCTTACCTTGTCGTAGCTTGTCGTGGGTGGACGTAGGTTATTGTAGGTGTGGTTGTAGGTGGATGTCCTAATGGGTCGCCAGTTGTCGGTAGCTTGCTGTAGCTTGACGTTGACTTGGTGGTAGGTTGTTGTAGACATTGACTAGACATTGTCGTAGGGGGGTTCAGTCGCTGGTTTTTCGGCAACCTGCTACGACTATGACAGTCGCCGGCAGTCGCTGAAAAAATCGCCTAAGTAGGACAATATAATAAGAATTTGGAAACAAATAAAAGTATCCTTGAAATTAAATAATTTATCAGTACTAACCCCACTATTGAACAACCCCGCATTCAAACAGTCTCTCATCAACAACACATATCAACAATGGGGTAGACTGGGGATTAGGAAAGTAGGGGATATGTATGAATTGGGCAAACTGTTATCATTTCAACAATTAAAATTTAAATTTAAATTGAAGGATAATCAATATTTTAAATATACAGGTATGTGACTTTATGAAGAAATATACACATAGATTTCAAACTATATTTTTAGACCCTTTAGAAGAAGCAATGAATATTAAGGCTGATTCACAAAAATTAATATCATACTTTTATAATAATATATTATATAGAGAATCACCCTCAACAGAAGCACTAAGGGAAGATTGGGAACATGAGCTAATGATAAAGATCTCGAAGGATAGATGGGAAAAGTATTTGATGAATACACATAACTGTTCTATTAATACAAGACATAATTTAATTCAATTCAAATTATTACATAGACTATATTATTCAAAAACGAGGTTGAATAAATTTTATCCAAACGTCTCTCCCAGATGCGATAAATGTTTGTTTCAAAACGCTAATTTAACACATTCATTTGTAGGATGTACAAAGTTGAATAAATTTTGGAGTGATATATTTGATATATTTACAAAGCTCTTCAAGTCAAGAATAGAACCCAAAATGGAATGGATTATATTTGGAATAATAGGAGAAGATACCAATTTAAATAAAGACCAAAATGTTTTTTTTAATTATGGGTTAATAATTGGAAAGAAATTGACACTTAAATTTTGGAAAAATACAACCATACCAACTGTTAAAATGTGGATTAGGAATATGATGGACATAGCACGCCTTGAAGAAATGAGACTCCGACTAATAGATAAATATGACCAATTCTTAAGGAGTTGGTCTCCTTTCATCGACTTTTTGGAATCATGTGATGCAGCGGTACCATAAGGATTGCTGATTTCAGTTCGTGACGTGGATAGATCTACATCTCCGAATATAGATTTGAAAAATTCTCTTTTAAGGGGCCTTTTCTTCTATTTCTACTTTCCACCTTTTCTTTTTTATTTTATTTTTTTATTTTTATTTTTTATATCCACACTTCATGTTTTTCTACTCTCTACCATCTATTTTTCCACTCTTTCCCCTTTCTATTGTTTTCTTTTTCTTGTCTTGCTTACTCATAACATAAAACTAGAGGTTGTACATAGAATGGATTACGGTATGACATAGTTGGCACCTAAAATGAGGTGCCACTGTATTGTTTTGTATTGTATTAACTTCTAATAAAATAAACAAAACAAAAAAAAGTAGGACAAGCCCATCAGCTGATCAGTGGCATGAACGGTACATTTAGCACCATTTATCAGGCAATTAGAGAGCAGTCCTTAACGTTTATCCACCTCACTTGGAGACCGTCGGAGTATCCTTGATCGGACTTTACTGGCTTTATCTTGTACTAAACGTTATTCCCTTATTATATACACTGTACACTGTGAATGGCTCGATTGTAGTTATGTATTATCTTTCCGCTGACTGGTTAGCACGCAACAAAAGCTTTTAACTGTATCTTGGTACACGTGACAATAAACTAAACTAACCTCAACATTTGGTGACAGAATTTCTGAGCAACAGTGCTGGATTAGGAATGCAGTCTGAAGAAGCACTGTCACCTTCCCCATAGCTAACAATGAACCATTCTACATTTCCTACACCATCGTCTCCTTTGATCTGTCATTTTCACACCTTACCCTACCATATCTCTAGACTCCCTCTCCCTTCAGTCTGAAGAAGGGTTTCGATCCCGAAACTTCACCCATTCCTTCTATCCAAAGATGTTGCCTGTCTCACTGAGTTACTCCAGCATTTTGTGTCTGCCATGGATGTAAACCAGCATCTGCAGTTCCTTCCTACACTGAATTCGGAATGCCATTCAAGTTGAATGACCTCCTGTGTTATGAACCACGACGGTTTTATGAAGACGCTGTTAATCACTCTCGGAAGCTGTCACTCATAAACTTGGATTGTTTTTAAACTTCCATTGTTTTCTCTGGAGCTTCGGAGGCTGAGGGGAAACTGCTAGAAGTTTATAAAATTATGAGAAGCATAGATAGGCTCGACAGATCACTCAGAATGGAAATGCCAGACTCGAGGGCAGAGCTTAAAGGTGAGGGGCAAATTTTAAAGGCGACATGTGGGACAAGTTATTTCACAGAGAGTGGTGGGTAACAGGAGTGGTGGCACAATGATATGCAGAAAATTGAGAGATATGGACAGAAGGGATTAGTTTAACTTGGCACCATGTTCGGCACAACCTTATGGGCCGAAGGGCCTGTTCATGGGTTGTACTGTTCTATGTTCATTCCATCTTTAAGGACTGCTAACCATATCAAAGCAATGGCCAAGAAAGCACACCAACACCTCCACTTCCTTAGAAGGCTTAGGAAGTTCGACATGTCCCCAACAACCCTCACCAACTGCTACAGATATATCGAAGAACGCATTTTATTGGGATGCATCACAGCATGGTTTTGGAACAGCTCCATCCAAGACAGCAAGAAATTGCAGAGAGTTGTGGATGATGCCCACGCCATCACACAAACCAACCTCCCTTCCATTGACTCCATTTATACCTCAGGCTGCCTTGGTAAGGCCAGCAGCATAATCAAGGACAAGTCGCACCCTGGCCACTCCCTCTTATCCCCTCTCCCATCAGGCAAGAGGTACAGAAGTGTGAAAACGCACACCTCCAGATTCAGGGACAGTTTCTTCCCAGCTGTTATCAGGCAGCTGAGCCATCCTATCACCAACTAGAGAGCGGGCTAGCGTAACCTTCTTCCTCATTGAAGACCCTCAGTCTATCTTTAATTGGACTTTACTGGACTTCATCTTGCACTAAGCATTATTCCCTTTATCCTATATCTGTGCACTGTGGGCGCCTTGATTGTAATATTGTGTAGTATCTTTGCTGACTGGATAGCACTGTACCTCAGTGCATGTGACAATGAATGAAACGAAACTAAGCTAAAGGAGATGTGTAAAGCAAAGGGAGATGCAGTACTTTGTCGAGCTTGCATAGTAATGGGATGCCTTTGATTGCTTTGGCAGAAAGTTGGCATGGACATGCCTGCCTGGTGATCTCCTTCAGCACCAGAGCTCCACTTGTCCATCACCACCCTGCTGAGCTACACAGTTGACAGCTGATGGTTTTGACAAAAAGAAAGGATAAAATACCAAAGGCCTTAATCCAGAACCAAACCATCAGTTTCAGGAGAGTGTTTCTCATCTTATGCTCCAATTACTGACCATGGCAACTTTGCCTTGTACTTTCTGGCATACTGTCAATTTTAATACGCCCTGTAGAATCCCACCTCATAAATGCCTTTCTGTGGCAATACATTTAATCTTCCTAACATTATTAATACAGCAGTAGAAATTCATTTCAAGCATTAGAATGTATAAATAACAAGGCAAATCAAGGCCAAAGTGTTTCCAACACGAAGTACTCCAATAAATAACATTTAGACTGGGTGGAAAGCCTTCAAATATGCTGCATCTTTCTTGATTATACGTGCGTGCCTTTTAACGAAGTTAGAAAACAAATAGTGGAGCATGGCATTTACGACAAGATTGGATAGAAGCAAAGGCTACAATACCAGACAATATTGTTACCTTCATTACTGAAAAAATATGATGTTTTTTGCACTGAAGCGGCAATACATTGACAATTTACGATTCAGATTTTCTTTCCAAGGAATAAATTCAACGAATGCAATTTTGACTTCAAAGTCAGTCTCACCATCACCACCCCCAGTAAACCTGTAATTAACTTGACAGTCTTTTTGTCTCTTGTATATCTGTTGATTTTTGAGAATATATTTATTAAAACTTGCCCATGATTATGGTGTCCCTGGAAGTACTGATTTGAAGAAATTATGAAAGCCTACAGATCAAATTAATATTGATAGAAGCAATAATTAACTTAAAGTGCCTGGGTGAACTGGGCATTTGATCTGTACATGTTAATTCAACCTCTGCTGGCTGAGCAACTGCTTCAATCTCCTTCCTTTATATTGCTTTCATATAATATACAGCCACTTCAACTAGAAATAGCCCTCTTTGTCTTGCCTGCTGGTGCTCAGGATTTTGCATTTCAGGATGGATTTCAAAGCACTTCCAGCAATCTAGAAACTGCTGCATTTGAAACAATCGATTGTTTAAAAATCACAATTATGACTTTCATTTTCTGGCTCAGGCTCATCCCCTGATGTCTGCGGAAGATCGATACGGAGCAGCAATGTGAAAACAACATTGCTGGCTGGAGTAGGTGGACTGATTATCATAATAAATGATGGCAGGCTTCCACCACAGCTCCTGGCATCAATATGGTACCTCCTGCAGTGCGGGTGGAGGGGAGTGTGGAATGGGACTCAGATGCCCTAACGCCACTTACTTTCCTTCCAATCTCACAAAATCAGCGCTGGCTGTAACTTAAACATTGCAGGGAAATAACAAAGTGGCATTCAATTATAATTATCAGAACTAATTTTTCTGTTGTAAAATTTCAGTGTCATTTTCTGCTGGTTGCAGCATTAAAATTATGTCATTCAATAACATTGTAAAAAATCAAATGTAAATGATAGCAAATGAACAGTGTGTGAGCAGTAAGTGTTGCCAGAGATCATTCCTCTGGCCAATCCCAGTGAGTATCCGGGATAGTTGCCACACAGCGGGGAGGAATTGAGAATTCTTCTGCATCATTTCAATTTAAATTAAATTTTCAACATGGCTTCTTATACTTTTACCAGCAGGAAAACCTCTCGACTATTATGAATCCATGATCAATGAATAGCCTGTGCAACAATGCACAAATTGTGCGTACCCATTCCACAACACATTACCAAAGCTTCAGGGCAACTGTAGCCAGCCTGCAAATGTGCATCTCCAAGGTGTTAATGAGTGGCCAGGGTCAAAAAATATATACTGTCAAAGTTCATTACGGTTTACTCCAATGTTATCAAGAGCTTTAATATTGCCCTTCCTCCCACCTTTGGCAAAAATAAGCATATCAAGATAGTTGCCATGGCATTGGGGGGATTTGCATTTATGGTATCTGTCTATTTAAATAAATTCTCATGGTTTATAACTACTATAATGCATCTTCTTCCAGGAGTCCCAGCTCATTGTTAATTTATGGTCAGCTTAGTGTGTCTGAATTTGATGATACCATCTCAAGCACATTGTCTAGACAATTTTGAAAGTACACTGGGCAGGAAACTTCAGTGAAATTGTGCAATGCAGATAAATAATGCTGGAGACAACATTCTTTATAAACAATTTTCCTCTCATTTCACCCTGGAATCACGCTTAATAAGTAATTATTTCACGCGACAAAACAATATTATTAAAAGTGGCTGTGGATTAGCATCAAAACCACCTTTGTTTATCATTCCCTTTGTATCTTAACATCAGTGTTACAGTCAAAACCACCACTTCCATTATTGAGAAGCACTTTAACCAGGAACTACATTAACCTTTCACCTCTTGGATTTAGAGTGTTTTAACTCTTGGAGCACCGCTTAAGGATCTCAGCAGAAAGAATATAAAAATGATATTTCCACTTATTTTGCAGAAGAAATATGAATTGAGCTGCCTTTTGTCCCTTTTTCTTACACATACTGTATTTAGAATTAGTTATTGCACATATTTTTACTAGTGTAGACAAGTACTCAATCATACAAACATAGAAAATAGGTGCAGGAGTAGGCCATTCGGCCCTTCGAGCCAGCACCTCCATTCAATATGATCATGGCTGATCATCCAAAATTAGTACCCCGTTCCTGCTTTTTCCCCATATCCATTGATTCCATTAGCCCGAAGAGCTATGTCTAACTCTCTCCAGAACACATCCAGTGAATTGGCAGAGAATTCTACAGAATCACAACTCTCTGGGTGAAATAGAAAATTCCTCATTTCAGTCCAAAATAGCCTAACCCTTATTCCCCTAATTCTTAAACTGTGTCCCCTGGGTCTGGACCCCACCAACATCGGGAACATTTTACCTGCATCTAGCCTGTCCAATCCCTTAATATTTGAGATGGGATGCAGATCAAAGAAGCCATCACTTTTAACGGAATATTTTTGACCCGAACCATCTGTTCTCTCCATACTGGTGCTGCTTGAAGTATTGAGTACCTCAAGAAATTTCTGATTGATTTTGTGACTGAGATAAAAAGTTTCTTACATACAACACCTTTTAGAAAAAAAAAATTTTTAATCAAAAATATTTATTCAAATATAAAAATAATATATGCAGTAAAGTATAAAACAAAACAGAATCCACCACCATAAAACATGACAAACGATAAACTACTATACAACTATCTTACACTCCTGCTCAAGGATGCATTCATCACCCAGGGTGCCCGTGGACAGCGGGTAGTCCCTCTCTAACCCCACCTGGGCACGGACGTAACCCCAAAAAGGGGCAGGCAGCCGGCTCAGGCAGAGCCCTCTTCCACCTGGCGCCGTGACTCGCGGATGGCCAGCTTGGCCAGGCCCAGGAGCAACCCAACCAGGACATCCTCGGCCCTCCCCTCTCTCCTATGTCCGAAGATGAGGATGGTGGGTGCGCAGTGCAGCCAGAAGGCAAGGAGCAGCCCCTTTAGATAGTGGAACAAGGGCAATATACAACACCCTTGTGTATATTTGGTTACTTTGGTACCAAATGTGGTTAATATGTATATTGGTTGTATATCTCTTCATTAATTGAAGTACCCAATATCAGGAACATTTTTCCTGCATCTAGCCTGTCCAATCCCTTAAGAATTTTATATCTTTGTATAAGAGACCCTCTCATCCTTCTAAATTCCAGTTAATATTAGCCCAGTATATGACAACATGTACGGATGCCAAATTACAGCCCACATCAATTATGGACATTTTTATTGAAACTTATCATAGATAGGTGCAGTGTGAAAACAGGCCTATCGGCTCGTGAAGTTTGCACTAATAGACACATAGACACATAGAAAATAGGTGCAGGAGTAGGCCATTCGGCCCTTCGAGCCGTTCAGGAAGCTAATATGTGTTGTGAACACCAGTGCATTTGTTTCCTGTTTGTGGCCTGTTTCCCTTATCATCGTTACCTTTATACATACCTTTCATTCATTTGTTTTGTATATCTCTCTATATCACCGTCAACATCTCATGTTTCCCTTTCCCCTGACTCATCGTCTGAAGAAGGGTCTCAACTCGAAACATCACCTAATCCTTTTCTCCAGAGTTGCTGTCTGACCCGCTGAGTTACTCCAAATGTTTGTGTCTATCTTCGGTTTAAACCAGCATCTGCAGTTCTTTCCTACACTGTGCATTTGTAAGGATGGGAAATGAAGATCTCTTCATTGACACTTGACCACCTCTTCTTTATTGGAGGCTTTAGTTCTGCCACTTAACTTCGCTCTGGCGAAAAGCAAAAGGATTCAGAAGGTCAAGCAGCATCTGTAGAGAGAATGGACAGACAACACTGCGGGTTGCGAACCTTCTTCAGACAGATAGAATAGAGGGTAAAAAGCTGGAAGAATGAGGTAGGGTTGGGGAAAAGCCAGGCAAGTGATAGGTGGATACAGATGAAGATTGGCGGTGGCTGGCAGAGGAGTAGAGGTGAAGAGGAGACACAGGAGTGTCAAATAAGGAAAGAAGAGAAGGAGTGGATAGGGCAGGTTTGGAGGGATATGGGCCAAATGCAGGCAGGTGGGAATAGTTTAGATGGGACACGTTGGCTGGTGTGGGCAAGTTGGGCTGAAAGGCCTGTTTCCTCAGTGTAAGGCTCTAGGACTCTATGATTCAGAGTGAAATGTAAAGCTGGAGGGAAAGAAATGGGTAAATGCGAATGGGTGTGTGTAAAGAGATGGGGGGGGGGGGTATCTCCTTTGTGACTTCCTTCTCCTGATGTTTGACGGAACCAGGAATGTTCCTTACTTCCTGTGGGTGGAGGTTATTGCTCTGCTTCTCCAGCATATCTGACAACGTGGTCAGAGCTACATCTGAAAATAAGTGAGGTTGTTAGACTGCTCCTTCCCTATCCACCATCTCCTGGGGCAGTGTTATTCCAACACTCAAAGCACTTCCCATTTCAAAACCCTGTTCATTGTGCTGATATCCCATTCTTCCCCATTTTGTCAAACCAGTAGTTTTTGGTATTAAATTCTCTTAATTAATGTTGGCTTAAAACTTTTCTTTCTGCGGTCCAAATAAACTATGTTTAGTTCCAGGATTTACTCCCGAATTCATTCAAACAGGAAGGTTTCACCTTCAATATTGGCATTATTCAGATGAATGCCTGTTTGTTCACCTTGCTGACCCCTTTGCTCATAGATGCATACACTCGTGACACTTATATGCATTTGCTTTAATGTAGCAAATTGTAAGTGAATATCAGAGCATTTAATATTTTGCTACGCATATACTATCCCATATCACATTCTATTTCATTCACTCCCAAACAATGCATTATGTTTAATTATATTGTTAGTCATTACACGAGTTTCTTGGCTTTGATAGAGTCTTGGCTCACAAATGGCAAGGCTCTGGTTCCCTATGATCCATGGCTGCTTGGCTGTACTTCCTACTAGATGTCTAAACCAAACCATACTCCAGCCTTGTGACCTCTGCAACAAAATTACATCTGATCTCTAGCCCGGCCTCTTTGTTATCACCTGATTGCCTCAGGTAATTTCCCCTCTGCAAATCTCTCCTTTAAAATGTTCATCCTCTGTATCCCAGTGGCTCCAACTTGGTTTACCAACATTTCCTATGTCTTTGTGTAGGAAGAAGAGTCTCGACGCAAAACGTCATCTATTCCTTCTCTCCAGAAGTGCTGAGTTATTCCAGCATTTTGTGTCTCCCTCCTATATCATCTCCTGCCTCAGCTCTGCATTGTTCAAATCTTTTGTGATATCAAAGAAAGGCACAAAATGCTGGAGTAACTCAGCGGGACAGACAGCATCTCTGGAGAGAAGGAATGGGTGAAGTTTTGGGTCGAGACCCTTTGTAACATCAGCATTGGTGAGCTGAAGGGCCTGTTTCCGCACTGTATCTCTAACCACACCTAAACTAAACCTGATGGGACAGTGAACCATTAGGGCTGTATCTTTCCATCACTATCAGTATCAGTGTTGACTCGGTGGGCAGAAGGGCCTGTTTCCGCGCTCTATCTCTAAGTGAAACTAAACTGGTTTAGCTGTTTGAAAGTCGGTTTTAATCAAGCAAACACGTAGCACAGATCATCTGAACAACATAGCTTCCTTTCTGCAGTGTCCACTTCCTTGTCAGACCCAGGTCCCCTCAGCCTCGTGCCCAACATTATCTATCTCTCTCCCAACACCTGGAAACATTTCAATTACAAAGATTCAGCTTGCTTGTTCAGCTGCCTGGATCACACACAACCCACATTCCCGTGGTCTTCTAAATCAAACCACTCTCTAGACAATTGAGATTGTGACACTGAATGCTCACCTTTCTCTTCTTGAGTTCATGATACCTATGAGATGACTTCCTGTTCCCTTGTCACCTTTCTTGTAAAGCATCCGATCACCTAACTCTCCATCCCGGCTGAGTGCATGACTCCTTATTCTGAAGCATTGGCCAAATTGGCCAAATGACGCCACCCGGCAGGCTGCGGAGAGGCTGAGGCCGGAGCCTCGTGGGTCGAAGCCCGCGGCCGACATATTCAACGGGGTCGACAGAGCCGTGGTTGACGGAGTCCACGGGTCAGGGCCTGCGGCTGATGGTCAACCCACGGAGAAACTCTGGCCGGAGCCTCGCGGATTGACGGAGATGAGGACGGACCACGCGGAAGTGAGGGCGCCGCTGCCGAGGGAAGGAACAAAGGAGGACCCGGCGTGGGGGGAACGCCGTGAGGGAGGGGAATGGGGGAAGGGGGGCACAAAGTGGAACCTAGTGATTTGTAAATTTGTAAGTGCTCTCTATGTGGCGACTATTTGCATACCTTGAGTATGCAAGCAAAGAATTTCACTGTGTCTTGTCACATGTGACAATAAACTAAAGCATTCATTCATTCATTCATTCAAATTGTTTCTAACATTTTTCCGGATAGTCCACCGTTAACGATATCCACGTAACAAAGCAAACTCTCCCATTCCCCTTTCTTCCCGGACTCTCACGACACTTGCCAACATTCTTCTGACTATTCTCCCTCTCAACTCAACCTCATAATATCCCCTTAACCCCCAGCCTTAATAAAGATTCACCTTGGCTTCATAAATTGCACAACACCCCCACGTCTCTCTATCAAAATAGCCTTAAAATGGCCAAAAGAAACTGCACTTGGCAAGAGGAGTTCATTTGAAAAGTAAGAGGCAAGAGCAGAGGAGAAAGAAACTTCTGGAGTGCAGATCAGTCTGTACAAGCTCTCCCAACAATTAGTTGCATTCATAGAAAATAACATTTTGAGGAACAGGGCTAAAATGTAGACCACTTTCTGAAACATGTAACGTAGATACAAAAAGCTGGTGTAACTCAGTGGGACAGGCAGCATCCCCAGAGAGAAGGAATGGGTGATGTTTCGGGTCGAGACCCTCCTTCAGACTGAAAGTCAGGGGAGAGGAAGGCTAGAGATATGGAAGGATAAGGTGTGAAAATGACAGATCATAGCAGAAGTTGATCAAGGAAATGTAGAATGGTGCATTGTTGGCTGAGGGGAAGGTGACAACGAGGCATACAATCGGTAAAATTAATCAGGAGGACAGTGGAACTAGTCGGAGAACTAGGGTGGGGAGGGACAGAGAGTCGGTATCTGTAATCCGGGTTGGGTCCGAACTGGGAGATCTGGAACCGGAGATTGAAACCCTGAAACACACATCTTTCCCACGTCATGAGATAAATTGTCCCTCATGTATTCACATTTAAAATCTTCAAGCCAACCATTACATTTTAAAAAAAATCAAAATTGGATATAATTCAAGACTGTAATACGGATTTTGGGGCACTGTTTCTCTCTTGTGGTCAGATCAATGAGTGACACAGGAGAGTTAGATCTGAGGAAGACCTAAGGCACAAGTTATGGATTCACCCCACCGATCAGCTTTGTGCCAGATGTCCTGTCTTGAAGGACTGGAGAAGGCAAGCTAAAATAAGGTTTGCTCAAAAAATATCCCCTTTTTTGAGGTACTGATTGAGACCACCTCAATGTTACTATAAAAGTAGCTGTGAACAGCTGGCACTATCAGTTGTGAAAGGAGAAAATCGCCTTATTCCCTGCCCTCATTCCTACATGGAATATTTCATTTTTTGGAATTTTGTTCAGCTAATTTTCAAGGATTTGGCAATAGCACGTTGGATATCGAGCCAATTAAATTTTCTCTCCAGGCATGCTGCATTGCTGTCCTCAAAGTCCACAGATTCCTCAACAAATTAATCTGCACTCTTACATAAAAAATGAAAGACCTTTAAAATTAGGTTAATTTTACGAGCGTTTCTGGTCGGGCATTTCTCACCACATTGCACACTACAATCATCCACTGGCAATTCAGTCAGTCACCCTGTCAGCTACTCACCAATCTCCGCCACCTACCCCCCAACTTTCCAAATTAGCTTTGATGGAGCCTAGGTGGATGCAGCTTTAAAATATGTGGCATAATGCATCGAAATCTGCTCCTGAAAAACTATATGTAATTAATAAATTTAAGAATGTGAGAACATTACATATTACGTATTGGCCTAACATTGTAAACTGTTCATGGATGCAACGCCTCTTTGCACAAGCTATTATTTAAATATATTTTCGTACAAGAAGGTTATTTTAAAAAATTTGTTAGTTCAGAGATACAGCGTGGAAACAGGCACAACGGCCCACCAAGTCCGCACCGACCACCTAGCATCGCGCATTAACACTATCCTACACACACTAGGGACAATTTACATTTACACCAAGCTAATTAACCTACAAACCTGTACGTCTTTGGAGTGTGAGAGGACACGGAAGATCTCGAAGAAAACCCACGCAGGTCACAGGGGAATGTACAAACTCTGTACAGACAGAACTCGTAGTCGGGATAGAACCCGGGTCTCTGGCGCTGTAAGACAGCAACTTTACATTTGTATATGTTTTAGAGAAGAATATAATAGCTTGTTTAAGAAAGAACTGCAGATGCTGGAAAAATCGAAGGTAGACAAAAATGCTGGAGAAACTCAGCGGGTGAGGCAGCATCTATGGAGAGAAGGAATAGCTTGTGCGATTTTTTTTAAAGTTTCTCCTGTTAAAGCTTATTTCCTGCGAGACTATAAGTGCATCTAAACCTTAAAAAAAAACACTCTTAACTGGGGATGTGGATTTCCCAGTGATGCTCTGAGATATTGTTAGATCATGAGATATTTTTGGTGGGATCCACGATAGATAATTCAGCACACAAGTTGTCATCAAGATCTAACACTGATAGTGATGGAAAGATACAGTCCCGATGGTTCACTGTTCCATCAGGTTTTAGTTTTCATTTAATTTAGAAATACAGCCCAGAAACAGGCCCTTCAGCCCGCCGAGTCTGCACCAACCAGCGATCCCCGCTCATCAACACTACCCTACACACACTAGGGAGAATTTTACATACATACCAATCCAATTAACCTACAAACCTGTACGTCTTTGGAATGTGGGAGGAAAGCGGAACGCCTGGAGAAAATCCATGCAGGTCACGGGGAAAAGGTACAGACTCGTAGTCGGGATCGAACCCGGGTCACTGGAGCTGTGAGGCAGCAAATCTACCGCTGCGCCCCCGTACAGCCCTTGATGGATTATCTAACACTGTCTGTCACAACCATCCTGCTGAGCCTTAGGTAGCTGACCTACCTGGTGGTTGATTACATTGCACTGGACTCTACCTGAACTGGTCTTTGCTGTAGATCATATATTACAAGTTATAACTGAGCATAGGAATACCATGTGTAGGAAAGAATTGAAGATGCTGCTTTGAATCGAAGATAGACACAAAAAGCTGGAGTAACTCAGCGGGACAGGCAGCATCTCTGGAGAGAAGGACTGGGTGACATTTCGGTCCAGACCCTTCTTCAGATCATGGGAATACCGTAGTCACTGAGACCTTTTCGGCGGCACGGTGGCGCAGCGGTAGAGTTGCTGCCTTCCAGCGATTACAGCGCCGGAGACCCGTGTTCGATCTCGACCACGGGTGCTGTCTGTACGGACTTTGCACGTTCTCCCCGTGACCGCGTGGGTTTTCTCCGAGATCTTTGGTTTCCTCCCACACTCCAAAGGTGTTCAGGTTTGTAGGTAAATTGGCTTGGTGTAAGTGTAAACTGTCCCTAGTGTGTGTAGGATAGTGTTAATGTGCGAGGATCGCTGGTCGGTGCGGACTCGGTGGGCTGCAGGGCCTGTTTCCGCGCTGTATCTCAAAAACTAAACTAAACTACTGTTTGCCAGAAGATTTCCTGTATTGTTTAATTCTTCTAAGTTTGTTATTATGCCCTATAAATTTTAATTTAGATTAACACACACTCTTTATTTACATCTTGTCCCTAATATTGTTATTTAATATTTGTTCACTTTTACTCTATTTCTTTGAACTTCCTCTTGAACCTCCTGAATGGATGGATATTCATTGAGCATAGATCAGTACAGCACAGGAACTGGCCCTTCGGCCCATAGTCTCTCTGCTGATCATGCTCCCAAGTTGAAGTAATCTTCTTTGCCTGCATGTGATCCACATCCCTCCATTCCCTCCACATCTATATGCCCTGCCTAAAGAACAATCTATTCCTTTGTCATTTTCCAACACAACACAAGGGCACAGAGAAGATTTACGAGGATGTTGCCAGGACTAGAGGGTCTGAGCCATAGGGAGAGGGTGAGTAGGCTGGGGCTCTATTCCTCGGAGTGCAAGAGGATGAGGGGGAGTCTTATTGAGGTGTATAAAATCACGAGAGGAATAGATCGGGTAGATGTACAAAGTCTCTTGCCCAGCGTAGGTGAATTGAGGACCAGAGGAAGGGGAAGGGGAAAAGATTTAATAGGAATCTGAGGGGTAAGATTTTCACACAAAGGGTGGTGGGTGTATGGAACAAGCTGCCAGAGGAAATAGGTGAGGCAGGGAATATCCCAACATTTAAGCTTTCTTTAGTCAGCGGGTGGTGAATCTGTGGAATTCTTTGCCACAGAAGGCTGTGGAGGCCAAGTCAGTGGATATATTTAAGGCAGAGATAGATAGATTCTTGATTAGTGCAGGTGTCAGGGATTATGGGGAGAAGGCAGGAGAATGGGCTTAGGAGGGAGAGATAGATCAGCCATGATTGAATGATGGAGTAGATGATGGGTCGAATGGCTGTTTCTGCTCCTAACACATGATCTTATGATCTTATGATCCTATGATCTTATGATATCTCAGAGATCTCTTGCATGCAGGGGTGACCAACAGTTATACAGCCTCCAAACATCACAGACTGTTGCTGCTATACCCAAGGCACATGAAAGCGAAGCAAAGACAAGCAGAAGAGGTCAAAACTCAGCATTTATAATAATAATAATAATAATAATAATAAATTTTATTTTCGGACGCCTTTCAAATCTCAAGGTCACCTTACAAAGATTAATCAGAAGAGAAAAAAAACATATAGTCGGAGAAAAATAAATAATAAGGACATCATCAATACACAGATTAAAGATAGAAATCGCTCCAAAGACACAAAATCAAAAAATCAAAAAAAACACAATGTGAAGAGAGAGCAGCGGCAGCTAAAGCGCGCCAGCGTCCACTCTCACTTCCGACAGCCATCTTGGACACAGACTAACAAAGTACCTTACACACAGAAAAATCATCCCCCCACAGTGGTTACCACTGTGGGGGAAGGCACAAAAGTCCAGTCCCCAACCCCAGTTCTCCCAAAAGTCAGGCCTATTAAGGCCACCGCTGTTGCCTCAACGGAGGCCCGATGTTCCTGGCCGTTCTAGCCGGGTGGTCTTGCCACGGCGTCGGGAGAGTCCACACAGCGGCTGGGCCACCTGGAACGGCCGCTTCCTAGCAGGGGATTGTCGGCTTCCGAAGCCGACAAGGCCGGGCCGGGTTGGAGCTCCCAGGCTCCCGATGTTAATGTCGGCGCCGCCCGCTCCGCTCCGCAGACCCGCAGCCCGGAGGTGTTGCTCTCGGCGGTCCAGCTCACCGGAGCTCCAGCGCGTCGATCCAGCACGGCGACCCAGGCAAGGCATCGCCCGCTCCGCTCCGCGATGGCGCTCCAGCGCTGTGCCGCCACCGAAGCCGAGGTGCTGGGCGGTCCCCATCAGGAAACGGCGCTCCAAGCCCGCTGGTAGGCCACGAGGACGGGTCGACGGGCAGCCCAGAGAAAAAGCTGCCTCACCGACCAGGTAGGGACCTAGAAGTAAGGTTACCTCCTTTCCCCCACATTAAGAAGTCCATTTCTCCGAAAAAACGACGAACAATACTAACTAAAAACTGAAAAAAAATTTGAATTAAACGGACGGCTGCTGGTTAGTAGCCGTTCCCCAAGATGGCTCCTCCTCCGAATTTATACATACGCTCGGAGTAGAATTCTCACATTTTCAGCTTATTTTTCTCTCTGGTCCATTGCACGGCATTCCTTTTGTTGAGTTTACAACTTACTGATTATCAAATAACAGGACCCCTCCTCACATCCCCGGCTTTCGCATGCTCTCCAATTGAGTTGTGTTTTTGTTTGAGAAATAAATCTCTTACTTAAGGTGAACATGTGAACTCAGCCATGTCTTCTCATTGTGAAGCAGGGCCACTTATAATGGAGCCCGAGGGCAAGCTAGTGCTCGGCAAACTCCTACCTTTGCCCCTGCTGCACAGTTGCTGCTCCGAGTGCCCCTGGACTTCCGTTCACCGCCTGCCCAGCTGCGGAACGGCAAACACTGGTCACTGTTTCTTTTACTTTCTTATCTGGGGAAAATAAAAACTAAAGGGAAACTCTGCTCGGTCTTCCCACAAGAAAAGTGCGGAAGTCTGCTCTTAGCAATGAATGGTTTAAAAGGTTGTCGGCCCTGTACTTTGTTTTCCCTTCCTATGTGGAAGGTGCCAAATGACCACGAGGCGATTGCCCAGTGACTGAACAATGTGCTGTGTGTGACCAGCAGAGGAAAAGATTTAGCCTTGTTACTCCATGCTGGGGAACATCACAGGATTCCAGGCACTGGCTTTGGGCAAAGAGAGTTGTTGGGATTGTTGTCTTTTTCAAGCCAAAGAGAGATTTTTTTCTAAATAAACACTGAACTCACTTTAAATGCTTGTACAGCCGCTCCCGTTAACAGGATTTTGGTTGTTCTTCATTCAAAATAAAATATTTTTAAACAGTTGTACATGTTTTAGTGTATTCGTAAAATATGCAGACAATAAACATAGCAGAAACATTTAAAATTTGGCTATAGGGTCAGTAAATCTGTGATAAGTATTGAGTGAGTGAAGGGCAGGACTTTTTGCTATTCACGAGGAGTGCACTGAACTAACCTTTCCTTTATATCAGCTTTGTGCCAGTAATATATAGTTTGCGTTCTCACCGGATTGGTGACCTCCAGACTTTGCCCCTCTGAGTTCTGGGTCAAGTTGTCAGGAATCCAGGGGCAAAGTTCAGAGTTCAACATCTAAATGTCGCAGACCATACATTGATCCCCACTGGAATCTTGGTTAAACCACTGTACATTTAAAGTGGAATGCATATGAAACGCGATCGTGGCTGCAGTCCCTGTTCGGAAAATGGAGAGAAAATTATCATTTTTGTTCCCCTCTCTGTGGAGGCCTCCAAGCAGTTGATTTGTGACCGCATCCTTTGGATAAGAACCACATGGGAATGTCATGAACACCCTTGAAGTGGAGGATATACAGCCCCCCTTGGCGATGGATTGTATTTACAGCATGAGTGAACTATAACCATACAACTGGTGAAGTCAGTGGTCTGGTTCAAGAATGATATAAATATTATCCTCAGATGGTGGGAGTTTTGCAGCTCGTAAGAGACTTTTATCAGTGATTCAGTGTAAAATACTGCAGGACTGACAGTATTTACTCAGGAAAAGCAATGCTCAAGTTGTCATAACACATTGTCATACTTTAACTTAAGGTTGGATTATCTATTTATGTTAAATATATCACAGAAATGTTCTACACGGCAGGGCAAAGCAGTTTTATAGGATGGCTTGGGTTTGATAAGGAAGCCGAATCTGAAGAGTGGTTGGCATGGTGGCAATGTCCTCATTCACCCATTCAGCCTCGATCCTGCAACTATCTTCTCTCCAGTCGATAGCCAAGAAGCAAAATGGTTCCAATTTTACTGGAGACAGGCATCCATGAAGCCTTGAAAACAGACACAAAATGGTGGAGTAACTTAGCAGGACAGGCAGCATCTCCAGAGAGAAGGAATGGTTGACGTTTTGGGTCGAGACCCTTCTTCAGACTGTAGAAGGGTCTCGACCCGAAACTTCACCTATTTATTCTCTCTGGAGATGCTGTCTTTCCTGTTGAGTTACTCCAGCATTTTGTGTCTATCTTCAGTGAAAACCAGCATCTGCAGTTCCTTCCTACATATAAAACTTTGAATGTATGTTAATAGGAAATAAGTATTGACATCAGCAAAATCTAAATAATGAACATCACGTCTAGGCAGGCTGGTGATTTTTCAAGATTATGAGATTTGTTTGTAATCTATAAAATCAATGCTAACATGGATATGACAAAATAAATCGATTCATCTTCAGACAAATAGCAAATATTTCTCAGGAAAACTCTGGGCATGCAATAATAATCAGAAGTCCTTTCAGAATAAAACTCTGTATGGAGATTTTGTTGCCAAGTCCTAAATTTATTATAACAAGGTTATTATAATCTCTAGGTATCCTGACTTTCACTTTGTTAGCGGCCCCATAGCAGAAGCGTCCAAGTCACAGGGCTGGAAACTGGAAGAATCCTGAGCTAATTCTGCTACCACCATCATCTACTGCGACAAGTGATGGCTCCCACTGATTGTCGCTGGAAACTTGTATCCTTTTCAGGACGGACGATGACAGTGATGTCAACATTTGAAACATGGAAGATGGACACTAAAGTAGAAGACTTTATTTTTTTTTTTGTTTTGTTTATTTTATTAGAAGTTAGTACAATACAAAACAATACAGTGGCACCTAATTTTAGGTGCCAACTATGTCATACCGTAATCCATTCCATGTACAACCTCTAGTTTTATGTTATGAGAAGGAAGTAAGCAAGACAAGAAAAAGAAAACAATAGAAAGGGGAAAGAGTGGAAAAATAGATGGTAGAGAATAGAAAAATGTGAAGTGTGTATATAAAAAATAAAAATGAAAAAAGAAAAGGTGGAAAGTAGAAATAGAAGAGAAGGCCCCTTAAAAGAAATTTTTTCAAATCTATATTCGGAGATGTAGCTCTATCCACGTCATGAACTGAAATCAGCAATCCTTATGGTACCGCTGCATCACATGATTCCAAAAAGTCGATGAAAGGAGACCAACTCCTTAAGACTTTATTAATAACAATGGATGCGTTTAACTACGAGGGTTGCATTTGTAAATGTAAATGTATAGTATCGGTTTTTGAGTATACAGAGTTTTATTGAAGAATTAGCATTTGATCAGGTTAATTATTTGGAAGCTTCCATGCCAAACCAATTTGATTTGCCACAGTTTTAAAGCTAAGAATCAAAATACCTGATTAATCTAATCTATAAAATACATTGCAATATAACCACTAACTAAAATATTAAAACTCTTCTGCCCTAGATTAGAACCCATATCTACAGAAAATGTCCTCACAATGATTCTCCCAATCAAAGAACTTGGAACCTGAATGAATATCAATACATTATTTATTATTAATATTATTTTAAAATATTAGATATCGATTATCAGAAGATTAAAAACTTACAACAACTGAGAAATTTGATTCCTTCTACTTGGCCATTTTGTTTAGTTTCTGTGAATTACAACAATGGATCCACATCCAGCCATTAAGGTAAGAAAATTGCTCAGTGTACGTATCACTGAGGATTTAAGGGTTACTGGGGAAGGGTAGATTTGGTAGCGAGGACGGAAACCACAGCTCTCTATCTGTTTCAATATCAAAAAGGCAACTGGCTCATTACTTGAGGTAAACAGGGTTAAAATTACAAAAGGGAAAGCTTTCTGTGAGAGAGTCACATTGCTTTCATATGATGGTCCAGAAGTCCATGCTGACCTCTTCACCCTGTCTGGGCTTGGAAATAGTCAGTCTTTCAGAATCTTTCTTCTCTGAAATAAATCTAACAAGCTGATTACAGCTGCACCCCCCGAGGCTGCTCTAAATTGACCTCCTGTTGAACATTTGCCATGTAAAAGATGCACTGGGCACGCACAACATAATAACCAAATTGTACAGTTACAACCAAATTTGATTCCTTCTACTTTACCATTTTGTTTAGTTTCTGTGAATCACAGCCAGCATTATATGGCCATCTCCTGTAAAGTATATATCGGATTTTCTTCACTAACACTTCAAGATGCATTACAGGGCCAGGCGTAGATAGAAAAAGCCTGCGGTGCTGTAGAGCTGATTTGTGAAACACTTCTTTTCTATATGCAATAAGACGACAGTGTGGGCTAGAAAGACCATTATGGTGTGGAACTCAGATAGTCTTCCCAATTCTTGGGGAGACTTGGGGTTATGGGGAGAAGGCAGGAGAATGGGGTTGGGGGGGGGGGGGGGGAGAGATAGATCAGCCATGAATGAATGCGCGGAATGGCCTAATTCTGCTCCTATCACATAAACTTTGGAACTTATGAATGAAACTCGACCTTATGAAATTCATACACCTGCAGTATCAGGTCCAGAGAATTTAATTTGAAAGCCAGGCCCACCAAAGAAAAATATGTCTGTGCAAAACCCAGTTTAATGCTGCACAGAATATCCACGTAATTCGAACACAAATCTTCATACATAAATTCAAACAGTTTCTGATCCATTCACTGCATGCCGTAGCTGCTCTGGGAGGAGAGAAGATCTGTCCATTTTCCTTCTCAGATGCTGCCTGACCCACTGAGTTCCTCCTGCACTCTGCACTATTTGTTTTTTGCCCAGGATTCCAGCATCTGCAATTTCTTGCGTCTCCTGGTTTTCAGACTTTGCACACCCGGGTAGTCACTTTCTCCCGTGCAAATAACTGTAACGCTGAATGTAAGATTGTGAGGGCCAGGGCAGGGTGGGCAGGGAAGGATTTACTGGTAGAGATCATGGGTGAACAAAGGCAGACTCAAAATGCTGGAGTAACTCAGCGGGTGAGGCAGCATCTCTGGAGAGAAGGAATGGGCGATGTTTCGGGTCGAGACCCTTCTTCAGACTGATGTCAGGGGAGGGGGCGGGACAAAAAAAGTTGATTGTGTGCGGCACTATTCATGTAGGTCACCAGAGCCACCATTGCATCCCCCAATTGGAATCACAAATGCTGCAAAAGGTAGGCAAACTTGAAGAAACTTTATCTCCACAAAGCCAAAACCATGGGTTCTGAGATGAATGCAGATTTTGAAGGACACATAGCATAACCTTCTTCCCATAAGTTGTGAATCTGTGGAATTCTCTGCCTCAGAAGGCAGTGGAGGCCAATTCTCTGGATGCTTTCAAGAGAGAGTTAGATAGAGCTGTTAAAGATAGTGGAGTCAAGGGATATGGGGAGAAGGCAGGAATGGGCCACAGTGAATGGAGGTGCTGGCTCGAAGGGTCAAATGGTCTACTCCTGCACCTATTGTTTATTGAATATAATCCTTGACACCCATACTAATCATGAATTTATCTATCTCTGCCTTAAAAATATGAATTGACTTGGCCTCCACAGCCTCCCGCGGCAATAAATTCCACAGATTCACCATCCTCTGACTCAAGAAATTCCTCCGCATCTCCTTCCCAAAGGAACATCCTTTAATTCTGAGGACCTCTGATCCTACACTCTCCTACTGGTGGAAACATCCTCTCCACATCCACTCTATCCAGGCATTTCACTATTCGGTAAATTTCAATGTTGGATAGAGTTTTGCTACCAATGGCAAGGGGTATATTAGGCTAGTAAACCTTGTACTTCCAAGTATTTGTGGACTTTCAGAAGTGAGTGTGTTGCTACTTTTTATGAGAGAATATCTGAATTCGAACTATATTACTTAGAAAATAATAATTCAAGCTCAACTACTACAGTTGCTCATCTGGTCTACCCAACCAGAGACGTTGCTTTTGTTTTACTCAATCCTCTTCCACTATCTTGCTACTAAAATATAAAGTGCTTCCTCTCTCTCATTAGTTAGCGTAAATATTTTTTCATTTAGTTTAGCGAAACAGCGCAGAAACAGGCGCTTTGGCCCACCGAGTCTGTGCCTACCAGCGATCCACACATACTAACACCATCCTACACACACTAGGGACAATTTACAATTTAACCAAGCCAATTAACCTACAAATCTGTCCGTCTTTGGGGTGTGGGAGGAAACCGGAGCACTTGGAGAAAGCCCAGGCAGGTCACGGGGAGAAGGTACAAACTCCGTACAGACAGCACCCGTAGTCAGGGTTAAACCCAGATCTCTGGCGCAGTAAGGTAGCGACTCTACCGTCTGGTCACAGTGCCGCCCAGTTCGGGTGAGGGGTTCCAGAACTGAAGCGTTAACTCTGCTTCTCTTTCCACAAATGCCAGCTGAATTGTTCAGCCTCTCTCCCACGTTTTCTCAATTTTATTCCAAATCTCCAACACCTGGAGTCTATTGATTTTTATTCAACAGTGAGTGCTGGTCCATTATAAGAGAGTTGCGGCTAGTTAATGGAATTCTACCTAGGTCCGCTCACGAGTGGCCTCTGGGTCTTGGAACCCACCCAACACCTAGTGCCAAACCACAGGCACGGATACTCTCCCAGGAGAGAGAGAAGTGCCTGCATGCTAGAGTGAGAGGTACAAGAGAAGAAATAGTTAAAGCTGTTGAATTCAACGTTGAATCCATTTATAATGAAATTGCTGAATTAAACATTTCCAGCTACTCTGTCTTGTATCTTACAATTCCAGTTTTCAAGGTTTCTTCTCTCACATCTTTTGGTATTTCAGATTTCATTCATCTTATTTATTCCTCCCAGATCCCTTTGCCTTCTCTTTCAGCTTTGCCAATGCCTCAATGCTATTCAGTCTGCGCCAATCTCCGCCCTTTCACACATATTCCCCCAGAGAGCGTTTATTTGTCATATGTACTGACAATGGAACAATGAACTAGTACGAGTGCAACAAGTCCCAAGGTCTTTACTACAACCAAAGACATTCCACAGAAGTTCATTTCTCACTTTAAAAAAAAAAAATCAACCTGAAACATTAATTCTGCTTCTCTTTCTGCACACACTGCCTGACCAGTTAAGTGCTTCCAGGATTTTCCATTTTTGTTGTAAACATAAGCATTACTCTCATGCTATAAGTGAAGTTCCTTTAGTATTCCCCTTTGTAAATGCTTGGATGCAACTGCTCTGCGACTGGTTTTGAAGGCACCTCAATCTGTACTCATAATGTTTAGGATGCGCATGCTTTATATTCTCATTTACACCTGAGCCCAAGTCAGAACAGCTACACAAAGTGTTCTTCAGTCCTATCTTTAATAGTTTAGTTTAGTTTAGAGATACAGTGCAGAAACAGGTCCATCGGCCCACCGAGTCCACACCGACCAGTAATCCCTGCACATTAACCCTATCCTACACGCACTAAGGACAATATACACTTATACCAAGCCAATTACCTTAAACCTGTACATCTTTGGAGTGCGGAAGGAAACCGTAGATCTTGGAGAAAACCCACGTGGTCACAGGGAGAACGTAGAAACTCCATACATTCAAATTGATCAATAACTTTCACTTTAATTTCATAATCATTTTCTGCTTCCGTTATTAAAAATGCGTGACATTAATACTGTTTAAGATGTTCATCGGGTAATATATTGTGTGAGTTTTTCAAGCCTCTTATAAATGTTTCCCTTACATGGAGAATGTGCGTGGCTGACCTTATCCTGGTTTACATACAAGGTTGGCTGGATGGCAGAAGACAAAAAAAGTGGGGATGAAGGGGGCTACTCTTCACATTGTATATTAATGAATTGGATGAGGGGATTGAAGGCTTCGTGGCCAAGTTTGCAGATGATACAAAGATAGGTGGAGGCGCAGGAAGTGTAGAAAAAGTATGGACGCTGCAGAAGGACTTGGACAGGTTGGGCTAAGAAGTGGCACTGCATAGTAAATTGTGGAGTCATGCATTTTGATTGTAGGAATAAAGGCGCAGACTATTTTCTAAAGGAGGAGAGTATTCAAAAATCGAATGTGCAAAGGGACTTGGGAATGCTGGTGCAGAATTCCCATAAGGTTAATTTGCAAGTTGAATTGTTAGTAAGGAAGGCAAATGCAATGTTAGCATTTCTTTCGAGAGGAATGGAATATAAAAACAGGGATGTAATGCTGAGGCTTTATAAGGCACTGGGTCAGGCTGCATTTGGAGCATTGTGACCACTGGGTCAGGCTGCATTTGGAGCACTGTGACCACTGGGTCAGGCTGCATTTGGAGCACTGTGACCACTGGGTCAGGCTGCATTTGGAGCATTGTGACCACTGGGTCAGGCTGCATTTGGAGCATTGTGACCACTGGGTCAGGCTGCATTTGGAGCATTGTGTCCACTGGGTCAGGCTGCATTTGGAGCATTGTGACCACTGGGTCAGGCTGCATTTGGAGCATTGTGACCAATGTAGGGTCCCATATCTGAGAAAGGATGTGCTAGCATTGGAGAGAGTCCAGAGGATATTTACGAGAAAGATCCCAGGGATAATTGGGTTAAGATATGATGAGCGTTTGACCGCATTGGCCTGTACTTGCTGGAGTTTAGAAGGGTGAGGGGGGGACCAAATTGAAACTTACCGAATAATGAAAGGCCTGGATAGAGTGGATGTGGAGAGGATGTTTCCACTAGTGGGAGAGTCAAGGACTAGAGGCCATTGCCTCATAATAAATGGACGCACCTTTAGAAAGGAATTACTTTAGACAGAGGATGGTGAATTGTGGAATTCATTGTCATAGGCAGCTGTGGAGGCCCAGCCCATGGATATTTTTAAGGAAGAGATTGGCTTTCTTGATTAGTAAGGGTCAAGGATTATGGGGAGAAGACAGGAGAATGGGGATGAAAGGGAAAGATAGGTCAGCGATGGATGAATGAATGGCAGAGTCGACTCGATGGGCCCTAATGGCATACTTCTGCTCCTGTGACTTATGAAGTTATGAACTTCTGAACATTCTTGAACTATATCTTATACCTAGGGGCTATATTTGTCATCCTTTCACTGGTTTGACTTCCCAAAATGTGATACTTCACATTTATCTCAATTAAACCACATTAGCCATCCCTTAGCCCACTTGCCCAGTAGATCAAGACCCTTTGTGTAATGATACCATCTACTTTTGTGTCATGTGTAAATTTATTAATTATACCGAGTAAATTCACATCCTGTCCTCATTAACCATCTTTGGTAATTTCTTCAAAAAATGTAATCAAATTCATAAGCTGCAATCTCCGACACACAAAACCATGCTGACTATTGCTAATCAACCTGTCTTTCCAAATGCTTGTATATCTCATACCTCAGAATCTTCACCAGTAACTTTCCTATCACAAATGTTTGGCTTACTGCTTGATAGTTCCCATGTTTTTATGTGCAACCATTCTTAAATAGAGGCACAACATTAGCCACAAAGTGTTTCGGCCCGAAACGTTGCCTATTTCCTTTGCTCCATAGATGCTGCTGCACCCGCTGAGTTTCTCCAGCACTTTCGTCTACCTTCGATTTTCCAGCATCTGCAGTTCCTTCTTGAACATTAGCCACGCTCTAGTCTTTCGGCACATCACACATGTCTAACAATGATTCCTATATAGACACAATAAAGCTGGAGTAACTCAGTGGATCAGACAGCATCTCTGGAGAAAAGGAATATGTGATGTTTCGGGTCGAGACCCTTCTATTCCTTTTCTCCAGAGACACTGTCTGACCCGCTGAGTTACTATATCTTCAGTTTAAACCAGCATCTGCAGTTCCTCCTCCACAATGAATCATATGTGGTTTGGACTAATGCAATCTTTTCTCAAGCTTCCCACCAGATCCTTGAATATATCTGATCAGGCCTGGATGATTTATGTACCTACATACGCCTTTGGACATTCAGAACCTTCCTTACTGAAATACGGACTCTTCATGACATCACCATTAACTTTCCCTAATTCCCGAGTCTCCACATCTTTCTCTGCAGTAAAGCAGGAGACATATCCATTGAGGACCTTCCCTAAGTCCAATGGCTCCACACATAGATAACCACTTTGATTTCTGAAGTAATTTTTTGATTGCTGGAGTAATTCAGCAGGTCAAACAGTGTCTCTGGAGAGCATGGATAGGTGTATTTCTCTTCAGACAAATAGATGTTTTGGGTCGAGATTCTTCAGACTGAACTTTAGCCATTTCCATTTTTGAAGAGCCCTATTTGGACAACCCCACCAGGTATGATAATGTTTTAAATAATCTTTGAAGATGTAATTCTTCTCTGCTGTAAGTTGTACAGGCAAGATTTAGTGTGGGGTGGAATGGCAGCCTGACTAACCATGGGAATGTGATATTGGGGAGGAAGGGTGTTGGTGATCCAAGGTTAATTGATTACTTGAGTGCCAGACACAAAAACTGACATCAAACCTAGACAGCTCTGTTACTAAATGGCAAGGTGAAGGGAACTTGCACAACAAGGCATGATGGCGCCAAGAGGAAGGGAGAGATCCATGTCAAAACGTCCGCTCGGCATATCCATAACAACTTGATGACCAAGGAGGAGTTATCCAAGGGAGGATTTTCATGCCACACGAGGACTTCATGGCGAGTTGGATTTGTCCCATGGGGAGTATTGTACGAAGCATTCTGTTCCGTTTTAAATCTGCAATTTTTCATTAACGTGTTGCAAAATTCATGTTAATTTGCAATCTTGTAATCACGCGCATTAACTGCAATTAATTGACTAATTAAAAGCATTTATGGTCGAAAGTTACAGGTAGGAGTCAGCTCCGTGCAGGCTGTCAGTCCGCTGAGTACCGACTGTCTTTGTTGAAATGAATATCCCTTCCGGAGTCTCTTCGGAAGAGGCATTCCGAAGAATACGTCTTCGGAACGGCCATGGGGGATACCTTAGTTGTAAGCAATGCCTAAAAACGTGCTGGATGTGTGTGCAGATGGAATGTAGTTGTGTGCCACTCACTTTGTAAGAGCTGCATATCCTTCAGGCCGAATGCCAACATACAGAATAGTGAAAGGCTTAGATAGACTGGATGTGGAGAGGATGTCTCCATTGGTGGGAGACTCGAGGACCAGAATTAAAGGACGTTCCTTTAGGAAGGAAATGAGGGGAAATATCTTTAGTCAGAGCGCGGTGAATCTGTGGAATTCTCTGCCTGTGGAGTCCAAGTCAATGGATATTTTTAAGGCAGAGACAGATGGATTCTTAATTAGTAGGGGTGTCAGGGGTTATGGGGAGAAGGCAGGGGAATGGGGTTAGGAAGGAGGGATATAGATCAACCATGATTGAATGGTGGAGTAGACTTGATGAGCCGAATGGCCTATTGCTGTTCCTGTCACATGAGCTTATGACATTATGCTTACAAGAACTGTATTTGGTAAGAATCAGTGGGTCTCTTTTCCTGGGATCTCACCTTTATCTTGCTTTCTTCCTGGTGCCATTGTGTCAAAGGAAATACTTCCTCACATCCTCTTTATCATATTGTTTGAACATATCGTTACAGAGCTTTCACCGCGATGCATACATAATTATACTGAAGTACAATGGGGGCAGCTATTTAACCTAAATATTGCCTGATATTACCGGTTAAAGGAGTTTTCAGCAATTCCTTGCTATTCATGGGCCTGTCCCACTTAGGCGACTTTGTAGGTGATTGCAGGAGACTATGCAGTGGCCGCATGTCCATGGGTGGTTGCCGGACAGTCACCTTCATGGTCGTGAGGAGTTCCCACATTCAGGAACTAGTCGGGGCCTCATTATGGTCGCAGTGAATTTTTCAACATGGCTTCTTAAAAGTTGTCTCCACTCCTCCTCCCCCTCTCTTTTAAAGGACTGTTTTAGCTGTCTTTTTTACAGCGGCAACCTTCCTGTTCATCGTGGAGTGTCAGTTTCACCTTGGCTTTGCAACGTGTGAATTTTTTAGACAGCCCTCCCCCCCGCTTGCCCTGTCCCCCGCCTGCATAACGGGGGCGGGGGGGGTGAATGTGCGTGTGTGTTCCACTCTGACAGTCGCCGGCAGTCCGCTGAAAAATCGCCTAAATGGGACAGGCCCATAACTCTTCCTATGTGGATCAGTTGGCTTTTCTGCTTTGTGAAGGGAATTTCCGAAAGCACCAAATACGCCTGATTGGGAAAGAATGGGATAAAAATGTGAATATACTGTGTGCGTACAGATTCAGATACCATGACGTACACAAAATGCTGGAGTAACTCTGCGGGACAGGCAGCATGTCTGGATAGGAAAGGGTGACGTTTCGGGTCGAGACCCTATTTCAGACCTGAAGAAGGGTCTCGACCCAAAACATCACCCATTCCTTCTCTCCAGAGATGCTGCCTGTCCCGCTAAGTTACTCCAGCATTTTGTGTCTATCTTCGGTGTAAACCAGTTCCTTGCTACACACTATCTATACCACGTGGTTTGACTTTGGATATTCTATTAACCACTGCTGTTGCTTGATCTGTGTTCTGCAATGAATGAGAAGCTCCATTCTAATGATCTGCCTTACTAAACATACAGACAGTACAAAGACCTGATTTTCTTACATGATTTATTTTGATGTGTTATCATTATAATTGCCGTGTTGAAATAATTAAATTTATTTTTCTCACCGTTCATAGATTCATTGTCACAGTGCAATGCAGAATGGATACAGGCGCCTTGACACAACGTTCCATGTTGACCAAGTTGCCATTCTAGGCTAGTCCTATTTGCCTCTATTTGCCCATATCCTTCATACCCATGTACCTGTCTCAATATCTTTAATGTCAGAATTGTAGCCGCAGCTATTGCTTCCTCTGGCAGCTTATTTTATATGTGAACTATCCTCTGGGTGAAGGAGGATTTTCCCCTGAGCTCCCTCTCAAATCTCTCCCACTCACAAGCCTCAGGTTTTAGTATCTTCTACCCTAGAAAGAAGACTGAGCTTTCACTCTATCCATGTCCCTCAGTATTTTATACACCTCTATAAGGACACCCCCTCAGTTTCCTGCGCTCCAAGGAATAAAGACCTAGCCTGACCAGACTCAATGACTCCAACTTAATGACATCCTTCCTACAGCCGGATGACCAGAACTGCATGCACTACTCCAGGTGTGGTCTTACCAACAGTGGCACACCTACATCATCATCTTCCATTGTTTGTACTTAATACCCTTCCCAATGAAGAAAGCCAAATACCTTCTTCATCACCCTATCTGCCTGAACTGCCACCTTTAGGGAAACATACACCTGTTGTCCTAGATCTCTCTATTCCATAACACACTCCATCCCAGCACTCTACCATTTAGCATGTACACACTGCACTGGTTTCATATTCCCCAGTGCAACACTTATCAGAGTTAAATTCCATATGCCGTTCCTTGACCCATCTTCCCAACTGATCTCAATCCTATTGGAAACTTAGTTATCCTTCCCAATTAAGGAATGTGGTTGTGAGGAATGTCTCTGGTCATTGTACGTTGCCACACTGATTATAAATGGGAACATGTTTGAGTCTGGGATTTTATAAGAGAAGGAGGTGATCATACTGGTCTCAAAGAACCATGGGTTGCATTCCTAACATTTACATCAGTATTATGGCATCTGATCCCTCCCCCCCCCCCCAATTGTTCAGAAGGGGTAGAGAAGGAGAGGGTGAGCACCTACTTTGTATGGACCGTCACTGCTCTGCAGACCTCTTCTGACAAAATCTTAGCTCCAAGATCATGCTGAAAGCTCCAATATTTGGTTGCTATTAGGGTAGCTCCGAATCCCTCAACCTTCCCCCTCCTCGTCTCAATGCTCCTTCTGAGCAGACCAATTTTCAGTTTAGTGAAAAGATGAAGGATTTGGCCAAAGTAACACAAAGCTCTTCCTCTACCACCTTGGCCCCAGATGGGAAGGCACAAGCTCTTAAAGACTCAAGTACTCTTAAAGACTCAAGTCTCAAGTGGGCGGCATGGTAGAGTTGCTGCCTTATGCCCCTGTCCAACTTAGGAAACCTGAACGGAAATCTCTGGAGAATTTGCGCCTCACCCAAGGTTTCCGTGCGGTTCCCGGAGGTTGCAGGTGGCTGCCGGAGGTTGCAGGTAGTGGAAGCAGGTAGGGAGACTGACAAAAACCTCCGGGAACCTCCGGGAACCACACGGAAACCTTGGGTGGGGCGCAAAGTCTCCAGAGGTTTCCGTTCAGGTTTCCAAAGTGGGACAGGGGCATTACAGTGCTTGCAGCGCCGGAGACCCGGGTTCGATCCTGACCAAGAGTGCTGTCCGTACGGAGTTTGTATGTTCTCCCCGTGACTTGCGTGGGTTTGTAGGTTAATTGGCTTGGGATTGTATACTTGGTAGAAGTATAAATTGTCCCTAGTGTGTGTAGGCTTGTGTTAATGTGTGAGGATCGCAGCTCGGTGCGGACTCAGTGGGCCAAAGGGCCTGTATACGCGCTGCATCTCTAAACTAAACTAAACTGCTACCCCCTGAAACCGCTATGACATGCTCACTTCAGGTGGAGCCAACCCATTGTGCCGTCATCTGAGTAACTAATATAACATCGGGCATACATTAACCACACATGTCATGCATTCTGGTATCGTGTCCCTCCATGATTTATTGCGCTATATGGAAAAGAAAAGCGTGCCAATTGACATCACATTTGGACGCCCTCCCAGTCCTTCCCAGCCTGTGTTAACATATGCTGAGGATCCATGAGAGAGATTAGAGAAAGCATACATTGGCAAAGAACAAACTAAATCTGTCACAGCGACTGCAGCAGGAAGTCTATGGTGGAGGCGTTAATGTTCCTGAGTTTCTTCCTGGGGTTAAGTTTGGTGTGATTCACCAGTCGAGGGTGAAGTCCAGTCTGGGTGACACAAACATCATAAGAGCTATTAAACTAATTCTAATGTGTAGGAAGGAACTGCGGATGCCGGTTTACACCGAAGATAGACACAAAAATCTGGAGTAACTCAACGAGTCAGACGGCATCTCTGGAGAAAAGGAATAGGTGACATTTCAGGTTGAGACCCTTCTTTAGACTGATGTTCAAACTCTAATGTTGTGTTGGAAGGAACTGCAGATGCTGGTTTAAACCAAAGATAGACACAAAAAGCTGCAGTAACTCAGCGGGACAGGCAGCATCTCTGGAGAGAAGGACGGGACTGAAGAAGGGTCTCGACCTGAAAAATGCTACCTATTCCTTTTCACCAGTGATGTTGTCCGACCCGCTGAGTTACTCCAGCGTTTTGGTGTCTAACTTCTAATGTTGGCTGAAAACACGACTGACCTGGCAATAAATGCTTCATTTTACAATTTACACTTATACCAGGCCAATTAACCTACAAACCTGTACGTCTTTGTAGTATGGGAGGAAACCGAAGAAATCGGAGTAAACCCACGCGGTCACGGGGAGAACGTACAAACTCCATACAGACATCACCCGTAGTCAGGATCGAACCCGGGACTCTGGCGCTGCAAGCGCTGTAAGGCAACAATTCTACCGCTGCGCCACCGTGCCACACTGATGAACCGATGAAAACTTCAGGGGTTAGACATTGAAATGTTCATATTCAGCTAATGCATTGACAGGGGTAGTGGGCTGGTTCACTCGTTCGGAGTCCAATATTCCACCCCACTCAAGGTGTCATCTGGCATAATATGGCCAACATTTGCATCCCACCCTAACCTGCCAAAACATCCAGAATTTTACAGTTTTATTTCTCACAAAATACTATGAAAATTCTTAGTCGTAGTGTGGGTGTGGATTCCAGTTACTGCTTAACAGATTATTTGGCCCTCAGAAGCTAATTTTATGTACCTGGACTAATTCCCTTTGATAAATAGTTCAAAATATAACAGATATTGAAAGCAATTATTAAAAAAATGACTGATTACTGTTATTTCAGCTTTTGCATTAAGGTGATTGTTTAGGACTTTTAAAACTTTAGCTAGATTCTTATGAATCTTGCATCTATTGACATCAGTAAGCACAATTACTCCCACTGTAGGGCTCCCGTGAGTTGATGTCTTGGGAATACATAGAGATCACAAAACCTTTGCGAGCCATCCTCGTAAGGGCGGCACAGTGACACAGCAGTAGAGTTGCTGCCTTACAGCGCCAGAGACCCGGGTTTGATCCTGACTGTGGGGAGTTTGTACGTTCCCCCTGCGACTGCGTGGGTTTTCTCCTGGTGCTTCGGTTTCCTCCCACACTCCAAAGCCACACAGATTTGCAGGTTAATTAGCTTCAGTAAGTTGTAAAATTGTCCCGAGTGTGTGCAGGTTAGTGTACGGGCTGATTGCTGGTTGGCACAGACTCAGTGGGCCGAAGGGCCTGTTTCCGCGCTGTATCTCTAAATAATAAAGTACTGGGTAGTGACAAGTGCTGCTGATTTATTTCAACCACAAAATCCAGCCTTTTATTAGATTCTTAACATTATAGTTCAGTTTAAAGTTTAAGCTGTATGTTTAGCTCTATTATGATTAGCTCAAAGTTTTACAGTTTTCAGGAAGACTATTCTGGATGTAATATTACTTCTGATAGTTGCTAGAGTTTATACGGTGTTTAAGCAATGCTACTAGGGCCCTCTTTATTCAACATCTACATGCTCCCACTAGGGCAAATCATGCGATATAATAATATTGACCACCACTGCTATGCCGATGACACTCAAATCTATGTAGCGCTATCACCAAATGATTATCGCCCCATAGATCTGTTGTGCCAGTGCATTGAGCAAGTCAAAGACTGGATGTGCCAAAATGTTCTCCAACTAAATAAGGACAAAACGGAGATAATTGTTTTTGGTGCTAAAAAATAAAGGCTTAAAGTAACCCAACACCTTCACTCTCTGTCCCTGAAAACTTCAAACAAAGCCAGAAATCTTGGGGTCATTATGGATTCAGATTTAAATTTCGACAGTCACATCAAATCAGTAACAAAATCGGCCTACTATCACCTCAAAAACATAGCAAGATTAAGAGGACTCATGTCAGCTCAAGATTTAGAAAAACTTGTACATGCCTTTATTAATAGTAGGCTAGATTATTGCAACGGTCTCCTTGCAGGTCTTCCAAAAAAAACTGTCAGTCAGCTACAGCTTGTTCAGAACGCTGTTGCTAGAGTTCTAACAAAGACCAAAAAATTTGAGCATATTACACCAATTCTTAAATCCTTACGTTGGCTCCCTGTATGTCAGAGAATTGATTTTAAAATCCTGCTGCTCACCTATAAATCACTACATGGTTTAGGGCCAAAGTATATCACTGACATGCTTCCACTATATAAGCCTTCTAGACCGCTAAGATCTTCTGAAACCAATCTGCTAGTGATTCCCAGAGTAAATACAAAACATGGGAAAGCAGGATTTAGTTACTATGCAACACATAGCTGGAATAAACTTCCTGAAGATTTAAGACTTGCCTCAACTTTGACCACTTTTAAAATAAGACTGAAAACTTTTATGTTTACTTTAGCTTTCAGCTAAATCTTAACTACATTGCACTTTTAACTTTTGCACTTTTTATAATGCATTTTTAATTTTGCTTTTCTTTTCTTTTAGTTCTTCTATTTTATTTCATTTTATTATTTCATTTATTGTATGACATGTTTTTATGTGAAGCACTTTGAGTCTGCCTCGTGTATGAAATGTGCTATATAAATAAAGTTGCCTTGCCTTGCCTACTATACATCAATGCAATGGATATTATGCCTAAATAGATACATATAGTGGAATTATACTGTGATACGTACTATTTCTTTAATGGTAGATAAGAACCAGGAGTTTGGATTCTGGGCAGAGTTGGTACCTTTTGAGAGAAGAGTAAAGGGCCTGTCCCACTTGCATGCAATTGCATGCGTTTTGGCGCGACCAAATGGAAGCGGAGTTCGCGCTAAGTACGCGTAAGTACGCGCTAAGTACGCGCGTGATGTCATTTGCGTCATACTTACCAATCAGCTGAGCAGGAGGCGGGCCGACTGAATTTGGGCGTCGCACAGCGTCGGGCGGTGACGTCATCACCCAACGCCACGCAGGGCAGTGACGTCATCTCACAACGCCACGCGCTAGTCGTACGCCGTCAAGACGCTGCGTACGACGTCAAGACGCTGCGTACGCCCACAATGCGCCTGCGTGCGTACGCGGGCCGACAGGCCATCGGCGCACAAAATTTTCAGACAGTTGCAGGAATTTCGGAGCCCCACGCGATGTCGGGACCAGCCCCACACAACTCCATACGCCTCCGCGCTCCTAAGTGGGACCGGCCCCGCGAGGCCCGTACGCCTCAAGAGGTCGCCTAATTTGCGAGCCAAGGTCGCGTAATTGGGACAGGCCCTTGAGTCACCTTAAATATTCCAAAGGCAGGGAAGTGCAGGAGGAAAAACCATCTTACACATAATACTGTAAAAAAAAAACCTTGGTGGCGATTTTCTTCTGTGTATTGAAGACTAAATATGCCTAAAATTACCCACGAGTTTTTGCCTAGTTTCTTCTCATGCAAGAAACCAGAACTCGTAAAGCTCTTAGCTCTGTGGTATCGTATTTATTAACAAGCTGGACACCAGCCAGCTCCCAGAGAAGCCTGCTGGTAAGCTAATGAAGTTACAATAGACCATTCCTTGTTGCTAACATTGCCTGTTGCTACAGTATGCTAATGATGTCATATAAACTACCTCTGCGATCTGCAATTGAGGTTTTACTCCTCTTAAATTGGCAGGACACTGATGTAAGGAAAAGATGACAATTTTAGGACGAAATACCAACTGTTTTCAAAATCCGAATATACACAATGTAATCATTTATCAATTATGTTGCTTCTTCCACGTTAAGTTGAAGCATCGTGACAAAGACTGTCAGACATCAGAGAGACATTAGTAGGTCTTTGAACGCAGTGGAGAAACAGCAATTTAATTTGACTGCTTTAGTTCCAGGTAAAACTGAAGAAGCTCGCTAGCATTGACCTCACTGCAGCCAGGGGTGAACCCATAACTCAAGTCTGATTAAAACCTGCGCTCTCTCACTGATTAAAAATTAAGGTATTATTTGGAACTCATAGGAGGCTGGCTGTGCTTATCCATTGTTACAATAAAGCGAGCAGTGTATAAATTTGAGAATATTTCTGGGCACCCCTGAAGAACTCCAGGTATATTAATGGATTTTTAGTCCTCTAGTGGGAGATATTAGTAGCGTCATGATTGATTGGTTGGTTAGCTCATAACTTTTTAATAGTTTCACTTGATTAAAGAATATCATTGCTGCCCACTAGCCTCAGTAAAATAAAAATTATTATTTTATGGCAAATTCAATAAAGAAACTCAATTTATATCAGCGAAAAATTGAATACAAATACATTTCAAGAATATTGATGCACTGCCTGAGCCCATTTGCATTTAGAGCATTAAATATATTGAGGAACATTTTAAGTTTGGGGGAAACAGTAAAATTAGGAATTTAGCTCAGTTCTTGTGATTTTCATTTCCATTAATATGTAATGGTTGAGCATTCAGATAATGTCAATTATATACCAAACCACCTCTCCAAATCACTCACCTCACTACAAGGTACTTATTAGTGTGCAGCAGTTCTGGATCCTGGTCCATGAGCCAGAAGACAAATTTCCCAACTTCTTCACAATATTCTCTGGACTGGCTAGGAGCAGTCCTAATGTTGAAGTCGGGCCTACTCTCACGATGTGTCATCATTCATTGGAATAGATGTATTGCGACTATTTTTCATATTATCCGTGCCAATTTAACCGCTGTAATTTCACACTTCTTACAGGATTATGAGTTCCAATTTAAACTTAAGTCACCCATTGAGAACAGGACAGATTCAGGTTGGATTCACATTTTACGGTTAGCCCAATTTTATGCTTCAATTGGAACAGGAGTTTCTAAAGCAACAAATTCCTTTCTCTTCCTCAACTTCTTCTTTTTTTTTTGCTGTAAAGGCACCAAGTTCTCCTGAGTTCCACTCTCCTGAGTATCGGCACTGCACCAGCACCATATCCAAATAATCATCCTGGATATTGACTTGATCCTATCCACCTCTCCCCCACCCTCACTGCAGCTTGAACCTGATTTGTGTTCTCTCTTTCAATGTTCTGACAAAGGACTGCGGTCTTAATCGTTAACTCTCATTCTCTTTCCACTGATGCTGCCCAACCTGCTGAATTGTGCTGGACTTGCAGCACAGCTAAGCCAAATTCTATTAATATCCTTTCAGTCTGAAGAAACCCCCCTGGCCCGAAACATCACCCATCCTTTTTCTGCAGAGATGCAGCGAATTGTGGACGCAGCCCAGGCCCCATCACACAAACCAACCTCCCTTCCATTGACTCCAGTTATACCTCACGCTGCCTCGGCAAGGCCAGCAGCGTAATCAAGGACGAGTTGCACCCTGGCCACTCCCTCTTCTCCCCTCTCCCATCAGGCAAAGGTATAGAAGTGTGAAAACGCACACCTCCGGATTCAGGGACAGTTATCAGGCAACTGAATCATCCTACCACAACCAGAGAGCAGTGCTGAACTACTATCTACCTCTTTAGTGACCCTCTGCCAATCCTTGATCGGACTTTGCCTGCTTTACCTTGCACTAAACGTTATTCCCTTAACATGTATCTATGCGCTGTAAATGGCTTGATTGTAATCATATATTGTCTTTCTGCTGACTGGTTAGCATGCAACAAAAGCTTTTCACTGTACCTCAGTACACGTGACAATACACTAAACTGAAACTGTTGCCTGACCCGCTGAGTTACTTCAGAACTTTGTCTATCTTTGGTATAGACCAGCTTCTGCAGTTAGTTTCTACACTCTCTTAATACCCTTGTTAGATTTGCACAGCAAACCATTAAAGCAAGTTTTTACATGGGCTCAAAAAACTGCAGATGGTAACTTAACTCAAAACTAGTCCCATTCAGGCACTACCTCAATGGATCAGTTGACTAATTGCCCAGATGCATCTCAGTTGAAAAATACTTATTCTTACTTTCGGACCCTTTCATAAACTGCCACTTCCCATCTGTTCTGTCCCTTCAATACCAAAATCCCTCTCTGAACACCAGCTCTGACTACTTGTGAATTCTTGTAGTATCTCACTGTACCATTAGCAGCTTCCAGCGATGGACTGGACTGAGATCAGGTCAATATTCATACAGCTGATTTATTTAACATCAAGTAACCCTTGCTTTCCCTCTCTCTCTGTCCATCCCCCACCCTAGTTCTCCGACTAGTTCCACTGTCCTCCTGATTAATTTTACACTTGTATGCCTCGTTGTCACCTTCCCCTGAGTTACTCCAGCATTTTGTGTCTATCTTCAGTTTAAACTGGCATCCGCAGTTCCTTCCTACATGTACCCAACCAGTGCAGCCCAAAGGATCTTACAGTGTTCAATAAAAATGCAAAGGACTGTGTAAAGGAATGGGAAACTGTTATATAACCAACCAGCTTCAAAGACACAAAAAGAAGAAGACCTTCCCCTCAGCCAACAATGAACCATTCTACATTTCCTTGATCATCGTCTGCTTTGCTCAGTTCTTTTCACACCTTACATGTTCTTTGTACCCTTCCAAATCTCTCCCTGAACTCTGGGTCTGAAGCAGGGGCTCGACCCGAAACATCACCCATTCCTTCTTTCCAGAGATGTTGGCCATCCCACTGAGTTACTCCAGCATTTTGTGTCTATCTTCAGTTTAAACTGGCATCCGTAGTTCCTTCCTACATGTACCGAAGTCTCGGATTCACGGTGGTTTTAATGCCTGATCTCACCTGGTCTTGAGGGAATTGCCAGCAATAGGCAAACCCAAAGAATTAAAAAAGATGTAAATAGATAAAGTTCAAAACACATCATAAAATTTTTGGAAGTGATTACAGCACAAAACAATGCAAACAATTAAAAGAAAAGAACTTGCCTTGTCTGAAGAATGGTCTCCACCCAAAATATCACCCATTCTTTCTATCGTAAGGTGCTGCCTGTCCCACTGAGTTACTCCAGCACTTTGTGTCTATCTTCGGTTTGAACCAGCATCTGCAGTTCCTTCCTACAATTTTCTGTGTGCGTCTTCTCCAAATCTCTATCCCAAATTGAATGAGATTTCAACGCCTTCTACCCGACTCATGATGCAGGAGCCAACTCCAACACAGGGTGGAGATCTGGCGATGAACTTCATAGAGAATCCAGCAAATATCAAAGCACCTGCCGAGTCAGTGCTGCTCTTCCACATCTGACCTTGTACGTATAGAAGTCTTGGACTAATCAAACCGGGGGGAGGGGGGGGGGGGGGGGGGGGGGGGGGGGGGGGGGGGAGGGAGGGTATGCTGGTGCTTGCTGCACGTACAGTAGGTTATTTTGTTATTATTGTGGTCAGAAGCATTTCTGGTGAGTAAGAGGGACAGAGTTCTTTAACATTCATTATCATTTCCTTTCCCCAAAAAACCTCATGTTCTAATCAGAGTTACTTCCCAGCAATGGTCAATGAACAATAATCATGATTAAATACTGTGATTTCTTTCTAACCCTGTGGTCTACTGCATACAGCTTAGTTTAGTTTATAGATACAGAATGGAAACAGGCCCTTCAGCCCTGCCGAGTCCGCAGTGACCAGCGATCCCCGCACATTAACACAAGCCTACACACACTAGGGACATTTTGGACTTATACAACGTGTACAAACCCAAGCCAATTAACCACATACCTGCACGTCTTTGGAATGTGGGAGGAAACTGAAGACCTTGGAGAAAATCCACGTGGTCATGGGGAGAACGTGCAAATTCTGTACAGACAGCACCTGTAGTCGAGATCGAACCCGGGTCTCTGGCGCTTCAAGCGTTGTAAGGCAACAACTCTACCACTGTGCCACTCAGCATAGCACCCCATTGTTATCTGAGCTGAGAACATCTACTGTAACAACACCAAACACTGATTGAACTGATGACCTTCCTAGTCTGTGATCCTTACCACCACTCCATGTGGTACATTATTGACTGAGCAATTAATTCATTCATACACAGATTGTTAATAAACTAACAAGTAGTGACCATTGTCAGCTAAGTACGTATCCTCTTGTTTCATGACAAAAAAAAGTCATCCTTCCAGCGATTTTAACCTTTTATTACTCTCTACATTGCAATATTTTGTAATTACATCTCTTCCAAAGGAAATCAGGACTTAGCAATGCTGGGCAAAGATAAAGCATGCCAGTTGGCAATCACTTTCGGCTGGCCCAGGACACCAAGCATGTTGGTGTTCTGCCAGCTGCTTAAAATTGAAAAATCTAAATCCTTACAACAGACAGGAGTTAGACCAGCCTGGTTATCAGCTCCCATTGCAGTTATGCCATACAATGTGTTGCAAAAGGATTGAAGGTTAGCTCGTGACTCTGCAATAAAAAGGTGAAATGACGCAGTAAAACAATGAAATAAGGTTACCAAGGTAGTTGCATGATTAGTAGGAGCTTTTTTATTCATTTAATTCTACATGTTAATAGTTTAGTTATATTCTTGACCTGAGCGTTTTATTTATCCACAGGACATGTAATCACTGGCGGCCAACATTTATTGCCAATCCTTAATTACGCTTGAGGTGGACAGAGAGTCACTGCTGTTGAATGGAAGTTTCTGCATTCAGACACAGCGACTGTGAAGGATCAGCATTAGGAGTGTAACTGTAGGTGGATCAGGTGTTGTGGCATTTTCCATATGTCTGCTGTCTTAGTCCTTCATGGTGGCAGCAGTCAATGAGTGGAAGGTGCTTTAGTTTAGTTTTGTTTCGTTTCATTTCATTTTGAGATACAGCGCGGAATCAGGCCCTTCGGCCCACCAAGTCCACGCCGACCAGTGATCCCCGCACACCAACACAATCCTACACTCTAGGGACAATTTACAATTATTCCAAGCCAATTAGCCGACAAACGTGTACGTCTTTGGAGTGTGGGAGGAAACCGGAGCTCCCGGAGAAAACCCACGCAGGTCACGGGGAGAACGTACAAACTCTGTACAAACAGCATCCGTAACCAGGGAACTGGGGTCAGTGATGCAGCAAACTCTACTGCTACATCACCGTTGAATAGTTCTTGAAGAGTTGTAGTACCATACGTTTGTTGACAAGTTACCAATCAATCCAGTTCCTCAGTATTTAGGATTTTAAGCCTAGGCTGTGTAATATAAGCTTCCTATTATTTAACCAATTTTACTGTGAAGTAAAAGGTTTCCGACAGCAGATTCAAGAGAAATATTATTGAAAATGCCTTTAAAGATAACGGAGAATCAGTCTGTAGAAATAAAGAACTGCAGATGCTGGTTAATACACAAAAGGACACAACATTGTGGAGTAACTTAGCTGGGCAGGCAGCGTCTTTGGAGAACAGGGACAGGTGATGTTTCATGTTCTTCAGATTGATTGTGGGGGGGGGGGGGGGGGAAGAAGAAAGCAGGAAAAGGGGAAAGGCACAACAAAGTATGACTGGTAAGCTGACACAGGCTAGGGCAATTGTTTGACATGCTATTGGTTGAAAGAAAGCCCAGCAGTAAGATACAGCATGAAAACAGGCCCTTTGGCCCATCTTGCCCACACCAACCAACTTGTCCCATCTACACTAATAATAATAATAATGGATGGGATTTATATAGCGCCTTTCTAATACTCAAGGCGCTTTACATCGCATTATTCATTCACTCCTCAGTCACACTCGGTGGTGGTAAGCTACATCTGTAGCCACAGCTGCCCTGGGGCCGACTGACGGAAGCGTGGCTGCCAATCTGCGCCTACGGCCCCTCCGACCACCACCAATCACTCACACACATTCACACACATTCACACACAGGCAAAGGTGGGTGAAGTGTCTTGCCCAAGGACACAACGACAGTACGCACTCCAAGCGGGATTCGAACCGGCTACCTTCCGGTTGCCAGCCGAGCACGTAGCCCATTGTGCCATCTGTCGTCCCACTAGTCCACGTTTGGTCCATATCCCTCTAACCCTGTCCTGTCCATGTACCCGTCTAACTATTTCTTAAACGTTGGCATAGTCCCTACCTCAACCACCTCCTCTGGCAGCTTGTTCAATACACCCACCACCCTTTGTGTAAAAAAGTTACCCATCAGATTCCTATTAAATATTTTCACCTTAAACCTATGTCATCTGCACCTCGATTGACCTACTCTGGACAAGAGACTCTGTGCATCATAGCATTTAATGCCTCCCACATTCTCCTCCTCCATCTACTGGGCATGAGTGGGGATTCCCATGTTGGTGAAAATGTACAGGCTTTATGTATGTCCTCCCATGGCCTTAAATTCATCTCTGGAACACCTAGACAACAAGGATTCCCACACGAGACTCATATTTAGTGATTATAGCTCTGCCTTTAACACCATAATCCCATCCAAGCTCCAAACTCCTGGACCAAGGATAGGTGACAACACTTTGTCCACAATAAATCTCCACACTGTTGCCCTGGAAGGATGTGTTCTCCGTCCCCTACTATATGTCCTATAAACTCACCATTGCACAGCCACACTTGGCTCTATCTCCAAATACAAGTTTGCAGATGACACCATTGTGGTGAGCCAAATCATTAACATGATGAGATGGAGTACAGGAAGGAGATAGAGTACTTAGTGACATGGTGTCAGGGCAATAACCTCTCCCTCAATGTGAGCAAGATGAAGGAATTAGTTATTGGCTTCAGGAAGAATGTTGGAGTACATGCCCCGAACATCACCAATGATACTGAAGTAGAAATGTTGAGAGCTTCAAGTTCCTTGTCTTAACATTATGTGTTGTGGACCGACCACATTGATGCAACAGTCAAGAAGGCACACCAATACACATCTACTTCCTGAGGAGACTGAGGTAATTCAGCATGTCTCCAGTGGCTCTTACAAAATTCTACAGATGCACTGTAGAAAGCATACGGTTATGATGCATCGCAGATTGGTTTGGTTGCATCACAACTCTACCCAAGGCTGCAAGAAATTGCAGAAAGTTGTAGAGGTAGGCAGACACTCACACAGACTAGACTTCCCACCATTGACTCCATCATCAAGTTCCCTCGGAAAAGCAGCCAACCTAATTAAAGACTTGTCCCACGCAATTTATTCCTTCTTTGCCATGCTCCGCTCCAGCAGAAGGTACAGAAGCCCGAAAGCGCGCACCACCAGACTCAGGAACACCTTCTCCACCATTATTATCAGGTTTCTGAACTGTCCTCCCATAAGCTAGGGCACAGTCCAATTCACCTCTACCACATTGTGGACCATAGACTTGGAACTAATGCACCACAATGCACTATAATGCTGAGAACTATGTTCTGCACTCTGTATCTTCCCCTTTGCTCAATCAATTGTACTTGAGGGTTTGACTTAATTGTATTTATGTATGGTATACCGGAACTGTTTGGATAGCATGCAAATCGATGCTTTTCAATGTACCTCCGTACAAGTGACAATAATAAACCTATACTTAAACCTAATCCTAAAGTAATTTGCCAAGAGGTAGCGGTGGCATGGTGGTGCAGCGGTAGAGTTGCTGCCTTACAGCACTTGCGGCGCCAATGACCCGGGTTCGATCCCGACTATGGGTGCTATCTGTATGGAGTTTGTACGTCTCCCCATGACCACGTGGGTTTTCTCAGAGATCTTTGGTTTCCTCCAACACTCCAAAGACGTACAGGTTTGTTGGGTTTATATACTTGGTATAAATGTAAATTGTCCTTAGTGTGTGTAGGCTTGTGTAATGTGCAGGGATCGCAGTTCAGCGTGAACTCTGTGGCCCAAAGGGCTTGTTTCTGCACTGTATCTCTAAAGTAAACTAAACTAAACTAAGTAGTCGTGGATTGAGCGACTATGCTGACAAACGAGTTAGAATTTTGTCCTAAAGAGTATAGACTATTTCCTCCATGGTGAAAAGCAACATCTAGGAGAGTTTAAAGAGAAGTGTGTGCAGGATCGAAACACAGGCCTTGAAGGGAGGACCGAATAAATTTACCAGTATACTATATGAACTCTGGAGCGAAGGAAATAGGCAACGTTTCGGGCCAAAACCCTTCTTCATTCCTTCGCTCCATAGATGCTGCTGCACCCGCTGAGTTTCTCCAGCATTTTTGTGTACCTTCGGTTTTCCAGCATCTGCAGTTTCTTCTTAAATACTATATGAACTCAATAGGTTGAATTCTGAGCAATGACTGTATGGAATTTAGATAATTAAGGTGCAACGTAGGTATCAATTTTCAATGTATTAAAGGAAATTGACATTCTAAAATATTTTACAGGAGTGGAAACAGATATAAATTTATACTTATCCGAAGAAGTAGATGTTAAGTTAGGTGGCCAATGTGCATAAATGCTCGATCAACGTACGACATACTCTAATTCAATGCAAAACATTACATAGACTATATTATTCAAAAACTAAAATAAATAAACTTTTCCCCAATGTCTCACCCATTTGTGATAAATGTCAGTCACAAGAAGCTAACATAGCGCACTCTTTTGTTTTTTGTATAAAAATCCAAAAATTCTGGAACGAAATATTTGAAATCTTCACAAAATTATTTAAAATAAAACTTGTACCAAAAGCAGAATGGATCATTTTTGGAATATCGGAAGGTAAACCCGAATTAAACATGTTTCAAAAGAACTTACTTGATTACGGGCTAATAATGGGAAAAAAGCTTATACTCAAATTTTGGAAAAATGCTCCAATACCAACAATAAAAATGTGGATTTCAAACATGTTCGAAACACTACACTTGGAAGAGATGAGACTCCTCCTAGCAGGCAAAGCAGACCACTTCCAAAAGACGTGGTCTGCATTTATGGAACTATTACAAGTATAAGGTGCAATAGTAATTTAAAATATAAATGGTACCAGGATCTGGTAACGGGGGGTATAAAATAAATTTAAATTAAAAAAAAATACGGTTGGTATATCCATTTTTGCGGAGTTTTGTGTTACAATAGAGCGATTGTTTTTCCTTTTTTTTCTTTTCTTTCTAGGGTCTAATTTCCTTTCTTTACTTCCCTCTCTAACTTCTTCCCTAAGGGGTTTTCTTTTCCCAACACTTTCCTGCACCTTCACGATTCTTGCTCACTTTCCTTACTTCTTTTATTTCTATCTTTTTTAAAGCTCGAAAAACGAAGTGGTACAACAAAATGTATTAAGATATAAGTGATGTGTATTATTGTAATTTACTGTACTTCTAATAAAAATAAAATTAAAAATAAAAAATAAATAAAAAGTTAGGTGGCCAAAAACAAGGTTTAAAAGACTGTTGTAAAATAATGGAGACAGAATGATGTCTCATTCAGAGCTTATTCAAGTTCTTATCTGATACTGGAATAATCATAATTAGGACCAAGAATTGAATATTGAGCTTGCATAAACAAGCAAGATTCAAACTCTAATTTGGACTCAAGAAAGTTCAGTCTGAAGAAGGGTCTCGACCCGAAACATCACCTATTCCTTTTCTCCAGAGATGCTGTCTGACCCGCTGAGTTACTCCAGCTTTTTGTGTCTATCTTCAGTTTAAACCAGCATCAGCAGTTCCTTCAGACTCAATAAAATAGTAAGATTAAACGAGAACTTACCAGTTTGAAGTTTGATCTGTATTTTATGAGGAGTTACGATGAGGGATTACGTGAAGAACCCGCTCAGTGCGCAGGCGCGGCATACTTCCAAGCAGCGGTGTGGAATCACAGATAGACACAGTTATTTGAAGTAAACATAGTAAAGATAAGGAGACATCAATTTATTAGTTTGATCCATATAATGAGGGTGGGAGCGGAGGGCACGTAATCCCTCATCGTAACTCCTCATAAAATACAGATCAAACTTCAAACTGGTAAGTTCTCGTTTAATCTTACTATTTTACTTCGGAGTCACGTGAGTGACTACGTGAAGACTTCAAAGCTCTGTGATTTCAAACCGTGTAACAGTTCATACTTCACTCGCTGCCGAAGTTATTCGAGGGAGGAAGTATGTTATCGTAATCAACCATGAATCTGTTTGTAAAAACAATAATGGTGTTATTAACAACAACAAGACCAATTGCTCCCCCGGGCTTAAATTATATATTTTTTGCAGATTCTTTTTCTGCAAACGATACAGGTTCTGTCAGTGGTTTGTTCTAAAAGTTTGGAACGTATACTCCCTAGACCACCCTGCAGTAGCCAGGATGTGGTCCATAGGCTCGTCCATCCTCTTAGTTACTGACGTGGAAGCTGTCCTGGTGGAATAAGATTTTATACACGTTAGTATTTACTCCAGCAACTCCCAGTACCTGCTTGAGCCACTAAAGATAGTTTAGCTCGTCACCCGACCATGAGGTTTCCTGTGGCTGACCCATAAGGCTTTTTCCTCTCCCTCGGTATTCCTTATTGTGTCGATCTCGAAGTGGGTCATGACACATAAAACGTGGTTCAGGTGGGTATGCCCGGAATTTCATGACTGGACCTGATGTTCCTGGTCTGTTCTGTTTGGCCAACCCTTGAATGGGCATGTGACACTATCTGGTGTTATAACCATGTTGTCCCATCGCAGTAGATGGGAGAGCTGGCTCTTTGTGTTGATGTAAGGCCACCAGCATGTCCATCTTCAGGGTAGGCTGTTCCAGGGTGAGTGACCTGGCTGGTGATCATCCCCCAAGGTATGTCAGGATTTCACTGACATCCCAATTTGGGTGTACCTATTTCTGGGGAATAGATTGATATACCTCTCCTGTATCTGATCACCAGTGAGCGGTACCCAAGTTGAGTAGGCTAACAGAACATGTCCTTCATTGTGGTGAAGACCTGCCAGGAGCTCCAGTACAGTTTTTGTTATCGTTGAATGTGTAATTCTTGTTTTGGAAAACAGTGTACCATTTCTTGATGCTCCTCAGGTATGTTCCCTAGGATATGCGACGGAATGCTGTCATCAGGTTGATAGTGCTGCTGATCCAAGCACAGCAATGGTCTTCCCAATTCTGCAATTCTTTTAATGACCATGTCGAGGATCACTGGGAACCATGCTTGTGGACTTGGTCCACTGTAATTTGCGTAGTACCCGACTGATGAAGCCGTAGTACCTATTGAAGAGGTAGAAGGAAAGGAAAACATAGAGATTAGGTTCCCCCCACCCCTCAATACGCGGGAATGTCTCCATTGCCGCTGCCTTGAGATTGGTTTCATGTGACGTAAGTTAGTACGTGGTGATTTAATTGGATATAAGGAATCGATATCTGGTGTCCATATTGCTTAGTAATTTCAGCAAATATTTTTGGTTTAAATGTATGTTTACAGTATTTAGCTCACCTGATAGGTGAGTTACTGATGGTCAAACATGTTTGACGACATACGGTTTCCAATTGTTAATAAATTGTCACCTAATATCGATGTTCTCCGCCCAAGTGGTTTGGTATATGGCACCACTGTGATGTTGTTATCTTATAAACGAACATGCAAATTTGGTGGATTACTGAGCAAATGCTTCACTAGAATTAAGTAAGTTAATATATAACATGTTTAAGTCAATTCATATTGGCATTAAGTATTACAAGCTCAGTAACACATCAGGACACATAAGATGTTACTCAAAACAGGTGGAAGTGTACAACCATAATCCTTCCGGCCGATAAATTCCATGATAGCACTACAGATTAATCAATTTGCCCCCATATTACAGGTATGGAGATAGTTTTGAACACTAGTATCTCAGCTCATAGGAAAGGTACAAAGTTCAGTAGCTGGTAATGCTGCTATATCCCAATTACTTTGCCACGTAGTTGATTGGTGGTTAATGCACCATGACTGATAGTCTTAATGAATACCAGATAACAAAGTTGTGGATGGTCAACGTAAATATCTGGATATATATTTTGTGCACCGTTCCCAGAGGCACTGCAATACTGGGTCGATGCGTGGAGTGGACGGAGCAAGCCCCTATTCCATCTCCCTGTTCCAAATTTCAATTTAATATATGGTCCCTAGATAAGGGACGTATCAGATTATTAAACTGATAAGAACAGATACTACACTTGATCTTAGCCAAAAGGCCGAGAAGCGATGCAGCTAAAGCTGTATCCAAGGATAGTTTGTCGTTAATATATAGACATGCCATGACGGAATGTTTCTAAGTGTCAGGGCTAGTTGATTCTGGATAACTTTGACTTAAATGCCGCAACGCTCATCATGGTTACTCCATCCAGGTAATTGCGGTATATCCGAAACTTATATGAGAAGGTACTGAATAGTGTGCATCTTCAAGATCGATGTCTACCATAAAGTATCCTTGGATCCATGGTAGTAGTTACAAATCCCATGAATGGGTATACCTGGTGAAATACTCAAGTGGTTTATCAACGATGGTGCGACATTCACCATCGTGGGAGGGTAGACCCCTTGGGGTGCTTGCTGAATTGGTGGCAAGATATTAATTCTATTCCCCTTGTATTTATTTTTTGGTATATAACTACCAAGAGTGATAGCTTCCTAACCAGGCGTGATTCACCCACCCCTTGTTAGTACAACCCTTAACCTTTATGTGATGGTAGGAACCATACTTATCTGTCTTCATTGTTGTTTTCTTCGGTTTCTGGTTCCTTGTTCTTGTAGGGACGATGTTTGTTGGGGGGTGGCGCATTTTCCCTGGGGCCTGCTCTGGGCCGTGGCCTAAAATGCTACGGGTTTGGCATGCAGGCCCCGAGCTTTCACCAGTACCATGAGTAGACGCACCTGGTGGACATGTAGAGGTACTGCTGTCTGGTTTAGTGTGGTGCTCATTCCAGACTCTGCCCTCTTGTGCCGAATAGTTTGAACACTTCGTCCAGTTTTTTAGGACTGGTTTGGTAAGTGCCAGGTAGCAGGATCTGTGCTTGTGAGGTCGGCGTTCTCATAGTCCTGTTAATTTCATAGATTGAGGGCAGGTTTGTGAGTTCATTTGAGAAGTTATGAGGTATACCGTTGAACAGTAGGGTCAGGTGTTTTGCCATACTACCCTGCCCTTCTGGAATGAGCAGGTGGACATGATAGCCGACGTCAGGGTACCAAATGCATTTTTTAAATATTTAGGTTAAATGCGCTGCTCAATGTATCCCCCAATAATGGCGGGCACTTTGAGTAAATGCAATTTAGGGGAGGCGTGATAAAACCAACGCCTCATGGCTACCTGTCTTGGAGAGGTTTTTGGAAAAGACAGGTAGTAAGCTGGCCATCAGTTGAGACTGAAAAGCCATCTCGCTAGTGGTGGAGCCACATAGCGGCCACACCCATCAGCTCTTCCTGATCCTGTACCTCAAGCATACTCCCGATTTTGTTCAGCCAGTGACCCCTCTTCATGACCAGCCCAGCCACTGGTCACCCCAAAGCTAACCACACTAAGGAGGAAGCGATGGGCAGTGCCTAGGCACTGTGGAGGGTATGCCTGAACCCTCCAGCGAGACTGCCCCTCACGTAGCGTGTCTCGCAGGAGCTCCTGCTCCAGGAGCCGCTCCAGCGGCTCAGGCGGCTGTCTCTCTCCCATGCGAGTGGAGAGACGTCCCCTCAGACAAGTCGGAAGCCACCGGCCGGATGCCTCTTCGGATGGCTGAACATCCAGCCCGCTGCTCAGGCACTAGCGGGACTGGCCTCGGCGCGGTGATGGGGATAGCGGAGCGCCCGGTAAATGTTCCTACCGCCTTCTTCTGGAGCTTTTGTGCCTTGTAGAAGCGAGAGCGCCCCTCAAGCAGCGCGTCTCGCAGGCACCTGCTCTGTGAACCGCTCCAGCGGCTCAGGCGGCTCTCTCTCCCCCCGTGCGGGTGGAGAGACGTCCCGTCCCAAATCGGGAACACCTGCCGGATGCCTCTCGGGTGGCTATACATCCAGCCCGCTATCGGGCTGGGCTCGGCACGGTGTCGGGGAATTACGGAACACCGGGTCGCTCCTACCGCCTGTTGCTGCCCCCCTTCCCCCCCGATGGAAAACGTTCCTCCTCGAACGGGGGACAGTTTTGTTCCAGAGCCTTTTTCTCTGCCTGTAAAACACAAGCAGAAAAAGGGGCTCCCCTGTAAAAGAAACCCGACCTCAGGATACTCACCTGACGGTCCGTTTCATCTGTTGCGGGAGCGCCTAACTCCCGCTGCCGCTGTTGCACTGCTGGCGTAATTGCCGCGCCTGCGCACTGAGCGGGTTCTTCACGTAGTCACTCACGTGACTCCGAAGTAAAATGATTGCTCTACCAAATTAAATGTTACCTCCAATTCTGGGAAATTTTAAAGTAATACTTTTTAATTAAATAACAGTCTGATTATTAACCAGATCTTTCCTGGTCCGAGAACACTAATGCAATAATCAAGAAAGCTCATCAGCGCCTCTACTTCCTGAGAAGATTACGGAGAGTCGATTTGTCAAGGAAGACTCTCTCTAACTTCTACAGGTGCACAGTAGAGAGCATGCTGACCGGTTGCATCGTGGCTTGGTTCGGCAATTTGAGCGCCCTGGAGAGGAAAAGACTACAAAAAGTAGTAAACACTGCCCAGTCCATCATCGGCTCTGACCTTCCTTCCATCAAGGGGATTTATCGCAGTCACTGCCTCAAAAAGGCTGGCAGTATCATCAAAGACCCACACCATCCTGGCCATACACTCATCTCCCTGCTACTTTCAGGTCGAAGGTACAGGAGCCTGAAGACTGCAACAACCAGGTTCAGGAATAGCTACTTCCCCACAGCCATCAGGCTATTAAACCTGGCTCGGACAAAACTCTGATTATTATGAACCCATTTTCTGTTATTTACACTTTATCAGTTTATTTATATCATGGTATATATTTATATCATGGTATATGGACACACTGATCTGTTTTGTAGTAAATGCCTACTATGTTCTGTGTGCTGAAGCAAAGCAAGAATTTCATTGTCCTATACAGGGACACATGACAATAAACTCACTTGAACTTGAACTTGAACTGCAACTGAAGTTGACAATATACTACAAATCAACCCTTACCAAACAAACTACATTTTGATTAGTTGTGAAGTTGTGAACATTGCCCAGTCCATCACAGATTCTGACCTCCCCACCATCGAAGGGATTCACAGGAGTTGCTGCCTCAAGAATGCAGCCAACATCATCTGAGACCCACACCACCCTGGCCACACACGCATTTCACCCCTGCTATCGGGAAGAAGGCACTGGAGCCTGAAAACTGTAACATACTGGTTCCCTCCAGCCATCAGGCAATTAAACACTACAACCTCAAATAAGCCCTGAACTACATAGGCTTTTATATATATCTGCAATTTTTTTTCTCACTCGTTAATTATATTATATATATATATATATATATGCAAATTTTTTTTCTCACTCGTTCATTATATTGTTTACAATGTACTATGTTTACACATTCTGTTGTGCTGCTACTAGTAAGAATTTCATTGTTCTATCTGGAACATCTATATAATTAATAGTCTCATCTTGACCACTTCCTGTCTGCGCTGTATATTGATTTTAGAAACTGCAATGGCAATGGAAATGAAATGAAAATGCAATGAGCTGTTTGGCTTGGCCTCCCCTGTGCTTGAAACTGCAATGGCAACAGAAATGAAATGAAAATGCAATGAGCTGTTTGGCTTGGCCTGCCCTGTGCTTGAAACTGCAATGGAAATGGAAATGAAATGAAAATGCAATAAGTTGTTTGGCCTGCCCTGTGCATGAAATTGAAATGGAAATGAAATGAGTTGTTTGGCCTGCCCGAAACGACTAATTTTGGCCCACAGACCCATATTAGCTGAGAAACCAGTCCCTTGTGCCCAAAATGTTCGTATTAGCCCAGGAGGAGCATTTTGGCTCAAAAGGCTCCTGCCAGGCCAGGAAAAGTCCAGAAAAAAGTGCCTTTCACTGAGATTTCAATCAGATTTATTTTTTAAAGAGAGCCCCTTTGGACCATCAGGCTTGTATTAGCCCAGGAGTCCCTTCGGCCCATCAGTAAGCATTCCCCCTGCAAGTATTAAACCTCACCCCAGTATTTTTCTCCCTCCCTTCATTGGCTCCTTGTGAGATCCAGGCCAGGATAGACTTTCCTCCTTCATTGCTGTGATCCGCAGAAAAATATGAAAAATGTCCAAAATTATTTCTCCACCCTCTCCCCCTTCTCTCACAGAGACTCTCACCTGTTTTGGGCAGAATTTCTGGCAATTTCTGAGCTGTCAGCCCACCAGGCCTGAGTGACTGAGCTGCCAGCCCACCAGGCCTGAGTGACTGAGCTGCCAGCCCAAGAATCCATTCAGCCCACAATGTTCATACTAGCCCTCTAGAAACCAGTCCCTTCGGCCCACAACACCCATACTAGCGCTCCAGAACACCCCCCCCCACTGGCCACCAATATTGGAATTGATGGAGAGATGGAATATCGCGTTGGGGGACCAACCCTCCCCTGTGGACATAGGACCCAACGGGTCCCACTTAGTCTGGTCTGACAATAAAACACTCTTGACTCTTGATAATCATATGACAGCGTTGGTCTCTTCAAACACTTTCACAATGAATATTGGAAGAGAACTTTGGAGGTTGAGCATAGGAATAGCAGGAATGCAATTGCTAATCTGGAGTATACTTCCTAAAATGGTGAAAGGAGGAAAATAACAGTGCAGCATTTAACCAATAGTACTTATAAACTCTGATTACCAAAATGGTATTTGAAAATTAATACAGCACAAAGCCTGTCATAGATACAACTAATTGGATACAAACTGTATGGTTTCATTCAGTTTGTGTTAACACGGGATAACAATGATTTGCCACGTGTAATCCCTATGCTCAGCTCCGCTGTATTATTTTTGTGTGGCACACTGTTTGCTTGCTCAAAATAATGGGAGGTGGACTTTCAGACGATCACAATACTGTCATAGCAGGCCACGGGGGTGTCCAGCGAGCTCGTACCTGAAGTCTTGTAGCTTGGTGATGCAAATCCTTATGTGATTCTGTTTTTAGGATTTAATCTTCATTCATCACCGTTGAAAACATTAGCGACGTAGTGGTGCTGGTTTCCAACGGACGCACCACACATCTCTGTCCTCCAGTTCCTGCCGACTTCCGCCGCTGGAAGTATAGGATTTTGATGTGTGTGCTTCATCACCATTCCTTACAATGCTATGTACGACAGTGATCGCAACTTCTACTGAACTGTGGATGGCCGTTGGCTCGTTAGAAGCTCATCCGCCCTTTGACAAGGCATGTTTTTGGTCCTGCTGGGGGTCCACAGCCCCCTCCTCGCCTGGCAAACCAGATGGGGGAGACGGTTTAGTCGCCGACTATCCGACCATGGAACAGGCAGCACGGGATTACATGGCACCCGTGGCGGGGGGATCTCCCCCCAACCTGACCTGTTTACACTTGCTGCAAGACAAATACACACAGTCATTTGTTTGTTCTGAGAGAAATCAAAATCTGAATTAAGAAGAGACTCAATATCATTAATAATATTTTGTGGAGTTATGGAGAAGACAAAAGCAATATTTATGGTATTATTTTGCTGGATACCTATGTTGGTGATGCATACATAAAATTACAGTGTGTGAGTCACACATTATAGATTAGTAAAAATGTTTCAAATAGCAACATTTTGTTTCACTAAACTGATAAGGTGCATATTTAATATAATCATTGTATAACCCTATTTAACTTCTTCATTAAGTTCAATGTTAAAAAAAAGGAATATTTTGCAAAATGTCTAATTTCATTTTTAGTACACAAAGATTTTGTTTCTCCGGCGTTGAACTACTTGTTACGGCAGTGCAGGAAGGCAATTTTCACAAGACCGTACTTTGTTTTTAATGACTACTAAAGCACCACAAAGGAATTTTGAAAAAACTCAATAACAATTCAGCTACCAAACAAAATGAAAACTCCTTGTCAAAGATTTTTCAATGCCCTTGATGCAATCCTTTCAATTCTATGATGCAATCTCAGGTTAATCTTTACAAATATCGTTACTTTAAATCCACTGAATTGTTGTTTGCAGTTGTAGCTATTGAAATTTTATTGTTCGAAGAAACCCCAAGTTTGTAACCATGCACAGCAGAATAACCCTCAAGAAGACTGTGTAATAAAAATGACTATTTCCGGCACGGTGGCACAGCGGTAGAGTTGCTGCCTTACAGCGCTTGCAGCGCAGGAGACCCAGATTCGATCCCGATTACGGGTGCTTTCTGTACCGAGTTTGTACGTTCTCCCCGTGACCGCGCGGGTTTTCTCCGAGATCGTCGTTATCCTCCCACCCTCCAAAGATGTGCAGGTATGTAGGTAATTTGGCTTGGTAAATGTAAACATTGTCCTTAGTGTGCATGGGATAGTGTTAATATGCTGGGATCACTGGTCGGTGCGGTCTCAGTGGGCCGAAGGACATGTTTCCGCACTGTATCTCGAAACTAAACTAAACTAAACTAGACTGTTGTTGTTCCAACTGATGTTGCTAATATTCTGTGATGAGGAACTAAACCTGGAATTGCTGACATCTATGTTAGAATGATAGCAGATCTATCACTGAAACAAGATGTCCCAGACCCCACCTGTCTCGGATCCAGAGTGGCCTCTTCAGGAAAATGCTGCAAATGATTTATTTCAAGGAGAGGCCCTTGAATGTAGATTCCATGTGGATAACTCATCTGGTTATTTGTCTATATTCCTTCCAAGTGCAATTTGAAAGTAAAATCAATGAAGGTCGCTGTACCTATCGTGGATAGATAGGTAGATGCTGCTCATATTTAAACGTGCTACATGGATTAAACAGAATATAGAACAGGACATCAAGAATGTTTTTTTTTCCCCAAACCAGTGAAATATACATTCATTAGTTGCGAAATAAATCAGACTGAGGATCTGTGTTGCCGACCGGAACCGGCCCTGCCTGCCTGCCTGCCTGCCCGGCGTGGAAAGAGTAGGACGGAGGGCCGGTGCGCAGACCGGCTGCGGGAGGGAGAGAGTGCATTGCATTGACAGGGGAGTGGGCCACTGGAGGCCCTGCAGCAGCCTGGGGCTTGGCTGGACCGGACGCCACTCCAAGAGGCCGAGCATGTGGACCGCACGCGGCCTACAGCGATGGAGCAGTGGTGGAGGACACCACGGCTACGCATCGCCAGGCCGACCCTGCAACAGCGCCAGGGCAACAGACCTCCATGTTCAGATCAACATCCCGGCACTTACAACTGTGACTTGAAAATGGCACCAAACTGTCGACTGTATACTGTCTCAGGGTATTACTGCTATGAACTTGTACTGTATCTCAGATGCTGATCTGAGATGTATCTAATGTATAGTGTACGAAAGAATTACAGATGCTGGTTTACACCAAAATGCTGGAGTGACTCAGCAGGACAGAGGGAGAGAAGGAATGGGTGACATTTCGGGTGGAGACCCTTCTTCACCATCAAGTATAGTGATACTTGTACTGAACTGTATACACAAATGAATTTCACTGGACCTGGGTACATGTGGCAAATAAAGTGCCATACCATACCATTGGTATGCACAAGAAAATCCTCTACCACACATGTTATATGCAGCAGAACCAGGCTGACAAATCCACCTAATAGAACTGTGGGGCTCCTGTGAGTATTATGTATAAATTAAGCAATTTGCATGGAGGCAATAGTTCTGCAGAGAATGCCAGCTAGTTGCAGTACACCTGGCAGTGAATTTCAGGAGTCTACATGTCCGTGCATTGCTATGTAGGAGTATGTTGTACACCGGTGCTTGGTGCTATTGCATCTGGCCCACTGCTCCTTCCCTGGACTCACCACTAACTTCCTCCTCAACTTACTGAGTGGACAACAAGTTAAATGCATTTAGATTTTAGATATATTTGAATCGTGATTTTTTTTTTTTAAAGTCAATTGATTTTCCAAATGGCTGGGATTGAAGAGTTTTAGGGAAGGCTCTGATGCAACGCGATGCAGGAGGACATCAGGGTCGATCATGTCTGGAGGGTCAGACCCTGCTCCATGCACCAACACACTGCTCTGGCCTGCAGAATGGACACCTAGGCAAGGTCTCAGTGTCAGGTCTGAACCCTATCTAACAGCACTGCGACTGTGCCTCTACCAACAGTTCTAGGTGGTACTTGACCATCAATAACATAACAATGCAATTTAAATCAGGGTGTTAAATGCTGGCCTTGCTAGCAATACCTGTAACTGATGAATGAACTGGAATTGGGTTTAAACAAGAACGCGAGAGCTAACATTCAGCAACCCTTGAATTTCAGCTGAAACTTTCTAATGGAAAAGTTGTACATCCTGCAGAACATCACAATCCAAGTTCCTCAGAATACCACACGGAGCCATTCCTGTTCATTTTGCCTCCAGTATTCCTACAGAGAACCACCAGTTTAGGGCGGCATGGTGGCGCAGCAGTACAGTTGGTGCCTTACAGCACTTGCAGTGTCAGAGACCCGGGTTTGATCCTGACTACGGGTGCTGTCCGTACGGAGTTTGTACATTCTCCCCGTGACCGCGTGGGTTTTCTCCGAGATCTTCGATCTCCTCCCACACTCCAAAGACGTAAAGGTTTGTAGGTTAATTGGCTTGTTATAAATGTAAAATTGTCCCTAGTGTGTGTAAGATAGTGTTAGCGTGCAAGGATCGCTGGTCGGCGTGGACTCAGTGGGCCGAAGGGCCTATTTCCATGCTTTATCTCTAAACCAGTTAGCTACAACTTGTTGCAGACTTACACACATTAACGTGGTGGAACGGAATGGATTATAGAAACATAGATACGTAGAAACATAGCAAATAGGTGCAGGAGTAGGCCCTTCAGCCCTTCGAGCCTGTACCATTCATCGAAAATCAGTACCCCGTTCCTGCTTTTTCCCCATATCCCTTGATTCCATTAGCTCTAAGAGCTACATCTAACTCTCCCTCGAATACATCCAGTGAATTGGCCTCCATTGCCTTCTGAGGCAGAGAATTCCCCAGATTCACAACTCTCTAGGTGAAAATGTTTTTCCTCATCTCAGTCCTAAATGGCCTACCCCTTATTTGTAAACTGTGACCCCTGGTCCTGGACTCCCCCAACATGGGGAACATGTGTCCTGCATCCAGCCTGTCCAATCCCGTAAGAATTTTATATGTCAGATGTCAGTGGTGGTAAATCTGATCTTCCACTCCACCACTGGAGTCCACACCAAGGCCACTAATCACGCTAAGCCAAACTTCACTTGTACCTGCTCCCTCAGCTCCACACAAGCCATGGCTGTTGTATCTAGCATGACCCACTCATTCAAAAGGGATGGCAAGCTAAGCAGTTTGATTTTGCTCCAGTTTAATTAATAGGAATGTATTTAATTCATTTATACAAGGTAAATGCATAGCTAAGTAAGTATAATTCTGTATCTGTACACTGTGTATGGCTCGATTGTAATCATGTATTGTCTTTTCGCTGATTGGATAGCACGTAACAAAAACCTTTTCACTGTACCTCGGTACACGTGAAAATAAACTAAATTAAACTAAACTTAATAAAACTAGTCCTTTGTAATTCAAAAAACGATCTACATTTTTTGAAGATAGACAAAAAAAAGTTGGAGTAACTCAGTGGGCCAGACAGCATCGCTGGGTCAGATATTGTCTGACCCGCTGGATTACTCCAGCTTTTTGTGTCTATCTTCGGTTTAAATTTCTTTCCTATACAACTCCTCTATATTTTTTGAAGTGTGTAAATCCACATCTGTTTCTAAGTGTTGAAAATTGCAAGAACATTTAGGAGACTATGGCATGGGCTCCAATGACATTGATAGTTGGGGAAGGGGGGGGGGGGGGGGAGGGGTCTGTGGGCAGAGCTTCATGTCCCACTGCCCGAGACCCAGCAGCCACATGTTGACCTTTCCACCTGCAAACTGACTATGACAATATTGGCTGCACCGTCAGATATATAGTGAGGCCACGGGTGTTCCCTGGGAGGCAAGGATGAGCTACAGGCCCCAGGTCCCATGCGATCCAGTCCATCGGATGGTGACCCAAAGATCAGCTTGGGCAAAAAAGTATTGAAGGTGGTCTTAATGGAAAGGGTGGAGATAAGTAGGCAGAAGAGCTTAGAACGGCCCAATATGGCCCTAATGGCCCAAAGAAGCAAAGTCACAACAAACTAATGTAGAGGCACAGTGACAGGTGTTAGACAAACAGAGAGTTTGGAGCAGAGGAAATTCAGAGATGCATAAGATCATGAGGGGAGGGATTTAATGACCACCATTGTGTGCCTTAATTTGGAGGTGCAATACGACAGTAACCAAGGCAGGCCAGTAGAACTTGACAAGATAGAGATTACAGGCAACATGTGTTCATTGTGTTGAGAACTACAGAGGGAGCAGGACATGATGCCAAAGTGAACAAAAATTAAGTGGCTGAGAAGGAGGAACCATGAATTTGGAGGGATGATTCAGTGTCAGCAGGATAGGCAGGCATATGTAGTGATGATGATACACTTAATAGCTACTGAGGCCCATTGCCTCCTCTGACCCCTCATACCCACCCGTACAGCTGGGGTTGTCTCAGTGGCACGATGTTAACCAGATTATAAGTAGCTGAAATGTTGTTTTCTTCACTTAGCAATTCGCCCCGTCGTTACTATATACTGTAGAAGGGAGGACATTTCCTATCCCCTTCCGAAAACCATCCATCGACTTCAGTGGAACTGAATTTGGAAAGTGGTGTAACACCCCCGAAAGTGGTGTAACATCACATAACACCCCCGATGGGAATGAATTTCAAGACACACATAATGTCAGTGGGAGGGTAGGCAAAAATGCTGGAGAAACTCTGCGGGTGAGGCAGCATCTATGGAGCGAAGGAAATAGGCAAAGTTTTGGGTCGAAACCCTTTTTCAGACTGATGTGAGTTTGGGGGAGGGGGGCGGGAAGAAGAAAGGAAGAGGTGGAGCCAGTGGGCTGAGGAAGAGCTGAGAAGGGGAGGAGACAGTAGGGACTACCTGAAATTAGAGAAGTCGATGTTCATATCGCTGGGGTGCAGACTGCCCAAGCGAAATATGAGGTGCTGCTCCTCCAATTTATGGTGGGCCTCACTCTGGCCATGGAGGAGGCCCAGGCCAGAAAGTTCAGATTCGGAATGGGAGGGGGAGTTGAAGTGCAGAGCCACCGGGAGATCAGGTTGGTTATTGCAGACAGAGCGGAGGTGTTCGGCGAAGCGATCGCCAAGCCTACGCTTGGTCACACCGATGTAGAGCAGCTGACATCTAGAGCAGCGGGTGTAATAGATGAGTTTGGAGGAGGTGCAGGTGAACCTCTACCGCACCTGGAAAGACTGCTTGGGGCCTTGAATGGAGTCAAGGGGGGAGGTATAGTGACAAGTGTAGCATTTCCTGCGGTTGCAAGGGAAAATGCCCGGAGAGGGGGTGGTATGAGTGGGAAGGGACAAATTGACCAGGGAGATGTCAGTGAGGGACTAGTTTAAGACTCAGTCAGCAGCAAATGTCAGTGAGAGACTAGTTTAACCTTCAGTTAGCGGCAAAACAGCACAAGTTCATAAGCGATAGCAGCGGAATTAGGCCATTCGGCCCATCAAGTCTATGCCATTCAATCATGTCTGATCTATCATTCCCTCCTAACCCCATTTTCCCGCCTTCTCCCCATAATCCCCGACACCTGCATTAATCAATAATCTATCTCTCTCTGCCTTAAAAATATCCATTAATATCATTGATCCAGGTTACAAAGCTAGCTTTTATACCAAGGAAATGGCAAATCAGCAAACGGTTAATGCATTAATAAAACAGTTTGGCCATATTATTGTTATTATCAGCATCAAGTGAGTGCCTGAAATGTTTCCCTTTTATGTCCGAGTGCCTTTTAAAATGTAAAATCCAATTCCCGCTACATTGACACAATATGGTTCAGCTAATTGCGGGACAAGACTTGTGTCCACTCCACCAAATTATATATTATATTATTTTAACCTTCCCTTTGAAATGTGTTCCGTACATTTCAGTGGAAATATTTTTTCACTTGAGCTGTGCTATAAATAAATAAATTGGATTTTTCTTTGCAGAATTTCATTGTTCTTCAATTTAATCTTGGAGCACTGGGGGGGGGGGGGAAACCAGGGCATATTTTTCAAGAACTTATCAAATTGCGACAACAGATACAGAAAATGATTTTCAGCCGAGAGAAAACTTTAATCAATCACTGCCTTTACAGCTTTCTAGAAAACAGCAGTTAAATAATAGAGATGGCAGAATGCTTGAATCTGGCAGGTTCCTTTAACAGGCACTCACTGTCCATTCAATTGGACAGTAACGGCAGCACAGTGGCGCAGCGGTAGAGTTAAGGGCGTCCCACTATACAAGTTTACCCAAGAGCTCTCCCGAGTTTAAAAAAAAATCAAACTGTTGGTGAGTACGTAGAACGTACGTAGCGAGTACGTCAGAGCTCGGGATGTCTCTTAGCGGCTCGTAACGCAAACGGCAGGTACTCGGGAAACGCGGTAAGCTCGTGAAGTTTTTTCAACATGGTGAAAAATGTCCACGAGAGCCCCGAGTACCCACGAGCGGCTATTACCGTAATTCTCTGAGTTCGAATCAGGGAAAACACTTGAATTACCTCGTACAGTGGGACAGGCCCTTTACTGCTTTACAGCGCTTACAGCTCCAAAGACCCGGGTTCGATCCCGACTACGGGTGAAATCTGTACGGAGTTTGTACAATCTCCCCGTGAGTTTTCTCAGAGATATTCGGTTTCCGCCCACACTCTCAAGACGTACAGGTATGTAGATTAATTGGCTTGGTATAAGTGTAAATTGTCCCGTGTGTGTGTGTGTGTGTGTGTGTGTAGGATAGTGTTAATGTGCGGGATGGCTGGTCGGTGCAGACTCAGTGGGCCGAAGGGCCTGTTTCCACACTGAATCTCTAAACTAAACTCCTTATTTAAATAGGGGAGATTGAATTATGGTTTGGTTATTTTCAGCCAGTAAGCATTCATCTCATCCCCATGATGTCCTTCCGTTGATCATGCCACACTAAATCAAACAATGAACAATACCGTCTATAGAGTACTTGGCTAAGATTAAACACACTAAAGATGGTGCAGCTACAGTGTCAAATATTATTTCAATTTAAAGCACTAATCAACTTTTGCCTGAGGTTTTCAATTCCACATCAGTAGTTTTAATGCCAGTGGAAGCACTATGAGGTTTATGTTGCATCTAACCTGTTACAGAGATAATTCTATATCGGCTCAAAAATATTCATTGAACAGAGATAATGGAGGGGAACAAAGTCCATGGCCATGATGGATTCTCCAATGGCTTTGTTTAGAGATACAGCATGGAAACAGGCCCTTCGGCCCACCAAGTCCATGCCGACCATCGATCACCTCTTCACATTAGTTCTGCGTTATCCCACTTTCTCATCCGCTCCATAAAAATTAGGGATAATTTACAGAGGCCGCACGTCTTTGGAATGTGGGAGGAAACCGGAGCGCCCAGAGGAAATCCAAGCTTGCACAGAGAGAATGTGCTAGCTCCACACAGGCAGCACCTGAAGTCAGGATTGAATCTGGGTCTCTGGCGCTGTGAGGCAGCAGCTCAACCAACAGCACCAGCCTGCTGTGGAAGCAGAGAATCAGATGACAGAAAAGGATAAACTTGTTTGCAATTCCAGGATTGCGCAGTGGCAAGAGCAGAGAGAAGGCAATTGAGATTCCGTCTAACCGTAACTGCCCCCGACATACATTACCTAACATTGCATGTTACAGTATCTGCAGGGATCCCTTGCAACAGATAGCAAAGCACAGCATCTGAATGTCTGCTGACCCTAATCATATGTGTGCAGCCCTACACAGTAATTGCAGGTTAGCAACTCCTTGCTTGTAAATGTAGGTTGAAGGGTACCAGCAGGCAGCCAGGATCCGCTTTGCTGCAGCCTAACCTGCCTGTTATTCTTACAACGATCATCCTTTTCAAGAAATCACACATAAGGGAAGACTCCCACCGAGGGGCCCACTTACTGATGTGTACGAAGGAACTGCAGATGCTGGTTTAAACCCAAGGCAGGCACAAAAATGCTGGAGTAACTCAGCAGGACAGGCAGCACCTCCAGAGAGAAGGAATGGGTGACGTTTCGGGGCGAGACACTTCTTCAGACTTTGAATGTCACGGATGCACACAGAACATTTGAAACAATCCGAGCTTCATTTTAGAACACAATAAGCATGATTGGAAGTTTCAAGAACAACCTCAAAACTGACTGAAAGGACTCAAAGACAAGTCACGAGAAAGAATAGAGGGCACGATAAGAAGAAATGACTCATCATGATTTCTGTTGAATTTGTGCAGCCTTGTTGATGCCATGTTCAGCATGAGCATTAGCTGCAAACATTTAAATTGCTCAAAGCGATGCACCCATGGCAGTGACAGCTGGTTTCAGATGCAGTTTATATGAGAATGTCATAGAAATATGCAGCAAGGAAACAGGCCCTTCTGCCCATTAGGTCTGTGACAACGCTGGGCACAAAAAGCTGGAGTAACTTCGCCTGTTGAACCTTTGAACTTTTATTGAATTTTTTCTTTTTTATCCCCCGTTAGGTACAGTGTTTACATATTCCGTTGTGCTGCAGCAAGTAAGAATTTCATTGTCCCGACTGGGACAAATGGCAATAAAACACTCTTGACTCTTGGGGCAGGCAGCATCTCTGGAGAGAAGGACTAGGTGACGTTTCGGGTCAAGATCCTTCGTCTGGGCCAACGGGGTGGAAGGTTGCAACCTTCACGTGGTCGACGAATGCAATCAACTCGGCGTGCACAATCAAATAAGATCAAATAGAACAAGTTGCCCTACAACTTTAGGCTGTGCACGCCATACGCAAGAAGAAGTCTGTGCCAACCATCAACATTTACACTAATCCTACACCGACTTGTTTTTCAATTCGCCCCTCATTATCGTTAACTCTTGCTGATTTCCATCAGTTCCATGTACCTATCTAAATGTTTGTTAAACGTTGCAATAGTACCTGCCTCAACTAACTCCTCCGGCAGCTCGTTCCATTCACCTACCACCCTTTGTGTGAAAATGTTACCCTTAAGGTTCCTATTAAAATTCTTTCCCCCTTCATTTAAAAATAATTATTATTCGTGCACTTTCCCTGGAGGAAATAAGAAGAGGTGCTTTTATCATAAATGTGCATTTATCCACTTTGGTGGCATGAACGGGACGACAGATTATTATCAGAATGGTGTCAGGTTAGGAAAAGGGAAAGTACAACAAGACCTGGGTGTCCTTGTACATCAGTCACAGAAAGTAAGCATGCAGGTACAGCAGGCAGCGAAGAAAGTTAATGGCATGTTGGCCTTCATAATGAGAGGAGTTGAGTATAAGAGCAAAGAGGTCCTTTGGCAGTTGTACAGGGCCCTGGTGAGACCACACCTGGAGGATTGTGTGCAGTTTTGGTCTCCTAATTTGAGGAAGGATATTCTTGCTATTGAGGGAGTGCAGCGTAGGTTCACCAGGTTAATTCTTGGGATGGTGGAACTGATATATGATGAAAGAATGGAGCGACTGGGCTTGTATTCACTGGAATTTAGAAGGATGAGAGGATATCTTATAGAAACATATAAAATTCTTAAGGGATTGGACATGCTAGATGCAGGAAAAATGTTCTCGATGTTGGGGGAGTCCAGAACCAGGGGCCATAGTTTAAGAATAAGGGGTAGGCCATTTAGGACTGAGATGAGGAAAAACGTTTTCACCCAGAGAATTGTGAATCTGTGGAATTCTCTGCCACAGAAGGCAGTGGAAGCCGATTCACTGGATGCATTCAAAAGAGAGTTAGATTTAGCTCTTAGGGCTAACGGAATCAAGGGATATGGGGAGACGGCAGGAACGGGTTACTGATTTTGGATGATCAGCCATGGTCACATTGAATGGCGGTGCTGGCTCGAAAGGCCGAATGGCCTACTCCTGCACCCATTGTCTATGTATCATGGGAATAAACAAATATGAACTCTCAGATGATGTTGGTCCTACGTGCTATTTGAACAGGTTTGGGATCTCTTCAACATGTTTTGGTGTGGCTGTGTAATAAGATAAAATACCACTGCTATAGGATCAGTCAGGAGAAGGATTCATTCACTGAACCATGAAACATGATCAGATTGGAGCAGTTCACCTTTCTCATTGTCAATGAGTAGAAATAAGTCACATTTTCTCCTGGCCTATTGCCAAGTAATTAAAGGTGGAACAGGAATTTTCTAGGATAGGTTGAAGCTTGCCACTTTCTCTCTTGCGTCTTAGACCTGAGATTGGGCTTGAGACCTGTTTGTGTTTAGGCAACAGCTGAAGGGACAGTCCTGACCATCCAATCTGTTGTAGCCCTTGTCCTATATTTCCCTCGCCCTTGAACAAATGCTTCCCTCCCCATAAGAAGACACACCAGACCCTTATCTCCACGAGAAGTGTACATCCATTCAAAGCAGGGTAGTTGCAGCAGGTAACTGTCAGGCAGACACTTCATTAGAGACAAAGGCAGAGCTTGAGAGCATGTTTGAAGTTTTGATTTGAAGATGTGCAGCATGCATCAGGATTTAGGAAGCTACCCGTGGTGGTCAGTCTGAAGAAGGGTCTCGACCTGAAAAGTCACCTATTACTTTTCTCCAGAGATGCTGTTTGGCCCACTGAGCTTCTCCAGCTTTTTGCGCCTATCTTCAGTTTAAACCAGCATCTGCAGTTCCTTACTACACACAGTGAGATCCAGTCAGACAAAGTTTGAATTCATAAGTGATAGGAGTAGAATTAGGCCATTCGGCCCATCGTCCACGCCATCATTCTTTAGTCAGAGGGTGGTGAATCTGTGGAATTCTTTGCCACAGAAGGCTGTGGAGGCCTAGTTAGTGGATATTCTGAAGGCAGAGATAGATAGATTCTTGATTAGTACGAGTGTCAGAGGTAATGGGGGAAGGCAGGAGAATGGGGGTTAGGAGGGAGAGATAGATCAGCTAGGATTGAATAGCAGAGTGGACTTGATGGGCTCAATGACCTAATTGCTCCTCTCACTTATGACCTTATGAACAGAAGTTGATCTGTGATACAATTCTGGCATCAATTCTTATGCTTTCCTCTGGAATGAAGCAGGGACCTAGTTTTCTGAATTAGAAGTAGGAAAGCCATAGTGATGAAATGATTTCAAAAAAACTGAATTTTGAAAGGTGAATCTTGGCTGATTCCTTGACATTTATGCAAACCTATATACACTCCAAGGTGATGGCTGTGCTGAATAAAACAAGCTATTTGTGATATTATATAAATATCAGAAGATGTACTGTATGTGCTGACTGGAGGATCAATACAGAAGCATTTCAATTTAACAAATTATGTTAGAAACATTTTCTGCTCAGTGAAAGAATTGCATTGCTAACATTTTTGATAACCAGAAGTAGAATTGATGCATGTCCGCTTCAAGCAAGTCTTGTCAAGTGCGGTTGAGTGGAGAATTATGTAAGGTATTCAAGTGGCATCGAAAATCAGGAATCTAGATTACACAGCTACACATTTGCCTCAGCTCAGGCCTTGACATATCATGGCTCAACATTTTCCACAGGAATGTCAATTCAGGGCCTGAAGATTAGGCTAAGTCCACGCATCACCTCACAAAACTTCCCAACTGAGCATCTTGACTATTTAGTACACCATGCTTAGACTGGTTGCTACTTAAATATCATCACTCACCCTTCTCTCAGCCTCGCTTCATGTGAAATGCATAAATCATACTTTAATTATCAAAAATATACATTTGGCTGGAAAAGGAATGTTGAGAATTGCATGTGTAGGAGGGAACAGCAGATGCTGGTTTAAATCGAAGGTAGACAAAATGCTGGAGTAACTCAGCAGGACAGGCAGCATCTCTGGAGAGAAGGCATGGGTGACGTTTCGGGTGGAGACCCTTCTTCACTATCAAGTATAGTGATATTTGTACTGGACTGTATACACAAAAGAATTTCACTGTACCTGGGTACATGTGGCAAATAAAGTGCCATACCATACCATTGGTATGCACAAGAAAATCCTCTACCACATGTTAACACGCAGCGGGATTGCACAGAACCAGGATCGAGACACTTTTACAGTCTGAATTACTTTGTCCTCAACACTCTGCTTTAGTGCAAAATTCGGAGAGCTTTAACTTCTGCGGCTTGCATCCTTGAAGGGGGAAAAAAATCACTTTGGCCTTTCCAGTAAATCGTGATTCCATCCAGGATTTAGGTGCCTCTTATCTACCTGGTATTTACATTGACCTCCACTTTGCTGACTTGTTCGGCTGTCTGCAGATCCTCAATGTTTGACATAGTGTATACTCCAGAGAGAGGGAACTGACCAGAGAACACACAAATGATGTCTGCTTCAACATTCCTTTGGGTCTGCTGGCTGCTCATTGCTGAGCGACTGTTTGAAACTACAGCGGTGCTGCTCGAATGAAGTCAGCATCCGTCTCTGACCACCTGCAAAATATGTATTTCAAAACGCTTCCAAGCACAAATCTGGTTGTCCAAGTTTTAACATTCACCAGACCTACGTTTTCCGTGATATTTTTAGTATCCTTCCTACTTTTCCAAAAATTTAGCTGGATGTATCAGGTTTGTTTATAAAACTACTGTTTCACACTTCACTTCCTTTTGAGTTTTATTGTCCAGACGCAATACCTGAGCAGAAAGCAACACAAATTGGCTGGTTGGCACAATCGGCTCTCAGCTTTTTGAGAACAGTAGTGTTTCAGGCTTAACACAATCAAGCAACTGATCGAGCTGGGCATCAAGCCCTTTTAAATCAACATAGTTTATATTCGACATAGCTGACTAGGACCATGAATAGGGAATGTGAAGGAAGGAACTGCAGATGCTGGTTTACACCGAAGATAGACACAAAATGCTCGAGTAACTCAGCGGGACGGGCAACATCTCTGGAGAGGGGGAAAAAAAAAAAAAGTGACGTTTCGGGTCAAGGCCCTTCTTGTGACTGAACAAGGGTCTCAACCCGAAATGTCACCCATTCGTTCTATCCAGAGATGCTGCCTGTCCCATAAATGGAGAAATGTATTTCATGTCTGCAACATGCATGCACTTTCCTCATTAATAATCAACGTTGATGCGTCAAATATGGAGAAAAATGGGGGAACATGGCAAATGGCCGAAGTTTTTACGTGGTTTATTCCATTCTCAGACACTCCCACATAGCTCCCTGTAGATTACACCCACCATTAAAGAATTGACCACCATCTTCAACAGTGTCACAAACATTTTCTCAGAAGATCTTCCTTCCTCAGCTTCCAGCCTTGTAGGGTGTCCCAGTCCCGTACAGCCCGCTTCTACATTTTGTCCAAGATTCTCAAGCTGAATGGTCCACACAGCCCATTGTTTCAGCCTGACCTGTCCCCCTCCCCCCGATATATTTATTTCTCCTTTACACCATCCCTCTGCCCTGGCCCACGGTCTTCCCACTTACATCCTCCACTCTTTGGATGCCCCTTTGCCACTTCTGATCCCTGGGCCCAATCACATGGATACACAATTGCCCTGCAACAGGAGGATGTGAGGAGACTCTGCTTCTTCCTTGAACAAAGGTTCAACAAGTACCACTCCACCAACGCACTCATTCAACTGGTTAAAGCTGTCCTAACATTTGAACTATTTTCCAGTCGCATCATCTCACTTTCACCTTCCACTCATTTCTAGCACAGCGACAACTGATTTGCTGCTGCTTTCTGCACTCGTACGCAACACAAAACGTTCATTCCATTTGTTGCCAATTTCCATCCTATTCTCACATTCACATGGTCCCACCCTGACACGCTCCTTCTCCTTCGGGACCACTCCACCTCCTTCTTAAGCCCCTGTCGCATGATGCGAGTTCACCCAAGAGCTCTCCCGAGTTTAAAAAAAAAACAAACTCGTGGTAATTACGTAGAATGTACGTAGGACCTCGTGGATGTCCCTTAGTGGCTCGTAATGCGAACGGCACTTACTCGGGAAACGCGGTAACTAACAGCAGGTACTCGGGAAACTCTTGGACATTTTTCACAGTAGTGAAAAAACTTCACGAGTTACCGCGATTCCCAAGTACCTGCCGTTAGCATTACGAGCCGCTACGGGACATCCGCGAGGTCCTATGTACCTGCTACGTGCATACCACGAGTTTGATTATTTTTTTTTTAACTCATGAGAGCTCTTGGGTGAACTCGTATCGTGGGCCAGGCCCTTTAGGGAATAACTGGCAGCAAACATGCATTTCTTTACCGGCCTATAGGCCATTTACTTCCGTCGACCTCACCTCCTGCATGGTCTCTCTTCCAATCTCCAAGTTCATACCTATGTTGCATTTGCTCCAGGTGCCGCTGAATCGTCCCCCACCCCATGAATCATGGTTTCTCCTCTCCCACAGTGAACTGCGTACGTGATCACATTTCATCTGTCTCCACCACCTCAGATCTCAGCCATTACCTGGATATCGGTAAGGAAATGCAGAATCTGGCCAAAGATCCAGCAGAATCTGTTACCACACTTCGAAATGACCAAAGTATGCAATGTTCCTGCTTTTGCAATTCCCTGCAACTTTTTTGATTTATTTCTTCCATTTTCATTTACTTTTCGCTCTAGATTTTCTATTTTCAATACAGAGTACGTTGCATTTTTTAGTCACCTGATCTCTTTTTTAATAATCAAAGATTTTTATCTTGACACACGTGACTGATGAAACATCACCTCAATTGCATAGGCACTGATCGATACTTTGTGGTATCTTGTTCATGGCAATTTGAAAGATATACGGTCATGATTTCATATCAAAAGATTGTTTCAAGTAGGCGCAGAGACCCCTACATGTATTGATTGATAAATATTGCTGCCTTTCAGTATTGACATTGTCGTAAACATAAGAACATGACAGATCTAACTAGGCCAGTCTTAATATAAATCCCTTGAAGTAGATAATGGGTACTTCTGTCATAAAACCACTTGATTCAATGTCATCTTGTGATCACCACATAATGAAATGGTTTTGCTTTGGGCAGAACTACAATTAGTGCCGCCCAGACATTCTGACTTGTTGGTATCAGATCACTGTTCCAATCTAATTTACCTAATTACTGCATGGCCTAGTTGTTCAACAGATTTGGAACAAATTGAGGTTTACAGTAGATTGATACTGTACCATGCTTAAAACAGAGGGGGTATTTATGACTGGTCCCAACCTGAAACATCATCTGTCCATTTTCCTCCACAAAGGCTGCGTGACCCATTCATAAGATCATAAGATCATAAGTGGTAGGAGCAGAATTAGGCCATAATGGGCCACCAAGTCTACTCAGCCCTGCAAATATGGCTGATCTATCTCTCCCTCCTATCTCCATTCTCCTGCCTTCTCCCCATAACCTCCGATACCCGTACTAATCAAGAATCTATCTATCTAACTCTGCCTTAAATATATCCATTGACGGCCTCCACAGCCTTCAGCGGCAAAGAATTCCAGATTCACCATCCTCTGACTAAATAAATTCCTCCTCATCTCCTCCCTAAAAGAACGGCCTTTTGAATTCCTCCTGCACTTTGTTTTTTGTCTGTCAAGGTTTATTTCAATATTTCTGGATATTTTCCTCATCATATGTCTCAGGTGATTTTGAAGCATCCATGCTGAACTTCTGTCTAGCTTAAAATGTCCAAGCCAATGTAGACTTAGGTTTATTATTATCACAAGTAGATGCCTTATGCCCCTGTCCCACTTAGGAAACCTGAACGGAAACCTCTGGAGGCTTTGCCCCCACTCAAGGTTTCCGTGCGGTTCCCGGAGGTTTTTGTCAGTCTCCCGACCTGCTTCCACTACCTGCAACCTCCAGCAACCACCTGCAACCTCCGGGAACCGCACGGAAACCTTGGGCGGGGTGCAAAGTCTCCCGAGGTTTCCGTTCAGGTTTCCTAAGTGGGACAGGGGCATTACAGTGCCAGTGAACCGGGTTCGATCCCGACTATGGGTGCTGCCTGTACGGAGTTTGTACATTCTCCCTATGACCGAGTGAGTTTTTTTCCGGGTGCTCCGGTTTCCTCCCACATGCCAAAGACGTACAGGTTTGTAAGTTAATTGGCTTTGGTAAAAATTGTAAAATTGTCCCTGCGTAGGATAGTGTTAGTGTATGAAGTGATCACTGGTTGACGCAGACTCTGTGGATCTTAGGGCCTGTTTCTGTGCAGTATCTCTGATGTCTAAAGTCCAAATCTACCCGTGTTTGGATATTGACTTCTAACCATACTTTTCACCTTATATCTCTGTTATTTCCTCTGTCCTGGTCAGGCATCGTGTTCAAAATGACAGCAATAAACCAGGATTGCCTTACAGCTTCGGAGTGATTGCTGGTCCGAACGGACTCGATGGGCCGAAGGGCCTGTTTCCATGCTGTATCTTTAAAGTCTAAAGTCAAGTCTAAAGAAATGAGCATCAAGCCACAGGGAAAAGCTTTGTTTCGCATGCTTCCTATACAAATCAGATAATACTGGACATAAATATGAACAAGCCAAACTCAAGTATAACAGATAGAGAGAAGGGAAAGATACTGGGCCAGATTTACAGGTAGAAAAGTGATTCAAGAGAGTAGGCCGATTATATCAGATTCTAGTAGTTCCTCCTTTGGGACCAACACACAAGGAGTTGCCACGCTCTGTCACTACCAATTATTTGGGCACTATATCTGACGAAGGATGTGCTGGCTCTGAAGAGGGTCCAGAGGTGGTTTACAAGAATGATCCCAGGGAAGAGTAGGTTAACCTATGATGAGCATTTTGAGAGTGGGAGAGCCTAGGACTAGAGATCATAGCCTCAGAATTAAAGGACATTCTTTTAGGAAGGAGATGAGGAGGAATTTCTTTAGTCAGAGGGTGGTGAATTTGTGGAATTCTTTGCCACAGAAGTCTGTGGAAGTCAAGTCAGTGGATATTTTTAAGGCAGAGATAGATAGATTTTTGATTAGTGCGGGTGTCAGGGATTATGGGGAGAAGGCAGGAGAATGAGATTAGGAGGGCGAGATAGATCAGGCATGATTGAATGGCAGAGTAGACATGATGGGCCTAATGGCCTAATTCTACTCCTATCACATGACCTTATGATTTATCCTGGTAATCTCAACCAATTAGTATAATCAGCTACAGACACCAAATACCGAAGTAACTCAGCAGGATAGGGGGCATCTATGGAGACTTCAGTCCTAAGGATCCCAACCCAAAATGTCGCCTATCCACATTCTCCAGAGAGGCTTCCTGACCCGCTGAGTTACTGCAGCATTGTGTGTCTTTCTTGGGTGTAAACCAGCATCTGCAGTTCCTTGTTATGACAGTGTACCAACCCACCTGTCTTTACAAAGTATGAGGAATTCAGAGTTCCCAGTAAAAAACCACAAGGGTCACAGAGAAAAGATGCAAACTGCACACAGACTGCACCCAAAGTCAAGACTGAACTCAGTACATCTAGCACTAGATGCGCATGGCTGAACGCACAAAGACCCGGTGGGCTGTGCGGCCTGTTGGGGGAGGGGGAGCCGCCAGGCCGACCCCTGCTCCAGTGATGAGGAAGGACGGAGCCAGCAATAATGGACGCAAGGAGCAAGACCAGTAGGAGAGGGAGCTGAGGTCTTGCCCTCCGTGACCTCAAGCTCGACTGCGGGAGACTCTCACGGAGCACAGAGGTGGATGGGCGAGGAGAGATACGTCAGTTCACTGGACCATCCAGACATCCAAGGAAGGTGACAGCTGGAGGCCTGCATCAGCCTGGGGTTCGCCTGGATCAGGCACCACTCATAGCACTGAGTCCGCGGGTGCTCTTTGAAAATGACTCCAAAACCTGGTGCCTCTTGCAGGCTGTGTCAGTGGAATATTTCTGTGCACTTTGCTAATTGGGGAATAGGCTTGGGTCTGGCAAAACTTTACTGAACTGCATGTAAAATAATAATTTAATTCTGCGTTTGCACATGTGAGAATAAAAAAAACCTTGACCATTGGCCTATAAGGCAGCAGCTCTACCAGCTGGCCCATTGTGGCACACTAGATGTAGCAGATCACTTTAACTTTAGACTTTCATGTTAAAGATACACATCCTTTTTTTCTGATAGTTTAAACATTTTGCCATTTATAATTGATTTACATTCTGTGAACCAGCTCCCTTTACATCTCTAAGTGTCGTGCCCACACTGGGACCCTTAGACTATTTTTCATCGGACTTTACTGGCTTTACCTTGCACTATCAGGTCATATCGGGGGGGAGTTCCCCCCCGCCACGGGTACCATGTAATCCCGTGCTATCTGCTCCATGGTCGGATAGTCGGCAACTAAACCGTCTCCCCCACCTGGTTTGCCAGGTGAGGAGGGGGCTGTGGACCGCCAGCAGGACCAAAAAACAAGACCTGTCAAAGGGCGGATGAGCTTCCAGCGAGCCAACGGCCATCCACACTTCAGTAGAAGTTGCGCTCACTGTCGTACATAGCCTTGTAAGGAATGATGATAAAGCACACACACACCAAAATCCTATACTTCCAGCGGCGGAAATCCGCAGGAACTGGAGGACAGAGATGTGTGGTGCGTCCGTCACCGTTCCCGTTGGAAACCAGCACCACTGTGTCGCTAATGTTTTCAACGGTGATGAATGAACCTTGCACTAAACACTATTTCCTTATATTGTATCTGTACACTGCGAATGGCTCGATTGTAACCATGTTTTGTCTTTCCGCTGGCTGGTTAGCACGCGAAAAGCTTTTCACTATAGCTCGATACACGTGACAACAAACTATACTGAACTTTGAATTCTCTTTTGGGACTCTAGCATCTGCTCTTTCACTAAAATTGCAGTAGTATTTGTGCCTTGCAGTGAAATAAATTCTTCAGTATTCCTCAATGCCATCTCTGTAAACATTGTAATTGTGCATACAAACACGAGTTGCTGCCTGCTTAATAGCTCCAAATGTATTCACCCATTGATTAATCTAACAAGAAACTTGTCATAATACAGCACCCAAGTTGCAGTGTTGTGAAAGGTCTCTCGTCAAGCTGACAGTTTCACCCGGACTCCAATTCTCAGTTCCAAATTTATAGCCCTCTACAATTTCTGAAGGTTTAAGATGGATACAATCATGTAAATTTTGTACTGCTTTGCTGGATAAAATACATTTTACCTTCTGTGGCATTAAAGGATATGCTAATAGGGTTTATGCTTCAAACCCCTGCCAGTTAGAATTATTTTGCTCTCACACAGCACCATTTTATAGAATGGAATGGAATACTTTATTGTCACCTGTGACAAGTCACAGTGAAATTCTTGTCTTGCATACCCATGGTATGCAAATAGTGGTCACCTAAAGGGCACTGACAAAATTACAAAGTACCCCACGCCAGGTCCTCCTTTGTTCTTCCTCCCCCCCCCCCTTCACGGCAGTTCCCCCGCACCTTCATCGACCACTGAGACTCCACCGACCCATGAGGTCTCACCGACATGCGAGGCCCTACATGCGAGGCCCTACCGACCAGCAATGCTCCATCGCTGCCCGAATGTAGGCACATTATCACCAGCACGGTGGTGCAGCGGTAGGGTTGCTGCCTTACAGTGAATGCAGCACCGGAGACCCGAGTTCGATCCTGACTGCGGGTGTTGTCTGTACGGAGTTTGTACGTTCTCCCTGTAACCTGCATAGGTTTTCTACAAGATCTTTAGTTTCCTCCCACACTACAAAGACGTACAGATTTGTTAATTGGCTTGGTGTAAGTGTAAATTATCCCTAGTGTGTGCAAGGCAGTGTCAATGTGCGGGGATCGCTGGTCGGTATGGACACAGTGGGCCGAAGGGCCTGTTTCCACACTGTATCTTTAAACTAAACTCAACTAAACCAAACTGGATGTCAGTGCCGCTCATCTGAGCATCTGTCATTGCTGTTCCTGTCGCTTGCAGACAGACTGAAGGTGATGCACCAAGGAGAAGAGACGAGTAATGCCACAGTCGTTTGTTTCAGGTCTGCTTTGAGCCGGTGGACTGGAACATGTTCAAGATTACTTCATCAAGCCTGAATGAGTGAACCTCAGTTGTCACTGGTTTCATTAGGAAATGCATTAAAGATCGTGTCCCGCCAAAGACAATCAGGGTCTATTCCCGCCAGAAACCTTGGATGAACAGGCAAATTTTCTCTCTCTGCTAAAGTCCAGATCTGAGGTCTCCAAGTGGCATTGTACAAGAAGGCCAAGTATGGTCTCCACATAGCTATCGGGGATTTCAAAAGACAATTCCAAAACAAGCTGGAGGTGATTTCAATGAAGCATTTGCCAGGCCTGACTGCCATCACATGCTGCAAGCTGAACTCAGGGGCAACCTCTGGCAGCGACACATCATTGCCATACCAGCTGCAGCTGCAGTGGAGCGAGCACACATGCAGATGTGCACATGGTGCAGCATCAATAAGGACAGTTGCAGCATCATTGGTGGGATGCCCAAGGCGATTTGCTGCATTCTGTCATTCTCCCAACAGTTATGGAGCAACAATCATTCTCACTGTTAATAGGCAAAAATTGCTGGAGTAACTCATCATCTCTAGAGGAAAGGAATAGGTGACGGTTCGGGTCGGAACCCTTCATCAGATTGCTATACAGCATGGAAACAGTTCCCGCATCACAACCAGACTGCGCTGAACATCAAATGGCCATTTACACAATTTACACCTCAGTCAGCTCAATATCACACTCCCGCACTTCCCCCGCCTTTTCAGCATCTGGATATATATTCAGTGATTTGGCCTCCAGAGCCTCGTGGGGCAGGTTCACCAACATCTCATCATCTCGGTCACACATCTTGGTGGTTCATCATTCTAGACTCAATCCTCTGACAGAGAAAACATCCTGTGCAGATGCTGGTTTAAACCGAAGATAGACACAAAAAGCTGGAGTAACTCAGTGGTACAGGCAGCATCTCCGGAGAGATGGAAAGGCTGACGTTCGGGTCGAGACCCTTCTTAAGTGGATTACTTCATATTATCTTCACATTTACATGTAGACATAGGTTCAAGATGAAGGTGAAACGATTTAATGGGAATCTGAGGGGTAACTTTTTTACACAGAGGTTGGTGGGTGTATGGAACAAGCTGCCAGAGAAGATAGTTGAGGCTGGGACTATCCAAACATTTAAGAAACAGTTTGACAGGTACATGGATAGGACAAGTTTGGAGGGATATGGACCAAGCACAGGCAGGTGGAACTAGTGTAGCTGGGACATTGTTGGCCGGTGTGGGCAAGTTGGGCCAAAGGGCCTGTTTCCACACTGTATCGCTCCATGACTCTCTACAATCCATTTAAATCACTCTGAAACTTCTATGCATTCTCCTCACAATTCGAAATATTACATTGAGTTTCATCTGCCAAATATATTATGAACAGCTGGAGCCTAAACAGTGATCCCTGAAGTACCCTACAACTCATTACCTGACACCCTGGAAAAGACAAGGTGGAAGCTTGAGTTAGATGAATCCCAGAAGAACATCAGGAAGAAACTAGGAAGAGGAAAAACTGGACATCTGGATCTAATGTGAGATAGTCTGAGTGAGGCAATGAGAAGCGGCAAAGGAGAGAGAGTTCTCAACCCGAAACTTCACCCATTCCTTCTATCCAGAGATGCCACCTGTACCGCTGAGTTACTCCAGCATTTTGTGTCTCTCAAAGAATACAGGCAGTTGAATAACTAACAAAGGAGCTCATCATTTGTATGCAAAGATTGAACCACAGATATCAAAGAAGAGTATTTATGATTGATTATATTTTCATATACATATACCGAAGTCTATATTGAACAACTATAATGAACTGGACCTACATTTTCTTTGAATCCATCATAATCCTATACATTTAGTTCCAAATCCCACCTCCAGGCACATTTCTGATCTACTTTAAATATTTGTCCAAACTATTAGACAATGGGTAACACATGTGCTAGATACACGAATAAACGTGAAAATTAAAACAGATCGAATTTTATACCCAGATAAACATTTCAACCCGGCAGGTTGCAATGAAAGGATAATTAGTTTCATTTTTATACTCACGAAAAACCTATTATTCTGGAGGATAACACAAAACAGTTTTGGCACGCTCATGCATTCAGTATTAACAAATTCTCTTAAAGGGAGATCAAGTATTTAATTCACAGAATTACCTTGAACACAAATATTATTTCATGAGTCACAACAATGATAAGGATTTTTTGTTTGAGCATTTAATATGCATGTGGAAAATATTTTTCTGGCTTAATCATCGCCCACTGTTTGGAGATAAATGGGACACTGACTGCTTCCTTCTCACTCAGCAGCCAATAACTGCAGTCCCACTGCTGTGAAATCTCTGATTATGGTAGATTTACAGCAGCACTTTCTGTTCTCACAGCCTGGGAAAAACCCCGCAGCTGTTGAGAAGTGCTGTGTTTAAATCGGTGTTGTTTTCTTCAGCTGAAACAGTGCTGGTAACATTACAGCACACATACGCGCACACACGCGCACACAGAGTAAATGCAGTATTCCATGCCTGTGAGAGAATGGGTTTGCTCCAATGGTACTTTTTTTAAATCAAGGACATCGATGCCAATTGATGTACTGCTTGAAGTATCCTTTAGACCGTCACAACATGTTTGCCACTGACTAATGGGATGAGGGTCCATGGCAGCAATTCCACACACAATAGGCCTCTGATTTTAATCATACTGCTGTGAGCAATTGCCAAGTAGAGGGCAGGTACTTGCACACAGGAAAAGAAAAAAAATCAATAGTTTATTAAATACTTCTATTTTAATTGGGGTACTTCAAAAGCAGCTCATACTAGTGGGATAACCAGGCAACTAAAGGTATTCCATTGTCTTCCTTTGATACAATGCCTGAACAGCTCTCAATCATAACTAGAATCGTTCCATAAGTGGTTCCCGTGGCACTTGGAGCAGTATATATGTTCAATGTCACATATTATTGGGAGAGAGACCACAAATGATCCGTGTCATATCATGAGTGAGTGTGTTTGGCTCATCCAATTACTGATTGTGCACACACACCATATACACACACACACACACACACACACACACAGAACCATACACCACACACACACAATACACACACACACACACACACAGAACCATACACCACACACACACACACCATACACACACACACACACACAGAACCATACACCACACACACACACAGAACCATACACCACACACATACATATACACAAACACCACTCACATCACATACACACACACCACACACACACACACACACCACATACACACACACACACCACATACACACACACACACACACACCACTCACATGCACATACATACACACAAACACCACTCACACCATACATACACACACACCACATACATACACACACACACACACCACACACACACCAACACCACATACATACACATACACAAACATACACACACACCACATATACACACCACATACACACGCACACACTACATACATACACACACACACACACCACATGCATTACATACACAAACACATACACACATCATACACTCACACACACACACACTTACACATATGCGCACACACACACTTACACATATGCGCACACATTACACACATATATATACACACACACACAAACACACACACCACACACACGGCAAACACACACACAAACATATATATACACAAACACACACATACACACACACACACCACACAGGCACATGTACACACACACATGCACACACATGCCAAACATACCACACAGACATACACTTATATACTCACACACAAACACCACTCACACACATGCACGTACACATACATGCGCGCACACACACTAACTTTCATCAAAGTATCTATTCACTCATGAATATTAATTTCTATGGAATTACAACCTAAAAGGTTCCAGTAATCAAATGAATATTTCAACTTTCCCTTTATCAAACAACAAAATGACATTTTGTGTGGTTATAATAGTGTGTGTTTATAAAGTTAACAACGAAGCTGTGCCACTCCTGACTGAATGTTTAATAGTCATGTGGTGTCTCTATCACTCTATACATTAAATAAGCTAACCCAGTTTTGATAATAGGCGAACAAATGGCCCCTCACATAAGACATTGATACTCCACTATATCATATTACACAAAGTTCAACAATCTGGTTCAATCATTTTAGCTGATCTTCAAATGAAATTAAACAAAATCAGAAATAATTCCAGTCGACAGGAGGTGCTTTGGTGTGTCACATTTTGTTAACAGGACGTGCATTCTAGATATCATTGAAATTAGCAGCTGCAAGATGACATAACTGCAGATTAAATCATGTCAATGAGAAGAGGAGTCACCAGCATCACCTTTATCACAAAGAAAAAAGAAAAGAGTGCCTGGGAATTGCCAAACTCCATTAGACCAGAAAGAAGCAAAAAAGATTGTTATTCTTTTTTTAATAAATTGATTTTACATTAAGCCAGCAATAATGCAATAATACTGAATATGAATATGAGGTTCAGCAAGTACATTCATATTAATAGGGCTGTAATTAGGTGGCAGAAGCTGAATCTATGTAGGAGCGATATAGATCAGGTAGATGCACAGAATCTCTTGCCCAGAGTAGGTGAATCGAGGACATAGGTTTAAGGTGAAGGGGTAAAGATTTAATAGGAAGCTGAGGGGTAACATTTTCACACAAAGGGTGGTGGGTGTATGGAACATGAGGTAGTTGAGGCAGAGGCAATCCCAATGTTTAAGAAACAGTTGGACAGGTACATGGCTAGAACAGTTTTGGAGGGATATGGACCAAACGCAGGCAGGTGGGACTAGTTTAGCTGGGACATGTTGGCCAGTGTGGACATTGGGCCAAAGGGCCAGTTTCCAGGCTGTATCACTCGATGACTCTTCTATTTTTTACCATCAAATTTTACATAAGAAAGTAAAGAAAAAAGAGGAAATATATATTAGAAGATGAGCAGATTTGATAAATAACTTGATTTAGTTTAGTTTAGAGATACAGCGCGGAAACCAGCAATCCCCTGACCAGCGATCCCCACACATTAATACTATCTTACACCCACTAGGGACAATTTTTACATTTACCAAGCCAATTAACTTACAAACCGGTACGTCTTTGGATTGTGGGAAGAAACCGAAGGTCTCGGAGATAACCCACGCAGGTCACGGGAAGAACGCACAAACTCCATTCAGACAGCACCCGTAGTGAGGATTGAACCAGGATCTCCGGCGCTACATTCGTAAGGCAGCAATTCTACATCTGCGCAACTGTGCTGTGATGAGATGGGATATTATCTCAAAAGTCAGCAGTGACTGATTGAAGGAGTGAGTGGAGCACCCGTGGGAAGAGCTAAAGAGGACGATCCATCCCAACATAAATGTCACCAATTCCACTGATATTCCCCACAGCATGTTTCCTTTCAATAAATACAATGAATCAATATTATCTAGTCGCCTGTGCTGCTGGGAACTATTAACCGTGAAATTAAGTAGATGTGGAATTTTATTCATTTGATGAAAATGACATGAATTAATCTGCAAAACTTAAAGATTTCTAGACTAAGTGGGACCCGTTGTCACTTTCCCCTCAGCTAACAATGACCTATTCCACATTTCCTTAATCATCATCCACTTAGATTAATCATTTTCACACCTTATCCTTCCATATCTCTTGTCTCCCTCTCCCAACTTTCAGTCTGAAGAAGGCTTTTGACCAGAAACGTCACCTATTCCTTCTCTTCAGAGATGCTGCCTGTCCAGCTGAGGTTCTCCAGCATTCTGTGTAATGTTTTGGAGAATTGACTAAGGGTGCTTAGATGCAAAATTATTGAGTAATCTGTATGCTACAGCATGTGAAGTGTATGTGTGTGTGCGCGTGTGTGTGTAAATATGCTTGAAGTTATGATATGTTCAACAATAAATGGTCTGATTGAGATCTATTCTAGTAGTGAGCAAACAAAATGTTCCCAAAAACAGAATTGCTTGTGTTTACTACCATCTGACTATTACACCAACCCACAGAACAAATGAATCAACTCTGAACAATTAAATTGCTTGTCCACTCCCAAACTATGACTCACCAATTGAAATCAAACAGGTTTATCATGGTGTTGCTTTCCTGGTTATTAAAGTTAAGGAATATCAGAATTTTGAAGCACAACGGAAGTCATAAACGCCACACCATCATCATCAATGTTACTGCCATCTCTCAGGCATGGTCCAGAGCCATTTCAGAACAAGTGAATTTCTACTGGAAACCCAAGACAAAATTTAGCAAGTTTCTTCATTGGACTGAATCCTTCGAGGATATAGTCTCTCGGTACAATTAATCTGCTTTCTCTTGTATGCCGACTATCAACAGAAGAAGAAACTTACCATAGCACACGTCAAGGTCAGAGTGCAGTTCATGTCGTCAGTTTCTTTGCCAGAGTCAGTGTTAAGTTTTCCGTAAATACACAATGAATTACAAGGAAAATGGTGAGTTGAAATAAGGTAAATATGCCCTCCAGTAAACAATCTACTGCGTAAAGCTTCAGAGTATAAGATGTCCATTTATAAACGTGGGGAAAGGAACTTAGTTTCTATATATACCAACCCGATCTCCTGGTGGCTCAGCACTTCAACTCCCCCTCCCATTCCGAATCCGACCTTTCTGTCCTGGGCCTCCTCCATGGCTAGAATGAGGACCACCGTAAATTGGAGGAGCAACTCCTCATATTTCACTTGGGTAGTTTACACCCCAGCGGTATGAAGATTGACTTCTCTAATTGTAATCCTTACTTTATCCTCCCCTTCTCAGCTCTCTCAGCCCAGTCTCCACCTCTTCCTTTCTTCTTCCCGCCACCCCCACCCTCACATCAGTCTGAAGAAGGGTCTCGACCCGAAACGTCACCTATTTCCTTCGCACCATAGATGCTGCCTCACCCGCTGAGTTTCTACAGCATTTTTGTCTACCTTTAGTTTCTATTTAGTTTAGTTTAGAGATACAGGCTCTTCAGCCCACTGAGTCCACGCCGACCAGCGATCCCCGCCCACTAACACTATCCTACACACTCGGGACAGTTTACATTCACACCAAGCCAATTCACCTACAAATGTGAACATCTTTGGAGTGTGGGAGGAAACCAAAGAACTTGGAGAAAACCCACGTTGGTCACGGGGGGGAACGTGCAAACTCCATACAGACAGCACGGTCAGCTGTTTATTTATTTATTAATAGAGATCAATTCTTCATTTACTTCACTGCACCATAATCCACTTGGTTCAGCATTGTTCATATTAGTGTAAAGTTCATTGTTTTCCCAAAGAAATCTGTGCTGAATGTCTGCCCATTGATTGATGTAACATATTGAGTAACAGATAAAAAAGGACTTTCTCAGTATATTTCCATTTCATGCAAGCAAACTCATGCTTAATATAAGTTTGCCAGCAGCTAATCCACATGGTTGTCTCATGATTAGTGCCCATTCAAGGTTTTTCGATATCAACATCTGAAATAGCATCAAAGAGAAATCAACTATTTATTATTGACTCAGTGCGGCATTCGTTTTATTGCTGTCTTTTATTTTTGCTCGACTTAACCCAAAATAACATCAGATAAAGGCACTGGCAGATCTGGCTGTCAAGTAAATAGCACAAAGGAAATAGTGGAAACAAATAATCCAAGGTACAGGACAACAGGGCACAATGTTAGGCCCAGTATGTTCAGCTGCCGCAACCATGACCTTCCCTCCACCACAGACACACACTCAGATACACACACTTAAAGGCATATCTCCGGTTGTGACTTGTACTAGCACAATGGTCGTGAGTGCCGTCGACTCCAGGTATGCTGGCAAGCCAGACCTGCGGAACGCTGGGTGGACAATGATGATTGGCACCGTTGTTGGATCTAGCCCCTGGATGGCCATGGAGCAGGGAACACATAGAAACATAGACAATAGGTGCAGGAGTAGAACATTCAGCCCTTCGATCCAGCACCGCCATTCAATATGATCATGGCTGATCATCCAAAATCAGTACCCTGTTCCTGCTTTCTCCCCATAATCCCTTGATTCCATTAGCCCTTAGAACTATATCTCTCTCTCTTGCAAACATCCAGTGAATTTGGCCTCCACTGCCTTCCGTGGCAGAGAATTCCACAGATTCACAACTCTCTGGGTGAAAACATTTTTCCTCATCTCAGTCCTAAATGGCCCACCGCATATTCTTACAATGTGACTTCTGGTTCTGGACTCCCCTAACATCAGGAACATTTTTCCTGCATCTAGCCTGTCCAATCCCTTAAGAATTGTATATGTTTCTATAAGATCCCCTCCATCCTTCTAAATTTCAGTCAATATAAGCCCAGTCGACCCATTTCACAACACAATCTGGTTTAAGTAGTGAATTTAATTATGTGAATAAATTATAATTTAACCAGGAGAATGTTGGTAAATAGATCCTGGGCATGATGGTGCAGCGATAGAGTTCTGCCTTACAGCGCCACAGACCCAGGCTCGATCCTGACTACAGGTACTGTCTGCAACAAGTTTTTTGTACGTCCTCCCTCTGACCATGTGAGTTTCGGGTTTTGGCCAGGTGCTCTGGTTTTCACCCAGGCTCCAAAGACATACGGATTTGTAGGTAAATTGGCTGTTGCAAATTGTAAATTGTCCCTAGTCAGTGGGATAGTGCAAGTGTATGGGGTGATTGCTGGTCGGTGCAGACTCAGTGGGCCAAAGGTCCTGTTTCACATGGTATCTCTGAAGTCTAAAGATGCTACAGCCTGGCAGCGGTGGAAGATGAAGAGGAAAATTGACAACTATGAACCATCTACAAACTCATTACCTGTGCCCTGGGAAAGCCCCCTAAAGCTCTATGATCAGCAGCAGATGCACAGAGTGGTAATAGAAGGTGCTGACAGCATCGGGCTGGGCCAGACCAACCTTTCCTTCATCAATACAGCACCAACCAGACGCCGGAAATATAGAATTGCACGTCTCTTTAGCCTTAGATTGGCCATTTCTTTTTTTTTTTTTTTTTTTATTTATTTATTAGAAGTAGACATATTATACAATGTAGTTACATATTATAGTAGAAAAAAAAAACTTTTCATATACATCAGTCATACATTATTAAAATTTTCCATTATCAATTACTTCTGCTTCTAGTATTTTTATTTTTTATAGAAAGCGAGAAAAAGAGAGGGTAGAAAGTTACAAATAAAAAAGAAAGCAAAAAAAAAACACAACAGAAAAACAAGGGAGGTGGAATGGGTTACCTGTGATACATCAATGGAGATAGGTTCGTAGGTTATAAAGTATAGAGTATAGTTTTTCATATGTTCCTGAGTTCAAGTTTCAGCTGGGTCCTCGTGCTGTGCCAGTCTATCCCTTCAGATAGTTAATGAATGGAGCCCAAATTTTATGGAAAAGATCTTGTTTGTCCATTAAGACAAGTCTAATTCTTTCTAAGTATAGGGTCTCCGACATTTCCGTAATCCACATTTGATTGGCCATTTCAAAGACTTCAAAGGACACACATCCCATCGAAAAGAGAGGAAAAAGGTGGGAAAAAACTCCAAGTTAAAAAATTGCAAGGGACAAATGACCCAGATGGGAGTTATGTACAGGCCTCTAAATAGTGGGCAGGATGTAGGTTATAAATTACATCCGGATATAGAAAAGGAATGTAAGAAAGGTAATGTTACATTCGTCGTGGGGGATTTCAATATGCAGGTTGACTGGGAAAATCAAGTTGATACTGAATCCCAAGAGAGGGAATTTGTGGAGTACCTACGAGTTGGCTTTTCAGAGCAGCTTGTGGTTGAGCCCACTAGGAAATGGCAATTCGGGATTTGGTATTGTGTAAAGAAGCAGATTTCATTAGGGAGCTTAAAGTGAAGGTATCCCTAGGAGGCAGTCATCATAATATAGAATTCAACCTGCATTTTGAAAGGGAGATGCAGAAATCAGATGTATCAGTATTACTGTTCAAGAAGGAACTGCAGATGCTGGAGAATCGAAGGTAGACAAAATTGCTGGAGAAACCCAGTGGGTGCTGCAGCATCTATGGAGCGAAGGAAATAGGCAACGTTTCGAGCTGAAACCCTTCTTCAGGCTGATGCAGGGTGGGGGGGGGGGGGGCAGGAAGAAGAAAGGAAGAGGAGGAGCCAGAGGCTGAAGGAGAGCTGAGAAGGGGAGGAGACTGCAAGGGCTACCGGAAATTGGAGAAGTCAATGTTCAGGCCACCGGGATGCTGACTGCCCAGATCTCCCTGTGGCTCAGCACTTCAACTACCTCTCTCATTCCGAATCCGACTGTTCTGTCCTGGGCCTCCTCCATGGCCAGAGTGAGCACCAGCGGAAACTGGAGGAGCAGCACCTCATATTCTGCTGGGGCAGTCTGCATCCCAGTGGCCTGAACATTGACTTCTCCAATTTCCGGTAGCCCTTGCTGTCTGCTCCCCTTCTCAGCTCTCCCTCAGCCCTCGGGCTCATCCTTTTCCGTTCTTCTTCCTGCCCCCCCCCCCCCTCTACCCTGCATCAGTCTGAAGAAGGGTTTCGGCCCGAAACATTGCCTATTTCCTTCACTCCATAGATGCTGCCGCACCCGCTGAGTTTCTCCAACAATTTTGTCTACCTTTGTATCAGTATTACTGTTGAGTAAAGGTGACCACAGAGGCATGAGTGAGGCACTGGCTAAAGCTGATTGGAAGGGGGCCCAAACGGTAGTCAAAGACAGCATGAAAGCAGAAGAATAGGTTTATAATACGGTAAAGATTAGTGGGAAACGAGAGGATTAGGAAGTTTTGAAGAACCAACAGAAAAAGAAATTCAAAGAGAAAAGATGAAATATGAAGGTAAGATAGTCAATAACATAAAAGAGGGTAGCAACATTTTTTTCCCCAGATACATAAACAGTAAAAGAGAGGCAAAAATGGGCATTGGACTGCTGGAAAATTGAATTGAATTGAATTGAATGCCTTTATTGTCATTCAGACCTTACGGTCTGAACGAAATTTCGTGCCTGCAGTCATACATACAATCATACAATAATAACAACAATAAACACAAATTAACACCACCACAGTGAGTCCTCCAAGCACCTCACTGTGGTGGAGGCAAAAATCTTAGGGCTGCAGTCTCTTCCCTCCTCTTCTCCCTCTGCGCTGAGGCGATACCCCACCGGGCGATGGTAAATCAGTCCCGCGGCTCACCGAACCCCGCAACGGGCCGGCTCAAACACCGCGGCCCGGGGTGGTCGAAGCTGCCGCCCTCCAGTCCAGCGGACGCAGCCACTGGCCCGCAGCTGAACCCAGGACTCAGGTCACCGCCGCCAGAACGCCGTCCCAGCCACCGGAGCACCGTTCCAGCCCCGAGCCGGATCGCCCTCACGTGAGTGCCGTTCCTCCCTCGAGCTGGGCCGCTCCGACGGGAGTGCCGTTCCTCCCTCGAGCTGGGCCGCTCCGACGGGAGTGCCGTTCCTCCCTCGGGCTGGGCCACTCCGACGGGAGTGCCGTTCCTCCCTCGGGCTGGGCCACTCCGACGGGAGTGCCGTTCCACCCTCAGGCTGGGCCACTCCGACGGGAGCGCCGTTCCACCCACGGGCTGGGCCACTCCGACGGGAGTGCCATTCCTCCCACGGGCTGGGCCACTCCGACGGGAGTGCCGTTCCTCCCACGGGCTGGGCCACTCCGACGGGAGTGCCGTTCCCCCTCGGGCTGGGCCACTCCGACGGGAGTGCCACAGCCCCTCACGGGAGAGTCTCGGCCCCTCGCCAGGCCGTCCTCACGGGAGCGCAGTTCCAGCCCCGAGCTGGGCCGCCCTCACGGGAGCGAACCCAGGGCGAGTCCTGACAGGCTGCCTCTGGAGTCCCGAGGTCGCCAGCTCCGCCATTAGGCCTCAGCGCAGACGGAGGCAGAGAGGGGGGATACGACGAAAAAGTCGTATTCCCCCCAAGGGAGAGACAGCAAACCCCCTTTCAACCCCCCCCCCCCCCACATAAACACAACCTAAAAACCAAAAACACAACTAGACAAAACGAAAAAAAACAACACAAAAAAGTAAAAACAAACGGACTGCAGCCGCAGCCGTTCCCAGCGCCGCCACTTCCGGATGCTAGAGAAGTAGTAATGGGGAACAAAGAAACGGTGGATGAACTGAATATATTTTTTGTATCAGTCTTCACCAGCAACATGCCAGAAATTTAAGAGTCAGGGGGGAGAAGTGATTACAGTCGTTAATGCTGAGGAGAAGGTGCTGCGGAAGCTGAAAGGTCTGAAGGTTGAAAGTCACCTGGACCTGAAGGACCCCAGTGTTCTGAAAGAGGTAGATGTTGAGATTGCAGAGGCATTAGTAATGATCTTTCAAGAATCACCAGAGTCAGGAATGTTTCCAGAGAACTAATAAAATCGCGAATGTAACTCCACTGTTTACGAAGAGAGTGAGGCAAAGAAAGGAAATTGTGGGCCAGTTTTTTCAGTTTTCAGTGGTTGGAGTGATTTTATTATTGGAGTCCATTATTAAGGGTGAGCTTTTGGGGTATTTGGAAGCACATGATAAAATGGGCGGAAGTCATCGAGGTTTTGTTCAGGGGAGATCGTGCCTGACAAATCTGTTGGAGGTTTTTGTGGAAGTAACAAGCAGGATAGACAAAGGAGGGTCAGTGGATGTTGTTTCCTTGGATTTTCAGAAGGCCTTTGATAAGATACCGCACGCGAGTCTGCTGAACAAAATAAGACCCCATGATATTAGAGGCAAGGTACTAGCATGGATAGAAGATTGGCTGACTGGCAGAAGGCAAAGAGTTGGTATCAAGGAGGCCTTATCTGGTTGGCTGCCAGTGAGTAGTGGTGACCCACAGGGTTCAGACCCTGAAGAAGTGTCTCGACCTGAAACATCACCCATTCCTTCTATCCAAGATTCTGCCTGTCCCGCTGAGTTACTCCAGCATTTTGTCTCAATCATCGGTGTAAACCAGCATCTGCAGTTCCTTCCTACACCAGTATCTAGTTTGCTGGTCCTCAGTCTCCTGAGAAGCTGAAAAAGATCTTGTCACATTGGTTGTTCCAAGTTGATTAAATGTAATGTTTGTGAATTAGTAAATACAATGGTCCATTTCAGCAAGAAACTCTAACATCTACTATGGCACCTTTGCAATCAGTCAGTGCAGTAACTTTAGCCTGGTGGTGTGGTCTAACCAGCCGAACAAGCTCAATGTAATTGCGTGGAAACCCAGCAGTATTGCTTGAATTGCTGCTCACTCTATGTGTGTTATCTGAACAGAGGGATCACACAAATTGTTTAACATCCCAAATCAGTTTGTCCATTAGCTAGTACTTCTCTTCAAGTCCACATCATAAGATTAGAAATTGTTCAGCCAGAGCTGAACACACTTCTCGTCATCTGCATACAATGGCGTCTTGCGCTTCTTGTGCGTGGTGGTGGAAAGATTGGTGGAAACAGGGCCGCGATGTGAACGCTCTTTGCTTCACCACAGCAAGTACTTAGAGTCATAGAGTGATACGGTGTGGAAACAGGCCCTTCGGCTCAACTTGCCCACACCGGCCAACATGACCCAGCTACACTAGTCCCACTTGCCTGCGCTAGGTCCATATCCCTTCAGACTTGTCCTATCCATGTACCTGTCTAACTGCTTCTTAAACATTGGGATGGTCCCAGCCTCAACTACCTCCTCTGGCTAGCTTGTTCCATATATCCACCATGCATGTGTGAAAAAGTTATCCCTCAGATTCCTATTAAATCTTTTCCTCTTCATCTTGAACCTATGTCCTCTGGTTCTCAATTCATCTACTCTGGGCAAGAGACTCTGTGCATCTACCCGATCTGTTCTTCTCATGATTCTGACATCATATCTTTACATCCTCTCTCAGTCTCTCTCCAAGATACTGGAGAATTGCTGACGCAGCTAAACAGTTTCTGGGTGTCATCACGCAGAAAAATAAACTGTGGTAATTTATCAGGTACTTCAATTCTTGAAGAGATAAACAACCAATACACATATTAACCACATTCGGTACCAAAGTAACCAAGGTGTTGTATATAAGAAACTTTCTATCTCAGTCACAAAATCAATCAGAAATTTCTTGAGGTACTCAATACATCAAGCAGCACCAGTGTGGAGAGAACAGAGTTAATGTTATGGGTCAAAAATTCTTCATTAAAAGTGATCGCTACTTTGATCTGCTTCCCATCACAAATATTAAGGGATTGGATAGGCTAGATGCAGGAAAAATGTTCCCGATGTTGGAGGAATCCAGAACCAGGGGCCACAGTTTAAGAATAAGGGGTAGGCCATTTAGGACTGAGATGAGGAAAAACATTTTCACCCAGAGATTTGTGAATCTGTGGAATTCTCTTCCACATAAAGGCAGTGCAGGCCAATTCACTAGATGTATTAAAGAGGGTGTTGGATATAGCTCTTGGGGCTAACAGAATCAAAGGTTATAGGGAGAATGCAGGAACGGGGTACTGATTCTGGATGATCAGCCATGATCATATTGAATGACGGTGTTGGCTTGAAGGATCGAATGGGCTACTCCTGCACCAATTTTCTACGTTTTAATGTTTCTAAATCTTTCTCTATTTTTTTCAACTCCCCTCTCTACAAATTAAAACACACATCCTCCCACTTTTGTTCTTGCCCTGAAATGTTGCCTCCATTAATATCTCCAAGAATGTTGGTCTGACCTGCTGTGTGCTTCCAGCATTTTCTGTTTTCATTTTGGATTTCTGGCATCTGCCATATATTTGTTCCATCGCCTGGTGTTTACCATGGCATGTGGTCATTCACTGTATGATCTGCACCTTGAGGCTAAGGAATAAAACCTTCTGAACAACTGCCGATAGATAGTAAGTCCTCTTAAATGACGCCAAGATGTTGACAACATTTTCCTTGTGGTACTTCAAAAAATAAATCTTGGTTTCATCCTATATGTATGGCCAGAGTGAAACTTGAATTGATTGCAGCAAGCTTCAGGGAGTAAAAATAATACTCATTTGTATGTTCGCATAGTTTATTGTTTTACAATAAATCAGATGTATTGTAAGAATTGGCTTGTACTGCACTGTAAATCATGGGTGCAAGGACATTTTTTAGACAGCTCATTGCATACATTGGCATAACTATGTGGCTCATCTTACACCAGGTACTGCTTACACTGCTGCAGTTGAATATTTTTGTTGTCAACAGTTTCACAAAAAGAAAGTCATGCATTTACTGTCTCTCACGGGGGTACCAAGGAACCTTATGATTAATTAAATACAATTGATTAAATGTAATGTTTGTGAATTAGAAAATACAATGGTCCATTTCAGCAAGAAACTCTAACAGCTACTATTTGTTAATGACTAAATAACCAGTAGGCTGAAGGATAAATAATGGCCGAACACGGGTGAATAATTCACCCCCACTTCAAAACATTGCCGTGAGATATTTCAGATTCAACTGAGAGAAATCGAGAACCAGAGGATATAGGCTTAAGGTGAGGGGGGAAAGATTCAAAGGGAACCTGAGGGACAATGCTTTCACACAAAGGGTGGTGGGTGCATGGAATGAGCTGCCGGAGGAGGTAGTTAAGGCTGGGACTATGACAACATTTAAGAAACATTTAAACAGGTTCATGGATAGGACAGGTTTAGAGGGATATGGGCCAAATGCAGGTAGGCGGGACTAGTGCAGCTAGGGTGTGTTGGTCAGTGTGGGCAAGTTGGGCCGAAGGGCCTGTTTCCACCTAAGGTTCTCATCTGAAAGACAACACCTCTGACTGGGCAGGACTTCTTTTGCAGCTTTATAAAATTTTGGTTAGGCCACATTTGGAGTATTGCATGCAGTTCTGTTTACCCCAATGAAGGATGGATGTGTAGGCTTTGGAGAGGGTGCAGAAGAGGTTTAGCAAAGTGCTGCCCATGTTAGAGGGCATTAACAATAAGGAGAGGTTGGACAAACTGGAACTGCTTTCTCTGGAGCATCAGAGGCTGAGGGGAAGACTGATAGAAATATATTAAATTACTAGACTAAGTGGGGCCCGTTGGGTCCCAGCTTCACACGGCAGGGCTGGTCCCCCAACGCAATATTCTACCTCTCAGTCCCGGCCCCCAGTGGGGACCGGGACTGAAGGGACTGGTTTCCAGAGGGCTAGTATGGACATTGTGGGCCGAATGGATTCTTAGGCTGGCGGCTCAATCACTCAAGCCTGGTGTGCTGGCAGCTCACTCACTCACGGCTGGTGGGCTGGCAGTTGACTCACGGCTATTCCTTGAAATTCCATTTCAGGCAGGGTGCAGGCCGCCAAGCTCAAGTGCAGTTTCATGCCAGTTCAGGCAGGGTGTAAGGCCACCAAGCGCAAGTGCAGTTTCATGTCACTTCAGGCAGGGTGCAAGGCCGCCAAGCGCAATTGCACTTTTCAATAAGGAAACACAGCTTTAGCATTTTCACACCAAAGGCACGGGCCACACACTTTAGCATTTTCAAACCAAAGGCAAAGGTCACACACTTGAGCATATTCAAACCAAAGGCAAAGGCCACACGCTTGAGCATTTTCAAAGCAAAGGCCACACACTTGAGCATTTTCAAAGCAAAGGCAAAGGCCACACGCTTGAGCATTTTCAAAGCAAAGGCAAAGGCCATACACTTGAGCATTTTCAAAGCAACCAACACTTTTGCATTTTCAAAGCAACCAACACTATTGCATTTTCAAACCAACAAACAATTTTGCATCTTCAAACCAAAAACACCATTTGCATTTTCAAACTACAGTTTCAAACCACATTAAGGGCACTCACAGTTTAGTAGACATGTGTTCAGTGTTATTCACAGCTTAGACTGAGAGACGTGATCCTCTCGCTTCCCCCATCTTGCAGAGACTGACTGAGGTACTCAACACTTCCGGGTTTTATAGTCCTTCCCCCCCTCCCACCGGAAGAGGCGTGACCTTCATGGTGTGATTGACAGGAGAGAGAATCTCAACATTTTCTAAACATTAATAGGTCTTTTATTTTTCATTGATGGGAAAAATCCTCTTGTCCTGCCCAGCAGAGGGGGACTCTAAGATGGCCAAAAATCACAGCCGTAAGTGGTAGGGTTTTTTCTAAAATCAATATGCAGTGCAACAGGAAGTGGTCAAGATTTAGTAATATAGATAAGAGGCATAGAGAGGATCGACAGTCAGAACCTTTTTGCCAGGGTGGAAATGTCAAATACTAGAGGGGATAGCTTTAATGTGAGAGTTTAGTTTAGTTTAGAGGTACAACGTGGAAACTGGCCCTTCGGCACACCGAGCCCGCACAGACCAGCGATCCCCGAGCACCAACACTACTCTACACACACCACACACTAGGGACAATTTACATTAATACCAAGCCAATTTACCTACAAACCTGTACATCTTTGGAATCTGGGAGAAAACTGAAGATCTCGGAAAAAACCCATGCGGTAGCGGGGAGAACATACAAACTCCATATAGACAGCACCCGCAGTCAGGATCGAACCCACTGTAAGTGCTGTAAGGCAACAATTCTACCGTTGCGCATTCGTGCCGCCCTAAAGGGGTTTGAAGTTGAATGGATATTTGCAGGGCAGGCTTTTTGTACAGAGTGGTGTTTGCTTGCAACGTGCTACCAGGGATGGTGGAGGCAGATACGGTCGTGGCATTTAAAAGGCTTTTAGTTAGGCACATGGATATGCTGGAAATTGAATGGTATGAATCATGTGCAGGCAGAGGAGATTAGTTTAACGGGGGGTCATGTTTGACACCGACATTGTGGGATGAAGGACCTGGTCCTGTGCTGCTACAACTGCTAAGGATCTGCATTCACACGTCAGCCTGAGAAAGAGTTACTGTGTGGTTTCAGCGCAGGAAGCCACATTGTGGTTTGGTTCCTATGACCTATTGGTGTTTGCAAAACAAACTCAATCCAACAGCTGTAATTTCAAAGCTAATCCAAAACATTTTGTCTTTGCTAAATTTCAATTGGCATTATACAACAGGCACTTGAATTTAGTTTACTTTAGTTTAGAGATACAGCGCGGAAACAGGCCCTTCGACTCACCGAGTCTGCACCGACCAACGATCCCCGCACACTAAATGGCCTGCCCCACGAGCATGCGACAAGCGCTACCTAACGTGGTCGCTTGAGCCGTACGGCCTCGCGGGGTCGGTCCCACTTCGATTGCCGGAGCCGTATGGAGTTGTGCGGAGCTGGTCCCGACATCGCGCGGGGCTTCGAAAAACTGACACTGTCCAAAAATTCCACGTGACAACGGCCCGCAGCCCCGCATTGAGGCCGTACGCACCGCCTCGACGGGCGTGCGCAGCGTCTCGACGCCGTACGCAGCGTCTTGACGGCGTACGCCTAGCGCGAACTTTCCGCGGACTTCGCTCGAACTTCACGTCAACACCACCCAGAGAAAACCCACGCAGGTCACAGGGAGAACGTACATATTCCGAACAGACAGCACCCGTAGTCACAATCGAACCTGGGTCTCTGGCGCTGTAAGGCATCAACTCTACCGTTGGGCTGCCTGTGCTGCCCGTGACTTCTCAGAATCCTTCCCTGGTTTCATGTATCTAAGTCATACATTGCAAGAGCTCTGTGAACAACATCCACACAAGAGGATCTTGCCTAAAACAATCAGTGTGGAAATCTGCAGAGTCAGGCCCCAGGTGTTACTCTCATGAGACAAACTAGCCCAATATAAATTTGTGTCAAAGGCACAAAAAATTGAATCTCCACATAGTTTGCTTTAATACAGTGCTATCATTTTTGTTTGGGACATCCACACAGGTGTATACCAATTAAAATCTTAAAGCAAGTATCACAGCAAAATATAACATAGCTGAAAAGGTGACTTATGAGAGATATATATATAGTTAAACTCAGCAAGTTATACAGCTTACAGGCATCTTTTTATTATTATTTTTGCTTTCCTTCGTTTTGAGTAAATAGCATTTGCAGTAACTTGCAGTATTATTTTGTATCGGAATATGTAAAAAGTGAGCGTTAACTTAAACTGATGTAAATTGGACAATGGGGGATTAATCAATGGAAAAATGCTGTGATAACAGGGTTGGGTTTACAGAGCCAGGACCCCAGGAAGTCACCTCATCAGCCTCTCATTGTGTTAGGAAACCTGTGCAAGCCACAAGACCAGATTAGGTCTAACCTCACCTGCTATTGAGGTGTCATCAGAAACAAAACCCTTGCTATTATCAACGATTTTCCAGTTATCAAATGCCCAGTATCATTGCTCATCCATGCTGAATTGATGTCATAAGATCATGAGTGATAGGAGAAGAATTAGGCCATTTGGCCATCAAGTCGACTCTGCCATTCATTCATGGCTGATCTATCTCACCCTCCTAACCCCATTCTCCTGCCTTCTCCCCATAACCTCTGACACCCGTGTACTAATCAAATGTAGGTGAATTTAATCAATCCAGGCGAATAGCAAAAGATTTTAGGGTGCATCTAAAGGCTCCAATTTATGTCATTGAGGGAGAATATGCCTGATCCGCGGTTTGCGACGTCTTTAGTAAACATCGGCAACACAGTGGTGAATATTGCACGGAAGTGTCTGGGTGAATGGCCTTATGAGAGGGGTGGGAGATTGCAATCTTCACGTGGTCCACCCTGTGTCAACGAATGCAATCAACCTGGCGGGCACAAACAGAAGATCAAACAGAACAAGTTGGCTCACATCTTTAGGCTGTGCACGCCATATGCAAAAAGAATAAGCCTGATGGGAGCCATTTCATTCAGAAGTAACCACTACTGTAATCCGGCCTGGGGAAAATTACTGCTATTTGGACTGTGCGTAGAAAGGAACTGCAGATACTGGGATATACTAAAGATAGACATGAAGTTCTGGAGTAACTCAGCAGGTCAGGCGGCATCTCTGGAGAAAAAGGATGGGTGACGTTTTGGGTCGGGACCCATCGTCAGACTTCTGAAATGTCACCTATTCCTTTCCTCCAGAGATGCTGCCTGACCTGTCGAGTTGCTCCAGTACTTTGTGAATATTTGGACTAAGGTAATCTTGAAAGGGAAAGTAAAAAGAGAGATGCATCTAATGATTGGCCGTGAGTTTCTTCCCACAGTCGAGTCGTAGAGTGTTAAGTTATACAGAACAGAATCAAACCTTCTGGCCCAACTCATCCTTGATAATTAAGATACCTATCTTAACATAGCCCCATTGGCCTGCATTTTGCCAATAACCCTCTGAAACTTTTCTATTCCTGTACCTGCCCAAAGGTCTTTTAAAGATGTTGATAAAGATTCTAAGCCTAGTCTAAAACCGTGACATGGTTCAATCATCTGAAGAAAGTCAACCCTCAACCTTTCAATTTTTCTTATGACAGAGATGGGGAGTCTGGCTCTCAGCATCACCATCAGTTCTATTTCACTCTTGACCCAAATTTCCACTTGCAAGCCAATCAAGTCTTCCCTGCTATTCAAATCCCTTCACTACAATTTGAACTACCAACTCCTGAGCAATTGCAGCAGCCAGCTAGTGCAGAATCATCTATTTTATATGAACTAAACTAAAGTTAACTTGACCAAACTAAGTTAAAGACTAAATTAAACTTGCCTTTAGTTTGGTGTCACGTATATCGAGGTACAGTGAAAAGCTTTTTGTTGTGCGCTAATCAGTCAGCAGAAAGACAATGTCTTTTTCATGTTTGCTTAAATGGGCTGCTCAGTTTTCAAACAGTTTACTGAGGCTTTCTAGCCGTTTTCTGAGGCTTCTCCAGGCAAAGGCTGTGGGTCTTGGTAGTTAGGCCTGCTCAAGGCTCCTGGGCTGCCAACATGCATTAAGTGCACTGAACCTGGAAGGGAAGAGTCCTCTGTGTTTTGTCTTCACTATTTTTTACCTCCTGCACGATGTCTGTGATTTTCAAAAGCCTCAGACTACTAGAACCTTTTTCAATTAGTGATGAATGACATGCTGCAATTTTACTTGTAAACTCCAGCTGCTCAAATGATAGAAGATGCCTGGCAGCCAAATACAACACTTTCCATTTGGACTATAAGATGTGATGAACTGCTCCACGCACATTTCTCATTGCTTCAATCAAGCTGCCCTCGGTCTCCTGCATCATTACAATCTCAGTCTAGTACGGCACAAATGCAGCACAAGGAAACTTTTTTTCAAGTTCTTACCTTGCCGGAGATGTGATTAATTTTCCGATCACATTTTCCGGGTGCTCTGCGGCCTTCCATTGATGGAGCTGGAAGCCTCCTCGGACTGACATTGAGTCCTATCGCAGGGTGCGGACTTAACATCGGTGCTGATCCCTTGCCTGGGATCTCTCCTACCGTGGCCTGCGGACTTACCATCAAGCTCGCAGTCGGGAAGCTCCAACATTGCGGAAGGTTCGACCAGCCCCGACGCGAGGTTCGATCGCCCGGCGTGGGGGAGCTGACATCCCCCCGGATGCGGGAGCAGATTGTCTCGACGCGGAGGGCCCGAACGCCGCCGGCTTCGGGAGTCAAGATCGTCCCGTCAATGGGGGCTCGAGGCCCACGACCGAGGAAGTAGTAAGGGAAGGAATTGAACTTTATTTCGCCTTCCATCACAGTGAGGAATGTGTAGCAGTCACTGTGGTGGATGATCATGTTAAAATGTGTTTTAATTGTATGACTGACCTGGCCAATGAAATTCCTCGTATGTTGCAAAACATACTTGCTGAATAAAGTGTGATCCTGATAATAAGAGAAGATAATGGTAAATGAGCTCTTCAGCGTGGGCTGAGCAACTGGAACAAGAAGAGGCCCATGTTATATAGCATCAGATTTATTCCTGGTAGCTTCAGTGTCTTAACCATTGTAATAACCATTCTCCAAGATTGCTATTCCTCAACTTCATTAATCTACATCGCCAGAATGACCAAGTCTGCAGATGGCTCTTAAAGAAATCTAAGCTATTATAAAAAGATTGGAAAAAGAGGTTGTTATCCATGGCCAAAATATGGAACAATCCACAAACAGAGGAGCAGCTGAATCAAGAAATGGGTGTTTGAAGCCAAACTAAATGGTATAACACTTCAGTTGAGCTCTCATAGACGAGAATAGTATCCATGATTACCACGGACACAAACGGACAGGACTCTATACTCTAAAACACTTGTAAACTGGAGGAATGGGAAAAGGAATAACGGAATCAAATCTTAGCCTTTGAAAATGAGTTGGCCTTGTAATTCTTTGTCCAGTTTGCAAAGGATCAACAAAACAGAAACACTCCACTTATGTCCCATTGAATCCTCTTCATGTCTTTCCTTCTCTATATCCATCAGTGTAACCCTCAACTCCTTTCTCCCTTGTGTGCTTTCCAGCCAACTCGTACATGTAGCTGCACACTTCAACCACTCCCTGTTTATATACTTGTTGAAAGAGACCCAGGTCGGAATAAAGTGAAACAATGCCAGAGAACAAGCGCTGCCTATTTCAACACAAAGTGTTGTAAATGGCCTGCACACTCATCAATCAAACCTCTCACCACTGAATGGGGAAAAAAAAAAAAACCATGCCATTTCTTTTCCTAAATCTCAGGAAAATGTTGCCTTTAATTTCTTCAGCCACACAAGTCAGGTTGCGGCCCAATCTGAAAAGTTTTGTTTTTTTTGTTTTTTGGGATGTTGTGCGTTTCGAGAGGAATGGAATCGTAGAGAATTGCTTTACAAGCAGGTTGGAAACAAAGGGTGCAAGGTCAGAAAATATAAATCGAACACAAAGCAGATGAAATGATAACTATAACATTTGAACGATGTTTATAATTGATATCACTTCTTCATTATCATCGCATTCATGTGACAGGAAGGACACCAACCACTGCAAGACCATTATCAAAGAAATGATACAATGGAGTAGACCTTAACCATCAAGTTTATGATCTGATGTTACTGGCATTGTTAGGTATCAGAAATCAGTGCAGTGGAGGCAATTGTAGCTGAAATGTATGTTGTCCAGAAAATACATAGAAACATAGAAAACAGGTGCAGCAGGAAGCCATTCGGCCCTTCGAGCCAGCACGTCATTCATTGTGAACATGGCTGATCGTCCCCTATCAATAACCCGTGCCTGCCTTCTCTCCATATCCCTTGATTCCACTAGCACCTAGAGCTCTATCTAACTCTCTCTTAAATCCATCCAATGATTTGGCCTCCACTGCCCTCTGTGGCAGGGAATTCCACAAATTCACATCTCTATGGGTGAAAATGTTTTTTCTCACCTCAGTCCTAAATGGCCTCCTCTTGTTACCAATACCATACGTTGTTATATACTTTTCAACATTTTTTTATAGAACTCAAATTAATAGATATATTATTGATTAGTACAGGTGTCAGAGGTTATGGGGAGAATGGGGTAAGGAGGGAGAGATAGATCAGCCATGATTGAATGGCGGAGTAGACTTGATGGGCCGAATGGCCTAATCTTACTCCTATCACTCATGACCTTAAAGGCATCGCATAACACATTCAGTTTTGATGCACTATTCACCCACTTAATTCTACCAGTGGATTTTTTTCCTCAGTACTTATCATAGCTCATAATTAAAATGGTCATATTGAGTAGTTTTATACTTTTTTTTTCTTTTTTCTCCCTTATTGTCATTCGAGTTGGAAAATGATCTGGCGATTTGAAGAGACATTAGTTCCTGAGAGTATTCCTTAAGACATTAACAAGTCAAATTATATGTTATAACATTACATTTTAGCGTTCAAATTGGGTATCTTACATTGATAGAATATTAGAGATTTTTAAATGCTCAACCATAAATCTGCTCACTTCTTGTTGCAAAAGTGACTAACCCACTCCAAGAAGCCTAATGTCTGGTTAAATACTTTATTGAGTATCCTGCCCCATATTTCATCTCTCTTCCAGGTAACTAGAAAATCCAGCAACTTTTGGGCTGCACAGTGGCGCAGCAATGGAGTTGCTGCCTTCCAGCGCCGGAGACACAAGCTCGATCCCGACTACGGGTGCTGTCTGTACGGAGTTTGTAGATTCTCCCCGTGACCGCATGGGTTTTCCCTGAGATCTTCAGTTTCTTCCCACACACCAAAGACGTACAGGCTTGTAGGTTCATTGGCTTGGTATAAATGTAAATGATCCCCAGCGTGTGTTGGTTAACGTGCGGGGATCACTGGTCGGTACGGACTCAGTGGGCCGAAGGGCTTGTTTCCACGCTGTATCTCTAAATTAATACTAAGCTAATGAGAGGCAAACACTCAGCAAACTTGAGTATCTCCCTTGCAAGTGATCATGCTTCCATAACTGGAACGCCAATATACCATGTGGAATTGGAATTCCCCTGCGATTGCTCCCGCTCCTGTCCTGACCGCATACGCTGCAAACAACACTCTGAATCAGTATCCAGAAACATTCCTTGCCATTAGCAATAGACTATGGCTGCAGTGTCCACTGCACTCACTTCACCCAAGCTTCTCCAAACTCTCCGCCTCTGCGGCATGGTGGCGTTGCAGTAGAGCTGCTGCCTCACAGTGCCAGAGACCCAGGTTCAATCCTGACTATGGGTGCTGTATGTGTGGAGTGTGTCCCTTCTCCCTGTGACCATGTGTGTGTTTTCCCTGGGTGCCCCCTCCCACATTGCAAAGACGTGCAGGTTTGTAGGTTGATTGGCTTCTGTAAAATTGCCCACTAGTGTGTAGGATGCAAATGTGAGATAAGAAAGAACTAGTGTTTGGTTGATCGATGGGTGGCATGGATTCTCTGGGTCGAAGGGCCCGTTTCCACGTTGTATCCATAAACTCTAAACTCTACTGCCAAGAAGAGCAAGCACATGGACATAGCAACACCTGTAGGTTTCCTTTAAAGTTGCGTACTAACATGACTTGGTCATATGTTGCTGAGTCTTCATCATCTGAAATTCCCTTCCAACTTCTGATTTGATCACAGTGGGAGGACCTTCACTAGAAGGACTGTAGTGGTTCAACAAAACAGTTCACTGCCACTTCTTATAAGGTGATCTGCCTTCTTCAGCCAACATCTGTTTGCTTCCCAGAAGAATTGGGAATCAGCAGGAGATGCTCCTGTCCCACTGTCCGCAGCCACTCCTGCAATGTTTGCCAGCTGACAGGGAGCCAAGTCCTCAGGCAGGGAAGCTCCGAGACTGGGCTTCTCTTGAAAAAGAACAGATGTTATGGAAATTGTTCAGGAAAAGCAGGAATTCTAGTTCGAAAAAAACAAACTGCTGGAGGAACTCATCCGATCAACCAGCATGTGGTCTGCTTCCCGGAAAATAACTCACCCGGGCTTGGAATCTTGCAGGAAAGATTGGAACCAATATTTCCAGTATTTACAAACTACAAATTTCCGACCTTTCTGAATTCTTACATGCATTATCCGTGCTCTTTCACTTGTAAAAATCCAGAAAAAACCTCTCCCTTGCAATTTATCAACATGACCATTGGTCATTCCTGGACTTCCAAAATAACTGTAGCAATTCCGCACAGCTCGAATTTTGAGTAAAATTATTCCACTAAGGTAGAGTTGCTGCCTTACAACGCTTACAGCACCAGAGACACGGGTTCGATCCTGACTACAGGTGCTGTCTGTGCGGAGTTTGTATGTTTTCCCCGTGACCTGCATGTGTTTTCTCCGATATCTACAGTTTCCTCCCACACTCCAAAGATGTAGAGGTTTGTAGGCTAATTGGCTTGGTATAAATATAAAATTGTCCACAGTGTGTGTAGGATAGTGTTAATGTGCGGGGCTCACTGGTCGGTGCGGAATTTGTGGGCAAATGGCCAGTTTCCCAGTTGTAAACCAGTTGTAAATTTAATTTCTATCAAAACTTTCCTGTCATGTCAAAAGTCTCTCAATTAAATGAAGAAAAGTGATCAGTTATATGAAGTATAACAACAATTTTAAATTTAACAATAATCACCATGCACCAAAGTCCAACACGCAGAAGGAAATATAAACAATAATTGTTGTTAATTACTCTCATCCTTCAAAGATAGATAGTGCAAGAATTTAACGGTAATTTTACCACACAAAAAACTAAAACAAAAAAATTGGACACAATGTACATTGGGAGGAGGCAGGAGGGAGTACCAGACTAAAGGATTTTTGAAGAGGATCACCCAAAGAGAAGATCAGCACAACAGATGACATTTAACAACACAAGGATGTCCCCTTTAAATAACACTAGACCCAGTGGGACCCATTGGGTCCCTGTCATACGGGACGTCTGGTTCTCCCAATGCAACCCGTTCCCCCAACGCAATAGCTCACCACTCACCCGTTCCCGCAATGCAACCCGTTCCCACAACACAATATTCCACCACTCACCCATAGCCCCAAACTGCGCAGGGGCGGTTCATTTCCCCATATCCCCCAGCACTCCCTCCCCCTCCTCCTCATCCTCCCTCTTTAAACTTTAAAAGAAAATGCAAGCACTTGCTGCCAGGAGTTAAATAAAATTCCAATTGCACTTCCCCTGCCTCCCCCAGCACTCCCTCCCCCTGCTGTTCACCCTCTCTGCCAGGACTCAGTGTTCTGTGATTGCGACATGGTTGCAAATGAGATACCATTGTGACGTCACATCTGTAACTGCCACTGCAGTATTCAAATCATTATTTCTCAAACTGGTTATTGTAAACTTAAAAATGTGATAACTTGTAAAATATAAAATCAATCTGAACGAAACTTGTTGAAAACACACCACAGGAGAGTTGTGAGTAAGGTGGTACAAAAAAATGTGCCATTTACCATTTTGGCTTAATTTCAGGTTCTCACTCACTCACAGACAAACATCCAAACAAACAAGATGAGTGTTTTAGTAATATATTAGATCAACTGGGTCCCGTTGGGTCCATATCACACAGGAGGACTGGTCCCCCAACGCGATATTCCACCACTCACCCATAGCCCCCACAGGAGGTCTGGTCCCCCAATGCCATATTCCTCCACTCACATATTTCCCCAATGGGAGGCATGGTCCTCCAACACAATATTCCACCACACCCATAGCCCCCAACTGTGCAGGGGCAGCTCATTTTGCCTTATTCAAAATGCAGTGTACTGTGACTTTAAAAATGCACCCTCCCTCCATGCTGCCAGGAATATACTTGATACTTGCTAAAAACTTGCTAGAAGAACTGAGTGTTCCTCGATGGCAACTTTGTTGCAAGATGGGCCAGCAAGGATTTAAGCTGCTAAATTTGTCTTAAACTAGAATTTCCAAAGTTAAAAATTATAGGGTCTGTCCCACTTAGGCGACTTTTTAAACGAGTGCAGGAGACTCTGCGCTCGCCACATGGTCGCCACATGTTCGCTTGTGGTCCCTGGTGAATCTCCTTCATGGTCGCGAAGAGTTCCCGCATTCTGGAAACAAGTCGCAGCCTCAGTATGGTCGACACTAATTTTTCAACATGTTGAAACATCTTCTGTGACCATGGAGAAAATCGATAATCCTCTAGTCATAGGTGCGGTTTTAGTAAGGTCACCATGTAGTTATAGGTAGTCGAGCTAGTCTTAGGTAGTTTTAGTTAATCGCCTTTGTTGACCGAGCATTTTCATTAGCACATTGGGGGAAAAGAACATAAGCACGAGTTTTCAGAACCAAGGAGAACCGACCGGTAATGTTAAATGCCCGCCAAACTTCACAGCTGTGTATCTCTGGCTTATTAAAAGTTGTCTGGCTTCTTAAAAGTGTCTCAACTCCTTCTCCCCTCCTTTCTCTGCCCTTCTCCCCCCCCCCCCCCCCCCCCACACAACCCAGAAAGTTGTGAATCTGTGGAATTCTCGGCCTCAGAAGACAGTGGAGGCCAATTCTCTAGATGCTTTCAAGAGAGAGATAGACAGAGCTCTTGAAGATAGCAGAGTCAGGGGATATGGTGAGAAGGCAGGAACGGGCTATTGAATGTGGATGATCAGCCATGATCACTGTAAATGGCAGTGCTGGGGCAAAGGGCCGAATGGCCCACTCATGCACCTATTGTCTATATCCGAGGAAGGATGTGCTGGAGAGAGACCAAAGGATGATTCCAGGAATGAGTGGGTTAATATATGATACGCAAACATGAGCGTTTGTCGGCACTGGGCCTGTACTCATTGGAATTTACAAGGATGAGGGGACACCTCATTGAAACTTACCGAATAGTGAAAGGCTTGGATAGAGTGGATGTGGAGAGGATGTTTCTACCAGTGAGAGAGTCTAGGACCAGAGGACATAGCCTCAGAATAAATGGACACACCTTTAGGAAGGAGATGAGGAGGAATTTATTTAGTCAGAGAGTGGTGGATCTGTGGAATTCTTTGCCACAGAAGACTGTGGAGACCAAGTCAATAGATATTGTTAAGGCAGAGATTGATAGATTCTTGATTAGTATAGATGTCAGGGGTTATGGGGAGAAGGCAGGAGAATGGGGTTAGGAGGGAGAGATAAATCAGCCATGATCGAACGGCGGAGTAGACCTAATGGCCCGAATGGCTTAATTCTGCTCCTATCATTTATGAACTTGTGAAGAAACGACAGTTCAAGACCTTTTTCTATACTAGTAGTTTAGTTGATAGGCTCAAAGTAATTGTTATCTGGCTTTTTAAAAAACCAGCATGATTGCAGTCACCGTCATTTCACAGGGAGTGGCTGGGCCAGTGGAGGAGCAGACTGAAAGAAAGACAAAGGCAGCTTGCCATTAACAAGTGTGTTACCAAGCAGCACGTGTCCAGTTCAGCACATGCTGGATAAACATCTCTTCCTAAATCCATTCCATCTCCGAGCTGGATACAAGCACTGGGCAAACAGGGCGGCACGATGGCGCAGTGGTAGAGTTGCTGCCTTACAGTGCCAGAAACCCGGCTTCGATCCTGACCATGGGTGCTTGTCTGTACGGAGTTTGTACATTCACCTTGTGTCCTGTGTAAGTTTTCTCTGGGTGCTCCGGACACCTCCCACACTCCAAAGACGTAGGTTAATTGGGTTGGTAAAATTGTAAATTGCCCCTAATGTGTGTAGATTAGTGTTAATGTGCGTGGATCGCTGGTCGACATGGACTCGGTGGGCCGAAGGGCCAGTTTCTGCGCTGTATCTCCAGCAGAATTCTAGAGGTCCAGATATGCCCTCATTTGTCCATGGGCCACAGGTTGACAATAAAGCATTAAAGCAGTACGCGGGAATAAAATAGAAGAAGTAAAATTACATGGCCTTGCAAAATCTGCATGAAATCACTTTATATTAAAAAGTCACAAAAAATCATTAAAGACAATGTTTCTGTTAATTTATTCGATGCTAGTGGTGTCATGTGGCTGATATTAATTCGCAGGCACCTTCAATAAATGTAAGGGGGTGACCCGCTAAATAACCAATAATTACATTTGAATGTCTCATGCTTAATGTTAATCATGTCCTGACAAAGCTTGAAGTCTTCTCAGTTGAATAGCTACACTGAACCACTGCACTTTCTGTCACCGTTCTCTTGACAACGTGAATACATTTATACACTTAATGCACTGAAACTCTTGCTTTCTTTACATTCTGATTTTCTGCCACAGAAGGCAGTGGAGGCCAATTCACTAGATGTTTCCACGAGAGAATTAGGTTTAGCTCTTAGGGCTAAAGGAATTAAGGGATATGGGGAATAAGCAGGAACGGGGTACTGATTTTAGATGATCAGCCATGATCATATTGAATGGTGGTGGTGAACGAAGGCCCGAAAGGCCTACTCCTGCACCTATTTTTCTAGGTTTTCTATGTTTTTGATGATTCAAATGAAATAAGAGACCCAATTTTTTCTTTCTGAGGGACAATGATTGTGCTGCAAATATCAATGCAAAAATGCTGTTATTCTGTCCCAAATGGGAACTATAAAGCTCATATATAACTCACCACTGAGTTATTAGATTGTATTAATCAATAGATAAAGTTTATTGTTTTACCTCTTGTGGTATTAAATAGATAATTTAGTTTGATAATTTTTCATGAAGACCTTTTTTTTTAAACAATGCTTGTACATTCTTTAAGTTATATGATCACTGTTACATTCTACAATAAATTCCAAATCAAGTATTAGAGTTTTCATTTGTTACCTAACAGAGTGGATTGTATTTCAATTGAAAATTGGGCCTTGAGTGGGTTTAAATTCACTTTAAAGCAAAATTATAATTGATCATTCCTAGCATGAATGTGAAATTCAAGCAGTAGGTTCCATTTGGTTCTGTTTTGAATCCTTGAAGCTTTTGGTTTATGTCTGTGACTCCATTAGTGATCATACTTAGATCAGTCTGAAGAAGGGTCTCAACCTGAAACAACACCCATTCCTTCTCTCCAGAGATGCTGCCTTACTCCAGCATTTTGTGTCTACCTTCAATTTAAACCAGCATCTGCAGTTCTTTCCTACACACGACTCCATAAAGACTTCATTGCTTCAAAATAGCTGTTCAAAGAGTTAACTGCTCTTGGACCATGAGCTGTAGCACGGATACATTCATATCTGGTGTACTCATGTAGCCCAAGGGTGAGCGACATTTTATCTCCAAAGAAAACTCCGGTTCCTTAGAGCTTCCTTTTAATATGTAAAAATATGTATCGCCTTGTCAGTGCTGGACAGGGTGAGCAAGTGAGGCATGCTAAGCATCCCTTCGTCACTTATCTCTAGAATCACAGAGGAACGTACAAGTTGATTCATGCAGTTTAGAGCATCATACTAAGGGTAAAACAGGAGTGCCTGGTGTGCACAATGTGTAGCAGATTCCATACACACGGAGTCATAGAGTGAAACAGTGTGGAAACAGGCCCTTCGGCCCATCTTGCCCACACCTGTCAACGTATCCCAGCTACACTCGTCCCAACTGCCCGCGTTTGGTCCATATCCCTCCAAACCTGTCCTATCCATGTACCTGTCTAACTTGTACCCGTTTCTTAAATGCCAGGGTACTCCCTGCCTCAACTACCTCCTCTGACAAGTTGTTCCATACACCCCTTTGTGTAAACCAGTTACCCCTCAGATTCTTATTCAATCTTTTCCCGTTCACCTTGAACCTATGTCTCCTACTCTTCATTTCACCTATTCTGGGCAAGAGAAGGGCAGCAAGGAAAATGCTTGTTACTATAGGCTGGTGAGTTTAACATCGGTAGTTGGTCAGTTACTGGAGAGTATTTGGATGGGCAAGGGCTGATTAGGGTTAGTCAGCATGGTTTTGTTCGTGGGAGGTCGTGTCTCACAAATCTGATTGATATTTTTGAAGACATCACCAAAAAGGTTGATAATAATAATAATAATGGATGGGATTTATATAGCGCCTTTCTAATACTCAAGGCGCTTTACATCGCATTATTCATTCACTCCTCAGTCACACTCGGTGGTGGTAAGCTACTTCTGTAGCCACAGCTGCCCTGGGGCAGACGGACGGAAGCGTGGCTGCCAATCTGCGCCTACGGCCCCTCCGACCACCACCAATCACTCACACACATTCACACACATTCACACACAGGCAAAGGTGGGTGAAGTGTCTTGCCCAAGGACACAACGACAGTATGCACTCCAAGCGGGATTCGAACCGGCTACCTTCCGGTTGCCAGCCGAACACTTAGCCCATTGTGCCATCTGTCGTCCAATGAAGGCAGAGTTGTAGATGTCGTGTACATGGACTTCAGTAAGGCGTTCGACAAGGCTCTGCATGGTAGGCTGCTCTGGAACGTTAGATCGCATGGGATCCAAGGAGAGATAGTCGAATGGATAGCAAATTGGATCCATGCAGAGGGTAATGTTGGAAGGTTGCTTCTCAGACTGGATGCCTGTGACTAGTGGTGTGCCTCAGGGTTCGGTGCTAGGCACGTTACTGTTTGTAATCTACATCAATGATTTGGATGAGAACAAACAGGGCAAGATTAGCAAGTTTGCTGATTATATAAAAGTTAGTGGTTTTGCAGACAGTGAAGATGGTTGTGAACAATTGCAGGAGGATCTGGATAGATTGGCCAGGTGGGCGGAGGAATGGTTGATGGAATTTAATACAGAGAAGTGTGAGGTGTTGCATTTTGGGACGTCGAACAAGGACAGGACTTATACAGTAAATGGTAAGTCTCAGGTTAGTGTTGTAGTGCAGAGGGATCTAGGAGTACAGGTGCATTGTTCCTTGAAGGTCAGGTCGCAGGTAGATAAGGTGGTCAAAAAGGCTTTTGGCATATTGGCCTTCATCAGTCAGAGTATTGAGTATAGAACTTGGGAGGTCATGTTGCAGTTGTATAAGATGTTGGTGAGACCGCATTTAGAATATTGTGTTCAGTTCTGGGCACCTGTATAATTGTTTCTTACACATTGCAATAGTACCTGCCTCAATTATCTCCTCTGGCAGCTCGCTCCATACACCCACCATCCTATGTGTGAAAAAGTTGCCCTTCAAATTCCTATTAAATCTTTCCCCCTTCACCTTAAACCTACTGTATGTCCTTTGGTTTGCAATTCCCCTACTCTAGGCAAGAAACTCTGTGTGTCTATCTGATATATACATCTCATGATTATTTTACACCTCTATAAGATCACCCCGCATCCTCCTGCACTCCAATAAATAGAGTCCCAGTCTGCACAACCTCTCCCTATGGCTCAGAACCTCGAGTCATGGCAATATTCTCGTAAATCTTCCCTGTACTCTTTCCAACTTGACCAAATCTTTCCTGTAACATGGTGCCAAGAACTAAACACAATACACTAAATGTGGCCTCACCAATGTCTCAATAACTGCAACATGTTCTCCCAACGTCGATACTCAATACTCTGACTGATGATGGCCAATGTGCCAAAAGCCTTTTAGACCACCCTATCTATCTGTAATGCCATCTTCAAGGAACTTGCACTGCCAATCAGGAGAGGCATTACTTAAAGATATCCCAGTGTTTAGTTTAGTTTATTTAACACTATCCCACTAGGGACAAGTTTTACATTTACCAAGCCAATTGATCTACAAACCTGTACGTATTTGGAGTGTGGGAGGAAACCGAAGATCTCGGAGAAAACTCACGCAGATCACGGGGAGAACGTACAAACTCCGTATAGACAGCACCCATAGTCAGGATTGAACCCGGGTCTCTGGCGCTTCATTCGCTGTATGGCAGCAACTCTACCACTGCGCCACCATGACCACCACGACTGCTAGTATGATCAGATATCCCTTCATGCGAAGAACTTTGAAATAAGTAAAAGGTGGTTACCTTAAAAGGACAAGACTCGAAGCCTCCAAATGGTAAGCAGAAATTAGAAAATATATGCAAGCAGATCACAGATGGGAGTAAAATCAATAGAATTATGGTATATGGGGTTGTGTAAAAAACTTGCCCCAACATCTCCATTAAACTTTCCCCCTCTCACCTTATAGTTATGCCCTCCAGAGTTGGAGATTTCTTTCCCTGGGGAAAAGGTTCTAACTATCTACCCTACCTATGCCTTTCATAATTTAATATATAGTTTTATCAACTCTCCTCGGCCTTAGGTGTTTCAGAAAAATAATCCATGTCTATCCAAACTCTCCCTGTAGCTGAAACCCTCTGATTCAGGCAGCAATCTTGTAAACCTCACTACTGAAATTTCATGGCCCTTCTCAGCTCTTCTAGTCCGTAATCCTCCCTACACCCCTCTATGCCAGAGAGACATGGAAAATCAATGTGAAGATGAAAAATAAATCAGATGCATTCCAGCAACGCTGCTTGAGGAAGGTCCTGAAGACTAGCTACAGAGACCACGTCACAAACGAGGAGGTCTACCGTGAAACGGCAACAAAGCTTCTCAGCCAGGACACAGAGGGACGCAGGATGGAATTTGCAGGACAAGTACTCAGAAAGTCACCAGAACGTGCACCGAAGATAGCAATGACAGGGCAACCTGACGGAAGAAGGAAAAGGGGCCGAACAAAACTCACATGGAGGTGAACATTCCAGAAGGATTTGGAAGCTCGGGACGCTGACCTATCGAGGGTGGAAGACGCCGCACATGACCGAACAGAAGGGCAAAAGCTTGCTGCCCAATGCACTCAACAGTGTGGGAGGAACCAAGTCTAAATCTAAAGTCTAATCACCCACGAGTTCTTTCCTACTTCCTTTATATTACTCATAAACCCCATCTGATGCCACCTTCTTAAAGCTGACATACGCTTCCTTTTCCTTCCTGACCAAGCTTACAACCTCCTTAGTCATCCACGGCTTCCTTACCTCACTGGTCTTATCCCTCCTCCTGACTGGAACATGCTGATCCTGCACTTTGATCAGCTGGACTTTAAACTATTCCCATATGTCATCTTGTGGATTTACCCAATAACTGCTCCCAATCTACCCTCATTACCTCATACCCGGTGACATTGTAATCTGCCTTGCCCCAATTAGGGGCCTTTCTCCAACATCCAACATGCCCCTATTTAAGGTAATATTAAAACTTAGAGTTGTGGTGGGATTTATGTTCATTGGAAAAGCAGGGACAGGTTGGGGAAGTTAGTTCTGTGCAGGAGAGACCATGTTTTCACAAATCTTTTCTTTTCAAGAAGGTAACCAAGGAGATTGACAAAAGCAAGGTGCAGATTGTTAGTTTGGTTTTTAGTTTAGTTTAGCGATACAGCGTGAAAACAGGCCCTTCGGCCCACCAGGTCCACACTGACATGCGATTCCCGCACATTAGCACTATCCTACACACACTGGCGGCAATTTTATATTTATACCAAGCCAACTAACCTACAAACCTGTACTTCTTTGAAGTGTGGGAGGAAACCAAAGATCTCGGAGAAAACCCACGCAGGCCATGGGGAGAATGTACAAACTCTGTACAGACAGCACCCGCAGTCGGGATCGAACCCGGGTCTCTGGCGCTTTATGGCAGAAACTCTACCGCTACGCCACCATACTGCCACATGCCGTTGTCTATGTGGACTTCAGTAATGCTTTTGATAGGGTTCCAGGTGGTAGGCTTGTACAGAAGATTAAGGCACAAGGGATCCAAGGTGTGTTAGTAAACTGGTTCAATATTGGCTGGATGTAAGGAGGCAAAGTATAATGGTGGATGGATGTCTATTCATCTGGACAACTATATAAGTGGTGGATCTTTGTGTTTTTGAGAATAAAATGGTGACCAGGTTGCAAACGTAGGGGGCCTGGTTAATAGGTTTGTAGAGAACACAAAAAATTGGTGGATCACAGATAACAAAGATAGTTGTTCAAAGATGGAGTATGATATAGAACAGCAGGAAAGTTGATAAAATGGTGGCACATGCAATTATATCCAGACACGTGCAAGGTATTGTGCTTTGGAATGTTATATTCTGTTAAGAAACAGAGTGAACAGCAGGAACCTTTGCGACTGATGTACAGAGAGACTTAGGAGTGCAAGTCCGCAGCTTATTGAAAGCGGAGACACATAAGTTCATAGGTTATAGGAACAGAAATAGGTCATTTGGCCCATCCATTCTACTCCGCCATTCAATCATGGCTCTCCCTCTCAACCCCATATCGGGGAACGTACCATAGCCAGGATCGAGCCCGGGTCTCTGGCACTAAGCGTTATAAGGCCACCACTCCACCGCTGCGCCACTGTGCCGTGGTGGTAAAATTATTCCATATAGCATGAAGTGCATTTGGCCAACCATTTGACTCTGCATTGCCATGGCTTTAGTTTTGAAATCCCATATGCTTTTTTTTTTTTTTTTTTTTTTTTTTTTTTTTTTTTTTTAAACTGCTTCCCATGATATATGGAGCTGTGATTGTCAAGTCATTCCGCCTCTTTAAGAATTGTACACTTCCGCTTGAGATGAACACTTCAAATGTTTCTGCATTAAATTTTATTTGCCACATGTCACTCCATTCCACCGCCCATTCTCTATCCTCTTGGCATGTTTTACAATCGTCCTCACCGCAGTTCCAAGTTCTGTTATCTGCAAATCTGCAAATCGTGCCCTGAGCACTCGTGGCATGTCCATCAAAGTCCATGTGTATGTGCTTCCAAATCAAAAAAACATTTGCTTCATAAAAATCTTTACGAGTTGGCTATAAAGTGCACACAGAAATCATCTTGCTCCAAACGACATTAAAAGCATTGGAAATGTTAAGTTCCTCCCTGCAAATCCATTTTTTCATGTACAGTGCATTGCCAGTCAATGGATTCCACTAATTATTACATCCCAGTAACTTTTCTTATTGCAAGATAATTTACATTATTTTGCACAAATTTACTTACTGGAGGTCTGAGTACATGAAGAGCACCTGGCTGATTGATTCTGCCTACAGTAAGCCGATCTCAAATTGAGATGCAGATCACTAGATAAGGGATAGTGTAGTTTTAATGGTATGAAATTAATGTCATTGCAGGCGCTGAGAAAGGGCTTTCTGCTGCTTCATTGTGACAGAGCAACAGATATGCACGACCTCAATCAGCAGAGGCTCTGGAAAGCAAACGATTAGAGGTATGAAAGATTTAATAGATGTAATAATCTATAAAATAGTCATTTAGCACATTTAATTATCTTGATCATTTTTTCAGTGCTGTTGTGATTGTTAAAATAAGGGTTCATAGCCTCATAACAAGCTAACATATCCTTCTGCTGTCTGCAGTGCCAAGGTAAATAGGTTTATGAAGCAGAATACAAATTAATTATGTCTCGTTGTTGTCCAGTTTATCCAGGGATGCTCAGCAAAGTCCAAGTGACTGTTTAGCAGCATTCAGATAGACCTGAATTAGGAGCATAACTGTGTAGGAAGGAACTGCAGATGCCGATTAAAACCAAAAATAGTCAAAAAATGCTGAACTCAGCGAGACAGGCACCATCTCCGGAGAGAAGGATGGGTGCTGTTTTGAGTTGAGACCCTCCCTCAGCCTTCTTCGGGTCTTGACCCAAAACATCACCCATTCCTTTTCTCCAGAGATGCTGCCTGTCCCTCTGAGTTACTCCAGCTTTTTTATGTCTATCTTAAGAATATACTATTGTGATATATATTTTATAGCCTTCAACATGGAAAGATGGGATGCAAGGTAATGCTCAAAGTATTGAAATGAAAGAAGCTAATGTTCCTGTCACTTATTGATCAATAATTTAGCCTCAAAATTATCATAGTTTTCCCTTTCAAAACATATTCTTCAGAACAGCAAGTATTCTGTCAATCTAATCTTACCAGGGTTTCTCTGAGACCATAGTTTTCTCAATGGTAACCACTTTTCTTTTAGATGTTTGGATTAAATAAAATGGAGAGATAAAGCAATGATAGACACAAAATGCTGTTGTACCTCAGCGGGACAGTCAGCATCTCTGGAGAGAAGGAATGTTTCAGATCGAGACCCTTCTTCAGACTGAGAGACTCTCCTTCAGAAAGGGAAATGAGAGATATGGACTGTGATGTAGTGAGATATAGACCAAATGAATGAAAGATATGGAAAAAAGTAGCAATGATAATGGAAACAGGCCATTGTTAGCTGTTTGCTAGGTGAGAACGAGAAACTGGTGTGACTTGGATGGGGAAGGGATGAAAAGAGAAGGAATGCAGGAGTTACTTGAAGTTAGAGAAATCCATATTCTAGGTTGGAAGCTGCCCAAGCGAAATATGAGATGCCCTTCCTCCAATTTGCAATTAACCTTACTCTGGCAATGGAGGAGGCCTAGAACAGGAAGATCAGTGTGGGAATGGGAAGGGGAATTAAAGTGTTTGGCAACCAGGAGATCAGGTATGTCCAGGCAGACCGAGCAAAGGTGTTCAGCGAAATGATTGCCCAGTCTACTTTTCATCTCGCCAATGTATAAAAGTCCAAACAATGATGTCAGGCAGGCAGACTGCACATGCTACACCTGGTGACTCCATCTCCCTAATAGAACCCGAACACATGCATCTATTAATAACGATTAAGGACAAAAAATTGGACTTTGCCCTTCGATGGTGGACCAACCGCATCCTCCATGAAAGAAGGAAATTGACTGAAATTGTTTGCCAAGCTCAAAGTAGTGATAGAATGGCTCAGACCCATGCGCTAAAATGGTACCGTTGAATACAACCTCCGACCATTTGCTGCACTTAATTTTTCGAAGGGAATTAACTTTTGAAACACAGCACGCAAAATAAATGTCATCTCCTTGCAAGTCTATTGAATGGTTCTTCTATTAATATCCAAACACACTTGTATATTATTGTTTTTGCATGTTCAATAGTAATGTAATAAATGTCCCTCTGAACCCAATGATTTACAGCTTCAGCTGTGGCGACACAACCCGTTCATACTCTAGAGCCCCAGCTCACACACCAGACTAATGCGCGAGTCAGACAGCAATCCATCAGGGTTTTAGAACTATCGGATGGTGGATTTGCAGAGTTCCACAGCAGGATGTGCGAGATTACCACGCTTCTGCTGGGACCTCCCCGCTAATTCTTAGTGAACTATGTTGGTGCTGAGGACTGGAGTATGGAGAGGATCGCCAGTTCTCTTTTGAGGGCATTGATTTAGGAGGCTTTCTCTGAAAGAGGGGGGGGGAAGGCAGGAGAATGGGGTTAGGTGAGCGAGATGGATCAGCCATGATTGAATGGCGGAGTAGACTTGATGGACCTAATTCTGCTCCGATTACTTATGACTTGATGTAATAAATATTTCTGTGACAAAGTAAAAACAGATAAAGGGCCTGTCCTACTTGGGTGTAATTTGCGCACCATTTACGCGACATCATTTACACGTCACGATGCATGACGCGCGCGTTGTGATGCACACGTGATGCGCGCATGGTGCGTGGCGACGTAGGCAGTGACGCGCGGTGCCCCAGGATTTTGAGATTCACAAAATCTTTGCGCGCCACCTACGTGATGCGCAAATGACGCCCAAGTGCGACAGGCCCTTAACTCTGGAAACATTCAAGAGGTCAAGCAGTATCTGTGGCAAAGGAACCAAAGTTGACATTTCTTGGCTCATGGGCAGAATGGACTCCTGCATGGATTCTTTATGATCTTCTGTTCTTAATCATGGATATATTACACTTAAGCCCCTCATCAAAATAACTATGTAGATCACAAACAACTGGCTCCCACAGCACCAACACCTGTGCAACCTGCTAGTCACAACCTCCCCACTTAAAAATAACTCCTTTACCTCTACTCTGTGATTTGTGTACATGAACCAACCTTTAATCTATTCCAGATATCCTGCATTATCCCCCATAAAAGTGATTTTGTGTATGACATTCTTTTAGTGGCACCTTAATGATTATCTGAATATACTGTACCAACTTATCTAGTTACAACTTCAAAAACTTATTTCCTTTGTTAAATACATGTCGTCTCTGAGCAGTGACATTAATATTAAGAATTATTTTGTTATTTCCTTAACAATGGATTCCCACATTGCTCTTGCGGATGTTGCACCAACTGGTCTACAGTTAACTGTCTGCTCACTTAAATAATGTGGTTACATTTTCAACCTTGCTGCAAACCAATTCTAGAATCCATAGCATTTTGAGAGATGGGGTGTCCCACTAATATGTTCATTTGACAAATGCCAAGATCTTTGAGATACTCAATCACTCCAGACCTGTGGGCCTCCATTATTTTCTGGGTATCTTCTCATCCAAGTCATTTATATATAATAATTAACAGAAGAGGTCCCTGCACAGATCGCTGTTCTACGTACTAAGAGGAATAGTCATCAACACGGTATGAGTGTGTCTGGAAGTCATCAGATTAATTTGTATCTAATTATGGAATGTGGCACTGAGAAGGAAATGCCATCTCAGCCACATATGGAGAGGCCAAATATGTTGTATCACACTAATGTCCACATTGCAGATCCTTTCTGCTTAAACAATGGAAGAAGACCAAAGGAAAATGCGACATTTCATTTCTTCCGACGGAGAAGTGGAAAGGTTTGTTTGCAATATTGCTTAATATTGGTTGTGAAAGAAAAGTGTAGCTTTAGATGTTGTTTTTCAAAGATTATGGCAAAGAAAGTTCAAAGAGACAGCGAGAGGGGAGATTTTGAATGGAGGGAATACATTTTGTTTTGAGCTCCTTGAGACTAATTTATTCGCAAAATCTGCACGGAGTCATTGCTGGATGTTCAGAATCAACAATGAAAACCTGTCCAACCTTCATAGGTGACTGGACAAATTATTTCTGATCAGCAGACACCACGCCTGCTCATTGAGATTCCTTACCTTTCCTTTGTCTGTCACTTCCGCGTCTGTTCCTCTCCAGACATGGAAAAGTTTACATATTTGGAGCCTTTCCAATTTTTGTCACAATATTGTGACATTACATTTTAATTTTCTTCACTCTTTAAATGTCAGTGACATGTAATTTGGAACTTCCTCTCAACTATTCCTACACATACCCAATTCACATCCTGAATTATATTGGTTAACTAGCCTTAGAGAAATAACTTTAATGTCAAGGCAATTTGGCGTCATTTGGTGTACAAGTATACTTCCCCCAAATATCACCATCCCACCCGCACTCTCACCAACATGTCCTCACCACCCCACCATCCCCAGTCTCTTTCCTTTACTAGTTTTTTGCAGCAGAAATCCCGACAAAATTATAAACCGAATATAATGTTGCCTTAGTGAGAGTGCGGGTGGGATGGTGATATTTGGGGGAAGTTTAGCTTAGTTTAGAAACACCGAGTCCGTGCTGACCAACAATCCCCGCACACCAATACTATCCTACACCAGTGCTGGATTTAGATGAAGAGAGGCCCTAGGATATTCCACTTGTGAGGCCCCTCCCAATCCCCCACCCCCACGACTAGAGGAAGATGGAAGAGTGTTTTAAATAATTTGAGTAAATCCAAGGATGATGACAGGTGTTTAAAATTCCGCAATTCGCAATTCCTTCTCTAAAGGACATAAAATGTTATTGCTAAATACCGTAGTGATTGAACAAAAAATGCATAAATGTTAAAATTAACACTGTGAAAAACTTTTGTTATAACTGAACTTTGTAAACATTTTGTGGATTAAGCAGGCATTTTTAGGAAAATAAAATTATCAGTTTACTGTTATATCACTCCACTTGAGTGAAGAAAAATAATGTTTTTTCTGTATAATATTTGTGAAATATTTCTTAAAGAATTGTTCCTTATTGACAATTATATTGCAAAATCTGAATCAAATCTGCTTCCAAAAACCGTTTACTAAACGAGTATGCAAACAATCGTTAACAAAGATGCTACAAATAAGCTTAGTTTTATTATTAACCTGACAGTGGCAGCCACAGCACAACACAGTAGGTTTCTAGCAACGATTATCAGCTCTACCCCTAGCATTGCTCCTTGCCAACTTCCCAGTTCATATATCTTTGCACTTTCCTACGTACTCCTGAGTTTTCACGTTTGAAGCTTGCAAGTATCCAAAGATGTTCCCTGCACCCGCCATCGCTGCTTACTGGAGCACGTGTGAAAGTTTGCCGGACCCCGGTGCCACCAGATTGACACCGATGTGCAGCCGAGCGTGGCCAATGAGATAAGGGGCTGGAAAGCTGCACTTAAAAAAAAAAATTTAAAAAAAGTAACCAGAAAATATAATTCTTTATTCAATGCAAACTTTCCACCTTTAGTTACTAAATTAAACACTCTTATTCAATTCTGGAAAACACTTCCGATGTCTCTAATAGGCAGAATAAATGCCATAAAAATGATTTTCCTCCCACAAATTCTATATTTATTTCAATCAATACCAATATACCTCCCTAAATTTTTATTTTTTTTAATCTTGATTCCCGGATTACAAACTTTATCTGAGATTATAAATCACATAGAATTCATAAACGACATCTATGTAAACAAAGAAATGGGCGGATTGGCGCTCCCCAATTTTTTTTACTACTATTGGGCAACAAATATTAAAAATGCAATTTACTGGCTGGATAACGCATGCCAACAGGTAGACTGGTTAATAATTGAGAGAGAGGATTGCTCGTCTTTTAATATAGGCGCGATTCTTCTCTCCCCAATAAAGTTGAAGAACACACTATATGAGAAAAATCCGATTATTCACAGCACTTTACGAATTTGGAGACAAGTAAAATCTGCTTTTAAACTAAGAAATTTATCTCTTCTTTCACCAATAGCTAATAACCCGTCGTTTAAGCCATCTATTATAGATAAAACGTTAATTTATTGGGAAAGACTAGGAATTAAAAAGCTTGGAGATCTGTACGAGATGGGAAATCTCCTGTCATTTCAGAAATTACAGTCGAAATACACTGAAAGGTAATCAATATTTTAGATACCTTCAAATTCGAGATTATTTGAAAACATATACCCATGATTATCAAACTCTGCTGCCAGATATATTAGACGAAGGTATGAATAGAAACTAGGAGTCAAACAATCTAACATCATACTTGATACTTAATACCCTTCTAAATATAGAAATTCCATCGTCAGATGCAATTAGAAGAGAATGGGAAGAGGAATTAGGCCTAAACATTTCCAAAACAGAAGGGAAAAATATCTCTTATATATACATAATTGTTCGATTAATGCCAGACACATTTTAATCCAATTCAAAATACTGCACAGACTCTACTACTCAAAGACCCTTGCAGTTGTACAGGGTCTTGGTGAGACCAGACCTGGAGTATTGCATACAGTTTTGGTCTCCTAATCTGAGGAAAGACATTCTTGCCATAGAGGGAGTACAGAGAAGGTTCACCAGACTGATTCCTGGGATGTCAGGACTTTCATATGAAGAAAGACTGGATAGACTCGGCTTGTACTCGCTAGAATTTAGAAGATTGAGGGGGGATCTTATAGAAACTTACAAAATTCTTAAGGGGTTGGACAGGCTAGATGCAGGAAGATTGTTCCCGATGTTGGGGAAGTCCAGAACAAGGGGTTACAGTTTAAGGATAAGGGGGAAATCTTTTAGGACCGAGATGAGGAAAACATTTTTCACACAGAGATGGTGAATCTCTGGAATTCTCTGCCACAGAAGGTAGTTGAGGCCAGTTCATTGGCTATATTTAAGAGGGAGTTAGATGTGGCCCTTGTTGCAAAAGGGATCAGGGGGTATGGAGAGAAGGCAGGTACAGGATACTGAGTTGGATGATCAGCCATGATTATATTGAATGGCGGTGCAGGCTCGAAGGGCCGAATGGCCTACTCCTGCACCTATTTTCTATGTTTCTATGTAAGACTAAACTGAATAAGATTTTTTCAAATGTATCGTCTATTTGTGACAAATGTCTCCTTCAAGAAGCAACTATAACACACTCCTTTGCCTCTTGCATAAAACTACATAACTTTTGGAAAGGAATCTTTGAAATGTTCTCAAAATCATTAAAAACAAAACTGGACCCCCATACAGAACTGATTATTTTCAGAACAGCAGAAGCCTGCCCTGAGCTATAGTAAGATTAAACGAGAACTTACCAGTTTGAAGTTTGATCTTAATTTTATGAGTTACGATGAGCGATTACGTGAACGGCCATCCGTCTGCGTGCGCGTCAAACTTCAAAGCAGCGGTGTTAAATCACAGATAAAAAGAAGACCTGAGAATAGTAAGATTGTGAAGAAACTAGAACTTCCATATGACCTTGATAGTATGAGGGTGGGAGCCGTGGGCACGTAATCGCTCATCGTAACTCCTCATAAAATCAAGATCAAACTTCAAACTGGTAAGTTCTCGTTTAATCTTACTATTTTATTTCGGAGTCACGCGAGTGACTACGTGAAGATTTCAAAGCTCTGTGATTTTACGCCAGTTACGAATCCAGGCATCACACACTGAATGGATTGACCATGGATGCGTGTAATCATTAAAGCATTCAGACATTACGTAGTTAAGTAAAGAACTGATGCTTAAAATGAAAGAATTTTTTTTTTTAAAGTTACCCCTCCCAACCTTGGGGGGGGGGGGGGAAACTAAGGGACAGAACTTAAAATGGTACGTGCAAACACCCCCAGTCCTGTTATGGGTTTGTTATAAAACCGGTGGACCGTTATTTCATTCGTCCATCCTGCAGCCACTAGGATGTCGTCAAGGGGCACGTCCATAGCTCTTGCTGCCGATGTAGATGCAGCGCTGGTGGAGTGAGATTTAACCATATAAATGTTTACTCCTGCTACCGCCATTACCTCTTTTGACCATCTGGAGATGGTTTGTGTTGACACCTTTTGGTGTGTTTTTTTTTTTTTTTATGGCTGATGAGGACTGATTGTTCTGAGCCTCTGAGGTTCTCCGTAACTCTCAGATAGTGGTATTAGTATGTTACCACCCACACAACCGTTGGTCCTCTGGATATGCCAAGAACTGGATCTCCATCCCTGGCATTCCTGGCCTGCTCTGTTTTATCAGGTTCCTGATTAGGAATGTTATGTTGTTCATATTGGTGGTCATGTAGTCCAACCATAGCTTTTGCAGTGTCTGGACTTTTTGTCAGCATACCACCTTCAGGGTTAGTTATAGGCGGTCCCCACTGTCAAAGTAGGGTTTGTATCACGCTCACATCCCATGTGTCAGTTTACCTTGGCCTTGGAGGTCTTTACAACAAAATTCATGAAGGAAATTTACAATTTAAGGGGTGCGTTCCTATCGAACTGTGCCCTGCTTCCGGCATCAGATTGGAGGAGAGTGCGCCTCTGGCACTATAGATGCACTATAGTTTATAGTTATAATACAGTTGATAGGAACTCCAAGACATCCGTTATCCGAACTGTGTTGTATTTGTTCGGACAGTCCTATGCCTTGAAATGGCCTCCTCAGAATCTGCAGACCAACAAGTTAATACGTTCATGTAGTGGATGATTGCTACCTGTAACTGGGTTCACTAGGAGGTCCCTGCTCTTTGGTACAGCCATTACTGGCTGGACTATAATTCCCAAAATTTTTGGGGACCAGGCTTGAGTAGGCCAATCTGGCACTACCAATATGCCTGTGGCTTAGTCTTGCTTGATTTTTGTCAAGCATCGGTTTGTGAGACAAATTGGTGGAAAGCATACATAAACATTCCTCCCCAATTGAGGGAGAAAGCATCCACTGCCTTGCTCCTGGATCCAGCTCGCAGGACACATATCTGGGTAACTAATGGTTAGTCTAGATGCAAACAGATCAACATCTGGTATGCCAAATCGTGTAGTTATTTTGTTAAATACTGCCTGATTCAACATCCATTCTGTGTTGTTATTAAACATTCGTGATCCAGCATCTGTCACCATGTTATATCTACCTCATAGATTTCCCAAATATTCCTCTCGATACACCAGTGCCAAATGAGGTTCGACAATCTGTCGTAAGATACAGATTTTACACCACCCTTGTTACTGGATATATGCCACCGCAGTGGTGTTATCAATCTGAATTTGAACAAGCACCGGTTGCATATCGCTACAGAGAACCTCGAGTCCATATTGTGCCCCCAACAATTCTGGGTAATTGATTCCATGTGTTGGGGAATTACAGACTCCTGCTCATTCCATCTGCCCCCACAGCTTTAGACTGTGTTGGTGTCTCCCCATCCTTAGCCGCTTGCATAGGTCTGAAGAACCCTCGATGGCTTTCGAGCAAAATTTTCCTGAGCTGTCTCCCATTCGTTATCCACCATAGTTATTCAACAAAGGCCTCTGCTGGCAGTCCATAGTTTGCCAATTCGGCCTGCATGGAATCTGAGTGTTCGTTCCTTTGCTTGCTGTAAGTTCTGGTAATGCAAAGGCCCGTACTGCTGGGAATGCAGCTACTATTTGCCAATTACACTCGCTGTTTGCCTGATAGATGGCTAGAATTTGACTATCAGGTCATTGCAGGCTTAATTAATATTGTCGTTTGCCCCTAGGCAAAGTCACCAACATATTTACTGTTTTTGATAGTACATTCTAGGTAATCAATTACCCTTATAGGTGTCAATTTTGATTTAACTGGATGGATGAGGTAACCAATTCTTTCAAACAGGGTTTTGGTTTGCTTGACTGATGCTTCTGCCAATTCTTGGTGACTCCAAAATGAAAATGTCCTCCAAATATGCCATTACTATGTGGTTTTGAGACCTTTGTAGTCCCAGAATTGGTTTCCGTAGTTTAGTCAATAGTCTAGGAGCTGATGTCAACCCATTTGGCAGCGCCATGCCATCCAGTTAAACTTCAAATATCTCCTGTTCTTAATGAATAGACACCGAATAGTATGCATCTTTGAGGTCGATACATGCCATGTGACCATTTTATAGGAAGCTCCTATAAAACAGTAGTTAGACCGTAACAAAAAATTGCTGTTTCTAAAAGTCTGTTAAACCTGGATGAAGTGACATCCTCCATCTGTCACCTGTCCTGGAAGGCAATCCTGCCCAAAATACTGGGCCTGCCTTGAAGACAATTCCGGTCCGAGTTCCAAGTCTGCTTGGAACCTATGTATGTTGTGCAGTAAAAAATAATCACATGTTGTTATCTGTTTTTTAAAACCAGATCTGAAATTCATGTTATTGTCATTTTGAACAAAAACACAAGAGTAAAATTATCAACATGTAACTGGTCCACAATCCCTTGTTTCAGTAAACCCAGACCCACCTACCTCCATGGCTACCGGTGGTCTTGTGGTAAGCCCAAAGGCCCCTGATGCGGGTTCTTTTTCTCTCCTTGATTGGGAGTTGGACTGGTAGGAAGTGTGGATTCCATGTTTCTCCTGACCTCTGCTTGGGTCTTGGTCTGAAAACCTTATCATACTGAGCCTGCCTTGTCGGACAATTCTGGCCATAATTCTGAGTCTGCCTTGAAAGACGACTCTGATCATATTTCCGTGCCCAGCTTTCAAGCTACCACCGGCTTCAGTGAACTGCTTACCGCCTATGGAGGTGTGGGGTGTGTTGTCGCCTACTGATGAAGTTTGCTTGTCGTTGGTACCTTGATTGGTCCGACAGTTTTTGCTTCCTTCTGGTCTTACCTGAAGAGAGGATTTGGCGGCTGGTTTCTCCAAAGTCACCCTGATAGCGCTGTTCCCTTGCCGGCATTTGTGCGGATATTCTGCCAACTGCTGTCTCTTGAGGCCATATGCATGTGCTTCAGTATGTTCATACTTTAATTCGAGATCAGTTACCTACTGATCTCAAAACCAAATTTCGTTTGAACGTTATGTGAGGTTCAAATGACAAATAAATGGTATTGTATAGTATTGTAATTCGAGATCAGTTACCTACTGATCACTCACACTCCCCTCCATTGAGAGTGAGATTTGTAGGTAGCCCTGAAAACAGGTGCTGCCGCAGGCCCCTGAGGATACCTGCGCTGATATGGCCCCTCCAGTGGGCCTAAATGAGATTCTTGTTTTGGGTCAGACTGAAACTGACCGTGAATGCTCCTCTCCTCAGAGCAGGAGACATTTTCTAGATCTCTATCCAGGGAAGCACCCAGTGGAACCTGGATGATTGCAGAAGTATTTATTTTCTTTTGTGCTTATTATTTATTTTATGTAAAGCTCTTTGGTGCGAGTTAACTTAAACAGTGCTATATATGTAAAAGTTACATACTTACTTCCTTTCTTCTGCTTGTCCCTGGGAAGGTTTCCCCCCACTGCTTTTGTACTCTGATTCAGAGTGGTTTCTTCCATATGTACTTCCCCCTCCAATGGGGAAGACATTGGGTTGCCCCATTATGCGAGGCTCCCGGTACTGCCTGCTGCTGTAGGCCCGGGCTGACACAGCTCTCTCCTTAGAGCAGGTCATTGTTGGAGCAACTTCTCCAAACAATTGCTCCTATGTGGGAGAGTCGTCCTCAGACGCTCTCCGTTGAGGGAGGGTATCCCTTTCCCTCCCCGGACTCTTCTGAGTCAACGGGTTGTTTGACTTGCGGGTGGATTTTCCCATACTGCAGGACCACCAACGGAGCTCTCCTCCTGCAACAAGCCTCCTGCCGGTTCAGCTACCAACGCTAAATGTCGGGAAACACCGTTGCCCGCTACTGGGAAATGCTGCGGTCTTCGGCAGTCAACTTCCCCGCGTACCGTCTCCTCGACATCTGGGCCCTGAAACTACAAAAAGTTTCAAGCCCGAAAGAATGCAGGTAAGTGATTCAACTTTCCTTACCTGCCCATCCTAACGGCCTGGGAGTACGCAGTGCCTCTGCCAGTCCGTCGCGCGTTGCGTTCAGACGTAATGACGCGCACGCAGACGGACGGCCCTTCTTCATGTAGTCACTTACGTGACTCCAAAAAAAAATCAATATTTCAAAGACGTTTCCTTAATTATGGCCTGATAATGGCGAAAAAACATATACTTAAATTTTGGAAAAATACATCTCCCCCACCTCTTAAAATGTGGATGACAAACATGTCTGAGACGCTACATCTTGAAGATATGAGACTTGTCTTAACAGGAAAATCAGAGCAATTTTCAAAGATATGGATTCCTTTCATTGATTCATTACAAGGATAGTATGGTGCAACACAACTTCGGAATTAAACTGATTTACGGACAGGGTGATGGGTGGGGAGAGAAATGAAGCAGGTATATCAACACTTTTTGTTTTTTTTTCTTTTTTCCGTTTTTGTCTTTTTATTTTTTTAAGTTTTTACTTACTCACTCTTTGACTACACTCATTTGGTAGTTTAGTGGTTTTATTCTTACACATTCACTTTCTCTTTCACTTTTTTTCTTTCTTGCTTTCTCTCTTTTTCTATTTCATCTTTGCTGAAATTAAAATGGAAGCTGTACAATAAATGTATTCTGTCATATGCCGCGGTTATACTGTTTTACACTGCTTCTAATAAAAATATAAATAAAATTTAAAAATTAAAAATAAATAAAAATTAAAATAAATATTTATTGCCAGTACTAGTGTCGAGTTATTGGCTTAAACTATTATTCTGAAATGGAGGGCAAGGAAAATTACCGAAAGGGTTGTTTAGAGAATACAGTGTGTTGTGACAGCATAAGAAAGGCCTATGACAGTGTCAAAAATATTATACACCTTGGCCGGAGGCCCCCTAGATTTTGAGGCCCTAGGCTTCAGCCTAACAAGCTTATAGGTAAATCTGGCACTGTCCTACACACACTAGGGACAATTTACATTTATACCAAGCCATTTAGCCTGCAAACATGCATGTCTTTGGAGTGTGGGAGGAAACCGAAGATCCCGGAGAAAACCCACGCAGGTCACGGGGAGAACGTACAAACTCTGTACAGACAGCACACGTAGTTTCTGGTGCTGTAAGGCAGTAGCTCTACCACTACGCCACCATGCCACAAGTCGTCATTTTGTGAAATGCACTTAAATTTTAAAAACTGCTTCTCCGTGTGATTCCTATGTCCATAGTAATGAGAATTACCAATGTAAACATATCCCACCGCAATTCCATATTTCTGTCAGTAGCAGTACTGCCTCATTACATCTTGGAGCATTCAGTGGTTATTGGGAGCTCCTATGGTGTTTCATGGTTACAACAATGTAAATGTCAGATGTACCAAGATATTTGGTGAAAGTGCCAGAACAAATGATAGAAATTTACATTGCGGTTTGTTAACCCTCATCCTCTTCTGCCTCGGGATTACACTTGGATTTCACTCTGTGTAGATAAAGACTGACTGTATCTATGAACAGCAAGGAGTGGGACTTGTATGTCAACTTCCTTTTGGAGGTTGGGTTTGCTTTTGGATTTGGCATTAGTTATCAACCAGTGGGAAGAGGAACTGAAGATTAGCATTCAAGTAATTTTACGATAATTTAAAAAGATTAAAATAATATATATTTTAAGGAGTTTTGGATCAAATCTAGATATTCTGTAGACTGAGAAGATGTAGGCAACCTATGCAGCAATAAGCTTCTTCCGTCTGTGATAGCAGCTTCAACAATTCAGTATGCTGCATGCGGATGTGTTCTGATGAATGGCTTAGCTGTATGGTAGTTGTAATAGAAAGTGCTTGGAGGTTGGCTGTGCATGGCAGGTACAAGAAATAGAAGGATAAAGTGAGCTTCAAAGTTCTCTAAAGTACACTAATGGAAAATACTGCCTCAGACCTTAAACTTATGAAATGTGAATACTGGACCTCACTGGCTTTATCTTGCACTAAACGTTATTCCCTTTATCATGTATCTGTCCACTGTGGATGCCTCAATTGTAGTCATATATTGTCTTTCCGCTGACTGGTGAGCACGCAACAAAAGCGTTTCAATAAACTAAACTCAACTCAATATCAGCGTATGAAATTCATGTGCCCAAATACACTGACTACCTGCTACATTTCTGGAGGCAATGGACCTATTTAACCTGGCTATTGTTCTCCTAGGATAACAAGGGAAATAAATCATGTTAGCAAAGTTAATGCAAGAGTTCTTAGTCTGTCTTCTTTATGTTGTTCTGAATGAATGGCACTTAATTATGTTGAAATGTTTGCGTGGCTCAGTCTGCTCTGTAGAATTTTGTGTCCTACATTGAAGGTACCTGCATTGAAGAGGTCGACAAACACTATATTAGTCTTGAATACTTTATACCTATGGGATAGCAACCATTCCTGCTTCAGTTGCACCAGTGATCACCTCCAAGTGAAATATACCCTTTGGGAAATTGGACCACATGTAATTCACCCGACATTTCTAAGTTGTCAACAGTGCATCCGATGATGACCCAAGACATGCAGCACATGTATCCACTTTTGTCAACATCACGCAGTCTCCGACTGTTACAAAATAAGTAAGTAGCAGCACTGCTGAGATCGCCAATGAGCATTGAATAAAGAGTCACCGTTCACAGTGTATTACACACAATATCCTCCAAACTCAGATCCAATTTTCAGGCCATTTGAAAGCTTGTCGTTGACTGATCTCTCGCTGGTCACAGCTACCAGCTGCAATTGTTGCCTGTGGGGTAAAAAAAATCAAGAGTGTGTGTGTCTACTCTGCCATTCAATCACGGCCATTCAATCTCTGCCTTAAAAGCATCCATTGACAGCCTCCACAGCCTTCTGTGGTAAAGAATTCCACAGATTCACCACTCTGACAAAATAAATTTCTCCTCATCTCCTTCCCAAAAGAATGTCCTTTAATTATAAGACTATAACCTATAGTCTTAGACTCTCCCTCTAGTGGAAACTTCCTCTCCTCATCCACTCTATCCGAGCCTTTCACTATTCGGTAAGTTTCAATGAGGTCCCCCCTCATTCTTCCAAAACTCCAGCGAGTAGAGACCCAGTGCCGACAAACGCACATCATAGGTTAACCTACTCAATCCTGGGATCATTCTTGTAAACCTCCTCTGAACCCTCTCCAGAGCCAGCACATCCTTCCTCATATACGGTGCCCAAAATTGCTCACAGTAGTCCACATGCGGCCTTACCAGCGCCTTATAGAGCCTCAGCATTACATCCCTCACTGGTCTGTTCAAGGACTGCTGCCCTTCCCAGCCATCAGCATGGCACAGATGCAGCAACTGGGAAATTGGCAAGCAGCTCCCATTGGAAACTGTGCAATCCCAGTAGTGCTGCGTCCTGGTTGTAATGGTCTTTTGGGCAACCTTGTGGACAATTTCATGATGTTTTGTGGATCATCCAATTTGCCGTCTGCAGCATTAGATCACCAGAACAAACTAGAGCAAAATCCTATGTCCAGCCAATTCTTTTCATCTTTTATTTGTAACATTTTTGAAAAAAGTGTGAATTTTCAAAAAATACTATTCTTTTTGTACTGGAACAATGATGATAACGACCTTTACCTGTACCTAAATAGTTTGATGCCAACTAAAACTGTATATGAAAGCACGTACGATGCATTTCAAGTTTTTGGAGCACCTGTGAAACCCTTGCACTCTGCTTAGGTTACAGAGCTGGGCAAATCAGCCTGCTTTAGCTTTGGCCCTTGTCGGAGCAGAGCTAATTGCTTGCCACACGTCCATCTGGTAATCCCACAACACAACCTTCCAGCCGTGAGATATCCAGAGCCACCTAGTGTGTCTGAGCTGACCTCTATTCATATATTTCTTTTTAACTGAGAATGAAACAGGTAATGCTGGGATGGACAACCAATTCCATGCATTGTTGAGTACTTAGTAAGCCTGAAAAATTCTACTGTAATGCAGCATTTATATGTTTTGCGCAAATGAATTTTGTCAAAGCCAAAATCATTAAACGAGGCAATGCATGTGCCATGATCACATTACTTAGGTTGGATGTAGGTCTTCCAAGCATCGAACCACATATGTGTGAAATTCTCCAGGCAAGTTCATTTTGATAGTTCATAGTCGTACTAGCTTCTTGTTTTCACCCAAAAACAGTTAACAATGGCCTGTTTCCTTTATCATCATCACTTTTTTGCATATCTTTCATTCATTGTTCTTTATCTCTCCACATCACCATCTATATCTCTCATTTCCCTTACCCCTAACCAGTCTGAAGGAGGGTCTCAACCCGAAATGTCACCCATTCCTTCTCTCCAGAGATGCTGCCTGTCCGTTGATTTACTCCAGCTTTTTGTGTCCACCTTCGATTTAAACCAGCCTCTGCAGTTCCTTCTTACACATTTTGTCCGCTCCACTGTGAAATCTCCTCAAGGTTTGTCTACTTTGACGAAGTTCTCCACCTCTCTCGGACGAGGGTTCTGCAACATCCTCTCTCGCTGCTCCCAATCTGTGTTTCCTCCTGCTCTCCGACTCTATGACCACGTTTTAACCCAGACTCGCTACCACATCCACGTTTGTTTTCTCAGTGCTGCCTGCGCCTCCATCTTCCATCTCGTGGATTTCAGCGCCGGCTCCAGACCTCCCAGTTTGGACCCAACCCAGATTACAGGTACCGACGGTCGAACAGCCGCTTTGTGCAACAGTTCTCATTCCGTGCCCTGCGTTCTACACTGGTTGCGATGCACCGGACTCAACAGGCCCTCGCTCCGACTCTCCCGCAGCTCCGGGCCTCGCTCACCCACGCCTGTAACGGACCCCACCTGCACTTCATTCAACGCCAGATCCACGCCCTCACCAAACGTTTCCTCGCCTACCTGGACTCTACCAAGGACCGCAAACTTGCCCGCCTCCAGACCGGTCCTTCCACCGACACTCCTCGACTTGACCGCCCGCAGGCCTGGGATTCCACCGCTGGACCGCGCTGCTTGCCCGAACACCACGAGGCTGAGATTGCCACCACGAGGAGCAGCACCAACATCCACCGAACCCTGGCCCGGACCACCCAAACTGCCGTGGCCGCCGACTCTCACCGCCTCCCTGGGGCCACCTCCGCCATGGTCGCCGACCTTCACGGTCTCCCAGGGGCCACCGCTGCGTTTCTGCCAACCCGTACCTTTACTCCAGCCCCCTGCGGGCCTCCACCAGCGAATCAACCAACCCTCACCTCTCCACCGCCCACCAACAGGCCCGAGCCGTCGCCTCACCCGAGTTCCAGGCTCAGCATCAGACCCATAACCTCAACGAAGCAGACTCCGACAGCACATGGTCGGACTCTGCTGGGTCCTACTGCTCCCCCTCCCCCTCCTCCTACAGGGCACCTCAGTAGTGATGGGTCTTCCCCTTCACCCTCTTTTAACCAGGTTACCCCGACCACAACCCACCCATACAATAGTCCTCACGCCCCCCCCCCCCCTCCTCTCTTAACACCCACCATCCCCCCCACCAGATCTCGCCTCAGCCTTTGTCTACTCCCCAGTCCCCCTCTGACCCCAACCCCCCCCCCCCCCTTATCGTGTCTTCACCATCCCCCTTGACCGCCCCCTTAACGATACGGAACGGTCTATCCTCAACAGAAGCCTCACCTTCATTCCCCTCCACTCCCACCTCAACTAGTTCTGGGTCCACCACGACATCAAGCTTTTCTTCCGTCACCTCCGCCTCCGTGCCTTTTTCTATGTGAAGGAGCCCTCACCACCCAGTGATGACCCCACCAGTCTCCACCAGTCCCCCTCCTCTTGGACTCCCCAGAATGGCCTGCTACCGTCTCTAGACCTCTATATTTCTAACTGCCGGCATGACATCAACAAGATGAGGGTTAACAAACCACAATGTAAATTTCTATCATTTGTTCTGGCACTTTCACCAAATATCTTGGTACATCTGACATTTACATTGTTGTAACCATGAAACACCATAGGAGCTCCCAATAACCACAGACGAGCACCAGGCCTTAATCTCACACACCATTTGTGATTTCATCACTTCTGGCTGTCTGCATTCCACAGCCTCCAACCTTAACTTTTCCCAGCCCCGCACAGCCCGGTTTTCCTTATCCTAAAATCCATAAACACAACTGCCCTTGCAGACCCATTGTTTCTGCCTGCTCCAGTCCAACGGAAATGATTTCCACGTATCTCGACTCCATTCTATCCCCCCCGGTCCAATCTCTCCCGACCTATGTCCAAGATACCTCGCATGCTCTTTGTCTCTTTAATGACTTTCACTGTCCAAACCCCCCACTCCCTCATCTTTACTGTGGACATTCAGTCACTCTACACCTCCATCCCCCACCAGGAAGGCCTTAAAGACCTCTGTTTCTTCCTCGACCGCAGAACTAACCAACTTCCCTCTAATAAAACACTCTACTCTGCCTAGCGGAGCTGGTCCTCAACCTCAACAACTTCTCCTTTGACTACTCCCATTTCCTACAAATCCAAGGTATAGCTATGGGCACCAGCTATGCCTGCCTCTTTGTAGCGTACGTTGAACAATCCCTGTTCCAGGCATACACTGGCCCTATCCCCGAACTCTATCTCCGTTACATTGATGACTGCATCGGTGCTACCTCCTGCACCCATGCAGAACTCATGGATTTCATCAACCTCACCACCAATTTTCATCCTGCACTCAAATTTACTTGGACCATCTCCGACACCTCCCTCCCCTTTCTTGATCTCACAGTCTCCCACAAGAAATGGACTATTGATGGATGTCTATTACAAACCCACTCAATCCCACAACTTATCTCGACTACACTTCTTCCCACCCTGCTTCCTGCAAAGACTCTATCCCCTACTCCCAATTCCTCCATCTACGCCGCATCGGCGCCCGATATGTCCTCAGGGAACAGGGGTTCCCCTCTACCATCATAGATGAGGCCCTTACTCGTGTCTCCTCAGTATCCCCCCCAACTCCACCTTTGCTCCCCCTCCCCCTGGTCGCAACAGAGACAGGGTCCCCCTAGTCCTTACCTTACACCCCATCAGCCGTCGCATACAACACATAATCCTCTGAAATTTCCGTCACCTCCAACGGGATCCCACCATAAGCCACATTTTCCCATCTCCACCCCTTTCCGCCTTCTGCAGAGACTGTTCCCTTCGCAACTCCCTGGTTAACTCATCCCTTCCCACCCAACCCACCCCCTTCCCAGGTACCTTCCCCTGCAACCGCAGAAGATGCAATACCTGTCGCTATACCTCCTCCCTCAACTCTGTCCAGGGACCCCGACAGTCCTTTCAGGTTCACTTGCACCTCCTCCAAACTCATCTAGGAGGTTCTTCAAGTTGCGGACTCTTATACATCGGTGAGACTAAACGCAGACTTGGCTCAGACCGCCTGAACCTACCTGATCTCCCGGTTGCTGGACATTTGAATTCTCCTTCCCATTCCAACACAAAGCATTCTGTCCTAGGTCTCCTCCACTGTCAGAGTGAGGCTAAACGCAAATTGGAGGAACAGCATCTCATATTTCACTTGGGCAGCTTACAGCTCAGTGGTATGAATATTGATTTCTCTCACTTCAGGTAGCCCCGGCATTCCCTCTCTCTTCCCCTCCCCCACCCAAGCCGCACAAGCTTCGCATTTTCACCCAACAAACAGCAAACAATGGCCTGTTTCCTGTATCATCGTCACTTTTTTGCTTATCTCTCATTCATTGTTCTTTATCTCTCCACGTCAGTGTCTATATCTCTCATTTCCCTTGAACCTAACCAGTCTGAAGAAGGGTCTCGACCCATAACATCACCCATTCCTTCTCCCCAGAGATGCTGCCTATCCTGCTGAGTTATTCTAGCTTTTTGTGTCCATCTTCAGTTTAAACCAGCATCTGCAGTTCCTTCTGATACAGTTAATTTGAAGGCAAACACAAAAAGCTGGAGTAACTCAGCAGGTCAGGCAGCATCTCTGGAGAAAAGGAATAGGTGACATTTCAGGTCGAGACCCTTCATCATACCGGTTCACAACCCCAGACGTCACCTATTCCTTTTCACCAGATATGCTGCCTGACCTGCTGAGTTACTCCAGCTTTTTGTGTCTGTAGTCAATTTAAACCAGCATCTGCAGTTCCTCCCTACACAAGAACATTTTGACATCATTTGCTCAATATCATGTAATCTTGATGTAGATTTTGCTTCCATTACCTCTTCACATCATCCTAGCCTGCCAATGACTTCAATAGACAATAGATAATAGACAATAGACAATAGGTGCAGGAGTAGGCCATTCAGCCCTTCGAGCCAGCACCAACATTCAATGTGATTATGGTTGATCATCTGCAGGGCCCCCTATTCCCTCCTTTCCTTCAATTGTCCATCCAGCAGCCTCCCACAAGAGGGGTCATTGGGAGTTAGCCCAATGACCCCTCCTCCCCACACCAACCCTGATCCTTCTACTGAAGATAGACACAAAAAGCTGGAGTAACTGAGCCGGGCAGCATCTCTGGGGAAAAGGAATGGGTGACGTTTTGCGTCAAGGCACTTCTTCAGACTGAAAGTCACTCCAGCTGTTTGTGTTCATCTTTGGTTTAAACCAGCATCTGCAGTTCCTTCCTACACACTGATATTTCTATTGAAACCATCCAACAAATGCCTCTGATCAAGGCTCTATCCAGCTGATCATTTCCCAACATCACATCCCCTCCAATTCTCAATCCTACCTTTAATCCCACTCAGGAACAGCTTCTTGCCCTCTGTTATCAGGCTTCTGAAAGGTAGCGTACTATCTGATTCATCTCTTCCCCCATTGTGGACATTGGACTTTGTCTATGGAACTGATACACTACGATGATTGGCACTCTGTATCTTCCCCTTTGCTCTATTCATTGTACTTGAGTTTGACTTGAATGTGTTTATGTATGGTACAGAAGCTGGAACATAGAACAGTACAGCACAGGAAACGGGCCTTTGGCCCACAATGTTTGTGCCGAACATGATGCCAAGTCAAACTGATCTCATCTGCTTGCACATTGTCCATATCCTTCTATTACCTTTTGCTTCCATGTGCCTATCCCAAAGCCTCTTGTATGCAGCTATTGTTTCTGCCTCCACCACTAGCCCTAGCAATCTCTTCCATGCCCCCACTGTGTAACAAACGTGCCCTGCACACCTCCATTAAACGTTTTCCCCTCTCACCTTAAAGATATGCCCTCATGTATTTGACATTTCCACCGTGGGAACAAGGTTCCGACTGCCTACCCTCTCTACGCCTCTCATATTTATATCTGGTCAGTTTGGATAGCAAGCAAAACAACGCGTTTCACTGGACCTGGTACACTTAATAATAATAATAAGAATTCTCATCCTAAACCAGGAAGTCCCACCGTAACCAACCCCACACTTCTGCTGGGACCTCAGTCAGAGAGTCATAGTTAGATACAGCACGGAAATAGGCACTTCAGCCCAACTCGTCTATGCCAACCAAGATGCTCCATCTAAGCTAGTCGCATTTGCCTGTATTTGACCCATATTCCTCGAACCCTCTCCTATCCATGTACCTGTCCAAGGGTCTTTGAAATGCTGTCATAGTATCTACCACAGCTCTGGCACCACCTCTGGCAGCTCATTCCATATACCCAATGAAAAAGTTGCTCTGCAGGTTCATATTAAATATTGCCCCCCTCACCTTAAATCTATGTCCTCTGGTTCCTGCTTCCCGTAACCTGAGTAAAATAATCAGTGCATTCACCCTATTCTGCTGTTAACTCTTTATAACCATCTTCTCTGTCTACGATACCACCTACTTTAGTGACATCTGTAAACGTACTAATCATGCCTTGTACATTCTCAACCAAATCATTGACATAACCCACAAACAGCAATGGACTGAGCACTACCCTCTGCTTCCTTCCATGAAGCCAATTCTGGAGCCAGTTAGCCACAAAAAGCTGGAGTAACTCAGCGGGTCAGGCAGCATCTCTGGAGAAAAGGAATAGGTGACATTTCGAGTCTAGATCCTTCTTCAGTCCAGTTAGCTAGCTCTCCCTGGATCCCACCAGAATTGGATCTGACGGGACATGGGCTACTCTGAATCCAGTGAGTGCAAGGTCAAGTTTATCTCACTTTGTGCCTTGTGCAAGACTGAATTTTGTGCCAGTACATCTTACATAAAACCCCAGCGCGTTCACATACGCACATGCATACATCCTGCACACTATACCACCTGAAGAAGGGTCTCAACCCAAAACGTCACCTATTCCTTTTCTCCAGAGATACTGCCTGACCCGCTGAGGTACTCGAGCTTTTTGTGTCTGCTTTCAGTTTAACCAGCGTCTGCAGTTCCTTCCTACACATAAATTATCCATTTCCAGCTTGATTCCTGGGATAGCAGAACTTTCATATGAAGAAAGACTGGATAGACTCGGCTTGTACTCACTAGAATTTAGAAGATTGAGGGGGGATCTTATAGAAACTTACAAAATTCTTAAGGGGTTGGACAGGCTAGATGCAGGAAGATTGTTCCCGATGTTGGGGAAGTCCAGAACTAGGGGTCACAGTTTAAGGATAAGAGGGAAGTCTTTTAGGACCGAGATGAGAAAATCATTTTTTACACAGAGAGTGGTGAATCTGTGGAAATCTCTGCCACAGAAGGTAGTTGAGGCCAGTTCATTGGCTATATTTAAGATGGAGTTAGATGTTGCCCTTGTGGCTAAAGGGATCAGGGGTATGGAGAGAAGGCAGGGATGGGATACCGAGTTGGATGATCAGCCATGATCATATTGAATGGCGGTGCAGGCTCGAAGGGCCGAAAGGCCTACTCCTGCACCTATTTTCTATGTTTCTATGTTTCTAGGTGAAATACGCAAGTCACATGGCAGCAGCAAAATTGGGAAGCTATCCCACTTGGAACCTATCATTCCACGACAGATAACCAATTGTGAATGAAAGGTATTTGGTCAGATTTTTTTGACAATGCTGTGAAATTTTCGACCACATTCAAGACCAGCTTAAGGTTCTCTGCATTCTGACAAATCAGCATGGATAATGTCATGGGCCATCGCTGTCCAACATGGTCAACCTTGCTGAGTAACCCTTGCACATCTTGCAAATCCAACACCTGAATGATCCTGTTTTTCAGGATATTCTTCAAGTTTATGGTTTTCTACACTCTACCTGCAAGCTCCATGTGGTTCTGTTATCTCCACATTGATCAGTGTTCTGCAGAGACAAAATTGCATTTTGACAGGATGCTAGTTTAACATTACTTTGACATTATGGTTAAATTATTGGATGACTATTCAGAGTCTGGGCTTGAGTCTGAATACCCAGATGGCAATTCAAATAGAAGCAATTAAATAAATCTGCAATTGAAGTTTTTCTGATTGAAAGAAGCAGCATGGGAACAAGCCTGTTGGCTCATTAAGTCCACGCTGACCATCCATCACCCATTCACACTAGTTTTCCCTACACACTCAGGGCAATTTACAGAGGCCAAGTTATCTACAAACCTGCGCATCTTCAGCACGTGGGAGGAAACGGTAGTATCTGTAGAAAACCCACTCGGTTACGGGGAGAACGTGCAAATCCACACAGACAGCTCCCGAGGTCAGGATCGAACCCCAGTCTCTCACGCCGTGAGGCGGTACCAGCTGTGCAACTGTGCCACCCTCACTATCAGAACAGTGATGGGAATGCCAGAATAATATTAAAAGCTGTTAGCTATCAGGAGGGAAATTTCCCAAGCTTACCCCATCTCTCCTGCTACTCCAATGTGACTAGGCCTTAACTCTGCATCCTAGGATCAGGGGAATGTGGAGAAGGCTTTACACAGGCTTACCAGCGACCACCTCCTGAGAACTAAATATTGCAATGCCTTTCTCTTAAAGCATACCTGTGCAAATTGCCCCAGTCTATGGGGAGCTTACATACCCATAATTTGACACGTGGCTACCTAAAAATAGCTCTGTGTAAATGGCATTTTTAAAATGGATTCTCAGTTCTCTGTTCAATAAAAACATTTTTACTTCAAATACAGCTGTTATTCTTTGGAAAATAGCAATGTACAACTAGGTGAAGCAATCTCCTTTCACTCTTCATTCCCACATCTCAGCTACCACAGAGTGTTCTGCAAGATGTCAATGGCACCAGAATAATCAGTTAGAATGCATCAATGAATGTGAATTGCCCTGTTCTAGTGCTCCCATCCTCCTCAACATGGAAACAGGCTGCTTGACACACGGAGTCTGCTTGGATTATCAAACATCCATTTTCACCATTCCCATGCCAAACACATCTTATTGTCCCCATTAAACCTCATCCAAACTCTACCACTCACATCGGGAGTAAATTCAACAGAGAACCAGAGGCCAGACACAAAATGCTGGAGTAACTCATGCAGCATCTCTAGATAGAAGGAATTAGATGCTGCCTGTCCCTCTGAGATACTCCAGCATTTTGGGTCTACCTTTGGCGTAAACTAGCATTTGCAGTTGTATTGTATACACCTACACATACAGAGAACCAGACGACATAGGTTTAAGGTGATCGAGGACCAGAGGACATAAGTTTAAGGTGAAGGGGAAAAGATTTAATAGGAATCTGAAGGGCAACTTTCTACACACAAAGGGTGGTGAGTGTATGGAACGAGCTGCCAGAGGAGGTAGTTGAGGCTGGGACTATCATAACCTTTAAGAAACAATTAGACGAGAACATGGATAAGACATGTTTAGAGGGACATGGGCCAAACGCAGGCAGGTGGGACTAGTGTAGATGGGACATGTCGGCTGGTGTGGGCAAGTTGGGCTGAAGGGCCTGTTTCCATGCTGTATCACTCTATAATGCTATAACAGTGGCCAAATAAGCGCCCAATCTTTGGGATATGGAAGGCAACTGAGCAGTCACTAGCTCACAGGGGGATATGTGTAAACTCCACACAGACAGCACTGGAGGTCAGGACTGAACAGTAAGGAACTGCAAGGAGCAGCTGAACCAGCCGCATCAGAATGCCATCCATCTAATCTACACAGTCTATCCCGTTAACACAAATCTGATAAGGCGTTGGTTTATTTATATTCTAAATAGTATCATCGCAGAGTATTTGACAGTTCCAGAATCACAGAGCGTGCAATGTATTTTTAAAGCAGCCGAAATCCCGGATGCAGTCAAAGGTTGGTATGATACCATCTCCCTCCAAACTCACAAAATGACAAGCGCAGATGATTCCGTCTGTACCCAGATTTACAAATATCTCGTTCAGAGGGCTGCTCTCTAACAACTGCACAGTCCAGGGTGATTATTCAGGGTTATCCCTCACCGACGTTAAGAACTTCAGCCGCGGTGACATATGATGAAGAAAAATGCTGCCGCCAAAGCAAAACGCACAACTATCATATTCCATTATAATTCAGTTGTTGTTCGACTCCATGTATACAAAGATAACTGTTTCCTGGTGATTTATGCTGCTGATATTCTGCACAGAGCCACTTGGTATTGACGAATTTTAGGATTAGATTACATTATTTTTTTAAATCGCTGTTTTGTTATGATAATGCAATTGTCATGAAATTGGGATTTAGTCCGGCAAAAAAATATATAGGTAAAACACCAGTTAACATCTGCAGCTACCCCACAAAATAAAATGATACAGATGCTGGTGCTCATTTTGCTATGCATTATGCCGAGTTAGAATAGCAGTGTGCTGTACCTTTAAGAGCAGTAAATCAAAGATCAGAGACAGTGTACAGGCATTGTGCACAATCAAATACTTATCTTCACAGTGCATGTACTTCCCTTAATAAAATTTGCATTCAGTCTTTTTGGCGAGAGGACTTGATACACTACATTAAAAAAAATACTGTTATATATTACAATTCTGGCGTGTTTTTTACCCAATCACAAAGATATATTTTTACATTAACATCACGAACAAAAGCCTCCATCCTTTTCCCAACATGGCCGGTACTTGCTTATGTCTGGTATCTGCATAAGTCTTTTGTGTATCGGTAATGGACTGCAGGAACTCTGGCAGCTCTGAACCCAGAGCAGGGAATACATCTGAGGAACAATATGCTGACAGACCTCTCAGTGGAAATCTAATCAGTTCCAGCCCACATCCCTTTGCATGCACTGCACAGAAACTATTTAACTTTCATTAAACAGTGTTTGATATCGGCTAAATAGAATGCATACGGCTCCAATATCATTCATATGGTCTCGCTTGTCATTGGCTAGTGGTAGTTCACATATTTTTATTCCGCTGCCTGTACCATTACCATATAGCTGTGTTTAAAAAAAGAAGACCTTTGAAGGTGTAGTAACACATAGGATCCATTCTTCTTTGTTGTACACCACAGTGCCGAAGCAGTGATTCATGTATGTCATGAATGTCATGTGTGTCATTTGCAGCTGCCATTAATTACTTGTAGCGTAGCTTTATCTCGGTAGCTGGGACAACAATCTCCATCCAGCCCCTGTCTTTCAGAAGCATCTTAGCTGGGGAGCTCGTCGTTTCAAAGGTCTGTCCTTGTGCTTTTTTGTTTTATTTCTCTTGGCTGCTCATTTGCAGCCACTCACTTTTACTGGTGCCTACACATTGCTGCAGCCAGGACATACATTTGCAGCTCCTCTACATAAATGTCCCTTAAACTCTCAAGTTAAATTGGACCCCTCCAAAGCATTTGCAGCGAGTGGCTGTGAATCGAGGGAAAGGAATGCAATTCCCCCCCCCCCCCTCATATGAATGCAGCTGATCGTAGATGCTTACTGATACACCGTGCATTGCTTCTCCTGTCACTGCCCCTTTCTCAATCTCTGACTGGAATTATGCTCCCGAGGAATTCTCCAGGGTAATTGAACGCACGGCGAGGCAAAGCTGTTTTCACAGCGGCGACATTTGTAAAAGCAACCGAGCTGCAGAAAGTTGTGCCACCAAAGGGCTCACACTCAGACCTTTTCGCTCCCTTGCCATCCAAGGGTTAACTTCATAATGGATGCGTCACCTGATTGCCTGGCTGTTTAGCCGGCCAAGACTTGCAGCGCCTGCAGAGAACCTCAAGCTGTGAAATGGAGCCAGCAAATACCATTAATCCTCTCAATAAGAAGGATCACATATGTAAAATGTCTGGAGCTATAACTCGTTGGGCAGGTAAAGGGAAAGGCAGATCAGGCAAAACAGGCACATGTTGGAGAGAGAAACATAGTTCACAAACTGCACACCCATTGCCCCTCACTCTGTTTCTTTCTCCCTCCCCCCCCCCCCCTCAGATTTCCCTTCTCTATTTAATAGTAATAGGAAAGTATTTCCATGTGTGCCTTAAAATATTGAGTTTATTGATTTCATTATTTGCAACAGGGATTGGGATTAAATTTGATAGTTTGTTAAGAATGATACAGGACGTGTGATATGCGACCAACCCACGGCAACTCAACATAAACACAGGAAGCCTGCCTACCTCATGCTGCCTGCTTATTACAACAATTGTAGTGGCTGGCCAGCACTGATCGTTGACTGAACGGTTCGGCAAATGACCAATATTATGAGTAACCAGCTCCATTTAAAGCCAGCGGGCTCCTTTTAAAGAGCCGATGCATTTTGGCGCGTGCAAGTGCTGCAGGCAATGTATGGATGAGGGAACCCGGCCTAGGAAGCAGAAGATGGTGCGGGGCAGGAGAGGATAGAGGTGACTGTTCTTAAGCGTTATGCCAGGCATGTTGGCGGAGGAGCTGGGATGATGGAGTCATGTCCTGTGTCCAGCAAGGCCAGGAGCCTCAAGTTCAAGTGTCACATTTATTGTCACATGCACCAATTGGTACAGTGAAATTCGAGTTACCATACAGCCATACGAATAAAAAGAACACAACACACAATAGAGTTTAACATAAACCTTCACCACAGTTCTCACTTTGATGGAAGGCAATAAAGTTCAGTCATCTCCCACTTTGTTCACCCGTGGTTGGGTCCAGTTAAATGAGAAGAAGATGATGGGAGTTGATAACAATGGACAATGGGTGCCTGGCGTAGAGGGACAACTGCAAAGGACAATGGGTGCCTGGCGTAGAGGGACAACTGCAAAGAACAATGGGGACCCGGCTTGGGGGGACCACTGTGAAGAACAATGGACAATGGGGACCCTGCGTTGGGGGGGGGGGGCCACTGTGAAGGATGGGAAGGAAAACAAAGAGGGAACTTGCACGGGGAGAGGGGATTTGTAACTTTGTAAGCGCCCTTCATGGGCGACTATTTGCATACCTTGGCAAGGTATGCAAGCTAAGAATTTCACTGTGACCTCATCATAACTGTGGAAAAAGCGTAAGGGGTGGGCTGTGGCGAATTGAACAAATGTCCAAGGCTGGTGGTGGAGTTGGTAAGAAGTGGAATTTAAAGACGCTTTGGCTGCCGTTTGACCGTGGACCGTTTTTGGGAGGGTCATTGATGAGATGATGAGGCCCAAGGACCCCAAGACAGAGCCACAGTAAATTCTATGACCTTTTGAAAACGGTCACGGTATCTTCAAACTCCACTTGTTACCAACTCCACAAGCAGCCTTGGACATTTCTTCAATTTACTACAATTTACCACCCCTTATGCATCAATAATGTCTGCCAACCAATGTCCATGCGTGGCAAATCACTAACACGTCGTATTCTCCATTGCACAACAATGGGGACAGCAGTCACATGAATGTAGCAACTAAACCAAAGAAAATTCCTAAACCAAAGACAAGAATGATTAACCCATGATGAACGTTTGATGGCACTGGGCCTGTACTCACTGGAGTTTAGAAGAATGAGGGAGGACCTCATTGAAACGTACAGAATAGTGAAAGGCTTGGACAGAGTGGTTGTGGAGAGGATGTTTCCACCAGTGGGAGAGTCTAGGACCAGAGGTCAAAGAATGAAAAGGCGTTCTTTTTGGAAGGAGATGAGGAGAAATTTCTTTAGTCAGAGGGGGAGTGAATCTTTGCCACAGAAGGCTGTGAGGGGCCGTCAGAGATAGATAGATTCTTGATTAGTACGGGTGTCAAAGATTCTGGGGAGAAGGCAGGAGAATGGGGTTAGGAGGGAGAGATAGATCAGCCATGATTGAATGGCGGAGTAAATTCTGCTCCTATTACTTAAGATCTTATGAATTCAGGGACATTCACATGTCTGTACTCCCATTAGGGAGACAGCACTGGGATGCTATTAGTGAATAATGTGGCCATTGGCAAATGGCAGTTTTCTCATGCATAATCCCTCTTCTCATACCAAAGCTCCACCTTAACATACACCCTAAGCTGCAGTTTGTGTAATCATGCGTAGGAGGGAACTGCAGATGCTGATTTATACGGAAGACACCACTTGCCACAGGCATTCGATCACAAAACAAACCTCTACCATCAGAAGATAGACACCAAATGCTGGAGGAACTCAACAGACAGACAGCATCTCTGAATAGAAGGAATGGGTGATGTTTTGGGTCGAGACCACTTCTCCAGATAATCATCTTACTCACTACACTAGAATCTTACCTTACTTCTTTCAGATACCGACAAAATGCTAACTGTCTTCAACAACATTGTGCACCATGTGGGATGGCTTTTGATACGTTGTTCTTTCAAGCACCATAGTTATTTGCATATTGACTACATTCAATACAGAATCTTGTTGATATTCAACACCCCTCCATTCCCTTATCATCCAAAGAAATATTGACATCAGAATCAATTTACTTAGTATTCTGTTGCATATCCCTTTGCATGCAATGACTGCTTGAAGTCTGCGATTCATGCACATCACCAGTTGCTGGGTGTCTTCCCAGGTAATGCTCGGCTCTTGCCATCACTCTGATACAAGTTAATCTTTGTCTCATCTGTCCACAAGACCTTTTTCCAGACCTGTGGTTGCTCTTTTAAGTACTTCTTGGCAAACTGTAACCTGGCCATCCTATTTTTGCGGCTAACCAGTGGTTTACATCTTGCAGTGTAGCCTCTGTATTTCTGTTCATGAAGTCTTCTGCGGACAGTGGTCATTGACAAATCCACACCTGACTCCAGAAGAGTGTTTCTGATCTGTCGGACAGGTGTTTGGGATTTTTTCTTTATTATAGAGAGAATTCTTCTGTCGTCATCTGTGGAGGTCTTCCTTGGCCTGCCAGTCCCTTTGCGATTAGTAAGCTCACCAGTGCTCTCTTTCTTCTTAATTATATCCCAAACAGTTGATTTTGGTAAGCCTAAGGTTTGGCTGATGTCTCTAACAGTTGTATTCTTGTTTCTCAGTCTCATAATGGCTTCTTTGACTTTCATTGGCACAACTTTTGTCCTCGTGTTGATAAACAGCAATAAAAGTTTCCAAATGTGATGGACAGAATGGAGGAAAGACTAGGTGCTGAGAGCTCTCTTATACCTGCATTAAAGGGGCAATTAAACACACCTGAGCAATTACAAACACCTGTGAAGCCATGTGTCCCAAACATTATGGTGCCCTGAAATGGGCGGGACTATGTATAAACACAGCTGTAATTTCTACATGGTGAAACCAAAATGTATAAAAATGGCCTTTAATAAAATCTGACAATGTGCACATTAACCTCATTTTTCTATTACAAATCTCAAATTGTGAGTACTGAGGCAAATAAATAAATGATGGCTCTTTGTCCCAAACATTATGGAGGGCACTGTAAGTATAAATAGCCTTTACTTTTATGTCTGCAGCTTGATGAGAGGTTTTTATGAAATGCAGGAAAATATTGTGAAGGATTATCTGTGGATGTACTGATCCTCTGCATATTCCAACATGGTAAAGTGCCTACAGCGTTTGGAAACAAAGATGTTCTACATCGTGCTTCAAAAATGTGTTACTGTTGATTCACCCCGAGGCAAAACCTCATTAAAGGCTGTTGAGTTAACAAACAACTTTGAGAGAAATTACAGCATCTGTGTTATGTGGTATAACACAAAGCCAGATTTGGATTCGTAAGGTGTGTCAATGGAACCAACATGTGCACAGGTCTCTTGTCAATTTCCACTTAACCTTAAAAAAATGCAGCGAAGCAAAATTTTAAATCTCAACGTCTCCCAAGGCTTTAACAGAGTAATGAAAATCATTATCTGCATAGGGGTTTGATGGCCAGGCATCAAAGAAGCGATCCCCAATCCCTCTTCCCCATAAAGAGTCATGTTATAATTGCAACTTGCACAGTCGATGTAACCAATTCACAGGAAGTCACACATGTACCATTTACAACATGCTGGGGATGTTTCTCTCATGCTTCCTGGCCCAGTTAAGCACCAAACCACAATAGATAATATTGAAGTAGTCAGAGGAGGTCGGACATCACAGCATTATCTTTCCAAACAGCTATTGCAAAAGCACTTGTGGCGCCGAGGAGAAGGCATTGTACTTGATTGGTGAAACATAAAAAAATCAATGCTGATTAAGCAACTCATTCCGCAATAATTCAACAACATTTTGCTTCTCGTTATCCAGTTAAGGCACCCTCTCTGGAAAAAAACCTACAAGATTGATTATTCCAGCGAAGAAGTTGGTCTAAATGTAAAAAAAAGCTTTTCAGAGTGTTTTCTTTTGGATTTGGTTTAACTGTTTCCTTCTAACGTGTTGGGGATAGCCACACCATATGCATTCATACTCCTTCACCTTTTATACATTTGTGCAGATCTCTCATAATGAGGTAGAACTGTAAACAATTCCCCACTTACTATTTGTGTGACCATTTTGCAAACTAATTACATCGGACTGTAAACGTTTTACCCATTTCGTCCAACTTCAGCAGGCCTATATCAACTCAGCCCGCTTTAAATTGATCACAGGTGCTGAGCTTGGAATTACAACCAAACGGCCCGATCGCAGAATAATTTGATTGAAAAAGCAGCCAAATTTTCAGGTGATTCTACACCAAAAGGAAATGTGGAGGCACTTTGGAAAAACAGGATTTAACAGCATAATCTGGTTAAGATATGCGAGTAATAAATCAATGCTATATTTAATATATTGGAAACATTGGTAATGATATCCATGTAAGAAAAAAGGAAGATAAAAGTGTTGTTGAATATATTTTTCTAATTTGCAAATGTGATGTGGATGTTATCAACATGGCCTGCATTTATTATCCATCCCAAATTACGTCTTATACTGAGCTAGACAATTAAGAGTCAACCTCATTAGTGTGAGCCTGGATTTACACATGGAGCAGACCCAGTGCGAACAAAACAACAGACATCTTTCCCTGGACCAAGAATCAGATGGCGTTTTACTTTAATAGCAACAGTCCAGTGGTTGTACTTTCACAAATCCAGCTTTTTGCGACTTGCATCAAATTCACGGTACACTCATACTCGTGTTTAAGGAAAATCAGTATAGTCCAGCAATTTAGACACAAAATGGTGGAGTATCTCAGCGGGTCAGACAGCATCTCTGAAGAATAAGGATGGGTGAGGTTTCGGGTCAGGACCCTTCCTCAGACTTCAATAATTTAACTGCTAGGTTTATCACAGGTCGAGAGCATGATGATCACAAAATTAAAGAACACTTCAAAGCCCAGTGCCTGAAATGTCATCCATTCCTTCTCTCCAGAGATGCTGCCTGGCCTGCTGAGTTACTCCAGCATTTTGTGTCTATCTTCAGTGTAAACCAGCATTTAGAGTCATAGAGTTGATACAGTGTGGAAACAGGCCCTTCGGCCCAACATGTCCACACTGGCCACATGTCCCAGCTACACTAGTCCCACCTACCAGCATTTGGTCCGTATCCCACCAAACCTGTCCTATCCATAAATTTGCAGATACACAAAGACCAATAGAACATTGAGATACATAACCACAGCTTCAGACTTTGTAACAAAGGAAACAACGAACAAACTGCATCATCCTCTTAATTATGACAAAGTCTTTGACTTGAAACATCGACTCTGTTTCTCTTTCCACAGATGCTGCTTGACTGCCGAGTGTTTCCAGCATGTTTTATTTCAGGCTTCCAACACCTTCTGGTTTTGCTTTATTTTGTACTTATCATATTCTAGCTCAATAATCACTCACAAATACGTTAAGATATTGAAAGTTAATCTATAAATTAAACTTAGTACTTTATTAGGTAAAGAAATTACAGAAAGCAAAAAATAATGTTTTATTATGTAACTAACTCTACAAAGCCGGACAAACCAGTAAGTGAATACATAAATGTGTAGGAAGGAACTGCAAGTGCTGATTTACACTGAAGATAGACACAAAATGCTGGAGTAACTCAGTGGGGACAGGCAGCATCTCTGGATGGAAGGAATGGGTGATGACCCGAAATATCACCCATTCCTTCTATCCAGAGATGCTGCTTGTCCCGATGACACTCCAGCATTTTGTGTCTATCTTCAGCGAATACATAAATATATTGTTGCAAGGCAGGAAGCAGATAGCCACTCTGTACAATCGTTACATGTGGTTCAGATGCAATATTGCAAGTGCTTTATTCATTATACTGACAGTCACAATTTGAATACGGTAGACACAAGAGACTGCAGATGTGGAACCTGGAGCAAAAAAAAAAAAACTGCTGGAAGAACTCAGCATTCAGGCAGCAACTGACCATTAGGGCGATTGGGGTGGCCAAGGTGGGGCAACGGGAGAGCTGCTGCCTTACAGCTCTTGCAACACGAGAGACCCTGGTTCGATCCCAACTACGGGTTCTGTCTATACGGAGTTTGTATGTTCTCCCTGTGACCGCATGAGTCTTCTCCGAGATATTCGATTTCCTACCACACTCCAAAGACATTAATGGGCTTGGACAAAAGTAGGTTAATAGGCTTGGCGTATGTGTAAATTGTCCCTAGTGTGTGTAGGATAGTGTTAATGTGCAGGGATTGCTGGCTAGTGCGGACTCAGTGGGCCGAAGGGCCTGTTTCCGCGCTGTATCTCTAAACTAAACTGTGGAAGGAAATGAACAGTCAACATTTTGTTTCAAGTCCCTTCATGTCTGGACTGAAAGAACAGAGGGGACGTGCCCAGCATAAAGAGGTGAGAGTGAGGAGAGGGGCAGGAACTGGCAAGCAATAAGGCAGATCCAGGTGAGAAAGGATCGTTTGACAGGTGGGAATCAGGTGGAGGAGAGAAGCGTGGAGATAAGGACAGAGGCTGATGTGGAGAAGACACAGGGCTGCAGATTATGGAGTCTGATAACCAAGGAATAATAGAACTAAATAAGGAAGGGCAGGTGGGCCGACGGGAAAAGGGTTGTGTGGTAGAGGGCCGCGGGGAAAGGGGACTCAATGATAGGTTTATTTGGGAGGTAGACAGGTGGGGAAATAACTAGACGTTATTCCCTTATCATGTATTTATACACTGTAAATTGCTCTATTGCAATCATGTATTGTCTTTCTGCTGACTGGTTAGCACGCAACAAAAGCTTCTCACTGTACAATAGGTACACGTGACAATAAACTAAACTGGAACTAAAACTGAGGGGATCGGGAAAGAAACTCTGTGATGGGGGTTTGGAAAGTATGGGTTATGAGAGAGGATCCGTCTAGATCATAAGGCGAGAAAATGGGAAGCAGCTTAACTGAAATTGGAATATTCAATGTTCATGCCATGGCATTGCAGGTAACACAGGCAAAATATGATGTGTTGTTCTATTTTATGTTCCATCTCAACCTGGCAGCAGAACAAGCCAAAGACAGACAGGTCAATGTGGGAATGGAAGAGGAATGAAAATGGCTTGGAATTTTTTGGTCTTCATTTCTGGTCACCAGGATAGCGGAAAGTTGCTCGAACACTTAATGCAGTGAAGAGATGAGTCAAGAGGTTCGGGGTCTATATCATGGAAAATCACTGGGGTGCTTTAGGCTGAGATCTAGCCAACAGCAGAGAATACAAGTGTTCACTGAAAAATTTATCCTGTTGTATAATTTTACATTAAACTGAAGATAGAGAATTAAAGATGAGCATCTCTTCGAGATCTTCTTTGCACCGAAACTAGCAAACATGTAGCGTGGTGGAGCCAAACATCCTAGAAACAATTAGGTGGGCACAGGCTCTTATTTAATGGCTGTGTCAATTGTTCAATTAGCTTTCCGCAATCATTATTACTTTAAGATCTCATGAAAATACATGCACAATTTTGGAGGCGAACTGCATTCACATTGAAATCTCCACTGCCAAACTTCTTGTTTAACCAAGTTCCGCTAGCAGCAGGTGAACAAAACGCTGGAGTAACTCAGCAGGTCAGGCAGCATCTCTGGAGATAAAAAGGATGGGCGACGATTTGGGTCGGAACCCTTCTTCAAACTGAAAGTAGAGGCGAAGGCTCTCTACTCCACTTTCCTTGATCCTCATCACCTTTGATTCTCATTTCCACACCTTACCCTTCCATATCTCTGTCTCCCTCTCCCCTGACTCTCGATCTGAAGAAGGGTCTCGACCCGAAACGTCACCCATTCCTTCTCTCCAGAGATGCTGCCTGACCCGCTGAGTTACTCCAGCATATTGTGTCTACCTTCAGTGTAATGACTCGGCTATCTGAAAAAGGAAAGACACAAAGGGGTGTGTAGGGATAGTGCTCAGCTTGAGATGAATGCGTACACAAGGAAGGTGTGCGAAGCATGCGGAGAGATCAACAGAATGGCTGCATAACAGCACACCATTGCCTCAGCTCAGCTACTGCCTCGCTAACAAACGCCAGCCAGCTCTCTCTCCCCTGGCAGGGTGACATATCGCAGCTGTGTGTCTCGTGACAATTTACTGCAGCTGGCACTGGGTAGATGCCATCTTCCACTGCACAGGAGAGTGCTGCATTTGTGTATCACACAATACGTCTGATTAAAATCATGGTTGAAATGCTCACAGCCGGATGGGATGCCTATTCAAGTGGGCTGGATGGCGCTGAGCTATTTGAATGCTGTTGGCTCTGCACACCCCCAGGCAAGTGGAGAGTATTCCATCACACTCCTGTCTTGCGGCTTGAACATTATTATGGTGATGCTTTCAGGTGTTATGAGGCGAGTCATATACCACGGGGCAGCACGGTGGCGCAGCCTTACAGCGTTTGCCACGCGTGTTCGATGCTGACGACAGGTGCTATCTGTACGGAGTTTGTATGTTCTCCCCGTGACTGCGAGGATTTTCTCCGAGATCTTCAGTTTCCTCCCACACACCAAAGACGTACAGCTTTGTAGGTTAATTGGCTTGGTATAAGTGTAAATGATCCCCAGCGTGGGTAGGTTAACGTGCGGGGATCACTGGTCGGTACGGACTCCGTGGGCTGAAGGGCTTGTTTCCACGCTGTATCTCTAAACTAATACTAAACTAATGAGAGGCAAACACTCAGCAAACTTGAGTATCTCCCTTGCAAGTGATCATGCTTCCATAAGTGGAACGCCAATATACCATGTGGAATTGGAATTCCCCAGCGGTTGCTCCCGCTCCTGTCCTGACCGCATACGCTGCAAACAACACTCTGAATCAGTATCCAGAAACATTCCTTGCCATTAGCAATAGACTGTGGCTGCAGTGTCCACTGCACTCACTTCACCCAAGCTTCTCCAAACTCTCCACCTCTGCGGCATGGTGGTGCAGCAGTAGAGCTGCTGCCTCACAGTGCCAGAGACCCAAGTTCAATCCTGACTATGGGTGCTGTATCACTAATCTAAATCACAAGATACTCAGTTTCTGATCTACTCTTGTTGCCACATTTATTCTATAGATGGTCCAATTGAGTACCTAGTTAGTTTAGTTTAGAGAAACAGCCGTTTGGCCCACCGGGTCCACACCGATCATTGATCCCCGCATAACACTATCCTACACACACCGAGGACAATTTACATTTCTGCCAAGCCGATTAACCTACAAACCTGTCCATCTTTGGATCGTGGGGGAAACCGGAGCTCCCAGAGAACACCCATGTGGTCACGGGTCGAACATACAAACTCCGTACAGACAGCACCCATAGTCAGGATCAAACCCAGGTCTCTGGCGCTGTAGGTGCTGTAAGGCTGCAACTCTACCGCTGAGCCACCGTGCTCTCCGCATGCTAATTGTAGGGGGCTTAGCAATGTAATGGAATTGAATGCCAAAGAGTAGGTGTTGGAATTTCTCTTGTTGGTGATCGACATTGCCTGGCCCTTTCATGCCATTTTATTGCAACTTACTGGCCCATGTCCAGGTGCTGCCATGGTCTAGCTTCCTGCAGGCATGGCCAGCTTCACTTGCTGGTGAAATTGATGTGAATGTATCTGAGGTCAGGGACAGTCTCTATAGGGTTGGCCCTCAAAGGTAAAACTCTGGTTTATAATTACGAAAGGTTTACCAATGGCCTCAGAACAGAAGGAAGGATTAGAAAAGGAGAACAAGAATCAAATAGTCAAGTTGCTGATAGACTTTAATAAATTTACATGCAAAGGTTGCATGGGATTGCTTCAGGAAGATATCCAAGAAAGTTCGAGATTATCTTGACTTTCTAAGCAAAAGCATGCGAAAGGTGATGAAGAGGATTGCATACACACCGCTAAGCAAGTCAATATGAAAGAAAGTGAATCGGTGAGTAATATCAAACACAGCTCAGATGAGATGCAGCAATGGACTCAACCAAGGTGAGAACACACTGAATATAGAAACCTTCACATTCTATTTTTAAATCTTTACATATTAAAGTAGCCAACTCCATCCTATACTGTATACCTATAAATCCTATATTTATTGCAATGAAGCAAAAGAGAAAATAATGTCAGTTTTGAATATACTGAAGATATACAAATATTATATATTATTCTGAACATTACAAGATTCAAGCATATCTGAAGAGCTTACTGACAAATTAGTATCCTGAATTCATTTAGGCAAGTCAATAATATAATGATATTCAATGACAATACCTGCAGCATCTCCTCAATATTTGACAGTATTACAGTGTGATTTGTTTCAGTACCTTGCATGTTTAATTAATATATATATTTTTTTAAACACTCTAATTTCCGAAATATATTTATGCATCATGAATGAATTAATACGTTTATTGGCCTAGGATTCACATACAAGGAATTTGCTTTGGTGCTCCGCCCGCAAGTGACAACATGACATGCAGTGACAGTTAGGAATGACACATTAAATATTAATGTTTGATGTATCACAATGTTTCATGCTGGGCAATAGAATCAGATATTTGTATTATTTATTTAAAACATCTCGAGCAAGAATCACATCATCTATCATCCTTCAGGGACGACAGATGGCACAATGGGCTAAGTGTTCGGCTGGCAACCGGAAGGTAGCCGGTTCGAATCCCGCTTGGAGTGCATACTGTCGTTGTGTCCTTGGGCAAGACACTTCACCCACCTTTGCCTGTGTGTGAATGTGTGTGAATGTGTGTGAGTGATTGGTGGTGGTCGGAGGGGCCGTAGGCGCAGAATGGCAGCCACGCTTCCGTCAGTCTGCCCCAGGGCAGCTGTGGCTACAGAAGTAGCTCACCACCACCGAGTGTGACTGAGGAGTGAATGAATAATGCGATGTAAAGCGCCTTGAGTATTAGAAAGGCGCTATATAAATCCCATCCATTATTATTATTATTATTACAGCAGATTTGGGCAAATTTGCAACTGGTACTTCATAAACTAAAGCAGCTGACTGGACAACACTAATAGGATAAAATAACCAAAACTTTGCATGTTGAGATCTCTTTCTCCTAATGATATAATAATAATAATAATAATAATAATAATAATAATAATAATAATAATAATAATAATAATAATAATAATAATAATAATAATAATAATAATAATAATAATAAAAATCTTTATTTCAGACTCAAGGTCCAGACAAGGGACAACATTACATAAAAATACATTGTATATAAAAACATCATAATATACATATAAAATCTTAAATACCTTTGTGATGAAAATAATATTCTCAAGCAAAGCTTATGAACAGAGAAAATGACAGGTTTGCAATATAATCTTCTTCTTCTTCTTCTCGCGTTTGAGGCAACAGAAGTCTGCAGCAGGGTCTTCTTCCCACCTATGGCGTGCACAACCTAAAGTTGTAAGACAACTTGTTCTGTTTGATCTTCTGCTTGTGCACGCCAGGTTGATTACATTCGTCGAAACAGGGTGGACCGCATGAAGGTTGCAATCTCCCACCCTTGCAGCAGGATGATGCCATCCAGTTCGACATCCGTAGGTGACCGCCCTAAAAAGGGCGCATGCTGCGGGTTGGCGCCAAGCTGCGGCGCTGCTGCCATCTCTGTTTGTTGTTGTTCGCCTGCCTGAGGTCAGTTGACAGGGCCCACCACGGGGAGGTCGACAACATGAGAACCGGAAATATAATACACATATAAGCTACCGTTGAAAGTAAGAATCTCTGCTTCATCTGAGTGGTTTATCACAATGTGAACAATCCAACCTATCTGAAACTACCGGATAAATTGTATGGAAAACTTAAGATAGTATAGGAGAGTGTTCAGCCCAGGGTATCTGTGCTAGCTACCAGAGTCCCCAGGATCCAATGTCTGCATACACAGCATGTGTAGCCACCAAGGATCACCAGTAAGTTTGAACGGTTAAGGGCCTGTCCCACTAGGCAATTTTTTTTTTAGGCGACTGCCAGCGACTGCCAATAAACCAATAAGATTGGTTTATTGATCTGTAGCGTGTAGAAAGAACAGAATGGAATTTAGTTTAGTTTAGTTTAGAGGTACAGTGCAAAACAGGCCATTCAGCCCACCGAGTCCCCGCACACTAACACTATCCTACACAAACTAGGGACCATTTACATTTATACCAAGCCAATTAACCTACAAATCTGTGCGTCTTTGGAGTGTGGGAGCAAAACCGAAGATCTCGGAGAAAACCCACGCAGGTCACAGGGAAAATGTACAAACTACGTACAGACAAGCACCCATAGTCAGGATCGAACCCGGGTCTCTGGCACTGTAAGGCAGTAGCTCTACCGTTATGCCACCGTGCCACACTAATTAGCAAAGGGTATTATAGTTTTGAGATCCTAAGCACTTATACATTCAAGCAGTTGGATGTAAGCTTCATCTTGTTTTCAGTTTATTGAGGAAATACCCATTACCCCATCACAAGTTACTGCCTGCAGGGGTCACTGCATCAAAAAGGCATCATCAGAGACGCACATCACCCTGGCCCCACTATCATTTCACTCGTGCCATCGAGAAGAAGGTATAGGAGCCTGAAAACTGGTACTTACTCCATACAAATATAAGGCTATCAAACGCCACAACCTCCAAATAAGCTCCGAGCAACATAGACTTGGGGGCATTGGTTTTGGCTTTGCGCTATTAATGTTTATTTTTTATGTTTATATTGAAATTTTTTAGTTTTTCATTGTGGAGTACTATTGTTTACACATCTATTGTGCTGCTGGAAGTAAGAATTTAATTGTTCCATTTTGGGACAAATGACAATAAAACACTCTTGACAAGCTAAGCATATCAAGAGCTGAACTCAGCATTGTCCTCATAAGTGGCTGAATAGGCAATAATGATTCACCAATTTTCCATTTCAACTAAATGTATAATAGTTATGGTCGAAGTTATTAAAAGTGAGAAATGTATTGAAGTGTGTCCTAGTGCCGCACATAAAAAAAAGTTGGCATGCGAGTGTCCTTGTTTACAAACCATCTGTGCTGAATCAATAGTCTGCCACTGAATTAATTCTCATACTCACCAATGCTTGAAGGTTGATCAAAAGGGAACTGCAGATGCTGGAATATCGAAGGTACACAAAATTGCTGGGGAAACTCAGCGGGTGCAGCAGCATCTATGGAGCGAAGGAAATAGGCGACGTTTCGGGCCGAAACCCTTCTTCAGACTGATGGGGGGTGGGGAGAAAAAAGCTTGATTGGTTGTCATAGGTGTGGTCGTAGGTGGACGTCCTAATGGGTCGTCGGTTGACGGTAGTTTGCTGTAGCTTGTCGTCGACTAGGTGGTATGTTGTCATAGACATTGTTGTGGGGGGGGGGGGGGGTGGTGGGGTCCAGTCGCTGTGTTTTCGGCGACCTGCTACGACTATGACAGTCGCCGGCAGTAGCCTAAATTTTTTTTTTAATTTATTGCCTAACTGGGATAGGCCCTTAAAGCTAAAAACATTGCATAATGGTCCTGTGAGAACTTTGAATTCCTTTACAAAACCGCACCATATATAAATGTTTTCTACTATTTAAGTTACCTTGGATCGTAATTGTCAAGGTAAATGAGAGATAGGGAAAAAACAAATGATGCCTTAAAGCAGCTGAATTAATCCATCAAAGGGTCAAATTATTACTTCTTCAGCATGGAATGTTTTCATAAGCCACACTGTTCAAAAGAAAATAAAGAGGAAGTGTTGGTGTATCATTTAAAATGTATTGAAAAGTTATCAAAGGCATAAAAAGTCGGCAGAAAGTGATTGTCATCTATCACCTTGCTATAATATACATCAGAACTGCAAGCCACAATGTATCCAACAATAATGGAATGGTTAGTATATTTACTGGACTAATAACTTACACTCTCCGGCATTGTGTGGTGGTTCATTTTATTAACCTACTATGCCATTGGAGCAACCACAATGAACATGGTCCTCACAATGTCTGATCAAAAATGGATCATATTATGGGGAATGTCTCAAGGACTGGCTCAGGGATTATTCATATTATAGCTAATCAAAGCAGATAATGTTAGATAATAAGATAACTATCCTGTTTTTTATTTCAGCTTCTATTTTGTTGTCATCGTGAATTTCCTCATTGAGAATTTTGTCTGAACAAGGAGTTTGTACGTTCTCCCTGGGACCTGCGTGGGTTTTCTCCGAGATCTTTGATTTCCTCCCACACTCCAAAGACGTACAGGTTTGCAGATTAATTGTCTTGGTATTTAGTAAAATGTGGAAAATTGTCCCTTGTGTGTGTAGGATTGTGTTAATGTGCGGGGATCGCTGGTCGGTGCGAATTGGGTGGGCCGAAGGGTCTGTTTCCGTGCTGTATATCCAAAACTATAAACTAAAAAAACGAAACACTAAAATACCTGTGTGATAGAGTTATGACGCTAGGAAGACTTGTGAACAAAGGGGGAAGAACACTAGAGTGGTGCACAAGCTGAAATTAAGAAAGGCAGAGCCATTCAAAGAGTCCTTGCGATCTGTGGGTCATTCCCTCCAGAGATGCTGCCTGACCCACTGAGTTCATCCTGCACTTTGTGTTTTGCTCAAAATAACAGCTTCTGATTTTCTTGTGTCTCCATTAAACAAGTGATCACCATCTTCTGTCTGTGAAAGAAGGATTGTATTTAAAGGGCATTTTGGTAGGCCACAATTTGTCTTCCCTGTCACTTCTCCATAGATCTCAGTTCCTCGAAATGTTACTAGTGCTTGGAAATAGGTTCTTGGGGACCCAAGATGAATTGCAAGGGCTTGCAACACAGATCTGCTCACCAACAAACCTCCTCCCAGTCGGCAGCATTAAAAGTGCTATATTGCTACTTCAGCTTATTATAATCTACCTGCAAAATGTCAAACTTTCTTCTACATTGGCCACAACATTGCACCCCAATATCCATCATACACTGGTATGGCCTTTAACATTGCCGACAATCATCCAGCTGCTCAAATCTCAACATGGTTTGACAGTAGCAATATTAGCTGTCTGGCATTGCGATTACTTATCTTATACTGGTCCTAATTCATAATGTGGAAGGAAATGGCCGAAATAAGTATGATGCTGGTACTTGTAACAGCAAGCAAGATATTGAGGCCAAAGTGTCTTAATGGAATGGAAAGCTGACCTGATTGGGCAACTTCTTGGAGCAAGAACAGTTCAGACGGCATAGGCATCTTAATATCAAGAGGTCTCATCGACATTCAGCAATTAGTCTTTGCACTGAGCCACCAGGATGATAAAATTGTATTCTAGTCTACGAAAATCCCACTTTATCTCTACTCTTTGAAACTACTGTCTACCTCTTTGGTGACCCTCGGATTATCCTTGATCGGACTTTGCTGGCTTTAGCTTGCACTGAGCCTTATTCCCTTATCATGTATCTATACACTGTAAATAGATCGATTGTAATCATGTATTGTCTTTCTGCTAACTGGATAGCACACAACAAAAGCTTTTCACTGTACCATGTGACAATAATAAACTAAACAAAATGTGAGTGAGGTGTAGGAAAGAACTGCAGATGCTGGTTTAAACCGAAGATAGGCACAAAAAGCTGGAGTAGCTCAGCGGGACAGGCAGCATCTCCAGAGAGAAGGAATGGGTGACTTTTCGGGTTGAGATCCTTCTTCAGACTATCCAGAGATGCTGCCTCTCCCACTGAGTTACTCCAGCTTCTTGTGTATGCAGGTGAGTGAGGGCGAGGTGTGGGTAGAAGGAGCTTTGCGATTTCTCTCTGAGATCTTGTTCAGATATTGGTAGTTGCGTAGGTTCGAGGAGTGTGAAATATTCTGCGACTGGCTGCTCTGTGCGAGAGATGCGGAGCAGTGTTATTCACAACTGGCAGCCAAGTTTATGTCACGCTATCTTAAACATCACAGGAAATATTCAATTAATGCAGTTCAGTTGTTGTTGGCAATCCCCAATTGTGACCAGGCTCCCGAAACTGCACGCTGCCATGTAATATACAGGAGACAAAGTGGGAAGCTGGAAAACGACAGTGCCCAAGCTGCCAAACATACTTGTTGAACAACATTCATTCACAAACTGACCGCGATCACAATATCTGGTCATAATATAACATAATCATACGCTGTTTGTGGGAGACAGCTGTGCAAGACTAGACGGTCATATTTCTGAAGTTATAACAGTAGCTACTCCATACAAGTACTTTGCATTATTGGTTGTGAAGTGCAGAGGTGCAAGCTGAGGTCATTAAAGATGCTTTTTAAAGACAAGCCTTCCAGCTCTTTCTTTCACAGACAGAAGATTCTATGGTGATCACTTGTTCATTAGAGAGACACAAGAAACTCAGATGCTGCTATTTTGAGCAAAACACAAAGTGCTGGAGGAACTCAGTGGGTCAGGCATCTGTGGAGGGAATGAACAGTCGATGGTTCAGATCGCAAGGACTCTGAATGGTTCTGTCTTTCTTAATTTCAGCCTGTGCTCTACTCTACTGTTCTCCCCACTTCCCTTTGTTCCCAAGTCTTTCTAGCTTCCTAATGCCCCTGTCCCACTTAGGCGATTATTTAGGCGACTAGGCCACATGGTCGCCAGGGTGTCGCCTGTATGGTCATGAATAGTTTCCTCAGTCGCCCAAAGAGTCGTGGCATCTTTCTGGTCGCCGCTGGATTTTGAAATGTTCAAAAAATTTTGGCGACAGTGGATTTGACGCCAATGAGCGTAGCTTGACTTCTCCTGACGTAGATGCTGTCGTAGGTTGTCACCAGGATGACGTAGGGTGTCGCCAGGTGATGTAGGTTGTTCCCGGTGCTGATTTTGGTTATTTATTTGGTGTTAAAGTAATGATTCTATTTCAAATTATGTCGAAGGGGGGTCCAGTCGTCGTTTTTTCAGTGACCTGCTACGACTATGACAGTGGCTGGCAGTCGCCTAAATACAACCCAAGTGGGACAGGCCCTTATCTCTATCACACAGGTGACTTCAGTGTATTTTCCAGGGCCCCAACCCTTTTGAAGTTTGAAGCAAGCACGGAATCTTTTACAACAAATGTGAATCTTTCAGTTTGAACATACTGTAACAACATAAGGTACATGTAGGAAAGAACTGCAGATGCTGGATTACACCGTAGACACAAAAAGGTCCGGCAGCATCTCTGGAGAAAAGGAATAGGTGACATTTTGGATTGAGACCCTTCTTCAGTCTGAGTCAGTGGAGAAGGAAACGAGAGATATGAAAAGGTACATAGAACAAATGATTGGAAAGTATGTTTAGTTTAGTTTAGAGATACAACAGGGAAACAGGCCGTTCGGCCCACCAAGTCTGTGCTGACTAGCGATCCCCGCACATTAACACTACCTTGCACACACACGGGACTATTTTATATTTACACCAAGTCAATTACCCTATAAACCTGTACGTCTTTGGTACGTGGGAGGAAACCAAAAATCTCAGAGAAAACCCACGCAGGTCACGGGGAGTATGTATGAACTCCGTACAGACAGCACCCGTAGTCAGGATTGAACCCAGGTCTCTGGCATCGTCAGGCAGCAACTCTACCACTGCACCACCGTGCTTCCCTCAAAAAGACAAATCAAAGCCAGCAGCAATGATGAAGTAAAGGTGGCAGTAGACAATTTGACCCATCACTACGCTGCTGTTCTACAAGGTCATGCCTGTTCTTCTAAGTCAACACCATTTGACCAAGTTTCTCTCTGTAACTCAGTGTAAGTGTACAGTAATGAACAAATACCAATACTTATACAAGTTTTCCTGCACTATCCCCAGAACCCTTGATTCATTCAAATAGCCAGAAATCTATTGTCTCCCTTTTGGAATTTTTTGAAATTCACTAAGACTTCGGTTCCACCTCTCTTGGGTGAAACTGCAAATATGCTAGCTTAAAATAACTACTCAGCATGCATTAGCAACCGAATATACCAAAGCAGCAAATGAAGACTGTGGCAATGGTCTCAGGAGGCTCAGAAAACCCAAGCAGTTTCAAGAGAAATACTTTAAAGATGCAGTGTGTGGGAAAACCTTTTACTTGTCAATTTTACTTGTTCAAAAAAATCCCAATGCCCCAAATCTATAAAATTACCATTTTTAAAAAAAAAGTAAAATTAAGAGGAAATTGACCTAAAATTAAAATGTTAAAACTAAATATTTTTAAAAATGTAATATTTACCTATATATTTAAAAAAAATGTAAAACGCTACTACGGTGGTGTGGCAGTAGAGCTACTGCCTTGCAGCACCAGAGACCCGGGTTTGATCCTGACTACGGGTGCTGTCTGTACAGAGCTTGTACGTTCTCCCCGTGACTTGCATGGGTTTTCTTCGAGATCTTCGGTTTCCTCCCACACTCCATACAGGTACAGGTTTGCAGGTTAATTGGCTTTAGTAAAATTGTAAATTATCCCTAGTAGTGTGTATAGGGTAGTGTTAATGTTCAGGGATCGCTGGTCGGTGCAGACACGGTGGGCCGAAGGGGCTGTTTCCACGCTGTATCTCTAAACTAAACTAAAAAATAAAAATTGAAAACATTTCAAAACAACTAAAAACATTTAGGCAATTGAAGTCATTTAAAAGAAGGAAAATTACTTGGAATTTACCCCCTTCATTCACTGATGAACCTTTTTGAAATTAAAGGAGTCACTGAACCCAAGCCAGGTCTAACCACTGGGCAGGTTTCCCATCAAAACTGATATGGAACTGCAGGAGAATGGTGCAAAGATTTGGAGAGATTAGTAGATGGGGGAGAGGAAGATAGTGTCGTTAATAGCTTCAGAGTCATAGAGTGATACAGTGTGGAAACAGTGTCGTCAATAGCTTCCTTGTGTAATATGTGAGTTCTCATTCAGATTGAACTCTAATGATCTTGATCTAAGATATATATATACAAGCCCTCAATTTAAACAAATATATAGATCTATGTGAAAGAGATGTTTATGTACATAATACATTTCATATCGTGTAATTGCATTGCACAAAACATAAGAAAACAGGAGTAAGTCACCAGCCCCTCATGTCTCCATTCAATATGGTCATGGCAAGTCTATGTAGGCCACAACTTGCCTTCCTCTCAGTTTCCCCATACATCTCAGTTCCTCGATCTTTCACATATTTACCTATTGCCACCACTCTCAGGGACAGAGAATCCCAGAGATTCATCACCACTATATTCACCACTACATTGCAGTTGCACAATATGAGAAATGTTAAACGTTTTCACTTAGCTCTATAGATTTGTTTAAATTTGGGGTTTGCATATCCTAGATCAAGATCATAGGAGTTCTTTCTGATAAAGAAATGTCCATGCATCACAGTTTTAAATGGCTAGCATTAAATGAACAGCATCTTGTAATGATGTCCTCTTGTTCACTTCTCTTGGCCTGGTGTTTCCCCGTTGGACTGCCTCAATATCACTATATCCTATTCTAAGTGAGGGGACCAAAACTATGCAGAGTGGTCCTGTTGTGATCTCACCAACTCCCAATACAACTGGAACAAATCCTACCTATTCTTAAACTCCAACCACTTCAATATAATGGTCAACATGTGTTTGCCTTCTTAACTACTTGTTGGACATTCTTGGTAATCCTTTGTGATTCATACTGTGGATCAACCAGAGCCTGCTAGACTTCATCCATTTCAAGACTTCTGGACTTCACTCTTTCCATTAAGCAAATAATCTATATTTGATTCCTCTTAATGAAGTGAATGACCTTACACTTTCACACATTAAACTCCATATACCAGTTTATCATCCAATCGCTCTATCTAACTAGACCCCTTGCAGAATCATGATGTTCTCATCACAACATGCCCTTCCAGCTATGTTTGTATCATCAACAAACTTGGAAATATTACATCTTGTCCCCCTCCTCCAGATAATTGGTGTAAATATTAACAATTGAGGGCCGAGAAACAATCTCTGGGGCACTCCACAAGATACATCTCTTCAGCTGGACTAGAACCATTATTTTAACTCAATGTTTTCCAAGAAACAACCAATTTTCAATTAATGCATAGACACATTCTCCAATATCTTGCATTCTTAATTTCTGCATTTGCTTCATATTAGTTAGTTTAGTATATTGTCACGTGTGCAGGGAAAAGCTTTTGTTGCATGCTATTTGGCCAGTGGAGAGACAATACACGAGTACAATCGAGAAATTCGCAGTGTACAGATACATGATATGGGAATAATGTTTAGTGCAAGGTAAAGCCGAGGGACCCTGATGACAATAGACAATAGGTGCAAGAGTAGGCCATTCATCCCTTCAAGCCAGCACCACCATTCAATGTGATCATGGCTGATCATCCCCAATCAGTACCCCGTTCCTGCCTTCTCCCCCATATCCCCTGACTCCACTATATTTAAGAGCCCTATCTAGCTCTCTCTTGAAAGTATCCAGAGAACTGGCCTCCACCACCCTCTGAGGCAGAGAATTCCACAGACTCACAACTCTCTGTGTGAAAAAGTGTTTCCTCATCTCCGTTCTAAATGGCTTACCCCTTATTCTTAAACTGTGGCCCCTGGTTCTTGACTCCCCCAACATCGGGAACATGTTTCCTGCCTCTAGCGTGTCCAAGCCGTTAATAATCATATTTGTTTCAATAAGATATCCTCTCATCCTTCTAAATTCCAGAGTATACAAGCCGCTCCATTCTCTCAGCATATGACAGTCCCGCCATCCCAGGAAATAACCTTGTGAACCTACGCTGTACTCCCTCAATAGCAAGAATGTTCTTCCTCAAATATGGAGACTAAAACTGCACACAATACTCCAGGTGTGGTCTCACTAGGGCCTTGCACAACTGCAGAAGGACTTATTTGCTCCTGTACTTAACTCCTCTTGTTATGAAGGCCAACATCATATTCGCTTTCTTCACTGCCTACTGTACCTGCATACTTACTTTCATTGATGAACAAGGACCCCCAGACCCGTTGTACTTCCCCTTTTCCCAACTCTTTTTTTAATTTTTTTATTTATTTATTAGAAGTAAGTACAATACAGTGGTACCTTTTTACAGGTTCCCAAAATTATGTTACCATAATACATTCTCTGTACACCTTCCTTCCTTTTTTTTTTTTTTAAAGAGAGAGATAAGAAAGAAAGAGATAGTAAAGAATAGAGGAAAGTCTAGTGTGTGTGGGGGAAAAAAGAGAGAAAAGGAAATAGTAAAGAAAAGAAATAAGTAAGAAAGTGAAGCAGGAGGGAGATTGTCCAATTGCCACAAGGAGATGCTTTTTTATATTCTTGATCATCTTTCACCCATATCTGAAACTTTAAATTTTTACGATACTGTTGCACCACATGAATCCAAGAAATCAATAAATGGAGACCAACTCGTTAAGAATTGGTCTTGTTTGTCTATTAGGAGGAGTCTCATTTCTTCCAAGTGGGCTGTGTCCAACATATTACTGGTCCACATTATAAATGTTGGTATAGTAACATTTTTCCAAAATTTAAGTATGTTTTTTTGCTGTTATTCAACCATAATTAAAAAATGAATTTTGGGGTATGTTTAATTTGTTCCCGTCTCCCATTACTCCAAATATAATCATTTCAGGATTAGGTTCCATTTTTATCTTAAATAGATTAGTGAATATATCAAATATATCACACCAAAATTTATAAAGTTTTGTGCAAGAAACAAAAGAGTGTGTGATATTGGCATTTTGAGAAAGACATTTATCACAGATGGGAGAAATATTTCGATAGAATTTATTCAACCTAGTTTTTGAATAATATAATCTATGTAATATTTTAAATTGAATTAAATTATGTCTAGCATTAATCGAACATTTATGTATATGTATCAAATATTTTTCCCATGTTTCTTTTGAAATTTTTATCATTAATCCTTTTTCCCAGTCTTCTCTAATTGCCTCTGTTGATGGTAATTCTCTGTTTAGAATACTATTATATAGACATGATATTAATTTTTGTGAATCCGCCTTAATATTCATTGCTTCTTCCAGTGGGTCTATACTCTGAAATCTTGGTATATATTTCTTCATAAAGTCACATATCTGTAAATATTTAAAGTATTGGTTGTTATTCAGTTTACATTTTCATTTTAATTGTTGAAATTATAATAAATTTCCCAATTCATACATGTCACCCACCTTTTTAATTCCCAATCTTTCCCATTGTCTATATGTTTTATCCATAAGAGATCGATTAAATACCGGGTTATTCATTATTGGTGTGAGTACTGATAGGTTTCTTATTTTTAAAGCTAATTTTATTTGTTCCCAAATTCGTGTTATATTATGTTTAATTGGATTCTTCTTATATAATGTGTTATTCAATTTTATCGGGGAGAAGAGGATCGCTCCTAAATCATAAGGAGAACAATCCTCTTTCTCCATTCTTATCCATTCCATCTGTTGAGAAGGACTGTCCAACCAATAAATTATATTCTTAATATGCACTGCCCAATAATAATATAAAAAATTAGGCAGTGCAAGTCCCCCTACCTCTTTAGGTTTGCACAAGTGGTTTCTTTTGATTCTATGTGTTTTATAGTCCCAGATAAAATTGATAATATTAGAATCTAATTTTTTTTTTAATGTTTTGGTGTATATATTGGTATGGATTGAAATAAGTATATTATTTGTGGTAGAACTATCATTTTTATAGCGTTTATTCTGCCAATTAATGATAATGGGAGCGTTTTCCAAAATTTAATCGGAGCATTCAATTTATTTAATAACGGAGTAAAATTAGCGTTAAATAATGATTTATATCTTCTAGTAACTTGAATACCCAGATGCTTGAATTTTTCCGTTGCAATTTTAAATGGAAATTTTAATAGGTGATTCGCTTTCTGTGGCTTTAGTGACATGATTTCACTTTTGTTCCAGTTTATTCTATATCCAGAAAAAGAACCAAATTCCTCTATTAAATTTAATAAATTCAGGATACTCGTTTGTGAATTTGTTTTTTGTTTTTTTTTAAATTTGTTTATTTTATTAGAAGTTAATACAGTACAAAACAATACAGTGGCACCTAATTTTAGGTGCCAACTATGTCATACTGTAATCCATTCTATGTACAACCTCTAGTTTTATGTTATGAGAAGGAAGTAAGCAAGACAAGAAAAAGAAAACAATAGAAAGGGGAAAAAGTGGAAAAATAGATAGTAGAGAGTAGAAAAACGTGAGGTGTGTATATTAAAAAAAAAAGAAAAAAAAAGAAAAAAGAAAAAGTGGTCAGTAGAAATAGAAGAGAAGGCCCCTTAAAAGAGAATTTTTCAAATCTATATTCGGAGATGTAGATCTATCCACGTCATGAACTGAAATCAGCAATCCTTATGGTACCGCTGCATCACATGATTCCAAAAAGTCGATGAAAGGAGACCAACTCCTTAAGAATTGGTCATATTTATCTATTAGTCGGAGTCTCATTTCTTCAAGGCGTGCTATGTCCATCATATTCCTAATCCACATTTTAACAGTTGGTATGGTTGTATTTTTCCAAAATTTAAGTATCAATTTCTTTCCAATTATTAACCCATAATTAAAAAAAACATTTTGATCTTTATTTAAATTGGTATCTTCTCCTATTATTCCAAATATAATCCATTCCATTTTGGGTTCTATTCTTGACTTGAAGAGCTTTGTAAATATATCAAATATATCACTCCAAAATGTATTCAACTTTGTACATTCTACAAATGAATGTGTTATATTAGCGTTTTGAAACAAACATTTATCGCATCTGGGAGAGACGTTTGGATAAAATTTATTCAACCTCATTTTTGAATAATATAGTCTATGTAATAATTTGAATTGAATTAAATTATGGCTTGCATTAATAGAACAGTTATGTGTATTCATCAAATACTTTTCCCATCTATCCTTCGAGATCTTTATCATTAGCTCCTGTTCCCAATCTTCCCTTAGTGCTTCTGTTGAGGGTGATTCTCTATATAATATATTATTATAAAAGTATGATATTAATTTTTGTGAATCAGCCTTAATATTCATTGCTTCTTCTAAAGGGTCTAAAAATATAGTTTGAAATATATGTGTATATTTCTTCATAAAGTCACATACCTGTATATATTTAAAAGATTGATTATCCTTCAATCTAAATTTTAATTTTAATTGTTGAAATGATAACAGTTTGCCCAATTCATACATATCCCCTACTTTCCTAATCCCCAGTCCATCCCATTGTTGATATGTGTTGTCGATGAGAGAAGGTTTGAATGCGGGGTTGTTCAATAGTGGGGTTAGTACTGATAAATTATTTAATTTCAAGGATACTTTTATTTGTTTCCAAATTCTTATTATATTGTGAATAATTGGGTTCTTCTTATATATTATACTATTCAATTTTATCGGTGAGAAAAGGATCGTTCCTATATCGTGCGGATAGCACTCCTCTTTCTCCATTCTTATCCACTCCAACTGCTGAGTGGAACTATCCAGCCAGTACATTATGTTCTTAATATGCACTGCCCAGTAGTAATACATAAAGTTAGGTAATGATAAACCCCCAACTTCTTTAGATTTGCACAAATGCTTTCGTTGAATTCTATGTGTTCTGTAATCCCATATAAAATTAGTGATAGTGGAATCTAGTTTTTTGAAAAAATATTTTGGAATATATATTGGGATCGCTTGAAACAAATATATTAATTGTGGTAAGAAAGTCATTTTTATAGCGTTAATTCTACCTATCAATGAGAGCGGAAGCGTTTTCCAAAATTTAATCATATCATTCAGTTTATTTAATAGTGGTATATAATTGGCACTAAATAATGATTTGTGTCTTCTCGTAATTTGAATACCCAGATACTTGAATTTTTCTGTTGCAATTTTGAAGGGGAATTTTAGTAAGTGTCTCGAATCCTGTGGTTTTAAAGACATAATTTCGCTTTTATTCCAATTTATTCTATATCCTGAAAAAGAGCCGAATTCCTCAATTAGTGTTAATAAGGTGGGTATACTCGTTTGTGTATTAGTAATATATAAAAGGATATCATCAGCATATAGTGAAATTTTATTCTTTGAGTCCTTAGTGTTATATCCGTGAATATTCGGGTGATTTCTAATCCTTTCGGCCAACGGTTCTATCATAAGGGCAAATAGCAATGGTGATAAGGCACACCCTTGCCTATTACCCCTTGATAAGTAAAATTTTGGAGATAGCTTATTGTTAGTTAGTATTCTTGCCGTAGGTCTATCGTAAAGTAGTTTAACCCATCTAATAAAATTCTCTCCCATATTGAATTTTTGGAGTACCTTGTATAAATACTGCCATTCTACTTGATCAAATGCCTTCTCTGCATCCAGCGTGACAACTGAAATATCTTCATTGTCCTCATTATGAGAGTACATTATATTGAAAAGCCTTCTCAAATTATTAAATGATTGTCTTTTGGGTATAAATCCCGTTTGATCCGTATTTATTAAATTGTTAATATAATTATTTAGCCTTCTAGCTAGAATCTTTGCTAAAATTTTCTGATCCGTATTTAGTAGTGAAATAGCTCTATAAGAACCCGGTTCATCTAAATCTTTATCTTTTTTTGGTATAAGTGTTATTGTTGCTTCTGCTAGGGTTTCTGGTAGATTATTTTCAGTATAAGCCTGCGTGTATAAATTGAATAATCTTGGTACAATTGACTCCTGAAATCTTTTATAAAATTCATTACTAAAACCGTCTGGTCCTGGGGTCTTCCCATTTTTCAGTGAGTTTATTGTTTGTTTTATTTCTTCATTAGTAATCCGTGCTCCTAATTGCTCTTGTTCTAAACTATCCAATTTTGGGAGCTTGCAATTATCTAAAAAATGTGTAATTTTACTTACATCTGTATTTATTTTAGATGTATATAGATTGTGGTAAAATTGGGCAAACCTCTTATTAATATCCTTAGGCAGTGTTAAAAACTCACCCTTATCCGTTTTAATTTTAGTAATAGTTTTTTCCTTTTCTCGTTGCTTCAGTTGCCTTGCTAGTAGTTTATGTGGCTTATCCCCAAATTCGAAGTGTGCTTGTTTTGTAATTTGGAATAATCTTATTACTCTAGCCGATAGTATTCTATTGACTTTATATTTCAATAAAGTCATCTTATTATGTTTATTTATGGTTGGGTCAGTTGCATTGTCCAGTTCTAGTAGTTTTATTTTCTGTTCTATCCGCTGAAGTTCTCTTTTATTTTCCTTATTTTGAAAACTTTGGTAAGAAATTATGACACCGCGAATATATGCCTTGAAGGTTTCCCATAATAGCGGTGCAGAAATACCCGGCGTGTCATTTATTTCGAAAAAAAGTTTTATTTGTTCTTTTATATACTCATAACCCTGCGGGTTATTTAATATATGTACATTGAATCTCCAAAAAGGTTTTATACTCGGCATTCCCTCAATTTTAAGTATAAAAGTCAATGGTGAATGATCAGAAATAATACTATTATGATATGATGGTTTATTCGTATATGGGATTAATTTTATGTCCAATAAAAAATAGTCAATTCGCGAATAAGTTTTGTGAATAAAATGAGTATTCCCTACCACTTGGATTTGCTATTCTCCAAATATCAGCTATGTTATTATTTTTTATCTAAGTATTTAAAAATTCACAGGTCTTAGTTTTAACAAGACGCTTCCCTAGCTTTATTGATTTATCTAAGTATGGATCTATAACACAGTTAAAATCTCCCCCCATTATTATATTTTGATAATTATGCTCTGCGATTAAATCTATTATTTTCCTAAAAAATTGTGGGTTATCAAAATTAGGCGCGTAAATATTTATCATAGTTAATGGTGTATTATAAATTTCTCCCGTGACTATAACATATCTTCCCTCTTTATCAGATATAGATTTCTTTAATTTAAAAGGTATACCCTTCCGAATTATAATAGCCGTGCCTCTTGCTTTAGAGGTGAATGAGGAGTAATAGGTTTGACCTATCCACTTTGCCCTTAATCTGATCTGAGTTTGTTGTTTCAGATGTGTCTCTTGTAGGAAAGCAATATCCATATTTAATTATTTTAATTGTGCCAGAATTTTACCCCTCTTAATTGGCTCATTCGCACCTCTGATGTTCCAACTACAGAAGGTGAGACCTCCGATATTTATTCAACTATTATCTTGCATTGGCTATTATTACCAGACTGTATGATTCATGTGATGCAGCCAAATACCTCGGAATCCCGAATCCAGAGTTGTCCTTCATAATTTCTACAGTAGTTTTACATCTCCTGACACTATTAAACATAATTAAGGGAAAGAGAAAAACATAAAATAAAGTGTACATAAAAATTGTTAAGTCATACAACACATAATTGTGAATAAACAAAAAAAGTGAATGTAATTTATCAAAAAAGCGATAAATTACAAAAAAGCCACCTAAGGTAGCTAGGTTTGTTTTTAAATTGACCTCCGTCGATGAGATTATGCACTGGGCCTTATCCCCCTATTAGAATTTATCCCAACGTTAGTCGGTTCCCTCTAATTGTTACCAAATTTATCATATCAGGTCAATTAATCGCTGAACAGTTTAAAATAGAATAAAATAAAAGGGAAGGTAGAAGATTTGGATTAGAATAAAAGAAATTATGGGTTAAAGTACCTCGTCAATAATTACACTTTTCATTTACCTGTATGTTAATTAATTCATAATTAGTATTTAGTATTTAAAATATATGTCTAACCTCCCCCATCCTTCCTGCTATATAGTTAGTCGTGTTAGTATAGTACATTACGCCTTTAACGTTAGTTGAGTTTATTGCGCGTAAGTGGTTAATTAGTTAGTTAGTTATATATATAAATAATAGGTCATATAGTGTGGAACAGATGCCTCATATCATGGCCATTTCAAAAGGAGATGGTCTCATAGTTCTCCGTGCTGAGGGGTTTGGTGACTAGCTTGCGACCTTGAGCTTCCATCTGTGCTTTCAGTTCAGAAGTTTAATTCGGCCTCTGTTATTGAACAACACATTCTTGCCAGATAAGCCTGTCTGGTAACCGTCTGAAGCGTTCTAGTGTCTTAATTGAAACAGAAAAAACAAAGTTCCACAGATAAAATGTCTATTATTCTGTTCCTCCTTGAATTTTGTTTAAAATCTCCTGGGCGTATTTGCAAGCAGAGTCCGGATCCGTGAATGAGCGTTGCTTGCCATTAAACGTAATTAGCATTTTCGCTGGATAGATCACGCCATAACGAACTTCAGAATGTCCATATAAAATACTGCTTGCCCTTTTAAACTCGCGTCTTTTTGCCAAAATTTCCCAAGGATAATCCCTGTAGAATCTTACGATATTATCAGCAAATGTAAGATTTTCTCCATAGGTTATCTTCTTTAATAGAGTTTCCAAAGTTGAAATATCCAGGAACTCTACAATAATTTGCCTTGGTTTAGCATTATCATGTTTTTGGAAGCGACCCACTCGATGAGCCAGATCTATCTTTGGTTTTTCTGGAAGTTTGAAAACATCTTTAAGTAGATTAGTAATAAAATCACGCATTTGAAGGCCGTGTTCAGCACCCTCTTTAACTCCTACTATTCTCAAATTTTGCCTCCTTGACCTGGCCTCTAAATCTTGACATTTCTCATTCAGTTTATTCGTTAGCTCCCAATTCGTATCGTGTTGTTTTTTCAGCCCTTGTATTTCTTGGCTCATCTGTTCCATTTCACCATCCATCTCTTCCATCAATTTTTCCGAGTCTGTTAATTGCTTCAGCAGGGTGTCATGTTTATTGTTATAATCTCTCTGCATACTTTCTAATTCCTTCGCAGTCCTGGACTCCAAATCTTTAAACTGCTGGTTCAGGGCTACATAAAGCTCTTTTACTTCGCCGCAGCTATTATCAATTTTCTTAGAAAGATCGCCCTCCATAGTGGAGAAGTTGTTCTGAATTGTAAAATTCATTTTGGGAAATTGCTTCTGAAGATCTTTAGTAATGTCTTTAAGAATATTAGCTCTTACCGTTTCTTCCCAGCTTTTCATTTCTTTCTCCTTTGTATCACTTTTCGCAGCCATATCGCTTGTAGGTTATTGAGGTTCCAGCTCCTCTTCCAAACTTTCAAAAGTGAGTTCCGGGGTGGTTTCAAGCTCATCCAGAGCTTTTTGGAGCTGGAAACTGATTGTAGTCTTCTTGGGTCCTCTCTGACCTCTTCTCTTTCTCATCCAGTTATTACGATAAGTTCGTTTTAAATCCCAAATCCACCGGTACCGTTTGATGGAGTCAGTACCCTCGACGTTCAGCAAACCTGATAAGATTTTTTAACTCGATCCTGGCATGGGAGTTGACTTTAAACACGATTTGTCTGGAGGAGAGCTCAGTGCAGCTGCCTTCACTGCTTCATAGCAGCCACCGGAAGTCGTTTGACATTCGTTTGACATGGCAATGGTAATGGCAATGGTTTGTGAATTTGTAATATATAAAAGTATATCATCCGCATATAATGAAATTTAGATATTAGAGTCATTAGTATTATATCCCTGAATATTCGGATGTGTTCTTATCCTTTCAGCCAGAGGCTCTATCATAAGGGCAAATAGCAGGGGTGACACCAACTTGACACCATTTAGATAATAAGCTAAATTATTCTTGTTTTTGCCACCAAAGTGGATAACCTCACATTTATGAGGTAGATAGTAGTTCAGCACTGCTCTCTGCTTGTGGTAGGATGTTTCGGTTGCCTGATAACAGCTGGGAAGAAACTGTCCCTGAATTTAGAGGTGTGCGTTTCACACTTCTATACCTTTTGCCTGATGGGAGGGGGGGGGGGGAGAGGGAGTAGCCAGGGTGCGACTCGTCCTTGTATGTAGCACATGGTCAAATGACTTTTGGACATCCAAACCTTAATCCCTCGATCAACTCTCACTGTCATATCCTCAAAGAATGTGAGCAAGTTTATCAAAAAACATTTACCTTTCATAAAACCATGATAACCAGTTTTGATTATATTCATTCTTCCTAAATGATTAGTTATTTCTTCATTGATCTTGCCAGCAACATTTTTGCCAAACTAATTGGCATATAGTTCCCCACCTTCTGTCTTCCTGCTTGAACAAAGAAGCACATTGGCCATTTTCCAACATTCTGGTGCTCTCTTGGGATTAAATGAGTTTACAAATTCCCATCCAGTGTGTGCACACTGTCTCCATAACTACCTCCTTTAAAACCTTGGGTTCAAGCCATCAGGTGCCAGTGATTTGTCCATTGTTAATCCCGCGAGTTTCTCCTTTATCTCCTGTGACTGGGCTTTTAACAAGTTCCTCCCTGTTATTTTCAGCCCATCTGTTTTCGCAGTGATAGCTGCACTGTCATTCCCATTGAAGACTGCTGAAAAAAAATGATTATGATATCTTCCATCTTGTTGTTTCCTGTTATTACTTCACCAGCACTATTCTCTAAAGGTTCAACACTTAACCACCTTCTTCCATTTCATATATCCATAATAACTCTCTTTGTTTTGAGATTATATATGCAAGTTCCCATTCAAAAATCAATTTATCCTCTAGTCCTTCGCTGGTGGATCCTAAATAAACATTTATTATTGACTAAAATCAGCTTTGGCACAAAGTTAGTTTGTGAAGGATGCTATATAAATGCAAGTTATTTCTACATGTGCCGTTTCTTTGCTACTGTATAAGCAGCACTGCTTGGTCTACAGATGGCAGATTCCTTTTAAAGCATTAAATGTCTAAATTACTTTCAATTGGTCGTTCCTGCTTCATCCACACATTACGGGTTGCTTATTGTAGTCCGATATAAACTCATTACTTGTAGTGGATTCAGAACTTACGACACCTAGAATGCTAATTCACTGCAATGACTGCATGTTTGAAACAATAACTCCAGCACAACTGCAGCAAAGATGCATAAGAATTGATATGGGATCTAATCATTAGTTTGCTTTATGCCCATTCACAAAAAGGTGTAGTTCTATTTACCAAAAAATCATAATTTAGTTCCCTTTATGATCAAACTACTAGTCTGTAATGTTCATGTTATAGGAGCAGATTTAGGCCATTTGGCCCGTTAATTCTACTCTGCCATTCAATCGTTGCTAATCTATCTTTTCCTCTCAACCCCAATCTCCTGCCTTCTCAACATAACGCCTGACACCATCACTAATCAAAAACCTATCAATCTCCACCTTAAAAATATCCATTAACTTTGCCCTGTGGCAATGAATTCCACAGATTCAGCACCCTCTGACTAAAGAAATTCCTCCTCATTTCATTTCTAAAAGTATATCCTTTTATTCTGTGGCCTCTGGTCCCAGACTCCCTCACTAGTGGAAACATCCTCTCCACTCCATCCAGGCCTTTCACTGTTTGGTAAGTTTCAATGAGGTCCCCCCCTCTTCCTTTTAAACCCCAGCGAGTACAGCCCCACCGCCGACAAACGCTAATCATTCATTAACCCAATCATCCCTGGTATCATTCTCAAAAACGTCCTCTGGACCCTCTCCAATGCCAGCACATCCTTCCTCAGATATGGGGCGCAAAACTGGTCACAATACTCCAAATGCAGCCTGATTGGAATATTCAGCTAGTTAGCTTTTGGTAGCTAAGCTACTGATGGTTTCTTTTTTTTCAAATCTGTAGTTTAAAAATCTGTTTAACAATAACTGAAACACATTTTTTTTTAAAGTCAGAGTTCTCATTTTGTTTTCTACGTTCAATGAAATTACCCAACTGTCATCAAAAATCCATTAACTAACTATGTTCTATGTTTAAGAAGGGTCCCAACCCAAAGTGTTATCTGCTCATTGCCTTCCACAGAAGCTGCCTGACCCTCCGTGTTTGTCCAGCAGTTTGATTCTAACAAATCAAAAAATTGGATCCGTGACATTAACGGCAATAGCCACAGAGAAATATGTTCATGCAGTTTTTGAATTTCTTGTGATGACACCAAAGAGCATTCAAAATGTATCTCAAGACTTGGCATGTCTGATATTTGCATAACTGGGAAGCTGTTTTCCTCCTGGCAAAATAATAAATCCTTACAAGTGAAAAGCAATAAAAACTGTACGGGACACTGGAAATAAAAACAGAAACTGCTGGAAATATTAGGTCAGGCAATTATTTTTAAATTCTCACATGCTGCAATTTTGGGACCCTATAAGGGCCTGTCCCAATTTCACGACCCAATTCACGACCTTTTTTTACTCATGGACATTTTTCATCATGCTAGAAAAACACCCCGACCTACTTGATGCCACGAGTACCTATGGCTAGCATCACGACCTGCCCACGACCTCCTACGACCTCGTGACGACCATGCTGCGAGTACGAGTAAAGGGCAAACTCGGCAGAGGTCGGGAATTAGGTCGTGAAAGTGGGACAGGCCCTTAAATATGAAATCACCTTTTTAAAATGGTGCAGAAAAGACATCAATCTATGCTTAGATTACAACTTCAAGGAAGTGAACTGTTCAGTTCAGTTTAGTTTATTGTCACGTCTACCGAGGTACGGTGAAAAGCTTTTTGTTGCGTGCTAACCAGTCAGCAGAAAGACAATACATGATTAAAATCGAGCCATTTGCAGTGTATAGATACATGATAAGGGAATAACATTTAGTGCAACTGTGTTTAAAAATACATTTGTGCAATTGATATATTTAGTTTAGTTTATTATTATGTGTCCTGAGGTGCAGTAAAAAGCTTTTGCTGCATGCTAACCAGTCAGCAGAAAGACAATACATGATTAAATTTAATACATGACTATATTGAAGCTGGGGTGTCTATGCTGGTTATTATCAAGTTACCTAGTGTGATGAGACAGCTATTTGCTTTCCTATTGCTCTGGGTGTTTGCTTTACAATTTTCATCCTTCTTGCCACATAACCACTGTAGCTCTCATGATCAATTGTCCTATCACCCCTCGATTTGCAGCAGAAGCTGTTTAGACAATGCCTGCAACCTCTCAGTCAGCAATAGCTTGGTAGCAAGAGATTATATTTAAAAGAACAATGCTCAATCGGTGCTGCTTTGTAGATGGGAAAGAGTGCAGCAAGTATGCTCCATTCATCATGTGGGAATATATGAAAGTCATATTTTGAATAAGCCAAGCAAAAGATAATGGCTAAAGGGAATCTGGCTGCTTCAATCTTCTCTATCATTTCCAGTGAATGCTGTGTTTTGCCTCTCAGTCCATTAGAATCACAGCATTAATGAACTAACTTCACATAGTTATTGACTAGCTTGTCAGATTCCCTGCCTGATCCTTTAATAGAAGCCATTGGTCTTGGGTTAAACATGGAGCAATCTTGGAGCTACTCTGGGCCCGGGCAGAATTGAAAATGCACGGGAAAGGTTATTCACAATGAGATGTATTATCTGAAGAAACTAAATTTTAGATATCACTTGTGGCTTAAATATGACCAATGGTATAACATCTACTTCGAGTGTGGTTTTAACTTTATTCTCATTTAACATTCATATTATAATAGCAAAGATCCATGCAGGAATGAATGACACAGACCGACACAATGCTGCGAGATGCAGCCTGTAACTGTAAATCTACACATAATGAAGGATTTTTATCAACTGGTTATTTGTAATAATTGAGATTGATCAAAAAATGTATCAAAAATATAATTACTTTTTACAGATATCTCATGAACAATTTATTAATCATTTAAAACATTTAAGTGAGAATATGTTTAAGATGTCGAATGGCCACTTAATATGTAAATACAATATTCTTACTATAGACTTGAAAGAGGCCTGGTGCAGTGGGGACAGGTTTAACAACGTATTGTTAACCACAGAAGATATACATCTACTCATATCTCTGCATAAAACTACATGTGAATGGATTAACAAAAGTTTGGATCTCTAACATACATTTCCTTTCATTCAAATGTGGCAGCATTTGTAGTTATTGCAAGGAAAATGCACATGATAATTTGGCAATACGTCACATTATAAAATGCCTTCTATAATATCTACGGCAAATTACTGAAGATTATTTCTTCATGCTTAGTTTGGTTTAATAGAATGAATTATTCATCCAACTTTAGTTTTAGTTTAGTTTAGAGATACAGCGGGGAGAAAGGCACATAGGCCCACCGAGTTCACGCCAACCAGCGATCCCTGCAACACTATCCTACACACACTAGGGACATTTTACAATTAGCCTACATACCTGTACGGCTTTGGGAGTGTGGGTGGAAACCGGAGCTCTCAGAGAAAACCCACGCAGGTCACAGGGAGAATGTACAAACTCCATACAGACAGCACCTGTAATCAGGATCGAACCTGTGTCCTTGTTGTTGTAAGGCAGCAACTCTACCGCTGCGCCACCGTGCCACCCTGTTGATAGAAAAATACTTTGTACATATTTATTGTTACTTTGAGGTTGGCTTACAAAATGAACAGAATGGTCAAACGTTTGATGAACTCATGTTCTCTAACTTACTATTAAAGTTGAATTATCTTGGAAAGCCTCTTCAAACTATGCAATTTAAAAATGGACATTTCATTTTCTTATTTCATATTTTCTGTTGTCTATTTTAGTGAAACAGCAGGGCTGTATCCGATAGTTGGAAAACCTAATTAAATAGTGGGAGTGGAAGGATTTCAATATGCAATTTTAAACCAAGAGCTGCTCAAATTAATAATAATAATAATAATATATCTTTTATTGTCATTGCACGTCAGTGCAACGAGATTTAGTGTGCAGCTCCACTGATGTACAAGTATGTAAAGGAACTCAAGTTCTGTTACAAATAACATTATTTTTATATTAGCTTGTACTTCCCATCTCTTTAGCCCAAAGTGGGTATCACTTTCAAAAGATCAATGAACAATGAATGAATGAATTAATGAATGAATGAATGAATGAATTAATGAATGAATAAGTTTGAATGACAGCATCAGCATATGAATGACGGCATCTGAAGAAGGGTTTCGGCCCGAAACGTTGCCTATTTCCTTCGCTCCATAGATGCTGCTGCACCCGCTGAGTTTCTCCAGCTTTTTTGTGTACCTTCGATTTTCCAGCATCTGCAGTTCCTTCTTAAACACTTAATCCTAACAGGTCTTTGTCATTTGTCCCAACCTTGTTTCAAAGCTCAAGTTAACACAATATCATTGAAATCAAGTTAAAAGTCAGGATGATTGCAAAAAAAAAAACCTGTCACCATATTTATTTACCAATTGGCATGAATTTTAAAAATAGATTCATGGGATTTTCACGTGAGATCGGAATATGCTAAAAAGACACGCTCTGTAAAGTAGTCTTTTTCTGATTGAGTTGAAATAGACCCAAATAAGTCTGACAAACAACATTGTCCTTTTAACCTTTTGGCCTCTAAAAGCTCTTGAAAAACTGCACAAGGTTTTTTGTTTTGCGCCTATAGGGCAGACAGGCCTTCTTTCAAACTGTAATGCTTTTGTAGGAGGAAGAGAAAGAAATACAGATAAAGAACTATCCTTTTGTGTCATTACAATGACAGCTGTCTATAGTCGCCACTCGGATAGCCGTCAAGCGGTCTTTATAGATAGCCAGCTTCCTCACATAGGTTCAAGTCTAGGTCATTTAATTTTGTATCATCGCTAATACTGATGGTCAGATTTTGTTAAACACCAATATATATTTTGAAATGGAGTTTTCCCCCGCGATAGAATCAATATTGCAATGCTACAAAGAATGACATCATGTACACGGAGAGAAAAAATTATGCTCAAAACAAGAGGTAAAAGCGCAGAAAGGTAATTTTCAGTTCTTTTTATTTGAATTTCAAATAGGCAGAGCTATCAGAAATTTCACATTTTACAAAGACAAGTGTCTTTCCTTTTGTGGGTCTGGATAAATGGCACCATGAACCAGCTAACATTACTTTAATCCTGCCACATTATCATCTTAATAATACCACACGGTATTCAAAATTGTCGGCAGGAGTTTCATCCGTTCTCTGTGAAGTAGATACATCCAGGTAAAATGGGAATATTACCGCCTCAGCATATAAATCACTGACAGGCATCTTACTATTGCAATTGATGACAGGCCGCTGAAGGCAGTTGTGTTTAAAATGCCTTTTGCAGGCTGAAATTTAAAAAAGTTTCCATGCAGAAACCTTCGCTTCCTCACCTGGAAATCTGACAATCTGAAATAAAAAAAATTACCATTTCACACTTTAAAAAGGACTAAAGGACAATTCTTCACTGAAAGGTTTCTGCAGTTGTCACTAATACAGTAAGTGCTTCACATATGACATTAATGCTACTGATTCCTCTCAAAAAGACTGCACTGATTGTCTGAGAATTTCTCTAAAAATACAGAGTGAACAGTTTAATTTGAAGAGTCGATGGCTGCTAATAAAGTGCAAAGCTAACGCAGCAAAGATTTTAATCAAAGGCAGATGTGGATAGTGTAAAAATACATTAGTATTGAGTGATAAATCATATCAAACTAGGTTTAGAATCGATCAGGAATGATATGTGCTTAACTTCTGTATGTTTATAACATTCTATAGAAATTGCCAGTTACCCTTCCAGATTTTTTAATGTTGGTTATATTAATTGATCAATTTTATTTTGAATACCATTTATTGCTTTCATCTTCCCAATGCTGGAGAAATCTCTTCATAATTAAAGAAACAAGTGAAAGATTCCAGTAGAAATGACTGTTTGTTCAGAAATTACAATCTTTTGTAATTTCATCATCCCTGAGACCTACGTAAATAAACCATCATGAGGTTAGTTTCAATAAATAAGCAAGATGACTGGATGTAAAGGCTCACATTTTTTTGTAAAAGAATATTCATGGTTTAAATGCATCTCGATAGGATGCCTTCAATGGTGCATCTGTAGAAATTGGCAAGAGTCAGCGGAAACATACCAAATTTCCTCGGGCTTCTGAGGAAGTAGAGATGAGATGTTGGTGTGCTTTCTTAGCTGTGGCATCATAGTGGTTGGACCAGGTCAAATTGTTGCTAATTCTTAAGCCTAGGAATTGAATATCTTGGCTATTTCCACCTCAGCACCATTGATGCAGATTGGAGTGTGTACTCCATCCTGCTTCCTGAAGTCCATGCCTAGTTCCTACATTTTACTGACAATGCAGGAAAGGTTATTGCCTTTACACCATGTTACTGAACTCTCCATACCTCAAGTCAAGTCAAGTTTATTCGTCACATACACATACGAGGTGCAGTGAAATGAAAAGTGGCAATGCTCGCGGACTTTGTGCCAAAAAACAAAACAAAAACCAAACAAACTACAAACAGAATGGAACAGAATCACATATTATTTTACATATTAAATATTGTGGGCGGAAGGAAAAAGGGGGAAAAAACAGCAATTTAAAAGTAAGCAGTAGAGTGGTTCAGTAAAGTTAGTCCCTGGTGAGATAGGAGTTTACAGTCCGAATGGCCTCTGGGAAGAAACTCCTCCTCAACCTCTCCGTTCTCACAGCATGGCAATGGAGGCGTTTGCCTGACCGTAGCAGCTGGAACAGTCCGTTGCAGGGGTGGAAGGGCCTAGATTCCATCTCAGAATAGTCAGAGATCCAGCCCACTGTGGCAATGTCATCTGCAAATTCATGAATGGAGTTAGATCTGAATTTGCTCATACACCATTTACAAACTGTTTGCCTTCATTGGGAAGGGTATTGAGTGGAAATGTTAAGGACATCATGATGCAGCTGTACAAGCCGTTTGTGAGACCACATTTGGAGTACCTTGTCGCCCCGCTATAGGAAGGATGTTGTGGTTGAAAGTGTGCAGAAGAGACTCACCAGGATGTTACCTGGGCTTGTGGCTGGAGTTATAGGGAGAGATTTGATAATCGTAAACTTTTTACATTGAAGCATAGGATGGTTACAGCCAGATGGTTACCTTATTGAAGTGGATAAGATCATCAGGGCATGGTTAAAGTGAATGCTCAGTCTTTTTTTCAAGGTAGAGAAATCTAAAACTAGATGGCATAGGTTCAAGGTAAGGTAAGGTTTAAGGTAAGACAGGTGAGATGCAAAGGGGATCTCACGGGCAACCTTTTCACTCAGAGGGTAGTTTGTATATGGAATGAGCTGCCAGAGGAACCTATAGCAGTGAATACATTTAAGATTTTTTAAAGATATATTAGGACAGACATATGGATAGGAAGGGTTCAGAGGACTATGGGCTAAATGTAGGCATGCCATATGTCAGCGTGTACAAGGTGGGCCAAAGGATCTGTTTTCAAGCTGTTTCGCTCGATGGATCTATGACTTTGTCAGCCTCCCCTACATATTCCAAGAAAAATAAGCCCTGCCGTTCAATCTCTCCTTATGATTGAAACATACTATCTCAAGCAACACCCTGGTAAATCTCTTCAGCACCTTCTCCAGTACAACTACATTCTTCCTATGTAAACACAAGGGACTGCAGATTTATAAAGTTGTAATAAGACCTCCATGGTCTTACATTCCGTGATCTGGCTAATAAAGGCCAACATCCCATATGCCTTAAAAAGACAACGTGCTGAGGTAACTCCGCAACAGGTCCGGCAGCACCTCTGGAGAACGTGGCTGGGTAATGTTTCAGGTCGAGACCCTTGTTTCAACTCTGTCCCATATACATTCTTGACCACTCTATCCACTTCTGCTGCCACATGAAAACCAAACTGTTACTGTTCCCCCCTCAGGCCCTACACTTATTCAACCTCCCAAAATATATCACCTGACGCTTATTGGGATTCAGTCCCTTTTAATATGGAATAATCAATGTTAATGATCAATGATCAGTTATGATCAATATCACTCTCTAACATTCCTCCTCACTGTTTAGGTTTAACTTTATTATGGTCACGTGCACTAAAGTAGGTAAAAGCTTTGTTTTGCATGCTATCCAAACATATGGAAATATGGAAATACAATCAAGTCAAACTCAGTACAATAGGTTTAGTTTAGTTTGGAGATACAGCGCAGAAACAGGCCCTTCAGCCCACCGAGCCAACGCCGACCAGTGATCCCCGCACACTAACACTATCCTACACACACTAGGGACACAATTTACAATTTTACCAAGCCAATTAACCTACATATCTGTATGTCTTTGGAGTGTGGGTGGAAGCCAGAGATCCTGGAGAAAACCCACGCAAGTCACGGGGAGAACGTACAAACTCCGTACAGACAGCACCTGTCGTCAGGATCGAATCTGGGTCTCTGGCGCTGGAGGCAGTACCTCTACCACTGCGCCACCCTGCCGCCCAAATTGCCGCCCTATTCGAGATAGAGCAAATGTGAAGATACATTGTGCAGGAGGTCATTCTCTGCATTGTGGCGCATCTGTTCCGCGGACAACACCATCATTTTTTACGTGGACACAAGAGCCTGCAGCTGCTGGAAACTGAACAACAAACAATCTGTGATGGAGCAAAACACAAACTGCTAGAGGAGCTCAGTGGGTCAGGCAGCATCTGTGGAGGGTAATGGACGGTCAACATTTTGGGTCAGGACCTTTCCGCTTGACTGACGTGAAATGTTGACTGTCCATTTCCCCCCACAGATGCTGCTCGACCCGCTGAGTTTCTCCAGCAGATGTTTGTTGCATCAGTTTTTATGTCATCTGCAAACTTATTATTAAAACTTTTATATTTTCATTAAATCATGAACGTATTTGACAAAAGGGGTCCTCACACTGATCCTTGTCATGCACCACTGATTACAGGTTTCCAATCATAAAAGTCACACTCCACCTTCACCTCCCTCTCCTATTACCATGGTTACTCTGGATCCAATTTAACAGCTTGCCATGGATCCCATGGGCTGTGACCCTTTGGACCAGCCTCCCATGTGGGTCTTCAAAGATCTCACCAAAGGCCATCAACACTGCATCACACACATTGCCTTCTTCAATATTGAACATAGAACAGTACAGCACAGGAACAGGCCTTTTGGTCCAGAATGTTAGTGCCAAACATGGCGTCGTTAAATTGAACTCATCTGCCCCAACATAATCCATATCCATATCCCACTATTCCTGCTCATCTAAAGCCTCTGAAACACCATCATTGTACCTGCCTCCACCACCATCCCTGGCAATGGTTCTTGCCCCCCCACCATACTCTGTAAAAAACATGCCCATTAAACTTTCCCCTCTCTCACATTATTGCAATGCCTTCTATTGTTGGATTTTACCCAGGGAAAAAGGTTCTGGCTGTCGAACCTATCTATGCCCCTCACATTTTTATATACTTCTATCAACTTTCCCCTCAACCTCCAAACTGGCAGAGAAAACAATCCAAGTCTATCCAATCACCCTGTAGCTGAAACCTTCTAATCTGGCAGCATTCTGGTAAACCGCATCTGCACCCTCTCCAAAGCCTCCACATCTTTCCTTTAATTGGGAGACCAGAACTGCATGCAATACTCCAAATAATAATATTAATATCTTTTATTGTCATTGCACATCAGTGCAACGAGATTTAGTATGCAGCTTCCAACCGATGTAAAAGAAAAGTAAATTAAATAAATAAATAAGCTGTGTGACGTGACCATCCGAGGGAGACAGTCCAGGGGGGATGGGGGGCACTCAGCAGGGCCGGTTCAGAGCCGCTATAGCTCTGGGAATAAAGCTGTTTCTGAGTCTGGAGGTTCGGGTGTAGAAGGCCTTGTAACGTCTGCCGGAGGGAAGTAGTTCGAACAGACCGTTACAGGGGTGTGATGAGTCTTTATGGATGCTGACGTCCTTCCTGAGGCACCGTGTGTGGTAGATGCCCTCCAAGGCTGGTAGCTGTGTCCCAATAATCCTCTGCGCTCTGTGGACGACGCGCTGAAGAGCTCTCCTCTCCGCCTCCGTGCAGCTGAGATACCACACAGAGATGCCATACGTTAATATGCTCTCTGTGGTGCAGCGGTAGAACGTTGTCAGCAGCTGTTGGGGCAGACCAGTCTTTTTTAATGTCCTCAGGAAGAACAGTCGTTGCTGTGCCTTCTTGACCAGCGCAGCGGTGTTGGTGGACCATGTGAGGTCCTCTGAAATGTGAGTGCCCAGAAACTTAAAGCTGGACACTCTCTCCACACTTTCCCCGTAAATGGAGATTGGGGCGTATTCTCCATTATGGGACCTCCTGAAGTCAATAATCAGCTCCTTGGTCTTGGAGGTGTTTAGTGCCAAGTTGTTACGTGTGCACCAATCCGCCAGGTTCTGCACCTCCGCTCTGTATTTTGTTTCATCACCGTTGGTGATCAGCCCAATCACTGTTGTGTCGTCTGCAAACTTCACGATGGTGTTGGTGTCGAATGCAGGAACACAGTCATGAGTGAAGAGGGAGTAGAGCATGGGGCTTAGTACACAGCCCTGTGGTGTGCCGGTGCTCAGGGTGATAGTGGAGGACAGGTGCGGGCCCAGTCTCACTGCCTGCGGTCGCTCTGTCAGAAAGTTCAGGATCCAATCGCATATCGGCGAGCTGAGGCCTAGCTGGTGGAGTTTGGTGGTGAGCTTGGTGGGGATGACCGTATTGAATGCAGAGCTATAGTCAATGAAGAGCATCCTCATGTACGTGCCCTGTCTGTCCAGGTGAGTCAGGACAGTGTGAAGAGCCAGAGAGATGGCATCCTCTGTTGATCTATTTGCCCTGTATGCAAATTGATGAGAGTCCAGTGAGGCAGGGATGCTGGATTTGATGTGGGATAACCAATGTACTACACAATGTACTACACATACACACACACTCATACACACACACACTCATATACACACACACACACACATCATGACTTCCTGACACTTATATTCAATGCCACTCGCAATGAAGGCAAGCATATCACCTCTACCACCCTATCTACTAAAGCTGCCATCTTCAGTAAGCTATGAACTCGGACTCCAAGATTCCTCTGAATATCAATGCTGTTAAGGGTCTTGCCATTAACTGCATATATCGCCTAATATTCAACTTCCCAAAGTCCAATACCTCATTATATTTTGATACTTCCTTAAACTTCAATCAAATTAGCCAGGCATGATCTCCCACCAACAAAACTATGCTGACTATCACCGATTTACCCATCTTTCCAATGGTGGATTCATCCTGGGCCTCATGTATTTTAACAGTAACTTAGACCTACGGTCAGCAGTACAGCAGTCGATGAGGCCGTTGAGGAACCGCCATGATGAGGGAGAGGGAAGAACAATGGACCTGGCGTGGGGGGGGACCACTGTAAGGGAGGTGGGAGGAGGGAAGATGGAGAACAAAGGAGGAGCCGGCAGGGGTACTTTGTAACTATTTGCATACCTTGGGTATACAAGCAAAGAATCGCACTGTGACTTCTCACATGTGACAATGAAGTATTTAATTCCATTCCATTCCATTAAGAGTGTAGGGTTTAACGTGGGAGTAGGGTTTTAATTTGGCATGCTGGGAATACGGTTATGATTATGCTCCTCTGCATTCAATCAGCAGAGGTTGTTACTACTGCGACTGCCTGTTACATCAAACATCAAGTGTGCGAGCATCGAGATGCCGCTTCAAAACACCATTGCAGAGATGTCTTCACGTGACCATCCAAAGGCATATTGGCAATATGCATTTTGGTGAGATTCCTTGTATACATCCACATACATATGTATACATACGTATACACATACACACACATATATATATATAGACATATACATACACACACATATATACATACACACACATATACACTCACACACACGTCCACACACACACACATATGTATGTGTATGTATACACATACACACGCTTATATATATATATATATATATATATATATATATATATATACACACACACACATATATACATACGCATATATACACATATACACTCACACACACATACACACACATATATATACACACACACACACACACACACACACACACACACACATATATATACACACACACACACATAATCACACATATATACATACACACACATATATATATATACACATACACACACATATATATTTACACACACACATATATATATACACACACAAATATATATATACACACACACACACACACACATTTATACATATGTATATACACCCATAAACATGACTGTGTTGGACACACCAAGGTCACCCATCGGATTTCTTCCTAACATTATCACAGTAACTTGTGGCCTAAATTACTGCCAGTGTAACTCTTACGGAAAGCCTTTCATGTGTAGAAACAGTGGAAGAAAATTCAGAGCAGAGAGGGTTAAGCATAGCCAATTATTAGTAACAATGGGCACACAGGAACTTTCATATGATGCCAATCTGATAGCTTATCCTTCCTGTTTATTCCATAAGGAGCAGTAAAATACAGCTCACCTCACAGATCAATAGAAGCTTGTGTCTCCAGACATAAGGCACTTAACCTTTGCCTGCTCAGTGACTGTTTCTCTTAATTACAACTTCTAAAAGCATTCATTGCAGTTGAGCTGCAGGAAACAGTCTGTCTCAGACCAACATCCTTTTCCAAAGTATTTGGTTTCAGGCACGAGGAACAATCCAAACTGAGCAAAAGCTGCAAAGTCACTGAATTAGTACTTCTTCAGACCGACCTTTGTCCAAACAGTAGCGATTTGGAATTCAGTTCTTCAGCTTACTGAATTTCACCATTTTGCTCCATTTTACCAAACTATCAACAACAACCATTTACAAAAGCAGCTGACAACACTGGAAAAAAACTCAACAGATCAGGCAGTACCTGAGGAGGCAGAAATAGAGTTATTTCAGGACAATGGGCTTTCATTAAAACTTTCAACCATATTCCATTAAGAAGCTGCCTACTAGATGGAATTTCTAATATAATCATGTGGTATTTATTATAATTAGATGCACAAAACCTCTGACTTTTTTAATGTACAAAGTCTTCCTCACCAAATAATCAACACATTGGACTGATAATTTCAATATGGGAGATTGACACAAAAAAGCTAGTGTGATTCAGCGGGTCAGACAGCATCCCTGGAGAAAAGGGATAGGTGACGCTTCGGGTCGAGTCCTTTCTTCAGACTGAGAGTCAGGGTCTGAAGAAGGGGCTCGACTCGAAACATCACCTATTCCTTTTCTCCAGGGATGCTGTCTGACCCACTGATATTCTAGCATTTTGTGTCTATCTTCAGTTTAAACCAGCATCTGCAGTTCCTTCCTACACATTTCAATACGGGAATGTATTACAGAACAGATTAGACATTTGCTGAAAAGAAATCTCCATCACATAAAATCAATATTCCAGCTTTAATTTAGGAATCAAAGCTTGTCTTATTGCATAGGAGAGTGGAAAGAAAGGTGGACAATGTGGCTCCTTTCATACTCAACAAGAAGCCAAGAAAGCAAATTGCATTGTAGCGTTTATTTTAGAAGCAGACAAATAAAAATTAAATGCGGATGGAATGAAATGTTGCATTGATCCTGAAAATTGGATGGGTAACTTCCAGGAGTTACAGTAAGTGTGCCTGTGTGCCTGATGCAATTTCAGCATCAGATGCTGCATGCAATGCTCCTTGCGAAGCCACCTATTTGGATTAACACCAGGGAAATTAATCCAGAGCGTTGTGCTTAAATCCCACTGAGCCAAGTGCTGTACTCACCATCCACAGTTCACAACACCATAGTCACAGTTCCTCATCCGTCCTCTCCCCAACAAGTTTATCGGTAATCAAGTGCAAAAGCGTGATTAAAATCAGACATGAACAGTAATGTTTAAAACCCTGTGTACACCACTTTTATACTTTTTTATTCTTGTGGCCAAGCAATCTGCTATTGTCTTTCAATTTTACCCAGTGTAATTTAGTGTAAATGTCAATTAATGACACTAAAGTTAAAAACAGACCTGTTCACAGATTGCAGCTACAGAACTCTACCTCTTTCACTGAGTGTGTTGAAATTCCGTGAGGTTTATTTCGCAATCGTTACTGTCTGTTCATTGTCAGTGCAGTTTTCTCTACCAAATTTATTCCAGCCTCAGACGGAATCTCCGAAAAGAACTGATGAATTCTAAGCCTAAGATGAATGGTTATGCTGAAAACAGTGGAATACCCATTCTGTACTGCATTGATTAGTTGCTGTTAGGTAGCTGACATAGTGCCTTTGGTTCAATAAAGGAAAATCAGTCAAGATACATGTTCCTGGGTCTTTATCCAGTAACCTCTGTAGGTGGCAAACACCAAATTATGACAGGACAAAGCTCATGTGCTGACTGGGAACTGACAGCCTTTCCAACTTAAAGCTGACTACTAAACATACATCGGCGATCACTCGAAACGAGTACGACTGTCCTCTTTTGGGTGGACGCCTGTGCGTGACTTTGTTTAACGTGGGGAGACTGGTGCACAGACAGCCACCACACGGTTCTTGACAGATCTGGGTCAGGATCCAGTGGCATGGAGTCCAAGACGACTGGAGACCATTTTCTGCTGCAGCCTTCATCCGCCTTCCCAGCCGTTGTGATGCTAAACTAAAGTCAGCCATCATCCTCCGCCTGTTCCAGGTCTTGGTTGGATTGCTCTTTGCCAGAGATCTCCCCCTCAACCTTACCGCCATGGATGGCCCTACCAGGAGCATAGCTCCAGACGCATCGCTCTCAGGATCTCAGGTCCACACAAGCTTCTCCACCACGACAAGGTGACAATCCACGGAGAAGTGACTACTAAAATGCATAGATAGACTGGATGTGGAAAGGATGTTTCCACTGGTGGGAGAGTCTGGGACCAGAGGTCATAGCCTCAGAATTAAAGGGCGCCCTTTTAGGAAGGAGATGAGGAAGAACTTCTTTAGTCAGAGGATAGTTAATTTGCAGAACTCATTGCCACAGAAGGCTGTGGAGGCCAAGTCAATGGATATTTTTAAGGCAGAGATAGACAAATTCTTGATTAGAACGGATGTCAAGGGTTATGGGGAAAGGCAGGAAAATGGGATAAGGAGGCAGAGATCAGCCATGATTGAATGGTGTAGTAGACTCGATGTGCTGAATGGCCTAATTCTACTCCTATAACTTGTGAACGCGAGTTCAACATTTTCAGATAATCAGCTTTTCCACCTTTTGCTTGTCATGTTTCCAGTATTTATAGTCTTTGTCCTGGTAATTCTGGAAAATTCACACATCCCTAAGTTGGATACTTTATTACATACTAATCAATCCCTTTACCAGATCAAGTAATAATAATAATAATAATAATAACTTTATTTATAAAGCACTTTAAACAACTGCAGTTGCCACAAAGTGCTGTACATGAGAACTCATGAACAAAAAACTATTACAAACAATTAAAAACCATTAAAAACCGTAAAACGAAGGACTATAAAAAATACACTAAAAATTAAAAGACATTAAAAGCACTAAAAACAGGAGCAATGCCTCAGCCAGTGTCGAAAGCCAAAGAATAAAAATGTGTTTTTAGGGAGGATTTGAAGATGGACAGTGAGGGGGCCTGTCTGATGTGCAGCGGCAAGGTGTTCAAGAGTGCCGGAGCAGCAACAGAAAAGGCTCTATCCCCTCTGAGCTTCCGCTTAGACCTTGGTACCTCAAGGAGCAGCTGATCAGCTGACCTGAGGCACCGGGCAGGAGCATATAGGTGGAGCAGCTCAGAGAGGTAAGGCGGGGCGAGCCCATTCAACGATTTAAAAACAAATAAAAGAATTTTGAAATGAACTCGAAAGTGCACTGGGAGCCAGTGAAGGGAGGCCAACATTGGCGTAATGTGCTCCCTCTTTCGAGTTCCGGTCAAAAGGCGAGCGGCAGCATTTTGAACAGTCAAGTTGATTGTCACTGAATCATAGAGTCAGAGTCATAGAGAGTCAATCTTAGAGTAATACAGCAGAGAAACAGGCCCTTCGGTCCAACTTAGCTATCCTGCCATTGAGGTCCCACTTAAATCTCTCTCCTCTCACCTTAAGCCCATACCCTTTAGTTTTAGAATCCTTTGTCTAGAGACCAAACCTGTGAGCGTTATCCTTACCCATGCCGCTCAGGCAGTGCTTTTAGTTCAATAAAGAAAGATCAGAAAAGATATGTTCCTGGATCTTTATCCAATAACCTCTGAGAGTAAAGGGCCTGTCCCACTTTCACGACCTAATTCGTGACCTCTGCCAAGTTTGCCCTTGACTCGTACTCACAGTATGGTCGTAGGTTCTTGTGGCATCAAGTAGGTCGGGGTGTTTTTCTAGCATGATAAAAAATGTCCACGAGTAAAAAAGGTCGTGAATTAGGTCGTGAAAGTTGGACAGGCCCTTAACAAACAGCAAATAACGACAGGATAAAGTTCATATTCTGACTGGGAAACTTACAGCCTTTCCAACTTAAAGCTGAGTTTAACATTTTCAGATAATATCCACTTCTGGACTGCTTAATTTTTTGATCTGAAGAAGGATCCCAACCTAAAATGCTGCCCGTTCATGTCCTGTGGAGATGCTCGGTTACCCCAGCACTTTGCCTTCTACGCAAGATTCTAGTGTCTTCTTCACCGCGCTGTTAACTGCATATCATTATCAAGAACCATTCACCTGCAATCCCAGATCTCTTTGTTCTACAATACCCTCCAGGGCTCCACCTTTTATTGTGCATTCCTGTCCTGGTTTGACATACTAAAGACTATTTAGAAGGATGCGAGGGATTCTTATTGAAACATATAAGATTATTAAAGGTTTGGACACGCTAGAGGCAGGAAATATGTTCCCGATGTTGGGGGAGTCCAGAACCAGGGGCCACAGTTTAAGAATAAGGGGTAGGTCATTTAGAATCGAGATGAGAAAAAACCTTTTCACACAGAGAGTTGTGAATCTGTGGAATCTCAGAAGGCAATGGAGGCCAATACTCTGGAGGCTTTCAAGAGAGCGTTAGATAGAGCTGTTAAAGATAGCGGAGTCAAGGGATGTGGGGAGAAGGCAGGAACGGGCTACTGATTGTGGATGAGCAGCCATGATCACAGTGAATGGCGGTGCTGTCTCAAAGGGCCTACTCCTGCACCTATTGTCTATTATCCAAGAGCAAAGTGCAACATCTCACACTTGCTCAGATTAAACTCCATCTGCCATATCTCCATCCATTTCTGAGGTTGGTCTATATTCCACTGTATTCTTTAACAGCCCTCCTTATTGCCCACGACTCAACCAATTTTGATTTAATCTAAAAATTTGCTAACAAACCCATCTATATTTATGGATGTCATGTAAATATATCATAGACAACAGAAGTCCCAGCACAAATTCCTGACAAGTGAGTCAAACACCACCAGACAGAACAACAACCTTCCACAATTATTCTCTGTCTTCTATGAATAAGCCAGTTCTGAATCCCAAGATACCATGGATTCCATCAGCTTTATAAGGTCATAAGTGATAGGAGCAGAATTAGGCCATTCAGCCCATTAACTCTACTCCGCCGTTCAATCATGGCTAATCTATCCCTCTTTCCTTATCCCATAACCCCTGACACCCACAGTAATCGAGAATCTATCTATCTCTGCCTTAAAAATATCCATCGACTTTGCCTCCACAGCCTTCTGTGGCAATTAATTCCACAATCTTAATCTTCTAGACGAGGGACTTTATCAAATGCCTTACCAAATCCATTTTGACAACATCCAATGCTCTTCCCCGTTGCACACAATTAAACTTTATTTTTTTTTAAATCTGATTTTGACTGTGACACTAAATTACCTGGTTCACCCTATTAGAAATATTCCCTTCATTCTGGAGAGAAGGCAGAGACTGCAGATGGATAGCATGCAACAAAAGCTTTTCACTGTACCTTAGTACACGTGACAATAAACTAAACTGGACTGAGGTGCTGGAATCCTGAGTGAAATATAAAGCACCTGAGGAACTCAGCAGGTCAGGCAGCATGTGTGGATGGAAATCAACAGACAACATTTTGGGTTGGGACCCTTCTTCAGACTGATGGAGAGGGGGGAATATAATGGAGAAGAGAGAAAGGGAGCAAAGCCTGGCAACTGGCAGGTGGAGACACAGGGAATTGCAATAGCTGGAATCTTGAGCAAAGAACCAGCGGTGATGGTAGGTGAAGTGAAAGCTAGATGAATACAGATGTATGGGGGATAGTGACAAAGAGAAGAGGTGACGTGGGGATGAAAGGGTGACCTACAAGGAAAGAAGGGGAGGAGTGAGATGTAAAGCCGGAGGGAGGGATGTAGGATTTCTGGCAATGGAGGAGGTGAAGGACAGAAAGATCAGTATAGTAAATGGGAATGAAAATTAAAATGGTCAACAATAAGAGCTTGAGCAGGATTTAGATGATGGAGTACAATTGGATTCAGTGAAACAGTCACCTTGTCTGTGCTAGGTCTCATTGTAAAGGAGCCCACATCCACTGTTCAACCAAAGATAGGCACAAAATGCTGGAGTAACTCAGCGGGATAGGCGGCATCTCTGGAGAGAAGGAATGGGTGACGTGTCGAGACCCTTCTTCAGACTTGAGTCAGGGGAGAGGGGAACCAGGGATATGGAAGGATAAGGTGTGAAAATGAGAGATCAAAGCAGGCGATGTTCATGGAAATGTGGAATGGTTCGTTGTTGGCTGAAAGTGAGTTGACAACGAGGCATTAAAACAGTAAAACTTAATCGGGAAGGCAGTGAAACTAGTCGGAGAACTAGGGTGCGGGAGGGATGGAGAGAGAGGGAAAGCAAGGGTTACTTGAAGTTAGAGAAATCTTGGGTATAAGCTGTCCGTGCAAAAAATGAGATGCTGTTCCTCCAATTTCCATTTGGCCTCACTCTGATAGTGACATATTCCATTGTTCTACCCCTTGTTCCATCACATCCAACCCCCATCCCCAGAACACGTTTTCTCTCCTTCCCATTTCTGAGGAAATGTTTAAGTGTTTCTCTTACTGGGTTCTGGTTCAGATCTTTTACTCAAACCATTCATTCTGTTTTACTTTGCACAGGTGCTGCCTGGCCTGCAGAGTAATGCCAGCATTCTTTGTTTTTCTTCCACTCATGCTGTGCTTGTAACATTGCAAACGGCCAACATGAGGAGGAGGAGGAGCCATCCTGGGGAACGGCTGCTAACCAGCAGCTGTCCGTTCAATTCACTTTTTTAATCAGTTTTTAGTGAATTTTGTCCTATGTTTGTTGGGGAATTTGACTTTTTTATGTGTGGGGGGGAAGGGGGAAACTATTTTCTAGGTCCCTACCTGGTCGGTGAGGCAGCTTTTTCCCCGGGCTGCACCGTCGACCCGTCCTTGCGGCCTACCAGCGGGAGTGGAGCGGCGTTTTCCTGGCGGGGACCGCCCAGCATCTTCAGCTTCGGTGGCGGCACAGCGCTGGAGTGCTATCGCGGAGCGGAGCGGGCGATGCCTTGCATGGGTCGCTGCGCTGGGTCGCCGCACTGGAGCTCCGGTATGCTGAGACCGCCGTGATCAACACCATCGAGCTGCGGGACTGCGGAGCGGCCAGCCGCGGGCGGCGGCGCCGACTTTAACATCAGGAGCCTCGGAGCACCAACCGACGCGGCCCTGTCGGCTTCGGAAGCCACGGACTCCAGTAGGGAATCGGCCTTTCCAGCTGTCCCAGCCGCTGTGAGGACTCTCCCGACGCCGGAGCAACACCACCCAGCGAGTACGGCCAGGAACATCGGGCCTCCGTAGAGGCAACTGTGGAGGCCTCAATAGGCCTGACTATGGGAGAACTGGGGATGGGGACTGGACATTGTGCCTTCCCCCACAGTGGTAACCATTGTGGGGGGATGTTTTTTTGTGTGTAAATGATTATTTTATTCTGTGTCCAAGATGGCTGCCGGAAGGGAGCGTGTACGCTGGCGCGCTTTAGCTGCTGCTGCTCTCTCTTCATATTGTGTTTTTGATTTTTGTCTTTGGATTGAATTCTGTCTTTAATTTGTGTACTGGTGATGTCTTTACTATTTATTTCATTCCGCTTACATGTTTTTACTCTATTTGCTAAATTTTGTAAGGTGTCCTTGAGACTCTTGAAAGGCGCCCATAAATAAAATGTATTATTATTATTATGAGTGTTTGACGGCACTGGGCCTGTACTCGCTGGAGTTTAGAAGGATGAGGGAGGAGACCTTAATGAGACATAGCGAATAGTGAAAGGCCTGGATAGAGTGAATGTGGAGAGGATGTTTCCACTAGTGGGAGAGTCTAGGACTAGAGGTCATAGCCTCAGTAGATGTTCCTTTAGGAAGGAGATGAGGAGGAATTTCTTTCCTCAGCGGGTGGTGAATCTGTGGAGTTCTTTGCCACAGAAGGCTGTGGAGGCCAAGTCAATGGATGTTTTTAAGGCAGAGATAGATTTTTGATTAGTACAGGTGTCAGGGGGTGATGGGGAGAAAGCATGAGAATAGGGCTAGGAGGGAGAGATGAATGCAGGGTAGACTTGATGGGCCGAGTGGCCCAATTCTGCTCCTATCACTTATGACCTCATGTTATGCAGAAGGATCACTAAACAAAATATGTCAAGCCGCATGAGCTATGAGGACCAGCAGCCAAAGAGGTACATTTCTAAAGAGGTTTTTTTGGAGGAAAGATAGATAGAGAGGTGAAAATATATTGGGAGGGAATTCTAGACCTTCCAAATATATTGGGTAAAATAGTCCACTTTCACAATCATTGGCACTCACTCTGACAAAGTTAGATATGTATTTTTCAGTTGGGTCTATTTTATTGGCCATCTGTAGACCTCTAATAATTTTCATTCTCTATATACAAACTGTTCACAATTCTCTGGAACAAAGCAATTGGCCCAGTGGTGTAGGCTGGTGTTACGGTGATTTATCTTACATAATTAGTGACTAATTGTAGATTTACAACTCTTTAAAATATGCAGAAAGTACAAATGATTAATGAGACTTGCAACCACAACATTTGCATTATACCAAACAATGGTTTTCCACCAAACAAAACTATTTGATCAGATAAAATAAGTTAACTTTAATCTTAATGCACTTTGTTGCATTAAACACTGTATAAGTTACTGAGACGCCTTTTATTAATGTGTAGGAAGGAACTGCAGATGCTGGTTTAAACCGAAGATAGGCACAAAATGCTGGAGTAACTCAGCGGGACAGGCAGCATCTCCGGAGAGAAGGAATGGGTGACATTTTTCAGGTTGAGATCCTTCTTGAGTCGAGGGTCTCGACCCGAAACGTCACCCATTCCTTCTCTCCAGAGATGCTGCCTGTCCCGCTGAGTTACTCCAGCATTTTGTGTCTAGCCTTTTATTAATAGTTGCCACTCCAGTTGGTAAGGTGGGAATTGAAATATTCTGCGCAGAGTCATAGAGTTAAACATCATTGAAACAGACCCTTCGGATGAGCCCGTCTATGCCAATTATGGTGCCTACCTATGTTAGTCCCATTTGTCTGCATATCCATCTGAACCTTTCCTATCCATGTAGCTGTCCAAATGCCCTTTAAATGTTATAAATGTACCTTCCTTTACCATTTCCTCTGGCAGCTCGTTCCACATATTCATCACCCTCTGTGTGAAAACCTTCACATCCCTTTACATTCTTCCCCTCTCATAAACGTATGCCCTCTTATTTTAAACTCCCTTACCCTGGGGAAAATGACTGTGACTATTTATCCTAACAATGCCCCACATGATTTTATAAACCTCTATAAGTAGCAATGTTACAAAATTTTGAGATTTTAAAAATCAAGTCTGTAATTTATCCCATCAGATAAAGCATAAAAATAAATTTAATTTGACACCTAATTCACTTTCATATCTCAAGTATTTAAAAAGTTATGGCCATTTTCATACTCGGAAATGAGCATCTTGTTCCCTATTGATTTTCTATGGACATAACAAAAAAGCTGTGATCGTGAACAGTCAAAAGCCCATAACTTTCTTAAAAATTAAGAGAACTGAATGAAATTTTCAGTTATCATAGATTGAAGCATTCTGAAACAAATATAAAATAATCTTAGGTACACAAAATTGCTGGGAAACTCAGCGGGTGCAGCAGCATCTATATAATCTTACTTGGATGACCTGAAATTAAAGCATATAATTAGTTAGTTACCTAATTGTAGCTAATTTCAGACTTCAATTACTAGATCTAAACATCTATCCATTTCTTAATAAATGATTAACATTTTTAAATAGCCTAAATGTCCAAATAATATTCACAAATAATTCACAATAAAACATGATTTTTAAATCTCATTTACATTAATTTATAGGTCAAATGGAAGGAATTTAGTGTTCAATTGCTGTAAATAAATGCCCATTTTAAATCAGCTTTCCAGTGGGTCCCTGTGGAACGCGCTGGTTTAGAACGTTCACATTGTGGTAGATTTGTGCCCCAAATGCCCAGAAAAATACTGCGGGATATAATGGGCCCAAAATGAGCTACTCCCAATATTAAACTTTGTATAAAGGGATCTTTAGAAGCCCTTTTTAATGTAAAACTATACAGCATACCTTCAGTTATTTGCTTTATGAGACCCTGCGGTTGCTGGCGGTCGCGGGTTTAGAGATTGATTTTTAAACTACTATAACTATTATACGAGGCCTTTAAAACTAATAATAGCTTTTGCGACGGGGTCTTCCAGCGATTTTTCGTTAATAATTAACTAGGCTGAACATCTTCGATTTGAACAGCCTAGAGAAAATCGCGTTTTAAACCCGCCCCCTCTAAACGGCGCCAAAATCGCGCACACCCGCAGCGGCAGATTTTCAACGACGCTTCAGGTAGGTTTTGCAACATACCTACTATAAGGTCACCCCTTCACTCCCAGGAAAACAGTCCCATCTTATCCAGTCTCTCCTTATAACACAAGTGCTCCAGTCCCAGAAATATCTTTGTGACTCTTTTCCACACCCTCTCTCGCTTCAACATATTCTTCCTGTAATGTGGCAAATTCAATGCCAGCATTTGTATCAAGAGGACTGGAATACAAAAACAGATGTAGTGCTGAGGCTCTATCAGGTGCTGGTCAGGCTGCATTTTGAGTACTTTGAGCAAATTTGGGCCCCATATCTGAGGAAGGATGTGTTGGCTCTGGAGAGGGTCCAGAGGAGGTTTACAAGAATGATTCCAGTAATGAATAGGTTAGCATAGGATGAGCGTTTGACAGCACTGGGCCTCTACTCGCTGGAGTTTAGAAGGTTGAGGGGGAAACTCACAGAATAATGAAAGGCATAGATAGAGTGGATGTGGAGAGCATGTTTCCACTAGGACCAGAGATTTAGGAAGGAATTCCAAGTCTTACATTTCATTCCTTCAAATTCTGAGTTGTTTAAGGAGACATAACAAGTCAGTACTCCTATGGTTTGCTTGAATATGTATTATGATTGATAAAATCTTTTAGAAAAGCATGTTTAGAAAACCAAAACAGCAATAGCCTTCCAAAGAATGCCATTATAAAGTCATAGATTCATACAGCATGGAAGTTAGTCCGACTTGCCTATGCTTACCAAAATGCAGCATTCACAATAGCTCCACCTGCCTGCATTTGGCCCATTTCCCTCTAAACCTTCCCATTCCACGCACCTGTCCAAAGGTCTTTCAAATATTGTTATGGTACAATACTCAACTCCTCTGGCAGCTCGTTCCATATGCCCATCACACTCTGTGTGAAAGAGTTGCCGCTCAGGTTCCTATTAAACCTTTCCCCTCTCACCTTAAGCCTTTGTCCTCTGGTTCTTGATTGCCCGACTCTGGGTAAAATACTTTATGCATCAACCCTATCTATTCCCTTCATGATCTTATACACTTCTATAAGATTACCCCTCATCTTCCTGTGCTCCAAAGAATAAAGTACCAAGCCTGCCTAACCTCCCCTAATAACTCAGGCCCTTAAGTCCAGGCAACATCCTTTGAAATCTTCCCTGCACTCTTTCCAGCTTAATAACATCTTTCCTATGGCAGGGTGACTGACACTGAATACAATACTCTAAATGAGGCCTTACCAACGTCTTGTACAATTGTAACATACTATCCCAACATGTATACTCAGTACCATGACTGATGAAGAGTTTGTTCGCTCGTGTGTCAGATGATGTAGCTCGCTGTTGGCTTCCGTCGTTGTCGAACATGTTGACAGAATGGTCGCCCGACGCATCACAGAGTGCATCGTGTCATCGTTTCCGGGAATCACCATGAGGAAGTTTCTGTCATGATCCCCTGATGAAGAGTAATGTGCCAAATGCTTCCTTGACCACCCTATCTAGCTGGGATGTCATTTTAAATGAATTATGTGCCTGCACTCCTAGACCCCCTCAGCTCTGCAACACTCCTCAGAGCCCTGCCATTCACTGTGAAGGTCCTGCCCTGGTTCAACTTCCCAAAATGCAACACCTCACACTTATCACACTTGACCTCCCAAAATGCAACACCTCACACTTATTGAACTCCATCAACCATTCCCCAGATCCCCTGCCCAATTGATCAAGATTCTGTTGTGATTTTTGATAGCCATCTTCGCTCTCAACGATAGCACCCACTTTAGTTCCGTCTGGAAAATTACTAATCATGCCTTCCGGGCCATTGCTCCAAGCCACAAACAGCAATGGGCCCATCACCGATCCCTGAAGCACATCACTTGTTACAGGGCTCCAGCACGAAAAAAACACTTTCCACCATCACCTTCCTTTCATGAAGCCACATCTTTATCCAGTCGGCTGGCTCTCCCTGGAGAGAGATGGTATCAAATGTCTTGCTGAAAGTCCGTATAAACTACGTGAAGGGATTTACCCCCATCATCCTTTTCCATTTCCTTCTTCAAAAGAATCATATTTGTGAGACACAATCTCCCACATATAAAACCATGCTCACTCTCTCACTAATCAGCCCCTGTCGATCCAAATATCTTATCCTTCAGAATACTCTGCAGTAACTGTCCTACCACAGATATTAGGCTCGCTGGTCTAATAGTTCCCAGCCATTTTGTTGCAGCCCCTCTTAAATAGAAGCACAACTTTAGCCGCACTCCAGTCTTCCAGCACCTCACCCACATCTATTGAAGAGTGATATATATCTCAGTCAGGGCACCTGGAATTTCTATTATTATTTTTTTTTTTTTTTTTTTTTTTTTTATTTTTTTTATTAGAAGTACGGTAAATTAAATAATACACAACACATATATCTTAATACATTTTTTGTACCGCTTCATTTTTTTTGAGCTTTAAGAAAAAGATAGAAGTAAGGAAAGTAAAGAAGGTGCGCAAGAGTCGTGAAGTGCAAGAGAGTGTTGGGAAAAGAAAGCCCCTTAGAAAAGAAGTTAGAGAAGGAAGTAAAGTAAGAAAGTAGACCCTAGAAAAGAAAGAAAAAGAAAGTAAGTAAGGACAATCGCTCTATTATAACATTAAACTCCACAGAAAGACTACCAACCAAGTCTGTTTTTGTTGTTTTACCTCCCATTGCCAGGTCCTGATACCATTTATTTATTTATTTATTTTTAAAATTACTATTGCACCTCATGCTTGTAATAGGTCCATAAACGTAGACCAGAATTTCTTCACGAACTTTGCACAGTGTATATGTGATCAGGCCCGGGAGATTTATTTACCTTCATACACCTTATGAAATTCAGCTCCTCTTCGACCATAATACTGACTGTCCACAAGACACTTCCATTAGCTGTCCCAAGTTCCCCAGTCTTCATGTCCTTCTGCACGGTAAATACAGAGGAGAAATACTCATTGAGGGCCTTGCCCATTGCCTGTGGCCCCACACAGAGATGACCACTTTGTTTTCTGAGCGGCCCTATTCATTCTCGAGTCACCCACTTTCCCTAAATGTACTGTACATAAAATCTCTTTGGATTTCCCTTAATATTATCTGCCAGAGCTATCTTCTGCTCAATTTTTGCCCTCCTGATTTCCATCTTGAATATGCCCCTCAGTTCCAGAAACTCCTCCAGGGATACACTTAATCCCAGCTGCCTATACCTGTCCCATGCCTCCTCCTTTTTCCTGATCAGAACCTCAATTTCTCAGGCCTCCTATTTCCTTCTACCCACCTGCCTTGCCCTTCATTCTACATGGAAGTGGCAAGGAACATGCATGCCTGGCATCTTGTCATCACACTTTTAAAAGCATCCTATTTGCCCCCAATCTATCTACTCCAATCAACTTGAACAAGTTCCTGAATAATACTATCAAAATTGGCCTTGCCTCAGTTCAGAGGTTGACGTCATGGGCCCGCCCTGTCTTTATCCAATACTGTCTTAAAGCTAATGGAACAGTGGTCGCTAGTTCAAAAAGGCTCACCCACGAACACTTTAGTCACTTGCACTTCCCAATTTCCTAAGTGTAGATCAAGCCTTGCTCTCTCCCGTGTAAGGCTCTCTACATATTGCCTGAGGAAACTTTCCAGAACACGTATGACAAATTCCACCCGGTCTAAGCCTCTTGCACTATGACAGTCCCAGTCTACATTAGGAAAGCTAAAATCCCCTGCTATGTCAACCTTGTTAGTCTTGCAGCTGGCTGCAATCTCCTGGCTTCTTTGCTCTTCTATTTCCCATTGACTATTTGCAGGCCCTGTAAAACACTCTCAACAAGGTGATCATTCCCCCTTTTTATTTCTTTGCAAAGATTTGCAAGCAGTCTATGGAGGGAAAGATGAATGTGAATTGCGGGTTGCTGTAAGTTACTGCCTGGTTTATGCCATTTTGCTGTCAACCCTTTGTAAAAATAACAGCTCATAACCTCCTATAAAGTTCTTAATGTTGCTCCATTTACATATTAATTGCCCATCAAGCATGCTGGAGAAAGTCAAGTCCAGCAATTAACAGTGTAAATAAACTTTAAAAATGGGATAATTATCAACGGTGGCTATTTAAAACCTCTTGCCCAGCATGTAAATAATTGTAAGTGTGAAGTTTTATCCAGATTTTGAGTTGCTTAAGGAGACATTGAAAATTAACATTTTGCATGTGTTTCTTTTCTCACTCGCTTCATCTAATCCTTTTCGTTCTTTCTTTAGCTCTCTCCATTCTGCCTATTCCCTAAAATCCAATTGGTTAAGAGGCACGGTGGCGCAGCAGTCGAGTTGCTGCCTTACAGCACCTGAGTTGCGGGTTCGATCCCGACTATAGGTGCCGTCAGTATGGAGTTTGTACGTTCTCCCCGTGACCTGTGTGGGTTTTCTCCGAGATTTTCGATTTCCTCCCACAGTCCAAAGACGTGCAGGTTTGTAGGTTAATTGGTTTGGTAAGCTGAAGAAGGGTCTCGACCCGAAACATCACCCATTCCTTCTCTCCAAAAATACTGCCTGTGAATTACTCCAGCTTTGTGTCTGTCTTTGGCTTGGTACAAATATAAATTGTCCCTAGTGTGTGCGGGATAGTGTTAATGTGCGGGGATCGCTGGTCAGTGCGGACTCGGTTGGCCGAAGGGCCCTGTATTTCTAAACTAAAAATATTCTGTTTGTGCTGAAAGTAGAAACTGCAGGAAAAACTCAGCAGGTCAGCATTTGTGGAGAGAGAAACAGTTAGTGTTTCATGTCAAGGACTTCTGATCAGAAATCAGCGCCACTAGCCTTCCAGATTTGGACACATTACTTATCATGAGTTTTTTATTGTCATATGTCCCGAAACAGAACAATTACATTCTTACTTGCAGGAGCACAACAGATATGCAAACACAGTACTCTGTATTATTATAGACCATTATAAATAACAAAAAAGTTTCAATCCATTTTAAATAGCTGCACTATTATCAGCTTACATTTCCAGAATTGTAGGTAAAGATTTTCAAATCCAAATTGTATGAAACGTCTATATTTTGTAGCATGTGCTGAAATGTCCCATGCCAATAAAATCTGACCTATGAAGTTTCAATAAAACATAATTTAAAAAATCAACTACTTGCAGATGCCAGAAATCTGAAACAAATGCTGTGGAGCAGCGGAAGAGTAGCTGCCTTACAGTGCTTGCAGCGCCGAAGAACCGGGTTCAATCTGACTACGGGTGCGGTCTGTACAGAGTTTGGACATTCTCCCCGTGACCTGCTTGGGTTTTCTTTGAGATGTTCGGTTTCATCCCACACTCTAAAGACGTCCAGGTTTATAGGTAAATTGGCTTGGTATAAGTGTAAATTGTCCCTAGTGTGTGTAGGATAGTGTTAATGTGCGGGGATCGCTGGTCAATGCGGACACGGTGGGCCGAAGGGCCTGTTTCCGCTCTGTATCTCTAAAAATGCTGGAAACCCTCAGCGGGTCAGGCAGAATCTGTGAAAGGGGAAACAGAGCTCAAATTTTAGGTTGCACTCTCTGGGAAAAAGAGAGGAAGATAGCAACTACAGGTCTTGGCTTAATTTTTCATCCTCCATTCCCAGTGCTTGGGATGTCCCAGATAACACAGAAGCATAAACACTCCCTCTAGTTGCACCACTCATCTATTTGACCTGATCTCACCCTTTCACATATATTCCTTATTTGAGCCTGGATTTAGTGTGAGAGTAGATATTTGGTGTTAAATTTAAAATGCAAAATGGTGATACAGATACAGGGATAGAGGAAGATAAGGATTGGTGTCATGATGGTCAGTGTACGCAGGAGGTGCATGTTTACATCTTAGAGTCATAGAGTAATACAGTGTAGAAACAGGCCCTTTGGCCCAACATGCCCACACCGGCCAACATGTCCCAACTACACTAGCCCCTTAGCCTGCGTTTGCCCCATATCCTTCTGAACATGTTCTATCTATGTATCTGTCCAAATGTATCTTAAACATTGCGATAGTGCATTTGCCAAATACCTCCTCTGGCAGCTGGTTCCATACGCCAATCACCCTCTGTGGAAAAAGGTGCCCTTCAGGTTCCTGGTAAATTATGTTGAGATGTTAATTTCTTCCTTCCCACATCTCATTCAATCCTCAATTCAATCCTTCTTTTATTTAGTAGCTGCAAATGATACAAAGTACAAAATCATGGGAGGAATAGTTCCTGTTGGCACACAGTCTCTTTTCCAGAGTAGGGGAATTAAGAACCAGAGGACATAGGTTTAAGGTGATGGCAGGGATAGATTTCTGCTGGACCATTGACTCACCGAAGGGCCATTCTACCAATGACATGCATATTGACCATCTAGTGTCCAATGATGCAGTATCCTTTGTCACTTAGTGATTAGCTGCTGTTGTTTGTTGTGTTCACCTTCTTGTGTAAGAGAGATGGGTGGATTGTAATTATTTAGTGTAGTTTAGTTTAGAGATACAGTGCGGAAACAGGCCCTTCGGCCCACCGACTCCGTGCTGACCAGTGATCCCCGCACATTAGCACTATCCTACACAGACTAGGGACAATTTACATTTATACCAATTAACCTACAAACCTGTACATCTTTGGAGTGTGAGAGGAAACCGAAGATCTCAAAGAAAACCCACGCAGTTCAGGGGAGACCGTACTCTGTACAGACCGCACCCTTAATCTCAGAGAAAGCAAAAATCTCGGAGAAAACCTATGCGGTCACAGGGGGAAATTACAAACACCGTACAGACAGCACCGATAGTCGAGATCGAACCCGGGTCTCTGGCGGCATAAGCAATGTAAAGCAGCAGCTCTACTGCTGCACCACCATGCCGCCCCTGTTATGGTGGAATATATGGCAATGGGTGAGATGTCGGCTGAGATCTGCAACAGTGAGAAGTGAATACGAATGTGTGGAAGAATATGCATGTGAGATACAAGTCTTCACTCTCCGGGATTGTTGGTGGGTGAGTGTTGGAAATGTTAAGCATCAAGTTGTGGCTAAAGCGAGCGATACAGTGGATGAGATATGGCATGGGTTATATTCACTGGAATTGATCATGCATATGAAGTCAGTCAATTGTTGGCAGTATTCCACCCATCCCTCAGTTCTTGACAATGAACATTGACCTATTTGCCCCCTTCTTCCTCTGCCTTTTCTGGTGTTCAGATGGTTTCCTTGACCTTGCAGATGCAGGCCTCCTCCCTTTTCTCCAGCTCCGCATGCAGAGCCAGCGCAGCACCTTCAGAACCCGGCATTCTTCTATCTCCGAAGATAGACACAAAAAGCTGGAGTAACCCAGCGGGTCAGGCACCATATCCGGAGAGGAGGAATGGGTGACGTTTCAGATCGAGACCCTTCTTCAGACTGAGAGTCAGGGGAAAGGGGAACGGGAGATATAGATGGCACATAGAACAAATGAATGAAAGATATGCAAAAAGCAATGATGATCAAGGAAAGGTGGAGCCCACAATGGTGCATTGTTGGCTGTGGGATAGTGGATAACGGGTTATACAAACAGTGAAATTCAACAGGATGATAATAAAACTACAAAGGATACAAAGGATACAAAGGATACAAAATATATTTATTATCACATACACCAAATGGTGTAGTGAAATTTTACTTGCCATTGCAGCACACGAATAAAGATAAGACACAACATTAAAGAATTTAACAATAAACATAAAAACATCCCCCCACAATGGTTCCCACTGTGGGGGAAGGCAGCAAAGTCCAGTCCCATCCCCTGTTCACCCATAGTCGGGCCTATTGTGGCCTCCGCAGCCAATCCGATGTTTTCAGGCCCTCTTGCCGGAAAGCTGGAACTCCGGCATCAGGTGAACACTCCTCAGCGGCTTGGAAATGTCTGGAGCGGCCGCTTCCTCCCCGGAGACCGCGGCACCCATAGTCCTCAGGCCACGCTGGTTGGAGCTCCGACTCCGGCGATCTCGTATCCCAGGCTCCGCGGTGTTTTAAATCCAGCGCCGCCCGCGGCCGGACGCCCGCAGCCACAGCTCCTCAGATGTTGGAGTCGGCGGTCACAGCACTCCGGAGCTTACCGCACGGAGACCCGGTAAGGCATTGCCCACTCCGTGATGGTGTCCCAGCGCTGTGCCGCCGCCGAAGCTGTAGTCCCGGCCGATCCTGACAGGAAAGGCCGTTCCAGTCCGATGGTAGGCCGCGAGGGGGGGGGCAAAGAAGCAGCTCGGAGGGAAGCTGCCTCTCCGACCAGATAGGGACTAGGAAATAAAGTTTCCCCCTTCCCCTCCCCCCACTTAAAAGACTAGAAGACCACCAAAACAAACACTTTAACTCACTAAAAATAAAAATAAAGGGTGAAAGGACTAACAGCTGCTGGCAAGGCAGCCATACTCGACAGAGCCAACAATGGTCCATTGTTGGCTGTGGGACAGGGGATAACGGGTTATACAAACAGTGAAATTCAGCAGCATGACAATAAAACTAGTACAGCGACTAGGGTGGGGGAAGGACGGAGAGAGAGGGGATGGAAGGGTTACTTGAAATTAGAGAAATCAGTATTCATACGGCTGGGTTGTAAGTACTTTAGACTGAGTGCTGTCTGACCCACTGAGTTACTCCAGCTTTTTGTGTCTGTCGTCGGCTTCAACCAGCATCTGCAGTTCCTTCCTACACAATATTCTATCCCCCATGTGCACCTATTCTTCAGCATCTGGCAGGGCAGGGAGGCTTCCAAACTGCATGCCAGCTCCTTCTTTAAGATTTACAGGGTGGCTTTAAATTACAAAATGGCCCTCTACTAAAGCATTCAGCCACTGAACTGTGCAGTTGGCAGCCTTGTCAAAGAGCAGGAAGATAGCGTTGCTTGCTTTGGAAGAAACAGGCTTGAGTTAATTGTGCATTGCAATCCCCATAGACACAAAATGCTGGAGTAACTCAGCGGGACAGGCAGCATCTCTGACGAGAAGGAATGGGTGACGTTTTAGGTCAAGACCCTTCTTCAGACTGATGTCAGGGAAGAGGGAGATACATAGATAAGGAAGTGTGAGGTATGAAACCAGGACAAATGGGATGGAGATCAAGGAGAATGTAATACGTGCAAGGCCTAATTCCCCTGACACCAGTGTGAAGAAGGGTCTCAACCAGAAACAACACCCATTCCTTCTCTCCAGAGATACTGCCTATCCGGCTGAGTTACTCCAGCTTTTTGTGTCTATCTTCAATTTAAACCAGCAGCTGCAGTTTCTTCTTACACATTGCAATCGCCACGCTTGTTTCAGAGACGATTGGATTTAGTTCTCATGGACGTTACCATACACAGGAATCAGAAGAGATACAAATCAGTTCTAATTCACAACAGCAATTCCAAACAAGCATCCAGGATGAAAATATGTTGGTCGTCCCTCATCTAACCAGTACTAAAGATATAAGAGAAAAAGAGTAGAAAATGCTGGCAATACTCAGCAAGTCAGGAAACGTCAAATGAAGAGACGTTGGCCTAAATCTGTTTCTCTCTCTCCAGACGCTGCCTGACTTACTGAGTGGTTCCAGCACTGTGTCTTTTCATTTCAAATTTGTAGCATCTGCAATCTTTTTTTATTTTTTCACTTAAGGGTCTGTTGTGGCTCTAACTTCAGTGCATTAACCCTGTGCCATTGACTATCTAATTCTCTGCGGGGATAAGATGGGAAAATGGTGCTGATGCCAAAGGCCAGCCACAATCTTATTAACAGACAGCCTCCCCACTCCAGCTCCTGTCCCTTCAGACGTGGTTGGCAGAAATACCACCATTTTCCAGTCATGTGGAGCCACCATCAACACCTCACAAATCTACATATTTTGCTACGAGCCATATGCCTTATTCAAATAATGCAAATTGTTGCAATTTTGGTCAAAACTGCAGCTGCAAAAATGAACATGTATCCTGGTGTGAGTTTAGTGGTCAATTTTGCCTTCTTTAAAAAAAAAAAAATTTCAGCAACAGAATTTCACAGAAATTATAATGGAAGAGTGTAATAATCAGAAGCGGTAGTTACTGAAAAGTCCATTATTTAACATTCAGTGGTATTTTTATGGTCTGATAATAACCTACCTGAAATGGTATTTTTCAAAGGGAAATTAACAATTCCTACAAGAATATCATTTGCAGGAGTGTGGGCAAAGGGCAAGAAACTAGTTCTAATTTTAGAACTCAGTCTGACCCAGAACATGGGGAGGAATTGTATAATGCAAGAGGGAGAGGTTTACCGAGCCAAAATTAGAAGAGATGGCATAGGCACTAGAGGCCAAATATCCTGCTTCACTGCTGCAATAGATAATGATTGCATCTCTCAATGAGTCCCCATGTAAATACCTCCAGATATCTATAGGTAGGATCTGTAGATGCTGGTTTACACAGAAGATAGACACAAAATGCTGGAGTAACTCAGCGGGACAGGCAGCATCTTTGGAGAGAAGGAATGGGTGACGTTTCGGGTCCAAAGCAGGGCGAAGGCTGCCAATACGATTAACAATCTCATCTGGAAGGCTGGCTGCGTCCTGGGTTTGGATTCATGGGAGGTGGTCTTGGAGGGGGGATGCTCCTCAAACTGCGGAGCATCTTGGGCAATACAGCTCACCCCCTCCATGGCACATTGGTCAACCTGAGGAGCACCTTCAGCAACAGACTGGTTCCACCAAGATGCAGTACAGAACAACACAGGAGATCCTTCATCCCTGTGGCCATCAAACTGTACAACTCCTCCCCCTTCTGTCGTGGTGTAGACTGAGTCCGCACCGACCAGCGATCCCCGCACATTAACACTACCCTACACACACTAGGGACAATTTACACTTGTACCAGGCCAATTAACCTACAAACCTGTACGTCTTTGGAGTGTGGGAGGAAACCGAAGATCTCGGAGAAAACCCACATGGTCACGGGGAGACGTAGTACAGTCAAACTCTGTACAGACGTAGTCGGGATCAAACCCGGGTCTCTGACATTGCAAGCGCTGTAAGGCAGCAACTCTACCGCTGCGCCACCGTGCCGCCACTTTTTAAAATAACATTGAACCATTTCCTGATTAATCATTTCCCAATCTTGCAGAAAGCTTTCAGGATCCTGTCACCATGTTACCTGCTCTCTCCGCGAGCTTGTTTCTCTGCAATGTGAACAGAAAGAATCTCCTCAGCATCAGCAACATCTCATTTTGCTTACAATAATTCATCGCAGAGGCACCAGCTCTGTATTGCTGTGAATCACTGACATTGACTCACCTCGATTCACTTTAAAATGTATTTTGAATGCATTGATCTGATTGTACCATATCAATAGAAAACTAATCAGAACTACAATGGGGGAAGTATATTGCTTCTCAGGTATTCCAGTCAAATGGCACAGATTGCTGGCTGAATTTTTATAAAGAGTATTAAGGGCCATATATTCTTCTGTTTAGAAAAAATAGAAATATAACCTGCAAGCTGTTTCGTTCTCCTTATTATTGCTGAAGTGAAAGAAACAAGTGTGCCTTTGACCATGACAGATAAAAGAACTGCGCAGTGCCAAGCTGGCCTGAGTCAACAGAAATATCATTTATTGTACACGTTCACATTTCATAAATTGACAACATATATTCTTAAGAGCATCCTTTCATTCTGGAATCTGGAAAAGGTTGTTAGGAATAGACTTCCTCTATTACTGTGCCCTTTTTAGGAAAGAGATTAGTTAAAACAAATGTAGGTCCCTTGCAGTCAGAAACAGGTGAGTTGTTCATGGGGAACAAGGATATGGCGGACCAATTGAATAACTACTTTGGTTCCGTCTTCACTAAGGAAGACATAAATAATCTGCCATAAATAGCAGGGGACCGCGGGTCAAAGGAGTTGGAGGAATTGTGTGAAATTCAGGTTAGCCGGGAAGTGGTGTTGGGTAAATTGAATGGATTAAAGGCCGATAAATCCCCAGGGCCAGATAGGCTGCATCCCAGAGTACTTAAGGAAGTAGCTCCAGAAATAGTGGATGCATTAGTAATAATCTTTCAAAACTCTTTAGATTCTGGAGTAGTTCCTGAGGATTGGCAGGTAGCAAACGTAACCCCACTTTTTAAGAAGGGAGGGAGAGAGAAAACGGGGAATTACAGACCAGTTAGTCTAACATTGGTAGTGGGGAAACTGCTAGAGTCAGTTATTAAAGATGGGATAGCAGCACATTTGGAAAGTGGTGAAATTATTGGACAAAGTCAGCATGGATTTACAAAAGGTAAATCATGTCTGACGAATCTTATAGAATTTTTCGAGGATGTAACTAGTAGCGTGGATAGGGGAGAACCAGTGGATGTGGTGTATCTGGACTTCCAGAAGGCTTTCGATAAGGTCCCACATAAGAGATTAGTATACAGACTTAAAGCACACGGCATTGGGGGTTCAGTATTGATGTGGATAGAGAACTGGCTGGCAAACAGGAAGCAAAGAGTAGGAGTAAACGGGTCCTTTTCACAATGGCAGGCAGTGACTAGTGGGGTACCGCAAGACTCAGTGCTGGGACCCCAGCTATTTACAATATATATTAATGATCTGGATGAGGGAATTGAAGGCAATATCTCCAAGTTTGCAGATGACACTAAGCTGGGGGGCAGTGTTAGCTGTGAGGAGGATGCTAGGAGACTGCAAGGTGACTTGGATAGGCTGGGTGAGTGGGCAAATGTTTGGCAGATGCAGTATAATGTGGATAAATGTGAGGTTATCCATTTTGGTGGCAAAAACAGGAAAGCAGACTATTATCTAAATGGTGGCCGACTAGGAAAAGGGGAGATGCAGCGAGACCTGGGTGTCATGGTACACCAGTCATTGAAAGTAGGCATGCAGGTGCAGCAGGCAGTGAAGAAAGCGAATGGTATGTTAGCTTTCATAGCAAAAGGATTTGAGTATAGGAGCAGGAAGGTTCTACTGCAGTTGTACAGGGTCTTGGTGAGACCACACCTGGAGTATTGCGTACAGTTTTGGTCTCCAAATCTGAGGAAGGACATTATTGCCATAGGGGGAGTGCAGAGAAGGTTCACCAAACTGATTCCTGGGATGTCAGGACTGTCTTATGAAGAAAGACTGGATAGACTTGGTTTATACTCTCTAGAATTTAGGAGATTGAGAGGGGATCTTATAGAAACTTATAAAATTCTTAAGGGGTTGGACAGGCTAGATGCAGGAAGATTGCTCCCGATGTTGGGGAAGTCCAGGACAAGGGGTCACAGCTTAAGGATAAGGGGGAAATCCTTTAAAACCGAGATGAGAAGAACTTTTTTCACACAGAGAGTGGTGAATCTCTGGAACTCTCTGCCACAGAGGGTAGTCGAGGCCAGTTCATTGGCTATATTTAAGAGGGAGTTAGATGTGGCCCTTGTGGCTAAGGGGATCAGAGGGTATGGAGAGAAGGCAGGTACGGGATACTGAGTTGGATGATCAGCCATGATTATATTGAATGGCGGTGCAGGCTCGAAGGGCTGAATGGCCTACTCCTGCACCTAATTTCTATGTTTCTATGTAAGACTAAACTGAATAAGATTTTTTCAAATGTATCGTCTATTTGTGACAAATGTCTCCTTCAAGAAGCAACTATAACACACTCCTTTGCCTCTTGCATAAAACTACATAACTTTTGGAAAGGAATCTTTGAAATTTTCTCCTGCACCTAATTTCTATGTTCTATGTTTCTATGATCAGGTCAAAGTTGTGGCTTCAAAGTTGCACTGTGCATGAAGGAACTGCAGATGCAGGTTTGCACCAAAGATAGGTGCAAAATGCTGGAGTAACTCAGCAGGACAGGCAGCATCTCTGGAGAGATGGAATAGGTGGTGTTTTCGGGTTGAGACCCTTCTTCAGACCGAGAGTCAGGGGAGAGGGAGACACAGAGATATGGAAGGGTAGGGTGTGAAAAAGGGAGATCAAAGGGGACGAAGCTCAAGGAAAATGTAGATCATTATGAGCTAGGGGAAGGTGACAACGAAGCATACCAAGGTAAAGTTTTATCAGGAGGACAGTCAGACTGGTCGGAGAACTAGGATGGGGAGGGATGGAGGGAGAGGGGAAGCAAGGATTACTTGAAGTTAGAGAAGCCAATATTCATACTGCTGGGTTGTAAGCTGCCCAAGCGAAATATGAGGAGCTGTTCCTCAAATTTGAGTTTGGTCTCACCCTGACAATGGAGGAGCTCAGGACAGAAAGGTTAGTGTGGGAATGGGAGGAGGAGTTAAAGTGTTTAGCAACCAGGAGATCATGTAGGTCGAGGCAGACTGAGCAGTGGTTTTAAAGTTGTACCATCACCTTCAGCCTAGGAAGAGGGAGCTACCAGGAGACTTACACCAGTCGAGCATCTAGAAATTATAATCTGCACATACAACTATAAAAGAGGGATACAATTGGCTTTGGTCACTGGTGTTAAACGGATCTAGACTTTCAGTCACTGGTTCCACTCATCTCCTGCACCTTCAGTTCCCTTGTGAGAAGCAGCGAAGAAAGTAAATGGCTCAAATGTGTGAAAAAGTTGTTTAGTTTCGTTTAGTTTCGAGATACAGTACAGCATGGAAACAGGCCCTTCGGCCTACTGAGTCTGCACCGACCTGTGACCCCCGCACATTAACACTGTCCCACACACACTAGGGACAATTTACACTTACATCAAGTATGCAAACCTAAGCCAACTAACCTACAAACCTCTGTGGAGTCTTTGGAGTGTGGGAGGAAACCGAAGATCTCGGAGAAAGCCCACACAGGTCACGGGGAAAATGTACAAATCCTGCACAGACAGCACCTGCAGTCAGGATTGAACCCGCATCTCTGGCGCTGCAAGCGCTGTAAGGCAGCAACTCTACCTCTGCACCACCGGGCCGCCGTGGTAGTGTTGTGTGAGATGTTAACCATATACACACACTACCTGGGTAATATCTGATCAGGGCAACCTCTGCACGTGACAAAGAACGGAACTCACTATCAAAACATGGAGGGGACGGGGGACACAATTTTTTGGCGGCCGCGTGCGCATGCGCACACTCACACACACACACGCGCGAGGCTTCGGAGGCTCAATCCAGCGCTAAATGCAGCTCAACTGCCTGTCTCACCGGGTTAACTAACAGCCCTGTCTGGACTGACGGGATACCAGCGCTGCTTCTCCGCGCTGACCATATTTCCCGCAAGCCCAGGCAGGTTAACCTGGCGGGGATGTCGCCCACCTCTCAAAACATGGGGGGGACGTGTCCCCTCTGGCCCCCCCGGGTTTTCCGCCCCTGCACGTGACTAAAGGAAAGTGCGGAAGGGGGAAATGAGACAAGTACTGTAGGTGATGCCATATAATTTAGCAATAGTGGGCCTCGTAGAACCTCGGCGTAGTGGGCAAGGAAACCCAATGCGATTTACAGCCCGGTTGCCAAAGCAAAGTAAATTTTTCCACATAAGTCAAATGAAATTGATGAAAAACAAAGGGAATGCTAAAAGACAGCAGGGACATGTCCTGAGCGTTATTGATTTGTTGCAGCATATCGTGTGGGGTTGAGAGGATACGACATAAAGAGAGTTAAACCTGATTGGGGAATCTACCAGGGGAGGCTGTGTTCAGAACAAACCCAGTCCCAGACATCAAACACCACCCAGGGGTAAAAGAAAAGCAAAATCTCATGCCTTTACGACTACCAGTCAGTGGCCTTGACATCCACCATCAAGAAATGTTTTGAGAAGCTGGTTATGGAATGCATTAAATCCAGTCTACCGAGCAACCTTGACCCATTGCAGTTTGCCTACCGCCACAACAGGTCCACAGCCAATACCATCGCCCTGGCCCTACACTCATCCCTGGAACACCTGGATAAGAGAGACATCTGCGTCAGACTCCTACTCATAGACTACAGCTCTGTCTTTAACACCATCATACCATCCAAGCTCATCACCAAACTCGTGGGACTTGGAACCAGCACTCATCTCTGCAACTAGATCCTCGACTTCCCGACCAACAGACTCCAATCAGTGAAGATAGGGGACAAATCATCCTCTACGATAATCCTCAACCCAGGGGTATAAGAAAAGGATGTATTCTCAGCACCTTTCTTTACACCTTGTACAGCCAGGGACAAATTCAACTCAATTTACAAATTCAACTCAATTTACAAATTTGCAGAAGACACCACCATTGTGGGCCGGATATCAATGATGGCGAGACGGAGTACAGGGAGGAGGTTGAGAACCATGTGTCCAGGTGCCAAGACAAACAACCTGTTCAATAGTATGCGGAAGTTTTTGTTTTACCCTAGTCCAACCTGTAAGGCTTGGTGCAGATTTTGCTAAACATGCATTTATCCAACTGCAGTAAAGTTGTTTAAAGAACCATCACATCACCAAAGATAGACACAAAATGCTGGAGTAACTCAACAGGACAGGCAGCATCTCTGGAGAGACTGTCTGAAGAAGGGTCTTGACCTGAAAAGTCACCCATTCCTTCTCTCCAGAGATGTTGCCTGTCCCGCTGAGTTTCTCCAGCATGTTTGTGTCTGTCTTCGGTTTAAACTAGGATCTGCAGTTCCTTCCTACAAATTACATTACCAAGTTGGGTGGTGGGGGTATGACATGCACCTCCTTACCAGAATACCTGGTAAATTTGATGAAATGAGTTAACTACTCACAAAAGGATTATTACGGCATCACACATAGTAATCATGAAGCCGATCCATCAGGTGGGATTGACTTATCATTGTGCGCTGTTGACATGAATAATAAATTTCATTGGTGCCACATATTCTCATTACGGCCAAACTGCTTATTAGCAGTGGGTTGACAATGGTGGCCTATCTTAGGGGTCAGAAACAAGGGACAGATTGCATCGGTCGAATGTGAAAATGACAGCTGAAGACTAAGGAAATAGACAATAGACAATAGGTGCAGGAGTAGGCCATTTGGCCCATCGAGCCAGCACCACCATTCAATGTGATTATGGCTGATCATCCCCAATCAGTACCCCGTTCCTGCCTTCTCCCCATATCCCCTGACTCCGCTATCTTTAAGAGCCCTATCTAGCTCTCTCTTGAAAGCATCCAGAGAACCGGCCACCACCGCCCTCTGAGGCAGATAATTCCACAGACTCACAACTGTGAGAAAAAGTATTTCCTCATCTCTGTTCTAAATGGCTTACCCTTTATTCTTAAACTGTGGCCCCTGGTTCTGGACTCCCCCAACATCGGGTAGATGTTTCCTGCCTCTAGCGTGTCCAAACCCTTAATAACCTTATATGTTTCAATAAGATCCCCTCTCAACCTTCTAAATTCCAGAGTGTACGAGCCCAGCCGCTCCATTCTCTCAGCATATGACAGTCCCGCCATCCCAGGAATTAACCTTGTAAACCTACGCTGCTCTCCCTCAATAGCAAGAATGTCCTTCCTCAAATTTGTAGACCAAAACTGCACACAATACTCCAGGTGTGGTCTCACTAGGGCCCTATACAACTGCAGAAGGAGTTCTTTGCTCCTATACTCAACTACTCTTGTTATAAAGGCCAACATGCCATTCGATTTCTTCACTGCATGCTGTACCTGCATGCTTACTTTCATTGACTGATGAACAAGGAACCCCAGATCCCATTGTACTTCCCCTTTTCCCAACTTGACACCTAGATAGTAATCTGCCTTCCTGTTTTTGCTACCAAGTGGATAATCTCACATTTATCCACATTAAACGGCATCTGCCATGCATCTGCCCACTCATCCAACCTGTCCAAGTCACCTTGCATTCTCCTAGCATCCTCCTCACAGTTCACACTGCAACCCAGCTTTGTGTCATCTGCAAATGTGCTAATGTTACTTTCAATCCCTTCATCTAAATCATTGATGTATATTGTAAATAGCTGCGGGCCCAGCACTGAGCCTTGTGGTACCCCACTAGTCACTGCCTGCCATTCTGAAAGGGGCCCGTTAATCCCAACTCTTTTTTTCCTGTCTGCCAACCAATTTTCTATCCATGTCAACACTCCACCCCCAATACCATGTGCCCTAATTTTGCCCACTACTCTCCTATGTGGGACCTTATCAAATGCTTTCTGAAAGTCCAGGTACACTACATCCACTGGCTCTCCCTTGTCCATTTTCTTAGTTACATCCTCAAAAAATTCCAGAAGATTAGTCAAACATGATTTCCCCTTCGTAAATCCATGCAGACTCGGACCAATCCTGTTACTGCTATCCAAATGTCTACTCTGACCTGGTTGTACGGAAGTGAGGAGACTATCTTGTCTAGGAAACACAAAAAGATGGAGCGACTCAGCGGGTCAGGCAGCATCTCTGGAGAGAAGGAATGGGTGATGTTTCAGGTCGAAACCCTTCTTCAGACCGTGTCAGAAGAAGGGTCTTGACCCAGAACGTCACCCATTCCTTCTCTCCAGAGATACTGCCTGTCCCGCTGAGTCATTCCAGCATTTTGTGTCTTTCTTCGGTTTAAATCAAAATCTGCAGTTCCTTCCTACACAGTTCCAGCACTGTCACCACTTTATACCATGGCTTGGAATGTCCCCGTATGCATCAAGAATGAGAAAGCATTCAGGCATGTGAGATACGTTGTGGGAGATTTTGTGTCTATCTACAGTAAATGTAACCTGTGGTACAGAATTTAACAAAAAGTAAATATCCAAGCTAGATTTGACCAAGACAAGGGCTCTGTAAATGAGAGAGAATGATGTGTATTTACCAAGATTTACAAACCCGTTGTACAGTCTGCAAGTAAAAATGTCATTATTTCATGTTTGTTACATATGACAATAAAACACTCTTGAATCTTGAACTATCTCCTTTTTTCCCCCGGACTCTTTGTGGTTTATAATTATAACTATCCAAACGACTATAACATTTACCACACATCCCCAAAAAGTTTGGTTTCAGACACAAAGCTTATGGGAGTGCTAATTAGTCAAAGACTTGCGTTCAAAAGTCTCGCGCGAGCAATTCAATTACCCAACGAAAGACTCGCTCCAATTGAAACCTCACATTGTCTCAACAACCAGTTTAGTTAGAAACTTAGAGGCTTGTCCCACTTAGGTGATTTTTTAGGCAACTGCCGGCGACTGTCGTAGTCGTAGCAGGTCACCGAAAAACTGGCGACTGGACCCCCCCCACTACAACAATGTCTACGACAATGCCTACGACAAGCTACATCAACCTACCACCTAGTCGACGGAAAGCTACGGCAAGCTACCAACAACTGGCGACCCATTAGGATGTCCACTTACGACAACAGCTACAACAACCTGCAACCACACAGGCGGCAACCGTAGTCAACCTACGTCCAGCTACGACCCTGTCGGCAACAACTGAAGACAATTCAGTCGCCGGAACCTGTCGCCAGTTGACGTAGGTAGTCGCCAATCGAATTCACCAAAGTCAGCACCCGGCAACAACCAACGCACCTGGCGACAACCTGTGTCACCCTGGCGACAGCACCAACGACAGGAGAAGACAAGCTACGTCAAGCCCACAGTCCTCAAAAAGTTTTGAACATTTCAAATCCAGCGACGACCAGAAAAACAAGTCTTGATGGGCCTGTCCCACGTAGGAGACTCTTTAGGCGACTGGCAGGGACTAGATTTAATGGAATTCACCTATGACATCTGGCGACAACCTACGACAGCACCTACGGCATCACTTACGTCAACCTACAACAGAAAAATTGTCGCCACTGTTGCTGAAAAAATTTCAAAATGTTGAAAATTTTGCAGTAGTCGCCTGTAGTCGCCCAGAAAATCACCTAAGTGGGACAGGCACTGTAGGTGACGAGTAGACTACTCACGACCATACAGACGTCACCCCACAACCATGTGGCAACAGCCTAGTTGCCGAATAATATTGCCTACGTGGGACAAGGCATCTATCTAGGCACCCACCTCCTACTGTGTTTTATTGCAAGGCAGACAAATTGCAGCACAAATTATGACATACTTCAGATCCACAGCTGGGAGAAGACACATTTTCAGAGTGATGGAAGGTTAGCGATGTCTCCTGAATAAACATGATGACTAAATACCATCAACTCAACAATGGGGATCCAGCCATGATCTTTAGAAAGTTACAAGCTGTTATTTCATGGTGCAGAGATCATGGACACATGTCCATATTCTAGTCTGTAGAAGGGTCTCGACCCGAAACGTCACCCATTCCTTCTCTCCAGAGTTACTCCAGCATTTTGTGTCTACGGTGTAAACCAGCATCTGCAGTTCCTTCCGTCACAGTTTCTTTAGAAAGCAGTCAACTCATGCAAAGCTGACAAAAGATTAATAGAAAGGCAGTGCAATCAAAATCAAGTTTGGGGTGTCTTTTTTTCAACCTGAGGTCCCATTGATTTGACTGGACAGCATGCAAATAAGTTTTTTTTTAAATGTATCTCGGTACAAATGAGCACTTGCACAATCCCTTTGCATTTTGATTGTTGGTCCACATGCATAATCTCACATTATCCATTTTGTCAGATGGTTATTGTGTTTGGAGGCAGAAGTGAATTCTTGCAACCCCTCCTCCAACAACCTAACCCCCCCCCCCCCCCCCCCCATTGTCTTCAGCCTTCTCTGGCCTGAATCCCAACTAATGTCCTTAAAGTAAGTTGTGATGAGAGTCAATCTGCCACTTCTATACTAAACATTTATGTACCAAGTGAATATATTTTGTTCTTTCATGCCATCCATCCTGCAGGTCCAGATGTTCTGATTAAATAATTTCAAATGGAGGAACATCACTGATACATGAGCAGCATTGTTCACAATATTCGGACACACAGCATCTTACTCTCATGTCCATTGATAAATTACTGGACACAGAAGGTTCAGAGGGAGCACTGGTGGGAGTAGATTGTGAACAGGATAGAAGTATGCACAAACGTTTTACCTGGGAAAAGGCTCTGCTAATGGGAAATCCACTCATCAAATGAGTTAGTCAAGGTCAAAAGTAGAAAGATAGAAGAGCACACAAAATAGATTTAAAGTGTACAGTCGTCATTTTCTTGAAATTATTTAGTCAGTCAAATACGGAGAGCGTTAAGAAAATGGCTGGAGAAACTGAGTGGGCTCGGCTGATCTAGACAGGGAAATAGGCAGATGGCACGGATCACATTTGCAGCCTGATTTACTGAGGTCTTCCAAGAGTTTGTTTTTTTTGGTCGGGATTCCAGAATCTGCAGTCTCTTGTGTGTAAATACAAGAGAGACCTGATTCTGGGGTGCGGTGTTGGGTATGACGCCAGGTTCAGCAGTGACCACACCAACGCTTCCAGTAGGGTGAACTCAGAGTCATACAGTGTGGAAACAGGCCCCTCAGCCCAACTTGCCCACACCAGCCAACGTGCCCCAGCTACACTAGTCTCACCTGCCTGCGATTGGCCCATATCCCTCCAAACCTGTCCTATCCATGTACCTGTTTAACTGGTTCTTAAACATTGAGGTAGTCCCTGCCTCAACTACCTCCTCCGGCAACTCGTTCCATACACCCACCACCCTTTGTGTGAAAAAGTTACCCTTCAGATTCCTATTAAATCTTTTCTCCTTCACCTTAAACCCATGCCCTCTGGCCCTCGATTCACCTACTCTGGACAAGAGACTCTATGCATCTACCTAATCTATTCCTCTCATTATCTTATACACCTCTATAAGATCACCCCGCATCCTCCTGCACTCCAAGGAATAGAGACCCAGCCTACTCAACCTCGCCCTATAGCTCACACCCTCTCGTCCTGGCAACATCCTCATAAATCTTCACTGTACCGTTTCCATCTTGACAACAATTCACGTGATATATGTTACTTACAGTGGTAAGAAAGTCCAGTCCCTCACCATCAGGGCGCTTGTGCATGGGGCTCTGGCGATCAGGCATTGCCAGGCTGCTCAACATTGAGGCTTGAAGAGGCAACGCTGGCAGTCTCTGGATTATCCTGGCAGCTCAGTCTCTTGTGTGTGGGTGCAGTCCCTCATTGTCCGAGGCCAAGAAGAGACATTGGCGTATCAGGTTTGGCCTGGACACTGACTTAGCCTCAGTGGAAGACTGGCGGTCTACAGCTTCTTCCCGGCAGCTCATTCTTCAATATAATGGTGGTCTCGGCTTTGTCTCAGTGGCAAGTCTTCATCGAACCAGCAAGAGGGGAACACAGCTAGCCGGGAGGCGCTCCACTTTCTTTCTCTCCCTCCTACCTCTTTCTTCTTTCATCCTCTCTTTCTTCAGCCTTTCTCTTCTGCTTTTTCCTCTCATACTTTCCCTTCTGGCTAGGATGCCTGAGTTTTCCATGGGCTAGGCTGACAAGGTTTAAGTAGCTGACCAATATCAGCTAACTTGACCCAGCAGTTACTAATGATGCTGGGGATTAGCTTTGCCTGGCCAGTCAGCCAGAGATGGGGATCAAAGTGGTATCGAAGGAAAGGGGCATTGTCACAGGGATTCAAGTCAAGAGTGTTTAATTAACATGTGTCCCGGTTAACAATAAAGCTTTTATTTATTAGAAGTAGTGTACATTACAATAGTATATGCCAAAAATAACATAATACATTTCCTGTACCACTTCATATTTTAAACTTTAAAAAGCATAAAAGTAAAGAGAGTGAAATAGGATAGTAAGTGTGTGAAAGAGTGATCAAAAGGGACCATTAAACATGAAAAATTCGAGAAAGAATTAAGAAGCAAGCCATAGAAAAAGAAAAAGAGAAAAAGCAAACAGAAGATATATTAAAAGTTTTAAAAAAGAGAGATAAAAGGGATATACCAACTTCGTATTTTTCCTCACCCCTCACCAGGTCCTGAAACCATTTATTTTCAGAATTCTGTTGCACCTTATACTTGTAGTGTCGATAAATGGAGACCAAATCTTTTGGAAATGGTCTGGTTTGCCTGCTAGAAGGAATCTCATATCTTCCAGGTGTAGCATTTCGAACATATTTGAAATCCACATATTTATTGTTGGTGCTGGGGCGTTTTTCCAGAATTTAAGTATGAGTTTTTTCCCATTATTAAACCGTAATTAAGTAGGCTCTTTTGGGAGGCAGATAGCTCAAGGCTGACTTCCATTGTTCCAAAAATAATCAATTCTGCGTTCGGTTTCAGTTTTATTTCAAATAATTGTGTGAAGATTTCAAATATTTCATTCCAAAATGTTTGGATTTTTATACAAAAAACAAAGGAATGTGCTATAGTTGCTTCTTGGGATAGACATTTATCACAGATGGGGGAAACATTTGGAAAAAGTTTACTTATTTTAGTTTTTGAGTAATTTGAGGTTTAATACCTGTGTTTTCCAGGGGATAGGCTGACAAGGTTTAAGTAGCTGACCAATATCAGCTAACTTGACCCAGCAGTTACTAATGATGCTGGGGATTAGCTTTGCCAGGCCAATCAGCCAGAGATGGGGATCAAAGTGGTATCGAAGGAAAGGGCACTGTCACAGGGATTCAAGAGTCAAGAGTGTTTAATTAACATATGTCCCGGTTAACAATAAAGCTCTTAAGCCCCTGTCCCACTTAAGTGATTTTTTTTGGCAACTACAGGCGAATAGACTGTCACCACATGGCTGCATGGTGACACCGATATGGTCGTGAGTAGTCTCCTCAAGTCGCCTAAAGAGTCGTAACTTTCTTCTGGTCGCCGCTGGATTTTGAAATGTTCAAAACTTCACACTACCTAGGTCAACCTAAGTCAATTGGCAACAGGTACCGGCGACTGAGTTGTCTTCAGTTGCCTTCAGTTGTTGTTGCTTGGACATGGGTTGACTTTGGTTGTCGTAGGTTGTCGCCTGTGTGATCATAAGTGTGGTCGTAGGAGGACGTCCTAAGTTGCGATGATTGGGTCACCGGTTGTTGGTAGCTTGCTATAGCTTGACTTCGACTAGGTGGTAGGTTGGCCTAACTTATAGATACATTGTCGTAGCGGGGGGTCCGGTCGCTGGTTTTTCAGCAAACTGCTACGCCTGTGAGAGTCGCCAAAAAAATCGCTTAAGTGGGACAGGCCCTTTACTTGCAGCAGCACAACAGAATATGTAAACATAGTACACTGTAAACAATATGATAAACGAGAAAGGAAAAGTTCAGTGTGTGTATAAATACACATACTCACAAATACACATATATATATAGATCATATATATATAGAAACATGCATACATGCACACAAAAACCCCCAATAATAGTGTAATAATAACAACAGTAGTCGATGTAGTTCAGAGCTTATTTGAGGTTTAATAGCCGAATTCCTTAGAAAGTGTTTAATAGCCGAATTCTTGTGCAATACATATTGGATGGCGTACCCTGGGCCCAGATCATAGATGTAATAGAGACGGAAATTAGCTACTGATTGGCTACAATCTCGCATATTTACATGCAAATGTTCATTAATATGCACTGTCCCTATAATTTAAAATTTAAAAAATAAATAAATAACTAAATCATACAAAAGGCATGCCAGCACCTCTAGTTTCTTAGAAGTTTATAGATATGGCATGTCACTGAATACACTGCCAAATGTCTATAGATGTACTTCAACAAGTACCCAATGTACACACGCACATATGCATATGTGCATATAAAAAACGAACAATAATAGTGCAATAATAAAAATAATAGTCTATATGTAAATCAGAGCCTATTTGAGGTTGTAGTGTTTAATAGCCTAATGGCTGTAGGGAAGAAGCTGTTCCTGAACCTGGACATTACAGTTTTCAGGCTCCTGTACCTTCTTCCCGATGGCAGGGGTGAAATGAGTATGTGGCCAGGATGGTGTGGGTCTCTGATGATGCTGGCTGCATAATTTATCTATAATTTAGGTTCAATAATATAATAAACTATTGGCAGTTTGGATGCGTTACGGAATTCTGGGTGGGTAGAAGGTTTAACGAGCTGACCTGTGCTTTTGTCCCCATGAGAGAATATCTGACGCAAATTTAAAATTTTCAAAAAATATTCAGACTTAATCAATTTTCTTATTCTCTCCATCCCAACCACATCGGAAAATATTTATCTAATTTAAGAATGAAATGGTGCTTTATAAAGAATACAAAGTCTTGTGCATTCATGCTCCCTGCTGGTAGAATACACTGGAAATTGGAAAGATTCTGACGTGAAGTGTTCTATATAAGTGCCCTTCTAATAATTCCACATCCTTCTTTCATTGACCATTTCCGGTTCCTATCCTGAGTAGTTATAAGCTCAGCCTTGTTATAATTCCTTTAAATATTTAACCACAAGTTTCTGAAAAGCTGTACTCCAAAGATGTACAGGTGTGTAGGTTAATTGGCTTGGTTGTGAATGTAAAATTGTCTCTAGTGTGTGTAGGGTAGTGTAATGCCCCTGTCCCACTTAGGAAACCTGAACGGAAACCTCTGGCGACTTTGCGCCCCACCCAAGGTTTCCGTGCAATTCCCGGAGGTTGCAGGTGGTTGCCGGACGTTGCAGGTAGTGGAAGCAGATAGGGAGACTGACAAAAACCTCTGGGAACTGCACGGAAACCTTGGGTGGGGCGCAAAGTCTCCAGAGGTTTCCTTTCAGGTTTCCTAAGTGGGACAGGGGCTTGAATGGTACAGATTTCTGTGATTTCTCTCCATTCATCTGTATTCCAGTAAATGTAATCCCAACATCCCTCCCCTCCTTAAACTTTCCTCTTATATTTATCCTGTCATCCCGGGTATCAGGAAAAGGAGGATGTTAAAAAAATGTGTATAAAATAACAGAGATGCCTTTTATTTTGTTGTTTTAATTTTTATATGGAAAGAGTGCGGGCATCACTGGTCGGTATGCACTCTGAGCCAAGGGGGCTGCTTCTGCGCTGTATCTCTAAACTAAACTAAACGTGTGCATGAGATATTAGAATGATATTTGTGTATATTAATAGTCCTTTCATCTGGAAATAGTGGGACAAGACTCAAGTATACATGTCCATATCTACTTCACATCCTCCCAGAAGTTCTCCCCAAAGATCACCAAATACTTTAAATTGCAACATAGTTTAGTTTAGAGATACAGCGTTGAGAGAACGTACAGGTTTGTAGGTTAACGGGCTTCGGTAAATATTGTAAATTGTAATATTGTAAATTGTCACTTGTGTGTAGGATAGTGCTAGTGTGCGCAGATCGCTGGTTGGCGCAGACTAGGTGGACCGAAGGGTCTGTTTCCGTGCTGTATCTTTAAAATAAAAACTAATACTAAAGGATACCACCAGACACTAGAGTCATAGCACTACTTTGCTTTCTGTGTTAAAGCTTAAGCATTCCAGGAATCTGAAAAAAGGGAAATGTTATCATAAATTATGCTCCTGCCTTGGCAGTTCAGATGCTAATGATTGTTGTACATGTTGGGGTATGATGGCATTGGTCATGGTGGGACAAGAGTGAACATGTGCATAGACATGCTCTGACTAGCTGACAAAAAGTCTGCACTGTAACTGTGTAAATAAGCACTTCAAAGCCAAATATCAATGAAGTACCCCTAATGGTGACAAGTACTTGGAAAGGTGTGTTTATTAAGGCATTAAACAATTCTTATTGCACTTAATTAACTTTCATGAGTTTCACTTAAGGGCCTGTCCCACTGTACGAGGTAATTCAAGAGTTCTCCCGAGTTATCCCCTGATTCGAGCTCGTGTAATGCACGTATCGGGTACGTAGGAGCTCGTGGATGTCACGTAGCGGCTCGTACGAGTAAGGGTAGGTACTCGGGAAATCCAGTAAACTCGTGATGGTTTTTCAACACTGAAAAATGTCCACAAGTAAAAAAATACACATGATGAAAAAATGTTTTCTTTTTTACACGTACGAACCCCTACGTACCCGCTACGTACATTACACGAGCTCGAATCAGTGGAGAACTCGGGAGAACTCTTGAATTACCTCGTGCAGTGGGACAGGCCCTTTAAAGAATGCAATTATATAAAGAAAAAGAAAACAAGCATATACTGGAAATTAAATACAAAATGTCATATTAAGTGCAAATCAAGTAAAACCTCCTGCTTCCTGAGTCAAGTGCGTTTTATTGTCATATGTCCCAGATAGAACAATGAAATTCTTACTTGCTGCAGCACAACAGAATATGTAAACATAGTACACTGTAAACAATATAATAAATGAGAGAAAAAAGTTCAGTGTGTATATATATACAAACACTCACAAGTACACACACACATATATACATATACATATCCCAGCATCATACGGGAGGGCTGGTCCCCCAATGCAATATTCCACCTCTCCACCAATTCCTATAATAGTGGCCAGTGGGGGGGGGGCTCTCTGGAGCACGTATGGGCGTTGTGGGCTGAAGGGACTGGTTTCCAGAGGGCTAGTATGGACATTCTGGGCCGAATGAATTCTTGGGCTGGCGGCTCAGTCACTCAAGCCTGTTTTGCTGACAGCTCACTCACTCACGGTTGGTGGGCTGGCAGTTGACTCATGGCTATTCCTTGAAATTCCATTTCAAGCAGGGTGCAAGGCCACCAAATTCAAGTGCAGTTTCAAAGGTTCAAAAAAAAAAAAAAGGTTCAAAGGTTATTTATTGGTCACATACACCTAGGTGTAGTGAAATGCTTCTTGCCAATGCAGCACGTAAAGAAAGAATACAGATATAACATTAATAAGAGATTTAAACATAAAGAACATCCCCCCACAATGGCTCCCACCATGAGGGAAGGCACAAAGTCCAGTCCCCAACCCCAGTTCACCCATAGTCGGGCCTATTGAGGCCTCCACAGTTGCCTCTATGGAGGCCCGATGTTCCTGGCCGTTCTCGCCGGGTGATGGTGCTCCGGTGTCGGGAGAATCCTCACAGCGGCTTGGGACACCTGGAACGGCCGCTTCCGTACTGGAGGCCGCGGTTTCCGAAGCCGACAAGGCCGCGCCGGTTGGAGCTCCACTACTGGCGATCTCGTCGCAAGATCCCAGGCTCCCGGTGTAAAGTCAGCGCCGCCGCCCGCAGCTGGCCGCTCCACAGTCCCGCAGCTCCGCGATGTTGTTCCCGACGGTCTCAGCTCACCGGAGCTCCAGCGCGGCGACCCGGGCAAGGCATCGCCCGCTCCGCGATAGCGCTCCAGCGCTGTGCCGCTGCCGAAGCCATGGTTCTGGGCGGTCCGCGATAGGAAACGCCGCTCCAGGCCCGCTGGTAGGCCGCGAGGACGGGTCGAAACTGCAGCCCGGAGAAGAGCTGCCTCTCCGACCAGGTAGGGACCCTGAAAGGTAGTTTCCCCCTTCCCCCACCCCCCCCCCCCCCCCCCCCCCCCCCCCCCCCCCCCCCACATAAAAAAAGTCTAGAACTCCAGAAACAAAAACACTTTAACTAACTAAAAATAAAAAAAAAGATGAAAAGACGGACAGCTGCTGGCTGGGCAGCCGCGCACACGTCAAGCAGGGTGCAAGGCCACCAAATTCAAGTGCAGTTTCATACCACTTCAAGCAGGGTGCAAGACCACTAAAGACAGCGAGTTGTGGCCTCTCCATCTTGCAGAGACTGAGCCACTCCCACACTTCTGGGTTTTATAGCCCTCCCCCCCCCCCCCTCCCACCAGAAGGGGCGTGGCCTTCATGGCGTGATTGACAGGAGAGAGAATCTCAACATTTTTTTAAAACACTAATAACTCTTTTATTTTACATCGTTGGGAAAAATTCTCGGCACCTGATGAGCGGAGGGGGACTCTGAGTAAGATGGCCAAATATCATAGCCGTACTTGGTAGCGTTTTTACTAAAGTACCCAGGCTCGCCTGGGGAAGCCAATGATCCTCCCAGCAGACTAAATTCTACAAGACGACGCCTGAGAGCCAAGTCAAAGAATCCTAGTCATTATCCCAAAGCCGAAAGCAGCAACAACGACCAGCCTCAAGAGCACCTAGCAGTTGGACCTGCTCTCCGAATACTACAACTGAATGTTGAAGGCCTCTCTGCAGCCAAGTGACACCTCATCGAAGTCTTCGCCCACCAACACTCCATCGACGTCATCTGTCTCCAAGAGACTCATGTTGGGCACAGAGGAAGCGGGCCGTTACACCATCAATGGCTTTGATCTTCTTTGCTATTCAGGACTGGACAAGGCCCCTGCTTGGCCAGCCTTCACAAATGGGGCAGCAGCCCAACCGCACGGTGTGCTTGTTCAAGAGGCAACTGCTTGGCTAAAGGACTTTGCATTCGCTAAATAAATACTGAAATCAATATAAAGCACAAACAGGAAGTGTTCAAGATTAGACTGTTAATTATGTAGAAGGCAAGGCAACTTTACTTCGGCAAGGCAACTTTAATTAGACACGGCAACTTTAAGAGGCAAGGCAACTTTAATTAGGCAAGGCAACTTTAATTAGGCAACACAGCTTTAGCATTTCCAAACCAAAGGCAACACAGCTTTAGCATTTCCAAACCAAAGGCAACACAGCTTTAGCATGTCCAGACCAAAGGCAACACAGCTTTAGCATTTCCAGTCCAAAGGCAACACAGCTTGAGCATTTCAAAACTATATTTTCAAACCACATTGAGGACACTGACAGGTCAGTGAAACCACTCACAGTTTAGTAGACATGTGTTCAATGTTATTCACAGCTCAGACTGAGAATTGCGACCTCTCGCTTCCCCGTCTTGCAGATAACTGAGGTACCTCCACACTTCTGGGATTTTTAGTCCCTCCGGAAGGGGCGTGGCCTTCAGGAGAGAGAATCTCAACATTTTTTAAACACTAATAACTCTTTTATTTTTCATCGATGGGAAAAATCCTCTTGTCCTGCGCAGCGGAGGGGGACTCTGAGTAAGATGGCCAAAAATCACAGCGGTACATGGCAGTGTTATTTCTAAAATCCATATAAAGCGCAAACAGGAAGTGGTCAAGATTAGACTTGTAATTATATAGAAGGCAAGGCAACTGTAATTAGGCAAGGCAACTTTGATGAGGCAAGGCAACTTTGATGAGGCAAGGCAACTTTGATGAGGCAAGGCAACTTTGATGAGGCAAGGCAACTTTATTGAGGCAAGGCAACTTTGATTAGGCAAGGCAACTTTAATTAAACAAGGCAACTTTAATTAGGCAAGGCAATTTTAATTAGGCAAGGCAACTTTAATTAAGCAAGGCAACTTTAATTAGGCAACACAACTTTAATTAGGCAACACAACTTTAGCATTTCCAAACCAAAGGCAACACAGCTTGAGCATTTCCAAACAAAAAGGCAACACAGCTTTAGCATTTCCAAACCAAAGGCAAAACAGCTTTAGCATTTCCAATCCAAAGGCAACACAGCTTGAGCATTTTCAAACTATATTTTCAAACCACATTAAGGGCACTGACAGGTCAGTGAAACCACTTACAGTTTAGTGGACATGTGTTCAGTGTTATTCACAGCTCAGGCTGAGAATTGCGACATCTCGCTCCCCCGTCTTGCAGAGAACTGAGGCACCTCCACACGTTTGGGTTTTTTAGTCCCTCCAGAATGGGCGTGGCCTTCAGGAGAGAGAATCTCAACATTTTTTAAACACTAATAACTATTTTATTTTTCATCGATGGGAAAAATCCTTTTGCCCTGCGCAGCGGAGGGGGACTCTGAGTAAGATGGCCAAAAATCACAGCGGTAAGTGGCAGCGTATTTTTCAAAAATCAATATACAGAACAACAGGAAGTGGTCAAGATCAGACTTTTAGTAATATAGATTTATATACACACATACTCAAAAACACACAATAGTAGCATAATAATAATAATAATAATAATAATAATAATAATAATAATAATAATAATAATAATAATAATAATAATAGTCTATTGTAGTTCAGATCGTATTTGAGGTTGTAGTGTTTAATAGCCTGATAGCTGTAGGGAAGAAGCTGTTCCTGAACCTGGACGTTACAGTTTTCAGGCTCCTGTACCTTCTTCCCGATGGCTGTGGTGAAATGAATGTGTGGCCAGGATGGTGTGGGTCTCTGATGATGCTGGCCGCCTTTTCGAGGAAGCGATTCCGATAAATCCTTTCGATGGTGGAGTGGTCAGAGCCGGTGATGGACTGGGCAGTGGTCACACATTTTTGCTGCATTTTCCGCTCCTGGACATTCAAGTTGCTGAAACCAGACCGTGATGCAACCAGTCAATATGCTCTCTACTGTACACATGTAGAAGTTCAAGAGAATCCTCTCTGACATACCGAATCTCCTCAATCTTCTCAGGAAGTAGAAGCGTTGATGTGCTTTATTTATAATTGCATCAGTGTGCTGGGTCCAGGAAAGATCGCCGAAAATATGCACGCCCAGAAATTTGAAGTTTTTGATTCTCTCCACCATCGTTGATATAAATAGGATTGTGGGTCCTCATCTTTCCATAATCAGTTCTTTGGTTTTACTGATATTGAGAGCCAGGTTGTTGTGCTGGCACCATTTGGTCAATCAGTCGATCTCACTTCTATACTCTGACTCATCACCATCTGTAATTCGTCCAAACATGGTGGTGTCGTCTGCGAACTTGAAGATGGAGTTCACATTATGTCCGGCTACGCAGTCATGAGTATAGAGTGAGTAGAGCAGGGGGCTGAGCACGCAGCCTTGAGGTGCTCCCATACTGATTGTTAATGATATATAATCCTCCTGGACTACTCGAGTGCCAGCACTCCAAACAATAACCAATCTAGTTTTATGTTTGAAGAAAGGTCTCGACTCGAAACATCACCCATTCCTTCTCTCCAGAGATGCTGCCTGGCCCCCTGTTGCTCAAGCATTTTGTGTCCATCTTTGGTTTAAACTAGCATCTGCAGTTATTTCCTACACACCCTAAAGGGCTGCACGGTGGCGCAGCGGTACAGTGGCAGCCATACAGCGCTTGCAGTGCCGGAGACACAAGTTCGATTCGGACTACGGGTGCTGTCTGTACGGAGTTTGTATGTTCTCTTCATGACCGAGTATGTTTTCTCCAAGATCTTCAGTTTCCTCCCACACTCCAAAGACATACAGGTATGTAGGCAAATTGACTTGGTAAATGTCAAAAATGTCCCTAATGTGTGTAGGTTAAAGTTAATATGCGGGGATCGCTGGTCAGCGCTGACTCGGTGGGCTGAAAGGCTTTTTTCTGCCCTGTATCCCTAAACTAAACTTTAAAAAAAACTGATCTAGTCCAATCCAGTGTTATTTAATTTAGATCAATATAAACATTGACTTTTCTAACCTGTCTGCCCAAATCTACCTGACCTCCTGGTTGCTCAACACTTTAACTCTCCCTCCCAGAGATGCTGCCTGTCCCACTGAGTTAAGGGCCTGTCCCACTTAGGCGGTTTTTTCGGCGACTGTCATAGTAGTAGCATGTCGCTAAAAAAAACGGCAACTGGACCCCCCCCACAACGATGTCTACGACAAGCTAAAACAACCTACCACCTAGTCGACGTCAAGCTACGGCAAGCTAACGACAACCGGCAACCCATTAGGACGTCCACCTACGACCACACCTACGACAACCGAAGTCAACCTACACCCACCCCGCGACAAGCTACTACGAGCTACGACCCTGTCAGCTACAACTGAAGACAAGTGAAGACAATTCAGTCACCGGTACCTGTCGCCGGTTAACGTAGGTTGACGTAGGTTGACGTAGGTGGTCGCCAATGGAATTCACCAAATGGAATTCACCGACGACAACCTATGACACCCGGCGACAACCAACGACAGCACCTGCGTCAGGAGAACTCAAGCTACGCTCATTGGCGTCAAATGTCGCCTGTAGTCGCCTAAAAAATAGCCTAAATGGGACAGGCCCTTTACTACAGCATTTTGCGTCTATGTTCGATTTAAACCAGCATCTGCAGTTCCTTCCTACACTAGTTTTATGTAAATAATATTTTTAATGATTCCATTAAAATAAATCTCCGCCAGTTGACGTGACGCTTTGCTTTTAGTTCCTCTCTCTACACACCATGAGCTACAAAGCAACCAAACCGGTTTATTTGCTCACAGCACTCAAGTTGTCCGCGGGTATTTGATAGCAGCATAACAGGGGAGAAAAATGGCATCATGAAATGACATTGATGGCACTGACAAATACTGTATAGATTGAACCCCTCCTGTGCACGCGATGCCAGGCGAGATCTATCATTGCAGCTGAATCTCTTCACCTTACCACGGTGCAACCCATGATAGATTTTATAATTTAATTGAGGGAGATTCATAAATAGGACACGATAACATCAAAGGTTTATGCTTTCCGCATCAATATAGGCAATAAAAGTTTGTGGGAGCAAGGGGAAGAGTGCTGTCTCCCACAGGGTTGACATTTAATGTGAAGGAGCATGGCAGCTCATGTAAATGAAGGATACAGGAATGCTTATTAATGCGCCCGCGTGCAAAGCACCTTTCATGTATTTAAGGCATTTTTGAGTTGAATGCACCACATGCAGCTCGCTGACACCAGACACTTAACTGTCATTTCAATGGCTTTTAATGCATTTGTGAAGATGGATGATATTTTCAAGCCATCATGATACAGTGATGACTGATATATCAGCGTCCAATATATCGTGGACTACTTCAGTTAGCGTTCAGTTAATTCTACTTAGACAAATGCCTCAAATGTACAGGTTGTTCCTGCGTAGGAAAGAACTGCAGATTCTGGTTTAAATCGAAGATAGACACAAAATGCTGGAGTGACTCAGCGGGTCAGGCAGCATCTCTGGAGCGAAGGAATCGGTGACGTTTCGGCTCAACACCCTTCTTCAGACTCAGCTGATCGGCCGTTCTGATCCGTCAGATCTGTCGCTGCTTTCCAAACTCCAAACACACTTATGTGTTCCTTGCACCACAGCTGGAGGAGTGGGTGGAGGGACAGACGTTGAAACAAAGAAAATTCATGTATCTCAAAGAGGCAAATAAGAAAAAATCTCAAGGAACATGAAAAAAAAAGTGAGTTAACTAATGCTGACAAATAAGGACACAAAATACTGGAGCAACTCAGTGGGACAGGCAGCATCTCTGGAGATGTCTTTGGACTCAGTGTCTCAGTGACGTTTTGGGTCGAGACACTTCTTCAGACTCTTCTTGATTCTCAGATTGTTCCTGCGCTGGTTCAAAATGAACTAAAATAAGATGGAGAAAAAAAAAATCACAAGTCGATGGATTCCCTGTGGACTGTGCCTGGGCATTGCCAGATACCCACTTGTTCCAAGCAGATCCCTCAGCTAAATGGCATGGTTCAAGTCCAGGCTGCATAAATTTACATTAGAGCGGATCATCAGTCTGAGGGTGTCTCTGATAGCCTGTCTATGATGTGCAGCCGTTTTACATCATGGTAATGCCACCACGACATCGATTAAAACACAATCCGGGACTCAAACCAGTAAAATAAATGAATTTTTAGCAGCAATCACTGATGTTTCCTGCCATCAGGGCTGCACAAAGTGAATGTGCCAGAGACTGAAAAAAATGAATTAGAAGGTTAATTTATATCATATGGTTCAGACCTGAGTGAGACCTTGAAAGTTTTAAAACTACCCGAGGGTTGGGATTTAATTCCAAGTTGAATGTTTGCGGCCTTTGGATAGAGAACATTTATAGTTTAAAAAAACGGGAATAAAAATGATTTGATGCTACCAGGATTCATAAGGAAAATGAAGTTAACAGCTTCATGCAAAATAATGAGGCCACGACATGAGTTGCTTTTTTTCACTTACAAAATACAATCAGGTTGTGGGCAAGACACTGTGATGTAATGTATCATCTGCAAAAATTATGCAAAAATATGAGGGCTGGTCACCAAGGGCTGCAAATGCGACGACTGCACATTGGGAGTTTTGCAACCTATTTTCAGCTGCGAATTCTGCCGTCTCATTTCTTTTCCCCATATTTACAGAGCGCGTTACACAAAGCCACATTCCACACTGTGCGCCTGCTGCAATAAACCATTTTGTCTTTTTGTTCATAAAGCGGCAAGACCAAGATTAGAGTCAACTGCTTGAAACTGCTACACTTTCTGTGATCCATCACTGGGATTAAACAGCCACTGTGCCGTCCCTTGTGCCTATATCAAAATAGATTAGAAAGACAAGAATTTAAAAAAAAACATCTATATGAATAGACAAGGGGCCCTAAACATTGAATACACATATCACATACGATATAAAGTATTGGAAATTTATGTTAGGTGCTGCGAGAAAGGACATACTACAAATATTTTTTTTTGTGAGGTTGCGAAAAATTTGAATGTATCATAATTTTTTCCCTGAAAAAATATTTAGCTGGCCCTGAAATGCTCAGAGACCTTGAACAGCTTTGATTTTAGTCAGTATAATGTATTAGCGCAAATAGGATGCAGAGGTTTCCATTGAAGGCGATGGCACACAGGGGGCAATTGCAATGTAATTCTACACCCTGTGCCTGTTTCTTTGGCTTCTATCACCTGTTAGAACAATAAAGGCTAAGCATTAGCTGTGGGCAAAAATATTCCAATCCTTAACACAGCTCCTCAGGTAAATTAGACAGCCGGTCCATATAACCATATCTTTTAATCAACTTCAAAGATTTTCAACAGCCTCTGAAAGGCATTTTAGGGGAGGAAAAAAAATGTTCCAGCTGCAGGTTTTTAAAACCACTCTTTGATAATCTGGAAGAATTTGAAAAATGCTCCGACATACAATTTTTGTCTGCTTTATTAAAGTGTTTGGGCAATTGTCCAACTAGAATAAAAGCCTTTAAGTGATTTTTTTAGAAAGACCTATGGAAACTATTGGTGCCCAAGGTCTGCTGTGGTTAATTTTCAGTCTGTTTTGTGTTGCCCATTTCCTCTGAAATACTACCTGGGGTTTAAGGTTCCTTACACAGGATGTTAATAGACCTCTACAAACATTCAGCCTGCTTGTTTCCCACCACTAGCCTTTAAAAGACCATGGCATTGGGCCCAGGGCTGGATTGAATGGATAAAAAGTGTCTGGAGTCAATACTTTTGGAACTTGGTGCCAAACTGGACTTCCACCTCTTTGACTTTTTTTTTTAACACTTTCAGCCACTTTCCTGGAGGGCCTCGTCAAATTAGTCCCAGAGCAATTAACAAATGCCGTCCCCTCACTTTAACTGGCTCCAACCACCCACCCTTCCTCCCTCCATAGAAACATGAAAAATAGGTGCAGGAATAGGCCATTCGACCCTGTCGAGCCAGCACCGCCATTCAATATGATCATGGCTGATCATCCAGAATCAGTTGCCCGTTCCAGCTTTTTCCCCATACCCCTTGATTCCTTTAGCCCTCGGAGCTATAACTCTCTCTTGAAAACATCCAGTGAATTGGCCTCGACTGCCTTCTGTGGCAGAGAATTCCACAGATTCACAACTCTCTGTGTGTAAACGTTTTTCCTCATCTAAGTGCTAAATGGCCTACCCCTTATTCTTAAACTGTGACCCCTGGTTCTGGACCCCCAACATCAGGAACATTTTTCCTGCATCTGGCCTGTCCATCCCTTAAGAATTTTATATGTTTCCATAAGATCCCCCTCATCCTTCTAAATTCCAGTGAATACAAGCCCAGTCGACCCATTCTTTCATCATACATCATAGAAAATAGAAAATAGGTGCAGGAGGAGGCCATTCAGCCCTTCGAGCCAGCACCGCCATTCATTGTGATCATGGCTAATCGTCCCGTATATAGAAACATAGAAAATCAGTCCCGCCTCCCAGAAATTAACCTGGTGAATCTACGCTGCACTCCCTCAATAGCAAGCATATCCTTCCTCAAATTAGGAGACCAAAACTGCATTCCCTCTACCATCACCGTACTGTACCTCGGCACACAGGACGATTAACAAAACTAACTAATTCCAGCACTGCTATTGTCCTTTCCACTCCTGGCCCATCAGTGCCGCTGTTAGGAGAAGGTAAGTGACATTTATTATTCATAAAAATCTCAAAATTAAAAAAAAATTTGGATCGTTTGTGCAATTTTGTCGTTGAGTTTCATCACGAACTCCAGCCACCTATTTTGAGCACACATCGTCTGCCTGTTCCTGCTGTACCTACACTGGTCATTTTTGGGGGGCATTGTTTCCAAATCTCTCATCAATGCCCCTCCCCCCCCCCCCCCCCCCATCACAACCCCCACCTTAACTGTCCTGTCATTAGGAGATGTGCTTCCAACCAATACCTCTTTCAATCCCCAAGGTCACTAATAGCTCACCTAGCGGGTCACAGTCAGAATAATAATCATGCACAAAAGGTGGGGAGCCTATAATTATTGACCTTTTCTTTCACAGTCCAGAGTTATACTCCTCGTCGCGCCATTAATGTACTTGCATCCAAAGGAGGCACATAATGCGCCTCTCTGTCTATTTATTAGTAAGATCCATTTGGGGCCTTTCTTTGTGCCACAATAGTAATGCACTTTGATGGTAAATAATTATGCCAATCCTATGACATAAAGATCCACAGGCTGCCCTAGTTAAGCCAGTAATTAGCCTGTCCTCTTTTATAGTGAGAGTACAAATTACCCTTGCGTGGGTACTGTCCACCCGCCCCGCTCGCTCATTCCCTCTTGTATCTGCATAGCTCAGTAGATTCGGCATCGCGGGGCTCTGCTTCACGCAGCTGCACAGGAGGAAGATAAAGCTCCACCATCAGGATGATGAACAATTTGGATGAAGAGCCTGATGATGAACAAAAAGCTGAAGGAGTGCGGCTGATGCTGCTCTGGACAGCTGAAGAATGCCTGAGCCTGCAGATGAATAGCCCTCATTTGTGAATATACAGATTTCCTGTGATGAATATAGCTGACTGAGGGTCACAATAAATAAACTTTTTTTTTTATTAATTCTGGTCGGGGCACCGAACAGCTGTAAATTGAAGGTTGTGCTATTTCTTTGTGCTCTGTCTGAATGCACAAAGGGAATAATTAAACTAAGCTCATATTGCTTGATATATTAGTGCAAGTTGATAATGATGAGCCTCGACATTCAGCTTTAATTCCTTAATGCTTTTAGTTTTATTTTTTTCTTACATTTGCTTAAATAAATCAGCTCGATGCTACTTTGCTCCGAAACCTTTTGTGAACTATTCTCTGTTGGAGAAACTCACTTTAATCCAAAATAAAACAGAAGGAATCTAACCGGTTTATGAAGCCTTCTGATGAAAGACAGCAATTTGTTTAAAGGCTCTTTGTCAGGCAGGGAACAAGTCTTTCTCTGATCACATCAACTCCTGGGCTACACACAGAGTTATTCAAAGTATTAACAATATATACTTTTTAATTGATTTTCCAAATGGGCCAATATATTGCAACTAAACTTATGCAACAAGATCAAAGGATTGCTGGCTTCTCAGACTTGTTCTGTGGTATTTGTGTCACATACTTGACCAAACGAAATACTTGAATAGATTATTTCCACTAGAAACTGTGGCTGTTAGTCAGTATTCACCATGCATGTAGTAACATTAAAACATTCAAAGCAGAGGCATGAATCAATCTTGCTGCACCTTTGACAAATATTTTTTTTTCTCAATTGCAAAGAAGCTGATTTAAAAAGGTTAATGGAATAGTATTCCAATGTGCCGTAGTAAAAAAAAATGGCGGTAAACACACATGCACCAGTTTGAGCTAATATTTTGGCTTTTTAATATTTAATTACCACTCTACCCCTACTCACCTCATTACCCTCACCTCCAATAAAAGCCTGCCTGTTTTAGGAGATTGGTCATTTAATATTACGCTGACAATGTACGATTATATATACAATAAACAGTGCGGCACGGTGGAGCAGTGGTAGAGTTGCTGCCTTATGGCGCTTCCGGCGCCAGAGACCCAGGTTCGATCCCGACTACAGGTGCTGTCTGTATGGAGTTTGTACATTCTCCCCGTGAGTTTTCTCCGAGATCTTCGGTTCCCTCCCACATTCCAATGATGTACAGGTTTTAAAGTTAATTGGCTTGGTATAAATGTAAAATTGCCCCTACTGTGTGCAGGACAGTATTAATGTGTGCAGTGGTCGATGGTCAGTGCAGACTCGGTGGGCTGAAGTGCCTGTTTCCGTGTTGTATCTCTAAATCTAATCTACACACACACACACACACACGCACACACACGCACACACACGCACACACACACACGCACACACGCACACACGCACACACGCACACACGCACACACGCACACACGCACACACACACGCGCACGCACACACGCACACACGCACACACGCACACACGCACACACACGCACACACACGCACACACGCACATATATATATACTAGACGAAGTGGCACCCGTTGGGTCCCAGTCACACGGGAGGCCTGGTCCCCCAACGCAACCCGTTCCCCAATGCAATATTTCACCACTCACGCCTATCCCCCTCCCATCAAATCCACCCCTCCCTGTCCCCTCTTCCCCCTCTATCCACCCTTTCCCATCACCTGTTCTACCCCCCTCCTTACATCCCTGCTTTCCACCACCCCTCTATCCCACCCTCCCTCTCTTTCTGCCCTCACTCCCCTCTCCCTCCTTCATCTCTCTCTCCCACTCCCTCCCTCATTGCTCCCTCCCCTCTCCCTCCCCATCCCACATCCCTCTCTCCCACCTCCCCCCGTCTTCTCTCCCCCCCCGTGCTGTGGGCAGGGCTGTGGCGCTCCCTCTCTCCGTGTAACGCAGTGCATTAGGGCCGCTCCTGGTGTCAGCGCCCGCGGGCAGGAGCCGCTGAGGAGCTGCCCGTCCCGGGACCCGCGGTGTCCCTCGCCAGCGGGTAGACAGCGGGGCTCGGCACTGCTCCCCTCCCCCCCATCTCCCTCTACCACCCCATTTCCCATCCACCCCATTTCCCTCATCCTCCTCCCCTCACTCCAATTCTCTGCCCTAAGGCCTACCCAGGTCGTAGAGCAGCGCCCGGGCCTGGAACTCAGCCTGGTTCTCATACTCGGCCCGGCCCTGGCTGTAGATGGCTGAAGCACTTGGGGACCTGGCCCTCGACGGAGCTGGGTTTGCTGTGCCGGGGGCAGGGTGAAGGTGGTGGGCGGCCGAGCCTGAGCTGCCCGCAGAGCAGGAAGCGGGGGCTGTGCTGCAGGATGGCGGCAGCCGGGCAGCCCCCGAGGCGCTGGTACACATTGACTAGGCTCCAGGCTTGGGCACAACTCCAGCCCTCAGCTCAGCCGCCGCCTGGGATCCAGTCCAGGCCCCGACTTCATCTCCAGGCTCGTCCCTGACCCAGGCTCGTCCTTGGTTGCCGTACCAGCGACGCCCCTTCCTGAGTGACAGGAGAGGAGACCAATCTGCGTGGCAGCAACTGACAGCAATCTGCGCATGCATGGTTTTTATGATTTTTAAACGTCGATAACTTTTACAATATACCATCGATCAGAACGGAACTTATTGCACTCGCAGCACAGGAGAATGGTGAGTAAGGGGGTGAAAAATCGGTGCTATCCACGCCCGCCTGCCCGCTGACTGTTCCTCCCTCCATGCCCCCCCCCTCTGCCCCTCCTCCCTCCCTCTCTTCCCCATCCCTCCCTCTCTACCCACCCTCCCTCTCTGCCCCTCCTCCCTCTCTGCCCCCCCTTCCCTCTCCCTCTCTGCCCCCCTCCCTCTCTGCCCCCCCTTCCCTCTCTGCCCCCCTCCCTCTCTGCCCCCCTCCCTCTCCCTATCTCCTCCCCCCCCCCTTTCTAGTCGTGCCTGCACAGTTGGGGGCTATGCATGAGTGGATAGGGCGGGGGATGGGGTAAACGAAGCAAATGAATAATATTAATATAAGATCTACGGGGGGGGGGGGTTAGTGTGTGGGAGGGGGTGGTTAGTGTGTGTGAGATGCCACAGGCCGCCCCCTCCACAACCGCGCGTTGAGGGGATGGGACCCAATAGGTCCCACTTGGTCTAGTATTTATTATATAAATTTTATATATTGTACAGGTGCACAACCTTTTATCCGAAGTTCCAAATAACGAAAACCTCCGAATAGCGGCCATTTTTTCGGTCCTTGAAGAAAGGTCCTTGAAAACGTTCACCGAGGGCGGCCCGCAGAGGTGACAGCGGAACCTCCGGTCGGTCCTTGAAGAAAGGGGAACTAAATCCCCATTCATAAAAGAGAAGGTGAGGGTATATTGCGAGGGAGGGTTAATAATTGACAATATGCTGCTGCCTGCCCGCTGAATTAAAAAGTTCCCACGGTAGACTCACGATACACAGTGTTTCGTGAGTCTTGCGTGGGAACTTTTTAACTCAGCGGGGCGGGCAGCAGCAGATTGTCGCTCGCTTCAGTATCACCCCACCTACACCCCTCTGCTTCCCGGCCATGTGTGTGACCCCTTCCCTCCCCTCTCCAGCTCCCCGCCCATTGCACCGGCGCGGGGGCTTTGCACTGTCTTCACGTCAGCGATTGCAGCAGGACCGTGCCAGGACCAATTGGACACCGACCACCAGGCCCACCGCAAGCACGGAGATCCCAGAGACCCACAGCCAACAGCAGCCCAGCCCAGCCCCACTCCAACTACAGAGGACCTGGGTTGCGGATGACGGGGCGCAGCTCGGGGCGTCGTAGGGGCCCATCGGGGAGCGGCCACTCAAAGCCATGCCGGGAGATGTAGGGTCCTGCCCCGGTCTTTATGTTGGAGCCCCCGGCGGGCGCTAGCAAGTCCGCGGCAATTTACAGCCGCGCCGGGCGTTGTAAGCCCCCCCCCCCTCCAGGTCACTCTCAACCTCTATGATGTTTGCTCTCAACCCCGTAATTCGGGCGGGAGAAGTCGCCGCTGCCGGTGCCCCGCAAATCAGTCTCCCACCGGAGACCCGCGAGCTCCCGGTGTCACCATCCACCGGAGTCGGGTCGCAGCAGCTCGCCCCCGCAACTCTCCACGCTCCGAAGCTGGCTAGCTCCACGGAGGTAGGTCCGTAGGTCCACAGCTCCCACCGCCGCCCACCGACCCCCAGGCCCACTGCAAGCACGGAGATCCCAGAGACCCACAGCCAACAGCAACTCCAGCCCAGCCCCGCTCCAACTCCAGATGAACACGTAGGGGCAGAAGCTGATGGTGTGCAAGGTACGTCTTGTTCTTGGGGTGGCGGATGAGGGGGCGCAGCTCGGGCTGTGGGCGAACTGCCACTTGTCGCTGTAGCGGCCAAAGATCATAGAGGAGCTCCTCTATGATCTTTGGTAGCGGCCCATCGGGGAGCGGATTCCTCTGGAGTTGGAGGGGGGTATTGTGCTGTTTGATCGCCCCCTGCTATCCCAGGGACAGGGAGACACAGCGGCTTTTTAGACTGGTGGGCAATCACTTCCAAAGTTCTGCCCACACAGTCAGTACACTTCTCCTACACTGTATTTCATACAAACATTTATTCTGCAAGAAAAAACGACATTGAAGACTCAAACTCGCGATCGAGTAACTGCCAGGATCAAGGCGCAAACTCGCGACCTTGCGGATATGAGCCGAGCACTCTACCACTGAGCCAGCCATTAAAATCTACGCTAAAAAATTTCCATTCCGAAGACCGACAAATTCTGAATTACGAAAAGTGTCTGGTCCCAAGGCTTTCGGATAAAAGGTTGTGCACCTGTATATGCGTATATATTGATTCAGAATTCTAAAAATGTTAAATTCATCAATATGTGTCAGAACAGATAGAAGTAAACATACCTTTTTTTTAGTTTGCTGTTAAATAGAATATGCTGCAATTCAATCCATTCCATTTTTTCTACCATTAAAACATTATCACATAGAAAATTAAAATGCACTTAGTCCATTCATTATAATTAATCTACTAACTGGAGAGGAAATCAACTCCATGCAATCCATATTATTTGTCATTAATGTGACCAGGAATATTATTTCAATGCCTCGTCGCCCTTAGAGCTTTGTGCCAAGCTATATTTTCTCCTTTGCCTCTCTTCCTTTTGGGGATAGGTTTACAGTTTGGTTCTGTTACATCACCGCAAGTTGATTTGCTTCAGGCAGCTAGACCATAGTCATCCTCGAGTTTGTTCTGACTGGAACAGCCCAGCACACTGCAGGCTGGCAATCAAGATCAGAAACCTGGCCTGGGTGCCCCCTTCCTTGCCAAGGGAAGTGTAATTTATTTTGAGAAGTAAATCGGGAAACCAAAGCAGTACACAGTCCATTTGTCTTTCATTGGCAGCAGTAGAGCACTTCCCAGCTCTGGAATGAAAGGATATGGACTGTGTGCAGCAGATGATATTAACAGCATCATGTTCGGCACAGACATTGTGGGCCGAAGGGCCTGCTCCTGTGCTGTACTGTTCTATGTTTTATGTTCTAACAGCGATGTCAGGAAAGCTTAACTTGCATTGTGTTAAATGGGTAACTGTATTGGGCAGAAGATGGACACAAAATGCTGGAGTAACTCAGTGGGTCAGGCAGTATCCCTGGAGAAAAGGAATAGGTGACGTTTCAGGTTAAGACCCTTCATCAGACTGAGAGTAAGGGAGGGGGAAGGTACAGAACAAAGCAGAGCCTGTACCTTCCCATACCTCTAGCGTCTCTCACTCTGGCTCTCAGTCTGATTCAGTGTCTCGACCTGAAACGTCACCTATTTCTTTTCTCGGGAGATGCTGCCTGATCCGCTGAGTTACTCCAACATTTTGTATCTATCTTCGGTGTAAACCAGCATCTGCAGTTCCTTCTTACACACTGTATTGGGCAGGCAATTTTACAGATGGTTCATTATTCAGATTGAAAAGGTTACAGATTGTGAAACCAACACAACATTTGCCAAAACTGGAATTTTACCGTTGCAAATAAATATTTAATAGCAGTGCGTATTTCACACACTTTAATATTTGGAGTGCATTGCTGTCCGTGCCTTCATTCAGATGAGATGTTTAAACAAGACAATATATTTTTCCTCAGAGGTTTGTAAAATATCCCATGGCAATATTTTGAAAAGGATCTGAGAGTTAGCCCAGTGTTTTGGTCAATATTTATTTCTCAACCCACATTTAAAATCAAATATTATGCTCATTATACCGTGTGGAAAAGTGTGAGGTTATCCAGGTTGGTATACATAACCGTTTTTGTGTATTATATTTTGTCTTTATTATATAAAGAGAGATTTGGTAGCACTGAGACTTAAAAAGTATTCATGTGTGCTGCATACAGGTTGATGAAGAACACCATGCAGGTAATGCATGCAATTAGGGGGCAATGAGAGGAGTTGAGTATAGGAGCAAAGAGGTCCTTCTGCAGTTGTACAGGGCCCTAGTGAAACCACACCTGGAGTATTGTGTGCAGTTTTGGTCCCCTAATTTGAGGAAGGACCTTCTTGCTATTGAGGGAGTGCAGCGTAGGATTACGAGGTTAATTCCCGGGATGGCGGGACTGTCATATGTTGAGAGAATGGAATGGCTGGGCTTGTATACTCTGGAGTTTGGAAGGATGAGAGGGATCTTATTGAAACATATAAGATTGTTAAAGGTTTGGACACGCTAGAGGCAGGAAACATGTTCCCGATGTTAGGGGAGTCCAGAACAAGGGGCCACAGTTTAAGAATAAGGGGTAAGCAATTTAGAACGGAGACGAGGAAACACTTTTTCTCCCAGAGAGTTGTGAGTGTGGAATTCTCTGCCTCAGAGGGTGGTGGAGGCTGGTTCTCTGGATACTTTCAAGAGAGAGCTAGATAGGGCTCTTAAAGATAGCAGGAGTCAGGGGATATGGGGAGAAGGCAGGAACGGGGTACTGATTGGGGATGATCAGCCATGATCATATTGATTGGCGGTGCTGGCTCGAAGGGCCAAATGGCCTACTCCTGCACCTATTGTCTATTGTCTATTGTCTATTGAATTTCAATGCAGAAGTAAGGATGGTGGGTGTTTGGACCAAGCTGCCAGCGGAGGTAGTTGAGGCTGAGGCTGTCTCGACATTTAAGAAACAGTTAGACAGGTACATGGATAGGACAGGTTTGGAGGGATATGGACCAAACGCAGGCAGGTGGGACTAATGTATCTGGGACAGTGTTGGCCGGTGTGGGCAAGTTGAGCCGAAGGGCCTGTTTCCACACTGTATCACTCTATGACTCTGTGATATATATATTGCAATTGTTTAAACCTTTAGTGAGAGTGCATCTAGAGCATTGTGTGCAGTTTTGAACTCTTTACCTAAGGCAGGATGTATTTGTCATGGAGGAAGTGTAGCAAAGATTCACTGTGCCTGTTACAGGGATGGCAGGTTTGCCATTTGAGGAGAGATTGAATAGACAGGGACTGTATTCTTTAGAGTTTCAAAGAATGTGGGGAGATCTCCTTGAAAACTATAAATTGTTTAAAGTGCTTTACAGACTTGGTGCAAAGAGGATGCCTTCCCTGGGCTGGGGAGCCTCAGACCAAAGGGCAGAATATTTCAGAACAAGGGGGAGGACATTTAGGATCAAAATGAGGAGAAATATCTTCACTCAGATTGGTGATCCTATGGAATTCTCCTGCCTGGAAAGATTTGGAGGCTCAATCCTATTCATTCAAAACTGTGATCAAGAGATTTTTCTGGACATCAAGGGAATCAAGAGATATTAGGGCGGTACAGTGGCGCAGCAGGTAGAGTTGCTGCCTTACGGCGCTTGTAGCGCTGGAGACCCAGGTTTGACCCTGACTACAGGTGCTTATGTACTTATGTACTTATCTTCTAATCCCAGAGCAACTTGTGCAACGTTGTTGAGAGGGAATCAGCTGTATTGTTTCCGACAGTACAACAGCTCCACCACTGCAAACATACGCGTAGAAACAAAGAACTGCAGATGCTTATTTCCAAATAAGACACAGAGTGCTGGAGTAATTCAGCGGGCCAGGCAGCTTCCTTGGAGAACATGGATAAGTGATGCATTGGGAGGAGGGTGGGGGGAGAAATAGGTACAAGTCTAAGTGGGGCACAGGGGGGGAGGAAAGGGGTTTGTTTGTTTGTAAAGGAGAGGGGGATTGTTTGAATTGTTTACCTAAAGTTGTACAATTCAATGTTTATACGATTGGGTGTCCTGTGCATCGGCAAAACCAAACGTAGACTCATCAACCATTTCACCGAGCACATGAACTCAGGTCCGCCAAGGCCTACTGGATGTCCTGGTTGCTAACCATTTTAACTTCCCTTCCCATTCCCATACTGACTTTCTGTCCTGGGCCTCCTCCATTGCCAGAGTGAGGCTACATGCAAACTAGAGGAACTGCACCTCATATTCTGCTTGGCTACCTTACAACACAACGGTGTAAGCATTAATTTCTCCAAGTTTAGGCATCCTCCAACAACCTCCTCCTCCCTCCCATTTCTCCCCCAGCCCCCCCCCCCCTTTCTCCACTCCACCCTCCATTCTCCCTCCCTCTATCCTATGCCTCACCTGGACTCGCACCTATTTTTCCCCTCTCCTTCCATTCCTTCCTCTGGCTTCACAATTCGTAACTCTTCAAACCAATTCTCTCACGCCTTCTTATCATATTTGGTCTTTGTCCAACCATCTGCTTATCAAACCCCACCCCTTCCCCTATACCTGCTATGCTTTGTCCTGGCCCTTCTAGCTTGCCCCCTCCCCTACAATCAGACTGAGGAAGACCTGAAACCTCACCTATCCACATTCTCCAGGGATGTTGCCTGATCTGCTGAGTTACACCCACTACTTTGTGTCTGCAAATATATTTAATTGAATGTGAATTACGTTTGGATGCCCTAAGGTTGTGTACGATGCTGAGTAAATGCAAGATTTTTCAAAATATATGAATCATAGAATTTATATTACAATAACAGCATCGACAGTAATTTTGTTTTCCCTTCACATCACAATCTTTTTCAATATATCAATGACATTTTTCCTCTGCCACATTGCATGAATCTCATCACACCTAGCCACCCTTCAGTTGCCTTCAGTGGAACAGAGGAAGCCAGACTGAAATAGTTACAGGCATCCTGTTGCCACAACTGCCCACTGCACTCCAGAAGTTTAGTCACCTCTCTTTTATGCTTAGGAAGGAACTCAAGATGCTGGTTTAAATTGAAGATAGACACATAATGCCGGAGTAACTCAGCGGGACAGGCAGCATCGCTGGATAGGAGGAATGGGTGATGTTTCGGGTGGGACCCTTCTTCAGACTGAAGTCTTGCGACACTCTTGCTACACGGACTTGAAACATTCAGTCTGAAGATGGGTCTCGACCCAAAACGTCACCCATTGCTTTTCTCCAGAGATGCTGCCTGTCCTGCTGAGTTACTCCAGGATTTTGTGTCTATCTTCTGTTTTATGCTTCCTTCTTAAGTTCTCAAGAAAGCATTTCACGGGAAAGGGACATCATGTCTGCTCTGTCGATACATTTCTTACAAAAAATCTTGAGAGAAACATCCTTTTATGCAATTATTTTAAAAGCAACATAATTAACTACACTGACATATTCTACTGATGTTATATTTGTGGGTTGTAACTCCAAAGCATTAAAATCAAAGCCCATCATCCAAGTCATGTAGATAGACACTAAAATGCTGGAGTAACTCACCAGGACAGGCAGCATCTCTGGATAGAAGGAGATTCTGCCTGTCCGGTAGAGTTACTCCAGAATTTTGTGTCTATCTTCAGTGTAAACCAGCATCTGCAGTTCCTTCCTATACATTTCACCTAAGTTATGTAGCTCAACCTTCTGTTGAAATCCCAGTGGAAGAGGAACATAAAACTCGTCAGTGAATGCCTAATACAACACTGCAAATATTAAAGCTTCCATTTTGTGATTTAACCCAATCTCTCAGCAGGCAGAGTAATCTTTAAATCGGGGCAGCAAAAAGTGAAAATGTTTGCAAGCAATTTCCTATCCAAACACTTGTTTGCCATTCAGGTAACTCAGCTCATAAACTGAATTACCTCAAATGGCAATGACCTTATTTATACAATTATTAAATAGTGAATAAGTACTTTCAGAATAAATACGTTCATTCAATATCATCGTTACAAAATTCTGCCACTTTTACAGCAAGACCATTTCCATTCGGTTTGAGATTTTAGCCCAATTGATCAAGGCTGTACAAATCTGGTTGCATTTATATCATTCTTCCTGCTCTTAAAGGCCTCAAAAGACTTTGCAAGCTGAAAAACTTTCAGAGAGCAGTGACTGCTATTACAGTCTAGTCCTTCATGAACCACTTCAGCAATCGCTCCGTCTCCATGCAGACCTGAGTGATATCATTGTGCTAAAGAGATCAAGGCGTTCAATCTGTCTTTTACTAATGATCTCATCTGTTTTAGTCACCGAAGTGCAAGGTCTCTGTTGGTCTCCGGGCTAGAAAGATTATTGAGCAGTTTCTCTCTCAATCCAACTTTCTCTCAGCATTCGGGCATAAACCAGTGAATTTGTGGTCAGATTCATTTAATTAATACCTATTTGAAAAAGCAGCATTGTGTCACCACTCACAACCTCCCAGAGAACATTTTAATATGATGCCTTTTTAAAATATTGCAACAGGATTCGTATAATCTTTATCCTCACTGTAATGTTGTTACGTTAAGGCTTAAACCAGTTATGCAAACCAGATTGAGATTATTCTTTTAAACGAATATTTAGTTGGGAGGTGTAAGAAAGAACTGCAATGCTGGTTTAAATCGATGCACAGACACAAAAAGCTGGAGTAACTCAGCGGGACAGGCAGCATCTCTGGAGACATGATGCCTGTCCCGCTGAGTTACTCCAGCTTTTTGTGTCTATCTTTAGTTGGGAGGATCGGCCATTTTAGCCTGTTCAGTCTGAAGAAGGGTTTCGGCCCGAAACGTCACCCATTTCCTTCGCTCCATAGATGCTGCTGCACCCGCTGAGTTTCTCCAGCATTTTTGTGTACCACCGGCCATTTTAGACTGGTAGCTTTTCTGCAAAGGCACCTCTGTACTCTGACAAAACTCCTGCAGCCTGTGCATGCATTTACCGAGCAGACAAGGTTTCAGCAGAATTTAATAAAAAACACACCTCTGTTCCTGATGAGAGCGTTCTCTGTGAATTCATGAACAATTAGGTTACCTCCTGAAGTTTGAAACCTGCAGTGGCTTCACCAAACTGACCCCTGAATTGGGCCAAGGCTCTGTTTACAATTACAGCAGCCACTTAAAATGCCTGCCATGTGCCCCTAGTTATTAAGAAAGGCTGTCAAATAAGTAAGGGAGAATGAACAGCTGTCATTAAATTATATTTACTGTACCACTGAAGGCCTGGGTGAGTTTAATGAGTCCTGGTTAGGTTCAGCATGGGCTTGTTCAGATGAAAAATAATATTTATTTCAAGAAGCTTTGTTTTATGTAGAATTCTGGCACTTATGAACAATTACATGAAAATAAGTGATTATTACAAAATGCATCCACGTTATTCACGAGTGCCATCAGCAACTGACCACACACAAGATAGTGAGTACATAAAAATATATTTTCATCAATGTACTGTCTCATGCCTTGGAATAACCAAAGGCTTATTGTTCAATTTGTTTGATTTCATACACCAATCCTCCCGCAACTGAACCATCCTACTGCAACTTGAGAGCTGTCCTGATCTGCTATCTACATCATCGAAGACCCTCGGACTATCTTTGATCGGACTTTACTGGCTTTACCTTGCACTAAACGTTTTTCCCTTATCATGTATCTGTACACTGTGTATGGCTCAATTGTATTGTCTTTCCGCTGACTCGTTAGCACACGACTAAAGGCTTTTCACTGCACCTCGGCACACTGGTGACAACGAACTAAAACTGGAAAACCTGTATCCTCCCCCTTCCCCGCTATCTTCACTTTATTTACCCACTGAGGATCACAAAGTAAACTCCTTCCACAGACACAAAAAGCTGGAGTAACTCAGCAGGACAGGCAGCATCTCTGGAGAAAAGGAATATGTGACATTTCTGGTCGAGACCCTTCTTCAAGGGAAAGGGAAACAAGAGATATAGACAGTGGTATTGAGAGATATAGAACAAATTAATGAAAGATATGCAGACATGTAACAATGACAAAGAATTGTTTTATCATTGTTTATCGTTGTTACTTTTTGCAACACTCTTGACAGTTTCCACACTGTATTTCTAAACTAAACTAAAAATAAAGGGCCCAACCGAACCATGTTGTCTGTCCATTCCTTCGACAGATGCTGCCTGACCAAAGAACTATAGAACTGCAACTTCCGAATTTACTCAATGCCCCGACTGATGAAAGCAAGCATACCATACATCTCCTTTATCATACTATCTACTTTCTAGAAGCTACAGTATGGACATGGACCTTAAAATCCCTTTGTACATCAATACAGTGAAAGGTTTTGCAATCAACTACTTTCTTCTCCCAAATTGCAACACATCACACCTGCTCAGATTGAATTATATCGGCCACTTCTATGCCAAAATCTGTAGCTGATCTATATTTTGTATATATATATATATATATATATATATATATATATATATGTATGTATATATGTATGTATATATATATGTACAGAAAGTATTCAGACCACTTCATTTTTTCCACATGTTGTTACATTACAGCCTTATTCTAAAATTGATTAAATTCATTTTTTTTATCATCAATACACAATACCCCATAATAAAAAAGCAAAAACAGATGTTTAGAATTTTTTTTGCAAAGTAATTAAAAATAAATAACTGAAATATCACATTAACATGAGTATTCAGACTCTTTAAGGTTCGGTCCCACTTGACGATTTATTTGGCGACTGCCGGCATTATTAACTGACATATCAGGTCACTGAAAAATACACGGCGTGATGCAGCGCGATGAAGCATGACATGCTGTGTTTTTTCAAGTGCCGCAACATTTGTTTGTCGCCACTGGATTTTGAAATGTCCAAAATCTTTTGGCGACACTGATATGATGCCGGCAGTCGCCAAAAAAATCACCAACTGGGACAGGCGTTGAGGCACCTTTGGCAGCGATTACAGCCTCAAGTCTTCTTGGGTATGACGCTACAAGCTTGGCACACCTGTATTTGGGTAATTTCTACCATTCTTCTCTGCAGATCCTCACAAGCTCTGTCAGGTTGGATGGGGAGCGTCGATGCACAGCTATTTTCACGGTCCCTCCAGAGATGTTCGATCGGGTTCAAGTCCGGGCTCTGGCTGGGCCAATCAAGGACATTCACAGACTTGTCATGAAGTCACTGCTGCGTTGTCATGGCTGTGTGCTTAGGGTTGTTGTCCTGTTGGAAGGTGAACCTCCGCCCCAGTCTGAGGTCTAGAATGCACTGGAGCAGGTTTTCATCAAGGACCTCTCTGTACTTTGCTCCATTCATATTTCCCTCGATCCTGACTAGTCTCCCATTCCTGCTGCTGACAAACATCCCCACAGTATGATACTGCCACCACCATGCTTCACCGTAGGCATGGTATTGGCTAGGTGATGAGCGGTGCCTGGTTTCCTCCAGACGTGACACTTGGCATCCTGGCCAAAGATTTCAATCTTGGTTTCATCAGACCAGAGAATCTTGGTTCTCATTCCTTTTTGACAAACTCCAAGCGGGCTGTCATGTGCCTTTTACTGAGTGGCTTCCGTCTGGCCACTCTACCATAAAAGCCTGATTGGTGGAGTGCTGCAGATATAGTTGTCCTTCTGGAAGATTCTCCCTTCTCCACAGAGGAACTCTGGAGCTCTGTCAGAGTGACCATTGGGTTATTGGTCACCATCCTGACCAAGGCCCTTCTCCCCTGATTGCTCAGTTTGGCCGGGCGACCAGCTCTATGAAGAGTCCTGGTGGTTCCAAAGTTCTTCCATTTAAGAATGACGGAGGCCACTGCGCTCTTCGGGACCTGTAATGCTGCAGAAATTGTTTTAGATTAGATTAGATTAGATTTACTTTATTAATCCCCTTATTCAGGGGAAATTCAGATGTCCTTGCAGCACACTAATAAAAATACAACATAGCATTCAAGAAGTTCAACATCAAAACACAAAAACATCCCCCCACAGTGGTTCCCACTGTGGGGGAAGGCACAAAGTCCAGTCCCCATCCTCTTGTCCATCCAGAGTCGGGCCTATTGAGGCCCCCACAGTCGCCACCACGGCGCCCGATGTTCTCGCCGGGTGATGATGCTCCGGCGTCGGGAGAACCCTCAGCGGCTTGGGGTGCCAGGAACGGCCGCCTTCTTACCTGAGACCGCGGCTTCCAAGCTAACAGACCGCGTTGGACGGAGCTCCACACACTGGCGATCTCGGCGAGAGATCACAGGCTCCGGGATGTAAAGTTCAGCGCCGCAGCTGGCCGCTCCACAGAACCGCGGCTCCACAATGTTTTCATCGGCGGTCCCAGCATACTGGAGTTCCAGCGCGGCGACCCAGGCAAGGCATCGCCCGCTCCGTGATAGCGCTCCAGCGCTGTGCCGCCGCCAAAGCCGAAGTTCTGGCCAGGTCCCCTCAGGAAACGTCGCTCCAGGACCCGCTGGTAGGCCGCGAGGACGGGTCGAAGGTGCTGCTCGGAGGAAGGCAGCCTCTCCGACCAGGTAGGGACTTGAAAAAGCAGTTTCCCCCTTCCCCCCCACACATAAAAAGATTAGACCCCCCGACTACACACTTTAACGTACTGAAAATAATAAAAAAGAAGTGAAAAAAAACGGACAGCTGCAGGACAGGCAGCCGTACAGGACAGCGCCTCCTTCAGTTTTATACCCTTCCCCAGATCTGTGTCTCGACACAATCCTGTCTCGGAGGTCTACGGACAATTATTTTGTCTTCATGGCTTGGTTTTTGCTCTGACATGCACTGTCAACTGTGGGACCTTATATAGACAGGTGTGTGCCTTTCCAAATCATGTCCAATCAATTTAATTTACCACTGGTGGACCCCAATCTGGTTGTAGAAACATCTCAAGGATAATCAATGGAAACAGGATGAACCTAAGCTCAATTTTGAGTCATAGCAAAGGGTCTGAATACTTATGTAAATGTGATATTTCAGTTATTTATTTTTAATTACTTTTCAAAAATTTCTAAACACCTGTTTTCGCTTCTTCATTCTGGGGTATTGTGTGTAGATTGATGATAAAAAAAAATGAATTGGATCCATTTTAATATAAGGCTGTAACGTAACAAAATGCGGAAAAAGTGAAGGGGTCTGAATACTTTTTCCAGGTCGCCTCCCCCGTGGCCTAACAGCAAGGATCGGTGCGGCCTTTCCTGGAGACGCGCCCGGGGCTTCAGCGGCGGGCACAGCGTGGACTCTCGGCGTGGAGCGGGCGAGCCCTCGCTGGGGCTAGCCGGAGGGTAGCGCTCCAGTTTCGCTGGCCCGCGGCAGCCGGCAGCCTGAAGCCGCGGTCTGCACAGCTCCAGCTGGTGTGGCGTCTACAGCCTGGGATCTCACGTTGGGGACCCGGGAGGGGAAGAAGAATGCTTCCACTCCGACTGCCGGACCGCGGCCAACTTTTACCGCGGACGCGGCATGGACTTACCATCGGGAGCGAGGTTCCTCGCTGGGGATCCCTGGAGGGGAGCTTCGACTTCGACTGCCGGCCCTGCAGTCTGCGGTGCTTCTGGCTGCGGCACGAACTCTAAATCACCGACCGCTGGCCTGCGGCCTACACCAATCTGAAGCCGCGGTCTCCGGTGGGGGAGGCACCGATTCAGGACTTACCTTGACTTTTATCATCTGGACGCCCGCAGCGGCGACTGCGGAGGGTTGAGATACCGACCACGGGGAGAAATGGAGGAGGACTGGCCAAATTTTGTGCCTTCCAACGCAGTGATGAATGCTGTGGTAGATGTTTGTGTTAAAATATTTATGTGTTTTTGTGTGTTCTTCATCATTGTACCGCGGCTGGCAAATTCATTTCACTTGCACTTTATGTGCAATGTGACGAATAAAACTGATTGTATTGTATTGTATATATAGAATTTTATGTGTACCTATTGTATTATTTTCAACAATCACAATATGCCTTTTTTGTTACCTTTATCATGTTGCTCACTTTAAAGAACGTGTCCATTTCATTCAATACTGTCATATGAGGAAAGATTGAAAAGACTAGGCTTGTATTCACTGGAGTTTAGAAGGATGAGGGGGTATCTTATAGAAACATATAAAATTATAAAAGGACTGGACAAGCTAGATGCAGGAAAATTTTTCTCAATGTTGGGCGAGTCCAGAACCAGGGGCCACAGTCTTAGAATAAAGGGGAGGTCATTTAAGACTGAGGTGAGAAAAATCTTTTTCATCCAGAGAGTTGTGAATTTATGGGATTCCCTGCCACAGAGGGCAGTGGAGGCCAAGTCGCTGGATGGATTTAAGAGAGAGTTAGGTAGAGCTCTTGGGGGCTAGTGGTGTCAAGGGATATGGGGAGAAGGCAGGCACAGGTTATTGATAGGGGATGATCAGCCATGATCACAATGAATGGCGGTGCTGGCTCGAAGGGCCGAATGGCCTCCTCCTGCACCTATTTTCTATGTTTCTAATATGTTTAGTTTAGTTTAGTTTAGAGATACAGCACGGAAACAGGCTCTTCGGCCCATCGAGTCCGCACCGACCAGCGATCCCCGCACATTAACACTATCCTAAACACACTAGGGACAATTTACATTTATATCTGGCCAATTAACCTACAAACCTGTATATCTTTGGAGTGTGGGAGGAAACGAAGATCTTGGAGAAAACCCACGCGGGTCACGGGGAGAACGTACAAACTCCGTACAGACAATCAGGATCGAACTGAGTCTCTGGTGCTGTAATATCAGCAGCTCTACTGCTGTGCCACCATGCTGCCTATGTGAGCTAAGTACTTTGCAAGCTCAGTCATATGTGTCAATGCCCCTGGTGGAGTTAATCAGAGCAGCTGTGTTGTGCTGTTACCATTCAACAGCATTACAGATACATGCAATGCAGTGTTACACCTGGACAGGTGGAGGCCTTGCACAAACAACATTCCATGTGAGTTGTCACAGAAAATCGTTGCAAGCCTCAAATACCTCACAACCCAATCTCATTGTCAATTTGTAATATCTTCACAATTGTACGAAGGCACAATATATATATTTGTAAAAGAGGCAGTGATTTATATGCACTTATACATGCTGAGTTATGTCCTTGCTACCGCTGACTCTTCAGTGTGAGATTGCAACATCGCTTCAAAGAATGTAGAGCATATGACTCCAGCCTTTGTCACTTACTGCACCCACCTGCCTTCACCTGTATACACTTATCATTTTCCAGGATCTGTCTCAACCCCACCTCTCTTTTCTAGCTCTCTCCCCCCTTTCACAATCAGTCTGAAGAAGGGTTCTGACACAAAATGTTGTCTGTGCATTCCCTTCACAGGTGCTGCCTGACCCGCTGAGTTGCGCCAGCACTTTGAATTTGGCTAACAACTCCCGTTCACCAGGTTCACGGTAATCCACACTAATGCTATACTCACAACTAATCTCACTCATACAGAGACAACAATATGCACTTTCCATTCAAACTACCGCTGACAAGGACATTCACAAACACAGAACCAATTCAAAGTGCCAAAGCATAAATCTATAGTTTTACTCATGTACGTAAACCTCTACATCTACTTTTTTGGAAATATTTTTTTGATGTTAACTATTGCTTTCTTGAAAAGCAATATTACTCTCTCTATGTTATCCCAACGCAATGAGCTACAGGCCAATGATCAATCAAAATAGATTGAATTGGAAAATACAATGTTCAAAACGTCACCAGTAGTAACAGTCAAATTTTACCACATTTACATTTCATTTTTTTATCTTTCCATTCATCCTTAGTATACCATAAAATAGTCGTTAATTTCCTTTAAAAGTCTTAAAAGGAGGCAATACACTTTCTTTAAGTGCTCGACTGAGTAGGTATCATTTCAAAAATAGATTATCATGTGTTTTGTAAGTTGAGCATTTTTATTGGCTTGTCAAAGCCATTTTATTCTTAAAGGTACGACTAACCTTTTTTTTTTTAATTCCCCAGTTTTCGTAAAGTATCACATAGTTTTAAGTAATTGAATATCTTATTCATTTCTCATCATCCCATGGGGAATGGCTGGGAAGAGGTCAGAGACGAGTGGTTTTGTTAACTCTTACCTGCCACATAAACGGGGACTTCAAAGGGTCAGCTCCGTTAAAGGCTCATAGTTTGTAGATGTAACGACAGCAACACTGTCGTCGTTCACTGTTACGCTGTGAAAACTACAACAGTGATGTTTAACACGGGGAATCCAGGGTCACAGACAGTGAAACAATACTCCTCTTCAGGCTCTGCCCTTATGCTTCGTTCCTCAGCACAATCAAAAGATGGCAGTGACCTGACGAGATGTGGGATATTTATGAGGTATATTCCTTGAATATACCTCATACACTGAAACATCTTGGTTGCATTAAAAAATGGCCTTATGGCAGGTACGGATAAAGGACTAACATCCACAAGTCTGTATTCTTCAGAAGATAGGCACAAAATAGCTGGAGTAACTCACTGGGTCAGACAGCATCTCCGGAGAAAAGGAATAGGGGACATTTTGGGTTGAGACCCTTCTTCAGACTAATTTGTCTGAATTATGAGTTGAATCCCACCATTGCATTTGAATTCGGTTAAGTATGTAAATCTGGAATAAATAGCTGGTCTCAATAAAGAAACCAGCAGGTTGTGGCAAAGACCCATCTGGTTCACATACGCCCTTCAGAGCAGGAGGTCTCCCAACCTTACCTGGTCTGGTCCATACGTGACTCCAGACCAATCAATATGGCCACCTCTTAACTTCCTCTTCAGCTAAGTGACAAACAGGGATGAACAATAAACGCTGACATTGCCCGTAATGCTCACAATGCATGGACAAATACATTTTTAAGCACCATAGGTTCAAGGTGAAGGGGAAAAGATTTAATAGGAATCGGGTAACTTTTTCACACAAAGGGTGGTGGGTGTATGGGACAAGCTGCCAGAGGAGGTAGTTGAGGCTGGGACGATCGCAACGTTTAAGAAACAATTAGACAGGTACATGGATAGGACAGGTTTGGAGGGATATGGACTAAGCGCAGGCAGGTGAGACATGTTGTAGCTGGGGCATGTTGGCCGATGTGGACAAGTTGGGCCGAAGGGCCTGTTTTCACACTGCGTCACTCTATGACTCCATGTCTCTAAGTGATTTAGTGTTGAAAGAAAAATAAAATAGCGTGTACTTCAGGCAACCTTCCTAAAGATCTGAAATCAACTATACTAAATTAAACACACTCAGAAAGTGTTTAGAATTTTCTTGTATGCAGCTCCAAATATGGATTGCACCTGCTTTCGGCATCCACTCGCAAGCCTTTAGGAAATCCATTAAAAGGCAATTCCAAATAATATTTTCCCTTGTTTTGCATTGCTTGACATTAGGCAAGTGTGTTATTTTGGAAATGATATGCTCACTCCTGCTGAGATTTTACTAAATAAGTTAAGCTAAATTTGCTAAAGCATCCAAATAGTGAAATAAAAATGTAAACTATAAACAGTGTGGAATACTGATGCTCTGTTGAACATTCAAATTGTATTCCAAAAGTGAGTTTCTCTGAGCCATTCACAGAGCTTCACAAATTGGCAAAATGATGCTCCACCATATTGGATTACAATAGACAATAGACAATAGGTGCAGGAGTAGGCCATTTGGACCTTCGAGCCAGCACCGCCATTCAATGTGATCATGGCTGATCATCCCCAATCAGTACCCCGTTCCTGCCTTCTCCCCATATCCCCTGACTCCGCTATCTTTAAGAGCCCTATCCAGCTCTCTCTTGAAAGTATCCAGAGAACCGGCCTCCCTCGTCCTCTGAGGCAGATCATTCCACTGATTCACAACCCTCTGTGTGAAAAAGTGTTTCCTCATCTCCGTACTAAATGGATTACCTGGGTCAGATGGACTTCTGCAAAATCATCTTCTCAGGTTGGCAGTCAAGCTAGTTAACCCTGAACATTGTAGAAAGGACAGTGTTAGATAGTGCAGACAAGTGTAATACATATCCTTCCACGCACAGCCCTAAGCTGTGGAAATCTGCTTGCAAGCTCGTGAATTAGGAGCACCAGTAGGCCATTCGTCTCATCAAGCTCTCTGCCCCATTTAATAAAACCAGGGTTTCTGACTGTAACCCCAACTCCACATTGCCATGTCCCTATGATAACAAAATACAAACTGCTGGAGGAACTGAACGGGCCAGGCAGCATCTGTGGATGGAAACAAACTTTCAATGTTTCGGGTCGGGATGTCAATCTAGATTGAGAAGAGCTTGTATAAAATGACGAGGGGGTATGGGGCATGAGCTTCCAAGTGATAGGTGGAAGTGGGTGAGGCAGGGTGGATTGGACGATGCAGTTAGGTGGGGGAGAGAGGAATGGAGATTTCAGCAGAGGCTCGGATATGACTACTAGTGGTAACAAGAGGCTGAGGAAGAAATGTGTAGGAAGGAACAGCAGATGCTGGTTTACACCGAAGATAGACACAAAACGCTGCAGTAACAGGCAGCATCTCCAGTTAGAAGGAATGGATGATGACCCTTCTTCAGTGAGAGTCGGGGGAGAGGGAGACACACATAGATATGGAAGGGTAAGGTGTGAAAGCAAGACATCAAAGGTCATTGTTAGCGAGGAGAAGGTGACAACGAAGCATACAGAGATAAACGTTTAATGAGGACAACAGTCAGACAGGTCAGAGAACTAAGATGGGGGAGGGATGGAGAGAGAGGAAAAGCAAGGGTTAGAGAAGTCAATATTCATACCACTGGGGTGTAAGCTGCCCAGTAAGAGGTGCTTTTCCTCCAATTTGTGTTGGGCCTCACTCTGACAATGGAGGAGACCCAGGACAGAAAGGTCAGTGTGGGAATGGGAGGGGGACTTAAAGCGTTTGGCAACCGGGAGATGGAGTTAATCTGTGGGATATGCTGGTGGGATAGAAGGGTATGTATAGGTGGATAGGAAGGAGGGAGAGAGGAACCAAGGGGCATCAGGTAACTGAGATTCTAGAATTCAATATCAACATGCTCCCCCTCATCTCATATATCAAATGGATGCCAAGTCTTGAACAAGTGGTGAGAGCTCCCACAGTTTTATTGTCTGCTCTCAATGCCAGGGAATGTAAAAGTTAGAGCTTTGTGTTTCCATTTGTAAATGCCTGCACAGAATACTCCATAACTTATGAAACCATGTAAGCTTCCCAGAAGTGATAAAAGCTGACAGAATAGTCAGTTATCTTGAACTATTTAAAACAAGCATGTGTGTTGTAGGGTGCTTACCCAGATTCACGATAAAGCAGAGAACAATCTTCACAGTAGCAAGCCAAAAAAACTTTAGGAATGGGCGTAGATTGGTACAGGTTATGCTAGGCAGCGTTTTGAGTGGTAACTAAAAAAAAATTAAAAATCATAGCAGAACAACAGCATGGAACAGTAGAATAGCTCAGACTAAAGAAGGGTCTTGACCCGAAACATCACCCATTCCCTCTCCAGAGATGCTGCCTGTCCTGCTGAGTTACTCCAGCATTTTGTGTCTATCTTCGGTAGAATAGACTCATCATCGTGGGTTTGATCAGAGACCTTGAGTTCAGATGTGCCAGTTTACCCCGTCTATCAAGGTGTCATCCCATCATTAATCTGTTCCACTTGGTTCATGGCGGACCTGAGCAGGAGATTTAGTTGGCATAGACCTACAAACATCAAATTAGATGTTCAGTGTCAGCCTGCTTGTCAGCTGGTGTTGAAAGTGGTTTGCCAGGTTAGCACATCAGAAACTAAAAGTCATGCATGCTATCTACTTCGTGGAAAGTCTGCAACATTTTGCCAGAGCAGGAACTTCAGAGTCCTGTTGGATGCCTAAAATCACTGCTCGATCTGTTCCATACTCAAAATTCCACGCACAACCCAAATCCTCAACCCCACTTCACAACCGTGCGTAGTGAGAATGAAAGCATCTTAGCTGCTTCAGAGTAAAGGATCTTGATCATTTATGTTGCTTTGACTTGGCCTGGCACCTGTCCATCCTTGTTTGAATTACGAGATCTCTCTTTGATCCCTTCATTCAAATATCTTGTGGATTAGGTTCTCCATGCTGATATTTTGGTTAATGGTGCAGGCAGCTTTATTTCACTCCTAGACGGACTCCAATATTAAACAAACTTCTCCCGGTGTGCTGATCGCTTTGTGTATCTGGCTTCCTCCATTTGTAGCCGCTTCTGCCGAATTTCCGGACATGATCTGCACTTTCAGCACAGTGACGCAGCAGTAGAGTTGCTGCCTTACAGCACCAGAGACCCGGGTTCGATCCCGACTACGGGCGCTGTCTGTACGGAGTTTGTACGTTCTCCCCGTGACCGCGTGGGTTTTCTCAGAGATCTTTGGTTTTCGCCCACATTCCAAAGACGTACATGTTTGTAGGTTAATTGGCACGGTGTGAATGTAAAGTTGTCCCTAGTGTGTGTGTGTAAGGTGGTGTTAATGTGCGGGGATCATTGGTCGGTACGGACTCCATGGGCCGAAAGGCCTGTTTCCGTGCTGTATCTCTAAAACTAAAAACTTTCCCCCATATGTTACATCAGTTCAATAAGTCACCAAACTCTTTTATGAAAACATGTGCAGACTTCAAGCACCTGAAATAAATGTTTGTTTCTAGCCTTGACCTAACTAACACTCACAAGGTTAATCAGGCTACTCTGAAAATGATATATCAAGAAATGAGGGCACCAAGGTATAATCCAGCAACTGCCGTATAACGGATGAGCAGACGTTTTAACAAAGTCGAAGGTAGAAACAAAATGCTGGAGTAACTCAGCAGGACAGGCAGCATCTCTGGAGAAGAGGAATGGGTAACGTTTCGGGTCAAGACCCTTCAAAGTCAGTGCCTACATAATACTTACACCCTTACAATTAAAAATAACTTCTAATACTCGTTTTAAGATGTAACTCCAAGCAACCCCAATGGAAGAGAGTGCCCAGACACTCATAACGTGTGCTTTTATATTTTTTTAAGGATATGCATTTGAATTATCACTTTGCACTTCATCTACAAAAGTAGGTGTACAATCTACAGATTACAACATGGACTCAGCAATGCATTGCACAGGGGATTGTGCATGCTAAATACTGCATTACACTGGGGAGCAACATGGACTGAGCAATTCATTACCTGAAGTAAATCAATGGACTGATAATGAGCCTACTGATACTGTTACAATGCATCACAGGGACATTTAATAGACTTAACAATTCATCTTGCATGATATTACACTGTGGAGTTACATGGGTTGAACAGTATGTTACGTGGTGAAGCTCAAAGAAGTGAAAAGTGAACGACATAGAAAACCTCTACATTGTAACATAGAAAGTAGGTGCAGGCGTAGGCCATTCGGCCCTTCGAGCCAGTGCCACCATTCAATATGATCATGGCTGGTCATTCAAAATCAGTACCCTGTTCCTGCTTTCTCCCCATATCCCTTGATTCCGTTAGCCCTAAGAGCTCTCTCTTAAATACATCTACAAACTGAATTGAGAGAATTTCTATGGAATGGGCAGATCCTATTTCCCTGGATTCAATAACCGAGCTCTATCTCAATATAAACTGTTCAGATTTTCATCAAATCCAAATAGATTGGGTAGACGTGTAAATTCCGGTCCTAGACTTACCCCCTTAGTCTGGTTTAGTCAAACACTAAGTCAAACTCTGGTTCCAAAAGATTACTTTATTGAAGAAGAAACTGCAGGGATGGTTGCTGATCCACCCACACAAGACAACAATATTTTGTGCAAACAGAACAGAAGTCTCATTCACCCGACACACCCCAAAGAATTACACACCCTCTTATACCCCTCCAAAGTAAGGGTGTGACATTAGTTGGGGGAGGCAACCCCAACAAACCAATCACACATATTAATTATAACAGTACATAATTGACAGTTCCCCAGCTGAATAACATAATCTTAAATACATTGTATTCGAAAAAAGCTTCTAGAAGGAAGCCAACATAAATGAATAGTGCAACATGTGCCCTGGGATTCAAACATTTCCTCCAAGGCTCAACATATCAACCTATCAATGACTAACAAAGTAAGGCTTCACAACATTATATATGCTATGTACACTCAGTTTGCATTGACCCAATCAGTTCTATGCATTTTCCACCTCATTGTAAGACTTCTGCAGATGTCCCATTCTTTCTCTGCAGCTCTTTTCTGGGCCACAGACACACTGGCACCATTCAGCAGCTTGTCTCAGCTCTGCAAAGGCACATTTAACTTGACCAAAATGGCCTAGCAGTACATTAGCCCTTACTCAATTTTAATATCATGGCTGCTCTAATTTAGCCAGGATTAATATTCCTTCCTTTTATCATATATGATAAACCATCATCTATGATAACCAAATAATCAGATAATCAGATATACATGGGTGACTAATAAAATATCAATCTATTAACAACAACAAGATGATGATGTCTCTTCCCAGAATCTCATCAAGCTTCCCGAGTTTTCATGGGCGTAGCTTCACAATTTCCGTCTGATGAGTCTCCACCTCCCGAGTTTTCATGGGCGCGAATCCCATCCCTCTGCGTTGTTAATCATTCCATACTCTATCCATAGTCGAACTTATAATTCCTAAGAGAACTTGGAATGAAGTAAGTTACCATTCATTCCCCATACATTCATCCATTGTGCCATTACTATTCTATCAGTCACGAACCCTTTTTCTATTTCATTATCACTATTCTGTTCTATAATATAATCTTTACTATCCTAGGATCAACATTAATCAGCGCTGTCCGTATTCACACGATGTTCTTCAATGTATAGCTGATGATGGTTTCTCATATGAATTTCAGCTGGGTTCAGTCCAGATTTCCCTACAGGCATGACTCTTATTTAAAGCAAACCATTAGGAATGTTTCAATCCAACCAAATTCAGTCTCAGCCTTCAATTTAATATTTTGAGTTTCATGGTCCATCTCACCCTCTTCATTCCACAGCTTGTGGTTGATAACACAATTCAATCCAATTCCTGTAGAATTCCCAGCTGTTCAAATTTAATCAATTAATTTCCATATGTTGTAGATTATTATAAACCCAATTAAGAATGCCGAATCTAGGGACAATTTATTTACACCTTGATAATAGGAGCTGCTTTACTATCAAGGGTTGGACAAATTTAGATTCACCGGTCAAATACATAGACTCTGACACAAGTACCCATTCCCCTGGTACCTCTCTAATTCGATATAGTCCATTTGCAATGTCTCAAAAGGACCCATAGGCAATGGTGTTTTCCCTCCTTCACACCCTATTCCTTTCCCTGGATTGTATTTCTGGCAGACCAAACAATAACTGCTTACCTTCTGAGCAAAGTTTGTAGTTTTGGATGCCACCAAGTAGCTAATAGAGTGTCCCCTGCCGCCCTTGCACCATAATGGGTTGCATCGTGCATGCACTCGATGACCCATACCGCTAATGAGTCTGTCATGCAAGTTTGCCCTGCTGGAGTGGTCCACAGTCCAGTCATGCAATCCAGTACACACCCAAGTTGTCTCCATCGTTCCTTATCTCCTTCAGTAACCTCTTCCTGTAATCAAACGATTTCTTGGATGGTTAGCATCAGTTTCTCCGAGGGGGACTTGCTAATTATACTTTTAGTCTGCCTCATCATTTTAGGTACCACCATCTTACGTTCTCAGGGTATTTTACTATCAGACTAGTACTGCAATTCCTGATATCTGTTATGATATGTCTTCTTGTGTGCATTTACATCTCATAACAGAAATTTGTATGGGTACCATTAAGGCCTTTAAGAAATCTGCCACCTCAAGACAAGAATGGAACCTAATACTGAAATGATTATATTTGGCGTAATGGAAGATGGGAATAAATTGAACACATCTCAAAATTTATTCCTTAACTATGGTTTAATAATAGCAAAAAAATTAATTCTTAAATTTTGGAAGGGTACATCAATACCAACGCTTAAAATGTGGATTGCAAGTATGTTGGACACCGCTCATCTTGAGGAAATGCGATTCCTCCTAATGGATAAATCAGACCAATTCATAACGAGTTGGTCTCCATTCGTCGTTTTTTTGGAATCATATGGTGCAACACAATTGTAAAAAATAACTGTTTCAGGACTGGACGAGGGTTGGTCAAGACTATAAATAATGATCTCCTCTTTTTTTCTTTTCTTCTCTCTATTCTCTCTCTCAACTTTTTTCATTTACTCGTTTTCTTTTTTCACACACTATATATTTCACATCTTTCTATCCTTTGCTATCTAACTTCTTTTTCTTATTCTAATCTTTTTTCAGTGTAACAAAAAAAAAAAAAAAGAAGTTGTACATAAAATGTATTATGAAAATATATATTAGGCACTTTGGTGCCATATGACTGTACTTACTTCTAATAAAATAAAATATTTAAAAAAAAAAAAAAAAAAATCTGCCACCAATTATTTATTTTAAATTTGAGTCCCTACTGAAGCCAGAAATCTCCTATTTTCATATAAGATCGAGCATTTGTGTCAACATTTATCCTCAAATTTTACCATGATGCAATCTCAAATTAAAGCAAATAATTCAGCCTATTATGCTGAATAAGGTGACTTAAAGGTAACTGCTTTTACATTTTTCCCATCCTAATTAATAATTGCATACCCGGACAATTTCTCTCCTCACGGTTCGATAGATGAACTTTCATCTGCATACAAAGCCATGTCCAGGTCCTCAATGGGTGCGTCTCTTAAGTCCTCTCTCACAGATGTCCTCTCCTTGATGATCACTAAACAGTCCTGTCCCGCTTCTGACTGCTCTTCTGGGGGTGAGACCAGAAAAGATACTAGGTTAATTTATATACTGTGCCCAAATCAAAATTTTCAACTATCTCTGAAATAGATCCCATGCGATCCTGATAGTTAAATGTCTGTTCCCATATTTTTAGACTTGAGATAGCACGTTCAGACAAAGTAGTGCAGTAGTGCTGGAAGGGATTGCTGTACACCGATATTTCCACAGTTGGAGCCTGCCTTGATGATCTCTCTGGAGGCATCCTGTACATTTTAATTTATGTGACTCGATTCGTCTCCCTTGCTGGTACAAAGTGTTGGGTTAGTTAAGATGTTAGCAGGGTTTGGCACTAGTATATATGTGGAGCATCTTTTCAACTGAGTTAATTGCCGTTCAATTTTGTACCAGTTTATCTTGTTTTTCTTCTTTCAATTTCAGAGCTGCAAGATTAAGGATGTTACAGTGAGGAGCAATTCTTATAGTTCTCGTAGATGGTTTTATTTTAGTTTTATTCTGGCATTTCCCGAATCAATTTATCGGTGTTGCTGGTGGCCTATGATCTTCTTGGAAAAGTATTACCACTTTCTGGGGAGCTACTTGGATGGGATTGATGGCCACACATCCTACCTGAGCTGCGTCTTCTGCCCGTTCTTGAGGGTTCACATGCTCGTATACCTCACTCCCCAGATGATGTTGTTGATAGGTAGCACTATCCTGGAGGCCTGATAAAAATCAACAACATTTCAGTTAGACATATTTGCTCTAATTGATTGGGTCTACCATAATGATTGCTTCTCTCCACTATTGCTCCTAAGTCTCCTGCCTCTGCTGGTTCTATTGGTATCTCAGTGTATCCTGCAGTTCCCTCCTCTTCTTTCAACTAGTGCCAAAACTTTTCTCCCAGTCCTGTCCTTCATATGGTTTAAAGAAGGCCTCCAGCTCTTTATTCTTCCCACTCCTGTCATAAGCCAGTGTAATATGGAGTGGGGGTTCTTCGTCCAGATCTAAGGACAACCATTGAGGGGTCACTATGGAGTAACATTGCCATAAGGGAGCCCAGGGGGTCACTACTTATTCCTCTATCGCCACACTCTATCTTCAATTGGAGAGCGCAGAGCAAATCTCTAGCCATCAAATTGCAATCCAATCTGGTTGTTATCACAAATCTGTGTCTGATTGCCTTTCCTCCATATACTACTTCAACTGGCTCTGAGATGGGATACTGGCAGACTTGTCCTTGAAAACCAGACAGGTTCTGAACTTCTTTTGATTCGGGAAGATTGTAAAAAAAGATATTTTCCCTCTTGGTTCTTGGTTTTCCTGCCAGTTCCCTCTTTGCTCTCTGTGACCTCGTTGATCTCTGGGATCTCTCCACAACCTCTGATCTTGAAATTTTCTTCTGTGACCCCCTCTTTTCATTTGTTTCTCTAGTTGGCCACTCCCTACTCCAGTGACCCATTCCCCCACATGTATAACACTGGCCTAATCCTAATGTCCGGTGTCTTCTCAAACTTGGTCTCTGTGGGATTGGCTCTAGGGCAGGTATTTCTCTATGTTATCGATTTAAATATTCTGGAACCCTAATTTTTCCCAATCCGTAATTTGCTGGTACTCTGGGGGTCCATGGTTCAGAGTCAGAATTTGGCATTTATTTTTTGATTACATATTTGGTCTTTGGTTTTACTGCAGACTGACTCTCCTGCATTTTTACATCCTTCCAGTGGTATCTTACCGCTCTGGCCATTTGACTGGGACTATTTCCCGACCAGTCTATATTATTAGTTTTAATCGATTCAACCACATTAGTTGGAAGGCAGTTCAGTAAGATTGCACAGTACTGAGGAGAATTTGTCCCATTCCTGAAATTCAGATCCCCTGATTGATCCATGATAAATCAGAAAATCTTTCCAAGAATTCATCTGCTCCCTCTTCCTTTTTCGGTCTCACATCCAGAATCTTTGAGATATCTATAGGCTTCTGAAGAGTATTGGCAAGTGCAGTTAAAACTGCATCGTTCATTGTTCTACCATCAGTAGTTATCTGTTGTATCACAGCCCATAGATCTCGGGAGTCTGCATGATACACATGCCTCGTAGTCTTTAGTAATCTACAAAGGAAGCAGGTGACTTCTTTCTATCAGGGATCTTGCCATCAGAATGTTTGTCATATCGGGATCTCCTTCAATATCTCCAGCTATTGTCTCACCCTCAGATGTGTCTTCCTCTTCATTAGGGGATTACAGTACCTTCTAAATGACTCCCTTTGCTCTCTCGCTACTCGTCCAACTCTAGGTTTAGGCTCGCAAGAATACTCTGGTTGTTGTACCCATCCCCTACATTCCGTGTCCTTAACTACTTGAATTGGCTTTTTTATTTTGCTTCTGGTACTGTGAATTACCGGACTGTCTATTGTCGAGGGAGCAGTCGTGGTTAAAGAATCCTGTACTCCTGGTGCTGCTGTTTGTGAAGCAGACTTTATTGTAGAATCTGCAGGTGGTGTTAAAGGTGCTGCAGGATCGGAATGTCTGTTGTGTGCACAAGCTATACAATGTATAGGTGGACCCTGGGGAACGCAAGAGGAATATGGTGGTGGCTGCAAACTTCTTTTAATTTTAACACTTTCCCAATCTTCCAAATATTCGCCTTCTCCCCCTCCAAAGCCAATGCTAACCATCGGGTCCCTAGTCTCTAAATTTACCGATACCAGTTTCCCTTCAGGAGATCTATCTCTTTCCTGTTCCTTATGCTTTCTTATACATCCACACCATTCTCCCCTGGTGCCTGGAGGTCGAACTACTTCATTATCATCTAACTCTATTCCAGGCTTCAAAGCTGCCTCCTTCCATTTCGTCATTATTGCAGCCTCTCTGCGTGCTTTTACTTTTTCATAATGTTGGCTCCACAGACCAATGAGTTGGTTTCCCATTATTGATCACAATTGATTACCAATGGCTCAGGCTATTCACACTTCGATCACAAAACTCCTAGCACTTAGCAATTTTACTCACAAAGCAATGGCAAATGTTTTCCAACACACTAGTAAAGGGCCTGTCCTACCAGCATGCGGCTAGCGCGAAGTAACGTGGTCGCTTGAGTCGCACGGCCTCGCGGGGCTGGTCCCGACATCGGGCGGGGCTCCAAAAAACTGACACTGTCCAGAAATTCCGCGCGGCAATGGCCTGTCGGCCCGCAGCCGCATTGAGGCCGTACGCAGTGCCTCGACGGGCGTACGCAGCGTCTCGACGCCGTACGCAGCATCTTGACAGCGTACGCCTAGCGCGTGGCATTGCGCAATGACGTCACCGCCCGGCGTGCCGTTGCGTGATGACGTAACCGCCCGACGCCGTGCGACGTCCAAATTCAGTCGGCCCGCCTCCTGCCCAGCTGATTGGTGAGTATGATGTCGGGACCAGCCCCACACAACTCCAGACGGCTCCGCGGTTGGAAGTGGGACCGGCCCCGCGAGGCCGTACGCCTCAAGCCACCACGCTTGGTCGCGCTAGGCGCATGCAATCGCATGCTGGTGGAACAGGCCCTTAAGTCTCTCACAGAAAAGTCTCTCACAAAACAAAGGCAAAATTCCTAACAGCTAGCAAGTCTCCCACACAAGTCTATCTTCTTTCAAGCGGGTACCCAAGAACCAGTCACACAAATCCTACATACACAGAGATCCACGCAGGCTTTTTAAAGCGGTAAACACATTATGACTCCAGGCGGGACCACCTTCTCAAAAGAACAAGGAAACACAATACAGCAGCAAATTACCTGCACTTAAACACTTGGATTCAAACAAGAACAAATACAGTTGTAACACAAAAGCAAAATCACACTCAAACAAGAAATAATACACCTAATAATTATAATGCATAAACACACTGTTATATAAAATATAAGCATACGATTACAATACAATTCTAAGGTAAATACTAGATCACACAGTTCAAGCAAACAGTTCTAACAATACAAGAACAGAATCCTACCTCAAATAAAGGCAGTGTAGAACAATTCAAGGAAACAGTTTTTTTAAAGAAAAGTATTTACACAATTCTAAGCAAGTTGTTATATTACAATTACAATTACGGAGTTATATGGAGTTATATTCAATTAAAGAGCTATTTTACATTTTTACAGATCTAGATCAAAATGGATATTCAATGTGAAAATGTCAAAAAATTAGATCACAGTTCAGTGCTAATTTTCAATATGCCGAACTACCTTAGCACTGGGCCAACAATACTTAATAACCTTTCAGTATTATACTTTAAGGTAAGTTGCCAATCGTTTAACCCCAATACTGACCCTATCAATCAGCCCTCATATTTTGACCCCCAGTAATACCCTCATAGCCCTATTGACCTGAACCCTCTCCAGAGACTCGAAACAGCTGCTGACTTATCCTCAGACAGCTAATCAACCCTCCCCAGAGATTCGAACCATCACTAAACCAGAGTTTGCCAGACTACTATTCTCTTATCTCGTCGGGATCCCCAACACAAGTACGCAAATGATTGATTTGTCCTGATCAGCGATGCGGGGAAAATCAATGTGAAAACTGCACCGTGGCACCGCAATCTGGAACGACTCAACTCCCTGACCGCTAACTGATCGTCTGGGGCTCCGTTGAGATCCCGGACGAGCCCCCAATGTAAATTCCGGTTCTAGACTTACCCCCTTAGTATGGTTTAGTCAAACACTAAGTCAAACTCTGGTTCCAAAACCTTACTTTATTGAAGAACAAACTGCAGGGACGGTTGCTAATCCACCCACGCAAGACAACAATATCTCGTGCAAACAGAACAGAAGTCACATTCACCTGACACACTCCAAATAATTACACACCCTCTTATACCCTTCCAAACTAAGGGCGTGACATTACTTGGGGGAGGCAACCCCAACAAAACAATCACACATATTAATTATAACAGTACATAATTGACAGTTCCCCAGCCGAATAACATAATCTTAAATACATTGTATTTGAAAGAAGCTTCTAGAAGGAAGCCAACATAAATGAATAGTGCAACATGTGCCCTGGGATTCAAACATTTCCTCCAAGGCTCAACATTTCAACCAATCAATGACTAACAAAGTAAAGGTTTGCAACATTATATATACTATGTACACTCAGTTTTGCATTGACCCAATCAGTTCTATGCATTTTCCACCTCATTGTAAGACTTCTGCAGATGTCCCATTCTTTCTCTGCAACTCTTAGCTGGGCCACAGACACACTGGCACCATTCAGCAGCCTGTATCAGCTCTGCAAAGGCACATTTAACTTGACCAAAATGGCCTAGCAGTACATCAGCCCTCACTCAAATTTAATACCATGGCTGCTCCAATTTAGCCAGGATTAACAGGCGCACAGAGTCTCTTGCCAAGAGAAGGGGAAATCGAGAACCTGAGGACATAGGCTTAAGGTGATGGGGGAAATATTTTATAGGGATTTGAGGGGTAACTTTTTCACACAAAGGGTGGTGGATGTATGGAACAAGCTGCCAGACGAAGTAGTTGAGTATGGGACTATCTCAATGTTTAAGAAACATTTAGACAGGTACGTGGACAGGTACAGCTGATCAGGAAGGCCGGCTCAGTGGTCGGGGCTGAGCAACTAACGGTCCAGCAGGTGGCAGAGGCCAGAACTCTGAACAAACTGGGTTCAATAATGACCAACCCCACTCACCCACTCCACGCCCTGAAGGTGATCAAGAGCAGCACCTTCAGTCAGAGACTGATTGCACCAATGTGCAAAACTGAGAGAAGTCTTGTATACCAGCTGCTATAAGGTTTTACAATGCACAAAAATAACTTTGCACTTTTTTAGTATTCACTCATTGTATTTTAACTTATTAAGTATGGAAGCTATCTGAGGAAATGTGTGGTGTTATGTCTGTCTTGAAGCTGTTGTGGCACTGTAATTTCCTGTAAAGGATTATTAAAGGATCTATCTATCTATCTATCTATCTATCTATCTATCTATGGATAGGACAGGTTTAGAGGGATATAGGCCAAATATAGGCAGGTGAGCCATAGGTCGAACGTACAAACTCCGTACAGACAGCACCCAAAGTCAGAATCAAACCTGAGTCTCTGGCACTGCAAGCGATGTAAGGCAGTAACTCTACCTCTGCGCCACCGCGCCTCCCCTTATATCCCTGATAGATTATATAATATTAGTGTACAATTGCTATGCTTTGTAATGTCAATTTTTTATATTTTTGTTGAATTTGATGTTGAAACCTTTTTTTTTTAAACACAGCTTTAATCCTGACAAGAATCAAGTTGGACGTTGGAAACTCAAAGATGACTTAACATATTACTGAGACCGATCTATTCTATTTGTGATTTTGGCTGAAATATAAATGCACAGACTGAAAAAACACATCCACCTGGAGTCTGACCTGACATTTAGATGCACTGTACAGTCCTGTCATATACAATAAGTGGCATGGATACAAGAACTTCCATGTAATTAGACTGCCATGAAACTGGAACATATGTACCAGAAATGTCAAACGGAAGGAAGCTTGTAAATGTTACTGACAATAATTCATTCAAACATTAAACAAATTGTAAATAAAGATTTATAGAAAGCTCTGGTGTTATTATTTTCCTTGATTTAATCTCTCATTCTCTCTTCCCTCCTGAAGGTGATACCATATAATACATGGGTTTGGATGATTACATTTACTACAACTACTACACATTAGTTGGTTAAACAGAAAGCCAGCTATCCCTTCACTAGTCACCAGACAAGTAAAAGCCAGTCGTTAGCAGTGGGCTATATGATGACAGTTAAACCTCAGGAGCACTGGTGACAGGTAAAAAAAAAAAATCACTCAAATGTCACCCTTCCATTTCTATGCAGCCATTAGAAGCTCTTGATTGAACAGGAGCCAAGAAGCTTGTTTCGAGTCCTCTAATAAAATATATTTTCCGATTTCTCATACACTAACCAAGATAGTCTGAAGAAGGGTCTCGACCCGAAACGTCACATATTCCTTTTCTCCAGAGATGCTGCCTGACCCGTTGACTTACTCCAGCTTTTTGTGTCTACCTACGGTTTAAGCCAGCATCTGCAGTTCCTTCCTACACTTAACAATTTGATACTTTGCTCCAGTGTTACTTTCCCACCTGGGAACAATGACTTCACCTCAAACGGTTTGCCTTGGATTTATAAAGGTGCTTGATAAACAGAAATCTTACATTCAGCTTATATAATTATCAAATTAGAGATCAGATCATATTATCTACAGTGGTTGCATGTTAGGATTCTGTAAATGCTGCTCATAAAAGCTACACTTTCAGTGAACCTGGCTGCAAGACTGGGAAGAATAGTTATAGGTTGTAAAGTTTCTTTACTTTGGAACAAGTTTTATCAAACGCTGCCAAGACCAGGGTATTAAAGATTATCAACAATGGAAAGTGTAAGTTGTTCCTAATTGTAAATTTCTGATACCAATCTTTTTAGTGTGATTTAGTGTCCAGTCTTAAAAGATTTAGGCCATTGTAACACTGATTATTGGTGTTCTAACAGGCAACTGGGCTATTTCACTCATTGATCTTTCATTCTGGTCGATGTAGGGAACCTACTGTATGTCACACAGGCGTTGCAGAGGACCCTTACCTACAAATCCCTGACACTAGTGTCAGACGATAGTTCACTGTAGGTTTCTCCACAATGCAAGAACCATCATGAGCAGACAAAATACAACAACGATTAAAAGGTTGGTAAAAAATATGCACCCTGTTAATAATGCCATCGCTGAGCTCTGCGTTCGATGGCGCAGCAGTAAAGTTGCTGCCTTACAGCGAAAAACAGCGCCAGAGACCCGGGTTCGATCCTGATTGCGGATGCTGTCTGTTTGGAGTTTGTACGTTCTCCCCGTGACCTGCGTGAGTTTTCTCCGAGATCTTCGGTTTCCTCCCACATTACAAAGACGTAGAGGTTAGTAGGTTAATTGGCTTGGTAAAATGTAACAATAAATTAGTGTTAATGTGCGGGGATCGCTGGTCGACGTGGACACAGTGGGCTGAAGGGCCTGTTTCCGCGCTGTATCTCTAAACTATACTGAACTAAACTAAGCACAATATGTACAGGTGCATTTTGAACATTGAATTGAATTGAATTCCTGAATTGGTCATTCAAGAAAGTTTATTGTCATGTGTCCCAGATAGGACAATGAAATTCCTTACAAGTTAAGAGATGCTAGATCTTTGTAACAAATGCTCAAATTTAGACATTGCAATCAATTAATACACATTTTACAATTTAGTTTAAAAACAAAAAAAGCCACGGTATGAAAAAGAAAATGGATTTACGTTGCCCCATTCATGGTCTCGGCACATCCTGAAACATCCTGCAGCTGGTGTTGGAAGTGCAGTCAGTATTGTAATATGGGACATAGAGTGATCCATTAATATATAACAAGCTCACATAAAGTACAATCTGATAATGACCAGATAAACAATGTAATAAGTGTAGGAAGGAATTGCATATGCTGGTTTAAACCGAAGATAGACACAAAATGCTGGAGTAACTCAGCGTCTCTGGAGAGAAGGAATGGGTGACATTTCGGGTCGAGATCCTTCTTCAGACTAGAGTTAGGGGAAAGGGAAACAAGTGATACAGATGGTGATAAAGAGAGATATAGAACAAATAAATGAAAGATATGCAAAAAAGTAACGAAGATAGAGAAAACAGGCCATTGTTAGCGGTTTGCTAGGTGAGAACGAGAAGCTGGTGCGAATGAGAAGTTGGTATGACTTGGGTAGGGGATGGATGGAGAGAGAGGGGGTACAGGTTAGAAGTTAGAGAAATCAATATTCACACCACTGGGTTGTAAGCTGTCCAAGCGAAATATTAAATGCGTTTGGCCTCATGCTGACAACGGAGGAGGCCAACAACAGAAAGGTCAGTGTGGAAATGGGAAAGAGAATTAGTGTTTGGCAACTGGGAGTTCAGATAGGTCCAGGCGGACTGAGCGAGGGTGTTCAGCGAAACGATCGCCCAGTTACAATATAGTTTAAAAAATATATATTAATCAGATCTCCTTGCTTTTCCTCAAGTAACGCCTTCAACGCATGCAAGACTAATGAGGTCTTTGTTTAATGCCTCAGCCAAAAGAAAGAATCACAATTGGTTGGCACATGCCAATGTTTCATTCATTATCGGAAACTCTAACCCATTGCAATTGGGAAGATTTTCCAAAATATACTACAGGATGAAACAACAATCATTTTAATATTCACCCTTTTTGAGGATTCTCCATCGCTGGAATTAATCTCTTCATAGTCACCCATCAGGTGCCTAGCCCATTTAAACATGCCAATTAAATCACTCTTAAATCATTCGAACTCAAGGGAATGCAAACCAGTTTTATGCAAGCTGTCTTCATAATTTAACTCTTGAAATTTGATTAGTATTCTGATGCTGTGGTTCCACTAAAACCAGTGTATCTTTTCTGAGGTGACCAAAACTGAACGGAGTACTGGAGATGTGGTTTGACCAAAGCTCTGTAAATAATGAATAAAGGTAGCCCTAATGCCAAACATCGGCAAACAGCAGCTTAAATCTGTTTCAGATAAAGTGCGCTGATTAACAGCTCTCTGAAAATGATTTCTGGCACCTGAGGGGAGCCAATTTGCAACCTTTGCCCTGTTAGCACACAGTTACTCCAGAACTAGCACTTCTGATAAACCACAGCGAGTCTCCTAGAGAGGCACAACTCACTGTATCGTTCATTTCTTCTCCCACAATCCCTTTATTGTTCCCTTTCCCCTAGTTCTTCCTCTGTTTCTCCCTTTCATTTCTTCAGAGTGTCGCTGCCATCCGAATATTTAAATAATCAATTGTCAGGAAGCTCCATATGCTCGGGCTGGTGAGCCTGATCACTTCTTGGTAATTCCAGTCTGCAATTGCATTGTAGAGCAACTGTTAATCCATTTTATATTCACTGAATATGTTAAACTGCATGGAGCGAAATCGTGCAGGAGCACATTAACCATTGTGCTAACACATCAGCCAGAAGAAATAAAAACCTTGAAAGTAATAGAAAGCTGATAACTAAAACAGTGAACATTTGAAGTCAGCTTTGGAGACAGCACATTTTATAGGCCCTCGAAACAAGCTCTGATTGCTAATTATTTGCAGTTTCATAATGAAATAGCAAAACGCGAGCTAACACATCCCATAAAGGAGCAGTTTGTTTCTTGCATGTGGATGACATGTAGAAATTTGCAACTGGGAATTCAATTTTACAATTTTATGTTTCCACACTAATTGTGGAACTTGTGAATTTATCCCACCACATTTGTAATGTCTTTTTTTTTGCCAGTTTGCAAATTACTTGCTTTAAAACAAAATCAACAATCATGAGGTCATAATTTCTCAATGACATTCAACACCACACTGAAACTTAGAGGCAGCCCAGAATAAAAAGTTAAGAACCTGTGAGTATTTTCAACGTTGTGATTCAAAACATATTCCATATAATCATGGCATATATAAAATAATATTTCAAATATTAGGAAACAAATTAAAACTGCAATCTAATTTCAAGTTTCTAATTATATAAACAATGTAATTTTCACTATCTTGGTTTATAATATCTATATAGTCGCTAGATTAGGTTAACGCAGTCACGTATGCATTATTTCATATTTATCCATTTATGATGACAATGATTGTAAATTTAGCCGGACTCATTAAAGAAGCAGTTTCCTTGTTTTCTTTGAACTGGGCTCTACACTTCATTTTAAATGGAATATATATCTGTAAATGTCTGCAGAAAATGAAATGTAATCTTTCTTAGAACCGGATCAGCTGTAGGCAGAAAGTGCTGAAGACAAACAAGGCCTTCAGGTCACATCATGGAGATGGTGTCTGACCTGCAATAGTTTGGAGGAAAATCGAAGCAATTTTGAGAGAACACTGTTTCTAAACAGTCACCTATCGTTGTTGCTGGGTTTATTCTTGAATAAAAATCACTTTCATTTCTACTACTGTTTTTAAGGGATGTTTTTTTGGATGTTTTTAAAAATAAAAAATATTTATTTTGGCCTAATTTTACATTTTCGAAGCTCCAACATTTATTCCCAGGTGCCACTCTAGTGGTCATACAATAATACATTGATTCTTAGAGTTCGTCTCTCCTTCCAGTTATATACGTCTACCATTTTACGTTGACTGTACTAATGGGGAATTTAGAATGATAAACATTGCATGTCAGAAAATAACAAATTATTTATTGTTTTAAGGGCCTGTCCCACAGGCGATTTTTTCGGCGACTGTCATAGTCGGAGCAGGTCGCGAATAACCGGTGACTGGATCCCCTTACGACAATGTCTACAGCAACCTACCACCTAGTCGACGTCAACCTGTGACCCATAGGACGTCCACACCCATGACAACCTACGTCCATCCGCGACAAGCTATGACAAGGTACGACCCTGACGGCGACAACTGAAGACAACTTAAGACAATTCAGTCACCGGTACCTGTCGCCGGTTGATGTAGGTAGTCACCAATGGAATTCACCGGAGTCAGCACCGGCGACAACCTACGTCATCCTGGCGAAAACCTACATCAGCACCTACGTCAGGAGAAGTCAAACTACGCTCATTGGCGTCATGCCAACAGTCACCAAAACGTTTTGAACATTTCAAAATCCAGCGGTGACCAGAAAAACGCTATGATTCTTTGGGCAACTGAGGAGACTACTCACGACCATACAGGCGACACCCGGCGACCATGTGGCAACAGCCTAGTCGCCTAAAAAAATTGTCTAAGTGGGACAGGCCTATTAAGCAGAAGTTGGTTCAATGGGAGACCATGATTTCTGGTTATTTGTTTGTCTGCACATTTCAACTGGTCCAATAGTTCTTAATGGGTGAATTAGCAATGAAATGATATACAGAGCTAATGATGAACAAATACTAAGAATTATAAAATGTCAAACTGAAGTTTGGAAATACATACTTACAACAAGCCAAATAAACTTTAGTATAATAACTGGGAAAAAATGAATATTAAATTTTTTGTAAGGCCCTATAACCCCCACAATTAAAATGTGGATTATGGAAATGTCGGAGACCCTACATTTGGAAAGAATTAGATTTGTCTTAATGGACAAACAAGAACTTTTTGTCAGAATATGGTCTCCATTCATTGACTATTTGAAGGGGTAGATTGGTCCAGCGCGGGAATCTAACTGAAGCTTGAACTCAGGATTAGATGAAATGTTATACTTTATAATTTACGAACCTATCTCCAATGATGTATTATTAGTAAATTATTCCATTCTTCTTTATCATGCCTTTTGGTTTGTTTTCTTTCTTTCTTACTCTCTATTAAAAAAAAAACAGAAGCAGAATCAATGCACAACTGACAATATTATTAATGTACGACTGATATACATGAAATGTTTTTATTATGATATGTGCTTGCTTCTAATAAAAATATATTTTAAAAAAAAGGAAATACAGAGAGGAAACGGGCCTACCGAGTCCATGCCAACCAACAAGCAGCACGTACACAAGTTCTAACCTACGCTCTGGAAATAATTTACAGAAGCCAATTAACCTACAATCCTGCACGTCTTTGGAATGTGGGAAGAAACCGGAGCACCCAGAGATAACCCACGTGGTCACAGGGAGAATGTGCAAACTCCATACAGATAGCACCAATTGTCAGGATCGAACCCAGGTCTCTGGCGCTGTAATCACCACCGTACCGCCCCAAGAGATTGAAGCAGAAACAGAAAGAAGCTTCAGTCGTGAATGATTTGATTATGAATACGTACAGTTTTGCACAAAGTCGCAAGTTTAAGATTGAGTGAGGAAAGTGAAGGTGCATCAAAGTGTTTGGAAAACCGCTTGCTGTGGGATATATCTTAAATATGAAAAATACCACGGAGATGCTAAGAATAACAGTCCCATCCATGAAACCTTGTGTGACCACAGATTTATCCTTAACTCTGAAATAGTTCCTCCTATACTTATCCCCACCACTTCAGCGTACAACTCTATAAACCTGAATCCATTCGTATACCAGAGTCTATTTTCATTCAGGTTACAATAACACTTGTTGGATAACCAAATTTAGAAATTCTTAAACATGCATTTTAAAACTATTTCATCTAATTTTCTTCCACAAACACGGATAAAGCCTCTCAATTTTGGGGGCAATTGTTTTCTTAAGATTAATTTACCTAAAGACAAATTGTGAATTACAGCGTGGAAACAGGCCCTTTGGCCCACCGAGTCTGCGATGACCAGTGATCCCCGCACTTTAACACTATCCTACACAAGCTAGGGACAATTTACACATTCACCAAGCCAATTAAACCACAAACCTGTACGTCTTTGGAGTGTGGGAGAAAACCGAAAATCTCAGGGAGAACCCACGCGGTCACGGGGAGAACGTACAATCTCCGTACAGACAGCACTTGTAGTCGGGAATCGAAACCGGGTCTCCGGCGCTGCAAGCGCTGTAAGGCAGCAACTCTACCTCTGCGGCACCATGCCACCCGCTCAATCTCAATACTTTAATTCTTCATTCTTTGTTTCAGCTGGAAAGTACAATTTTTTGCAAATAAAATGGACTTCACATAGATTTTAAATTGCAAGCCTGTAACATGGATTTGTACAATTTTTGCTTACCTTTGTGAAATAATTTTGCATCTGCATGACATTATAAGCAGGAAGTGCACTAGGAGCCATACAATTTTAGCAAAATTATATAATGAATCTTGATCAAACACAAAGCACATAAAAATGCCATTGGAGACTTTATTCCGCATTAAATCTATTCTTCATTTTAAAATCTCCACATATGATATTGGTTTGAAATTAAAATGGTGCCTTAGAGTTATGAATTCAGTACTTTGGGATTTTTTACTCCCTAATAAAGGCACTCTAATTAGATGTCCCAATGAGATGCATATGTAATTTCCAGCAACTCCTACCATTCAAAACAAAAGAGTTGCCCAAATGGTGACTCGAGATTCTGCACAATTATGCTGTGAGCCTATCTGCGTTTGTATCGCAATCCTTTAAAAATACTGCACCTAGAGAAACTGTTGAATAAATCTCAACTGGGAGCCAGGTTTGTACATGACCCACTGTATAAGATTAATTCTCTAAGGATGGAATTTCTGTAGCCTCAACATGACTTTTAGCTTAGATTAGTTTAAAGATACAATGTGGAAACAGGCTCTTCGGCCCACCGAGTGCACGCCGACCAGCGATCCCCGCACATTAACACCATCCTACACACACTAGGGACAATTTACACGCATACCAAGCTAATCAACCCATATACCTGTACGTCTTTGGAGTGTGGGAGGAAAATGAAGATCTCGGAGAAACCCCACGCGGTCACGGGGAGAACGTACAAACTCCGTACAGACAGCATCCGTAGTCGGGATTGACCCTGGGTCTCTGGCGCTGCAAGCTCTGTAAGGCAGCAACTCTACCGCTACACCACCGTGCCGCCCACAGACATATTATACATATTACACACACATTTCATGACATATTATTGTAAAAAAATATAATTTCACGGTTAATTTATCTAGAATTATTTGAAAATAATATCCATATGAATGTGAATACTATTGAGCGCATTATCAGTTCTGACTTTGAACATAGAATATAGAAACATCTACACTACATTCAGAAAGTATTCAGACCCCTTCACTTTTTCCACATTTTGTTACGCTACAGCCTTATTCTAAAATGGATTAAATTCATTTATTTAAATTATCAAACTACACACAATGCCCTATAATATAAAAGTGAAAACAGGCGTTTAGAAATTTTTGCAAAGTAATTGAAAAGAAATAACTGACATATCACATTTACATAAGTATTCAGATCCTTTACTCAGTACTTTGTTGAGGCACCTTTCGCAGCGATTACAGCCTCAAGTCTTCTTGGGTGTGACGCTACAAGCTTGGCACACCTGTATTTGGGTAATTTCCCCCATTCTTCTCTGCAGATCCTCTCAAGCTCTGTCAGGTTGGATGGGGAGCGTTGATGCACAATTATTTTTAAGTCCCTCCAGAGATGTTCGATCGGGTTCAAGTCCGGACTCTGGCTGGGCAACTCAAGACTTGTTCACAGACTTGTTATGAAGCCACTGCTGCTTTGTCTTGGCTGTGTGCTTAGGGTCATTGTCCTGTTGGAAGGTGAACCTCCGCCCCAGTCTGTGGTCCAGAATGCTCTGGAACATATTTTCATCAAGGATCTCTCTGTACTTTGCTCTGTTCATCTTTCCCTCGATCCTGACTAGTCTCCCAGTTTCTGCTGCTGAAAAACATCCCCACAGGATGATGCTGCCACCACCATGCTTCACTGTAGGTATGGTATTGGCCAGGTGATGAGCGGGGCCTGGTTTCCTCCAGACGTGACGCTTGGCATTCAGGCCAGAGTTCAATCTTGGTTTCATCAGACCAGAGCACCAGAGAAAACAACCCTTTTGGTAAACTCCAAGCGGGCTGTCATGTGCCTTTTACTGAGGAGTGGCTTCCATCCGGCCACTTTACCATAAAGGCCTGATTGGTGGAGTGCTGCAGATATAGTTTCTTCTGGAACGTTCTCCCATCTCCACAAAGGAACTCTGGAGCTCTATCAGAGTGACCATCGGGTTCTTGGTCACCTCCCTGACCAAGGCCCTTCTCCCCGATTGCTCAGTTTGGCCGTGAGGCCAGCTCTATGAAGAGTCCTGGTGGTTTCAAAGTTCTTCCATTTAAGAATGACGGAGGGCACTGAGCTCTTCGGGACCTGCAATGCTGCAGATATTGTTTTATACCCTTCTCCAGATCTGTGTCTCGACACAATCCTGTCTCTCAGGTCTACGGACAATTCCATCATCTTTATGGCTTGGTTTTCGCTCAGACATTCATTGTCAACTGTAGGACCTTATATAGACAGGTGTGTGCTTTTCCAAATCATGTCCAGTCAATTCATTTGACCACTGTGGACTCCAATTAAGTTGTAGACGCATCTCAAGGATAATCAATGGAAACGGGATAAATCTAAGCTCAATTTTGAGTGTTATAACAAAGTGTCTGAATTCGTATGTAAATATGATATTTCAGTTATTTATTTTGAATTACTTTGCAAAATTTCTACACCCGTTTTGCTTCTTCATTGTGTAGATTGATGATAAAAAAAAATGAATTTAATCTATTTTAAATCAAGGCTGTAGTAACAAAATGTAGAAAAAGTGAAGGGTTCTGAATACTTTCTGAATGCACTGTAGCATTGGAACAGGCCCTTCAGCCAGCAATGTCTGTGCTGCACACGATGCCAAGATAAACTAATCCCATCTGCCTGCACATGATCCGTATCCTTCCATTCCCTTCCATCCTTCTATGTGCCTCTTTGAAAACCACTTAAATACCACCATCATATCAAGCTCCACGTTCACTCCTGGCAGTATGTTCTAGGCGCCCACCTCCTACTGTGTTTTATTGCAAGGCAGACAAATTGCAGTACAAATTATGACATACTTCAGATCCACAGCTGGGAGAAGACACATTGATGGAAGGTTGGTGATGTCTCCTGAATAAACATGATGAATAAATACCATCAACTCAACAATGGGGATCCAGCCATGATCTTTAGAAAGTAACAAGCAGTTATTTCATGGTGTAGAGATCATGGACACATGTCCATATTCTAGTCTGAAGAAGGGTCTCGACCCGAAACGTCACCCATTCCTTTTCTCCAGAGATGCTGCCTGTCCCGCTGAGTTACTCTAGTTTTTTTGTGTCTATCTTCCGTTTAAACCAGCATCAGCAGTTCCTTCCTACACTACCTATTCTGGTTCAGTTTCACCATCTACATTGTTTTGAACTATACGGAAGTCACGTAACATCAAACAGCTTCCTCTGCTAACTACTGAATAAGAGCGCAAAGAAGACTTTTCTGAATTTTCACCTATCCATGTTCTCCAGGGATACTGTCTAGCCGCTGAACTATTCCAGCACTTTGTGTCATTTACAGAATGGGAAAACAGTTTTGCATTCCAGGACTCAAGTAACTTATAATAGCCCTGTAATTGTTGGTAGGAACATATTGCAATAAGATCAGAGATATTAAAATTAAGATACAAGCTCATTTCAGAGCAGAAAGGTAAAAGACTAAAGTTTCAATGTTTAACTTGCTGGATTATTCAAGGTTTGAGACCTAAAAATGGGTCCCCCAACCTTAGCGGAACTGTTGGTTTTGTATCTGTCACGCCGTTACATGGTGAGACAATGTGCGGCACTGTGGTGCAGCGGGTAAAGCTGCTGTCTTACAGTGCTAGAGACTCGTGTTCCATCCAGATCTCGGATATTGTCGAGTTTGCACATTCTCCCTGTGACCACGTGCTCTTCCACCGGGTGCTCTGGTTTCAAGAGACAAGAGACAAGACAAGAGACATTTATTGTCACATGCACCAATTGGTGCAGTGAAATTTGGGGTCACCATATTTATTTATTTATTTTATTATTTATTTCGAACAGAATAAAAGAATAAAAAGCAAATGTGAAACAGCATACAAAAAACAAAACAAGAATATTTATAAAGTGTCATAAACAATATCTATAAATAAATGAAATCATATGTGTCCGAAAAGGAACAGGAAGAAGCCAAAGCTTATTAATTCCCACCCCTTATTCAACTGCTTGTAATTATCTTATACAAATTTAGCAGCTATATGTACACCATATGTACACCAGCCACTATATGTACACCAAATTATTAACATTTGAACACTAATCAAATATTTACAAAGCCATACAAAAAAGAAAAAAAGAAAAAGAAAAGAAAAATGAATATGAATGTGAATTAAAAAGAACACAACACACAATAGACTTTAACATAAACATCCCACACAGCAGAATCAAAGTTCCCCACTGTGAGGGAAGGCACCAAAGTTCAGTCATCCTCCTCTTTGTTGTTCACCCGTGGTCGGGGCCTCCCGAGCCCTCCGCAGTCGCCACTACGGGCGGCCTGATGTTCAGGCCCTCTCGCCGGGATGATGGAACTCCGATGTCGGAACGGAAGAACATCCTCAGCAGCTTGGACCTCCGAATCGGCCACTTCCGACCGGAGACCATGGCTCCCGAAGTCCACAGGTCGAACTGGGCGGAGATTCAACGCTGGCGATCCCCGGCAAAGGATCCCACATCGCAAAGACATGCAAGTTTGCAGGTTCATCATCCGCTGTGAATTGCCCCTAGTGTGTAGGGAGTGGATGCAAACGTTTGATAACCTAGAACTTGTGCGAACAGGTGACCAATGGCCGGCAGTGAACTCGACCTAAACTAAATTAATTGCTATCCCATATCATTTCTATTAAAAATATTAAAGTCCAAGATTCAGTAGGCGATCGATTCCCTATTTCGGAGCAAATCCATTTCTTTTAAATTACCTGTATTAGTTTCCCCTAAACCGATCTTTCCTCTACAATCATAACCCGTACCACAGAATGCAGAACGTACAGAAGAAAGTATGACCCCTGGATTGCACTGCCATGATATTACGATGAAATGGTTGCTTTGTTTTCTAAGATCAGAAGACATGACAGTTTAATAATGTGATTGAATAAAATATTTATTTTAGTTACATGCAATATTGGCCTCAAGTCTCTTTGCTTCTGTCGGATAGACATGCACAACATTGTACATTGCTGCAACATGTTCACCATGAGATGCTTGGCACTTTTTCCAGCCAACCTCTCAAAAATATATAAAACAAAACTAACCTCCCTGGATAATTCTTTAAATAAAATGCTGCCAATTCAATTATCCACTGTGGATTTCAATGGAAACAACCTTTTGATTTACTTCTAGGGTGTCTCGTTAATGTGGCACGATGGCGCAGCGGTGGAGTTGCTGCCTTATAGCGCTTGCAGCGCCGGAGACCCGGGTTCGATCCTGACTACGGGTGAAATCTGTACGGCGTTTGTACGTTTTCCCCGTGACTTGTGTGGGTTTTCTCCGAGATCTTTGGTTTCCTCCCACACTCCAAAGAAGTACAAGTTTGTAGGTTAAATGGCTTGGTAAATGTAAAAAAAAAAATGTGAGTAGGGTAGTGTTAATGTGCGGGGATCGCTGGTCGGCGTGGACCCAGTGGGCCGAAGGGCCTGTTTCCACGCTGTATCGCTAAACTAAACTAAAAAAACACGATATCGTTTTCTATCCAGTGGGCATCAATGGCAAGTCTAGCATTTATTGATCATCTTTAATGGCTCTTGGGAAAGTGAGTTTGAGCCCCTTCATTGAACCATTGTAATTCCTTCTGCAGAAGATACTCCAACTGTGGTGATGGAGAGTGAGTTCCAAACCAGATGTGAGAACCAGCAACAATGAAGGATAAATGATATATTTTCTAGTCTGAACATTGTATGTCTTCTAGGGGAACCTGCAAGTGACAGTGTTCCCAATCACCAGTCTGAAGAAGGGTCTCGACCTGAAATGTCACCCATTCCTTCTCTCCAGAGATACCGCATGAGTTACTCCAGCATTTTGTGTCTATCTTCGGTGCGAACCAGCATCTGCAGTTTCTTCCTACACATCAGCTGCCTTTGTTCTTCTTAGAGTCATATAGCATGGAAACAGGCCCTTCGGCCCAACTTACCTATGCCAACCAATATGCCTCATCTACATTTGTCTGCCTTTGGCCCCTATCCCTCCAAATCTATCCTATCCATGTATCCATGTACCTGCCTAAATGTTTTTAATTGTTATAATAGTACCTTCCTCAACTACCTCCATATCTCATTCCATTTACCCACTGCCCTTTGTGTGAAAACGTTGCCCCTCAGGTTCTTTTTAAATCTTTCCACTCTCACCTTAAACCTATGTCCTCTGGTTCTTGATTCCCTTACTCTGTATAAGATACTTTGTGCATCAAACCTATCTATTCCCTCATGATCTTATACACTTCTATAAGATCACCCTCATCCTCTTACACTCTAGGAATAAAGTACTGCCTGCTCAACATCTACTCATGGCTCAGGCCTTCAAGTCCGGATAATATCCTCATAAATCTTTTATTCACCCTTTCCAGCTTAACAAAACCTTTCCAATAACAAGGTGACTAATATTGATCACGATACTCTAAATGTGGCCTCACCTAGGTCTTGTACAAATGTAACATGATCTCCCAACCTCGTTACTCAATACTCTGGGCTTCACAGTATAAACATCAATATATCATGAAGGCCAATGAGGCAAAAGCCTTCTTAACCACCCTATCTGCTTGTGACCCCACTTTCAAGGAACTATGTACCTGCACTTCTTGATCCCTCTGCTCCACAACACTCCCCAGAGCCCTGCCGTTCACTGTGTAGGTCCTGTTCTGGTTTGACATCCCAAAATTTAACACCTCACCCTTCTCTGTGTTAAATTCTATTAACTACTAGACTAAGTGGGACCCGTTGGGTCCCATGTTCACACGGGAGGGCTGGTCCCCCGACGCAATATTCCACCTCACCACCAATTCTAATATTGGTGGCCAGTGAGGGGGCTTTCTGGAGTGCTGGTATGGGTTTTTGGGGTGGCAGCTCAGTCCCTCAATCTGCTGGAAGCTCACTCACGGCTGGTGGGCTGGCAGTTGACTCATGACTATTCCTTGAAATTCCATTTCAAGCAGGGTGCAAGTCCACCAAATTCAAATCCATGTTCCTACCATTTCAAGCAGGGTTCAAGGCCACCAAATTCAAGTGCAGTTTCTTACCACTATGAGCAGGGTGCAAGGCCACCGAATTCAAGTGCAGTTTCCAACCACTTCAAGCAGGGTGCAAGGCCACCGAATTCAAGTGCAGTTTCATGCCACTTCAAGCTGGATCCAAGGCCACCAAATACAAGTGCAGTTTCATACCACTTTCAGCAGGGTGCAAGGCCACAAGATTCAGTGCAGTTTTATTCTACTTCAAGCAGGGTCCAAGGCCACCAAATTCAAATGCAGCTTCATACCATTTCATGCAGGGTGAAACCACCATAAAACCACACAAAACACTAAACTCACAGTTCAGTAGACATTCAGTGTGTTCAGTTGATTCACAGCTCAGACAGAGTCATGACCTCTCCCTCCCCCATCATGCAGAGACTGAGCCACACCCACACTTCCGGGTTTTATAACCCCTCTCCTCCCACCGGAAAAGGTGTGGCTTTCAGGGCGTGATTGACAGGAGAGAGATTCTCAACATTTTTTAAACACTAATAACACTTTTATTTTTAATTGATGGGAAGAATTCTCTGCATCTGCTCAGTGAAGGGGGGACTGAGTAAGATGGCCAAAAATCACAGCCGTAAGTGTAGCATTTTATCTAAAATCAATCTACAGTGCAAACAGGAAGTAAGTGCATTTGCAGTAGTGCCTTTCAACTTCAAGCCAAAACACCCAAGCCACCATTTGCAGTAAGTAGTGCCTTTCAACTTCAAGCCAAAGCTCCCAAGCCACCATTTGCAGGCAGTGCCTTTTTACTTCAAACAAACCATATTTTCATTTTCAAGCCACATTAAGGGTACTCACAGTTGTGTAGACATTTGTTTAGTGTTATTCAGAGCTCAGAGAGACGTAACCCTTGGCTTCATCCATCTTGCAGAGAGTGAGAGAGTCACACCACTTCCTGGTTTTATAGACCCTCCCCCACCCTCCGGCAGGGGCAGCAGAGAGAATGGTGATTTTTTTCAACTTCAAGCCAAAGCTCCCAAGGAACCATTTGCAGTAAGTAGTGCCTTTCAACTTCAAGCCAAAACACCCAAGCCACCATTTGCAGTAAGTAGTGCCTTTCAACTTCAAGCCAAAGCTCCCAAGCCACCATTTGCAGTAAGTAGTGCCTTTCAACTTTAAACCAAAGCTCCCAAGTCACCATTTGCAGTAAATAGTGCATTTCAACTTCAAGCCAAAGCACCCAAGCCACCATTTGCCGTAAGTAGTGCCTTTCAACCTCATGCCACCATTTGCAGTAAGTAGTGTCTTTCAACTTCAAGCCAAAGCACCCAAGCCACCATTTGCAGTAAGAAGTGCCTTTCAACATCAAGCCAAATCACCTGCCAACATTTGCAGTAAGTAGTGCCTTTCAACTTCAAGCCAAAGCATCCAAGCCACCATTTGCAGTAAGTAGTGCCTTTCAACTTCAAGCAAAGCACCCAAGCCACCATTTGCAGTAAGTAATGCCTTTCAACTTCAAGCCAAAGCACCCAAACAACCATTTGCAGGCAATGCCTTTTTACTTCAAACAAACCATATTTTCATTTTCAAACTACATTAAGGGTACTCACAGTTGTGTAGACATTTGTTCAGTGTTATTCAGAGCTCAGAGAAGTGACCCATGGCTTCATCCTTTCATCTTTTATTGCTACTTTTTTACTTTATTGATTGTTTTGTTTTGTTTTTGTCTTTTCTTTTGTCTTTTTTCTTATTGAATGATTGTGTTGTGATGTGTTTACCTTGTTTACCAGAGGGGCTAAAGATGGAAATTAGCTACTGGCTACAATCTTGCGTATTACATGTAAATGTTTATTAATATGCACTGTCCCCTAAATAAATAAATTACAATTACAATCCATCTTGCAGAGACTGAATGAGGCACACCATTTCCTGGTTTTATAGTCCCTCCCCCTCCCTCCAGCAGGGGCAGCAGAGAGAATGGTGATTTTTTTAAACTTCAAACCAAATCTCCCAAGCCACCATTTGCAGTAAGTAGTGCCTTTTGAACTTTAAACCAAAGCTCCCAAGCCACCATTTGCTGTAAATAGTGCATTTCAATTTCAAGCCAAAGCACCCAAGCCACCATTTGCAGTAAGAAGTGCCTTTCAACCTCAAGCCAAAGCACCCAAGCCACCATTTGCAGTAAGTAGTGCCTTTCAACTTCAAGTAAAGCACCCAAGCCACCATTTGCAATAAGTAGTAACTCTCAACTTCAAGCCAAAGCACCCAAGCCACCATTTGCAGTAAGTAGTGCCTTTCAACCTCAAGCCAAAGCACCCAAGCCACCAATTGCAATAAGAAGTGCGTTTAAACTTCAAGCCAAATTACACGCCACCATTTACTTTAAGTAGTGCCTTTCAACTTCAAGCCAAATCACCCAAGTCATCATTTGCAGTAAGTAGTGCCTTTCAACTTCAAGCCAAAGCACCCAAGCCACCATTTGCAGTAAGTGGTGCCTTTCAACTTCAAGTAAAGCACCCAAGACACCATTTGCAGTAAGTAGTACCTTTCAACTTCAAGCCAAAGCACCCAAGCCACCATTTGCAGTAAGTAGTGCCTTTCAACTTCATGCCACCATTTGCAGTAAGTAGTGCCTTTCAACCTCAAGCCAAAGCACCCAAGCCACCAATTGCAGTAAGATGTGCCTTTCAACTTCAAGCCAAATCACCCGCCACCATTTGCAGTAAGTAGTGCCTTTCAACTTCAAGCCAAAGCACCCAAGCCACCATTTGCATGTAATTAGTGCATTTCAATTTCACGGAAAGCACCCAAGCCACCATTTGCAGCAAGTAATGCCTTTCAACCTCAAGCCAAATCACCCAAGCCACCATTTGCAGTAAGTAGCGCCTTTCAACTTCAAGCAAAGCACCCAAGCCACCATTTGCAGTAAGTAATGCCTTTCAACTTCAAGCCAAAGCTCCCAAACAACCATTTGCAGGCAGTGCCGTTTTACTTCAAACAAATCACATTTTCATTTTCAAACCACATTAAGGGTACTCACAGTTGTGTAGACATTTGTTCAGTGTTATTCAGAGGTCAGAGAGACGTGACCCATCTTGCAGAGACTGTGAGGCACACCTCTTCCTGGTTTTATAGTCCCCCCCTCCCTCCAGGTGGGGCAGTAGAGAGAATGGTGATTTTTTTAAACTTCAAGCCAAAGCTCCCAAGCCACCATTTGCAGTAAGTAGTGCCTTTTGAACTTTAAACCAAAGCTCACAAGCCACCATTTGCTGTAAATAGTGCATTTCAACTTCAAGCCAAAGCACCCAAGCCACCATTTGCAGTAAGAACTGCCTTTCAACTTCAAGCCAAATCACACAATCCATCATCTGCAGTAGGTAGTGCCTTTCAACTTCAAGCCAAAGCACCCAAGCCACCATTTGCAGTGCGTAGTGCCTTTCAACTTCAAGCAAAGCACCCAAGCCACCATTTGCAGTAAGTAGTGCCTTTCAACCTCAAGCCAAAGCACCCAAGCCACCATTTGCAGTAAGTAGTGTATTTCAACTTCAAGCCAAAGCACCCAAGCCACCATTTGTAGTAAGTAGTGCCTTTCAACTTCATGCCACCATTTGCAGTAAGTAGTGCCTTTCAACTTCAAGCCAAAGCATCCAAACAACCATTTGCAGGCAGTGCCGTTTTACTTCAAACAAATCACATTTTCATTTTCAAACCACATTAAGGGTACTCACAGTTGTGTAGACATTTGTTCAGTGTTATTCAGAGGTCAGAGAGACGTGACCCATCTTGCAGAGACTGTGAGGCACACCTCTTCCTGGTTTTATAGTCCCCCCTCCTCCCTCCAGGTGGGGCAGTAGAGAGAATGGTGATTTTTTTAAACTTCAAGCCAAAGCTCCCAAGCCACCATTTGCAGTAAGTAGTGCCTTTTGAACTTTAAACCAAAGCTCACAAGCCACCATTTGCTGTAAATAGTGCATTTCAACTTCAAGCCAAAGCACCCAAGCCACCATTTGCAGTAAGAACTGCCTTTCAACTTCAAGCCAAATCACACAATCCATCATCTGCAGTAGGTAGTGCCTTTCAACGTCAAGCCAAAGCACCCAAGCCACCATTTGCAGTGCGTAGTGCCTTTCAACTTCAAGCAAAGCACCCAAGCCACTATTTGCAGTAAGTAGTGCCTTTCAACCTCAAGCCAAAGCACCCAAGCCACCATTTGCAGTAAGTAGTGTATTTCAACTTCAACCCAAAGCACCCAAGCCACCATTTGTAGTAAGTAGTGCCTTTCAACTTCATGCCACCATTTGCAGTAAGTAGTGCCTTTCAACTTCAAGCCAAAGCATCCAAACAACCATTTGCAGGCAGTGCCTTTTTACTTCAAAAAAGCCATATTTTCATTTTCAAACCACATTAAGGGTGCTCACAGTTGTGTAGACATTTGTTCAGTGTCATTCATAGCTCAGAGAGACGTGACCCGTGGCTTCATCCATCTTGCAGAGAGTGAGTGAGGGACACCACTTCCTGGATTTATAGTCCCTCCCCCTCCCCCCAGCAGGGGCAGCAGAGAGAATGGTGATTTTTTTTAAAACATTAATATCTCTCTGGTTTGTAATCGATGGGAATAAGCCTCCACATCCGTAAGGCGAGGTGGCCAAAAATGACGGCCATAGGTGGCGGCGTTCTGTCGGAAATCGCAGCACAATAGGCCAAAAGCGGTCAAGATCAGAGATTTAGTAATATAGATTGCTCATCCCACTTGCCAAGCTGATCAACATCCTGCTTCAATTTTTTACAAACCATCTCTGCTATCCACAATACCATCCACTCTAGTGTCATCTGCAAGCTTACTAACTTACCTCGTATGTTCTGGTCCAAGTCATTGATATAGATAACAAACAGCAATGGTCCCAGCCCTGAACCCTGAGGCCTGAATGCCTGAATGTTGATAAAGTCTGGCTGCATACTTGCATGGATTGGTTCATTTGTTGAGGAGTTGCGAAAGGAATTTAAAATTGTGCATTTTTTTTAAAGAACACCACTTCGTGTCTTCTAAGAATAGGAATGTCATAAGATCATACGATCATCAGATAGGAGTAGAATTAGGCCATTTGGCCCACCAAGTCTTCTCCGCCATTCAATCATGGCTGATCTATCTCTCCCTCCTAACACCATTCCCCTGCCTTCTCCCATTAACCTCTGTACTAATCAAGAATCTATCTATCTCTGCCTTAAATATATCCACTAACTTTACCTCCACGGCCTTCTGTGGAAGCAAAGAATTCCACAGCTTCACCACCCTCTGACTAAATAAAATTCTCCTCATCTCCTTGCAAACAGAACATCCTTTAATTCTGAGGCTATGACATCTAATCCTAGACTCTCCCCCTGTGGAAACATCATCTCCACATCCACATCCAAGCCTTTCACTATTATGTATGTTTCAATAAGGTCCCCCCTCATTCTTCTAAACTCCAGCGAGTACAGGCCCAGTGCCGTCAAACACTCATTATATGTTAACCTACTCATTTCTGGGATCATTCTTGTAAACCTCCTCTGGACCAACTCCAGAGCCAACACAACCTTCCTCAGACAATATGACTGCTTTGAAATGTTGCACTGCAAATGGTTGTTGGTGGTGGTAACTGCTTTGAAATGCTGCACTGCAAATGGTTGTTAGTGGCGGTGGTAACTGCTTTGAAATGCTGCACTGCAGATGGTTGTTGGTGGCGGTGGCAGCAGAGAGAATGTCAACATTTTAAAAACATTAATAACTCTTTTATTTTTAATCGATGGGAAAAATCCTCTTGTCCTGCGCAGCGGAGGGGAACTCTGAGTAAGATGGCCAAATATCACAGCCATAAGTGGCAGCGTTTTCATGAAACAGAAAAACAGGAAGTGGTCAAGATCTTACTTTTAGTAATATATATATATTTGGTCTAGTATATATATGGGACCAACGGGTCCCATTTGGTCTAGTGTATATACACTAGACCAAATGGGACCCATTGGGCCCTGTTGCACCACTCATATATTTTATGTAAATGAGATTCGGGATCCCATTGTGACGTCTTTGTGATGTCGAACGCAGCTATCAGGCAGGGCAAGTGGAAAAATGGTTTGAAAAGTGATTGTTGTAAAGTTTCAATAACTTGTAAAATATATCATCAATCTGAGCAAAACTTATTTCATTTACATCACAGGACAATGGTGAGGAAGGTGGGCCAAAAATTGTAGCGCTGTCGTGTACCGTTTTGGCGGTGTTTTGGGACCTCAAGCACACACACACGTACAAACAAACAAGATGACAGTTTTAGTAATATACTAGACTAAGTGGGACCCGATGGGTCCCAGCATCACACAGGAGGGCTGGTCATCCAACGCAATATTCCACCTCTCCACCAATTCTAATATTGGTGGCCAGTGGGGGGGGGGGGGGCTTTCTGGAGCGCTAGTATGGGTGTTGTGGGCTGAAGGGACTGGTTTCCAGAGGGCTAGTATGCAAATTGTACGCCAAATGGATTCTTGGGCTTGCGTCTCAGTCAATCAAGCCTGTTGCGCTGGCAACTCACTCACTCAAGGCTGGTGGGCTGGTAGTTGACTCACGGCTAATCCTTGAAATTCTATTTCTAGCAGGGTGCAAGGCCACCAAATTCAAGTGCAGTTTCATACCATTTGAAGTAGGGTGCAAAGCCACTAAAGGCAGCGAGTCGTGACCTCTCCCTCCTCCATCTTGCAGAGACTGAGCCACACCCACATTTCCGGGTTTTATAACCCCTCCCTCCCTCACCGGAAAAGGTGTGGCTTTCATAGAGTGATTGACAGGAGAGAGATTCTCAACATTTAAAAAAAACTAATAACACTTTTATTTTTCATTGATGGGAAGAATTCTCTGCACCTGCTCAGCAGAGGGGGACTGAGTAAGATGGCCAAAAATCACAGCCGTAAGAGGTAGCGTTTTATCTAAAATCAATATACAGTGCAAACAGGAAGTAAGTGCATTTACAGTAGTGCCTTTTAACTTTCAACCTCACGCTACCATATGCAGTAAGTAGTGCCTTTTAACTTCAAGCCAATGCACCCAAGCCACAATTTGCAGTAAGTAATGCCTTTTAACTTCAAGCCATTGCATCCAAGCCACCATTTGCAGTTAGTGCCTTTCAACTTCAAACCACACCCAAGCCACACCCAAGCCACCATTAGCAGTAAGAGGTGCCTTTCAACTTCAAGTCAAAGCTCCCAAGCCACCATTTGCAGTGAGTAGTGCCTTTCAACTTCATGCCAAAGCAACCAAGCCACCATTTGCAGTAATAGTGCCTGTCAACCTCATGCCACCATTTGCAGTAAGTAGTGCCTTTCAATTTCAAGCCAAAGCACCCAAGCCACCATTTGCAGTAAGTAGTGCCTGTCAACCTCATGCCACCATTTGCAGTAAGTAGTGCCTTTCAATTTCAAGCCAAAGCACCTAAGCCACCATGTGCAGTAAGTAGTGCCTTTCAACTTCAAGCCAAAGCAACCAAGCCACCATTTGCAGTAAGTAGTGCCTTTCAACTTCAAGCCACAATTTGCAGTTACTGCCATTCAACTTCAAACCAATGCACCCACGCCCCCATTTGCATTAAGTAATGCATTTTAACTTCAAGCCATTGCACCCAAGCCACCATCTGCAGTAAGTAGTGCCGTTCAACATCAAGCCACACCCAAGCCACACCCAAGCCACACCCGCCATCATTTGCAGTAAGTAGTGCCTTTCAACTTCAAGCCAAAGCAACCAAGCCACCATTTGCAGTAAGTAGTGCCTTTCAACTTCATGCCACCATTTGCAGTAAGTAGTGCCTTTCAACTTCATGCCACCATTTGCAGAGCCTTTCAAATTAATGCCAAAGCACCCAAGCTACAATTTGCAGTAAGTAGTGCCTTTCAACTTAAAGCCAAAGCACCCAAGCCACCATTTGCAGTAAGTAGTGCCTTTCAACTTCAAGCCACAATTTGCAGTTACTGCCATTCAACTTCAAACCAATGCACCCACGCCCCCATTTGCATTAAGTAATGCATTTTAACTTCAAGCCATTGCACCCAAGCCACCATCTGCAGTAAGTAGTGCCGTTCAACATCAAGCCACACCCAAGCCACACCCGCCATCATTTGCAGTAAGTAGTGCCTTTCAACTTTAAGTCAAATCTCCCAAGCCACCATTTGCAGTAACATAGAAACATAGAAAGTAGGTGCGAGAGTAGACCACCAGGTCCGTCGAGCCCGCACCGCCATTCGCTCATGGCTGAACACTAAACAGACACACTTACCCACAAACAGTAGACACAAGACACAGAACACAAGACACTACCCTCCCCTTTATACCGCTATCACCCCTCTCCACCCCAAAAACCTCGTGATCTCCTGGGGGAGGCAAAAAAACGGATAAAAACCCAGGTCCAATTCGGGAAAAAAATCCGGGAAATTCCTCTCCGACCCCAATCTAGGCGATCGACACTTGTCCAGGAGATCACTCAGGTCTTACTATACTAACCATACCTAGGTCCATATCCCTGCCCTCTCCCCGTAGCCCCTTATCCCCTTGGCAGCTAAAAAACCATCTATTTTAGTCTTAAATATATTTAAAGTTTCTGCTTCCACTGCTCCCTGGGGCAGTGAATTCCATAAATTAACCACCCTCTGGGTGAAGAAGTTCTTCCTCATCTCAGTTTTAAAAGAGCCCCCCCTTATTCTGCAACTATGTCCCCTAGTTCTAGTTTCCCCGATCATTGGGAACATCCTCGGTGCATCCACCCGATCAAGGCCCCTCACGATCTTATATGTTTCAATGAGATCGCCTCTCATTCTTCTAAACTCCAAAGAGTAGAGTTCCAGCCTACTTAACCTTTCCTCATATGTCAATCCCCTCATTGCAGGAATTAATCTTGTAAACCTTCGCTGCACTGCCTCCAGGGCTAGTACATCCTTTCTTAAGTATGGACCCCAGAACTGTACACAGTATTCCAAATGTGGTCTCACTAATACTGTGTACAGCTGCAGCAAGACCTCCGTGTTTTTATACTCAATCCCCCTAGCAATAAAGGCCAAAACTCCATTGGCCTTCCTGATTGCTTGCTGCACCTGCATACTAACTTTTAGTGATTCATGTACTAATACCCCTAGATCCCTTTGCGTTGCATTACAACGCAGCTCCTCCTCATTTAGAAAATAACTTGCCCTATCATTTTTTTTCCCAAAGTGAATGACTTCACATTTATTAGTATTAAACTTCATCTGCCAAGTTGTTGCCCACTCACCTAGCTTATCTATATCCTTTTGCAGACTCTTCCTATCCTCCTCATCCCCTACTTTTCCTCCCATTTTTGTATCGTCCGCAAATTTTGATATATTACACTTGGTTCCCTCCTCCAAATCATTTATATAAATTGTGAACAACTGGGGTCCCAGCACCGACCCTTGCGGAACCCCGCTAGTTACCGGTTGCCATCCCGAGTATGAACCATTTATCCCCACTCTCTGCTTCCTATTTGTTAGCCAATCCTCTACCCATGCTAATATATTACCACCAATTCCATAATTTTTTATTTTTAGCAATAGTCTCTTATGTGGCACCTTGTCAAAAGCCTTTTGGAAGTCCAAGTATACCACATCCACCGGTTCCCCTTTATCCACCCGGGTTGTTACTTCCTCAAAGAATTCGAGCAGATTCGTTAAACAGGACTTCCCCTTCACAAAACCATGCTGGTTCTGTCCGATGAAGTCATGTTTATCCAAGTGCCCCGTTAGTGTTTCTTTAATAATTGTCTCTAACATTTTACCCACCACCGATGTTAGACTAACCGGTCTATAGTTACCCGCTTTCTGTTTACTTCCTTTTTTAAATATAGGTGTTACATTGGCCATTTTCCAATCCACTGGGACCGTTCCTGCCTCCAGGGAGTTTTGGAAAATTATCACCAATGCATCCACAATCCCCACCGCTATCTCCCTCAAGACCCTTGGATGTAATCCATCAGGCCCAGGGGATTTATCCTCCTTCAGTCTCATTAATTTCCCTAATACCACCTCCTTGGTGATCTTAATAGTATTTAGCTCCTCCATTCCTACCGCCCCCTGTTTATCCAACGTTGGAATATTTTTTGTGTCTTCTATGGTGAAGACTGATACAAAATACTCGTTTAATGCCTTTGCCATTTCCATGTTCCCCACCAACAACTCTCCAGTCTCACCCTCCAATGGACCAACGTTCACCTTAGCCACCCTTTTTCTTTTTATATAGCTATAAAAACTCTTACTATTAGTTTTTATGTTGTTTGCTAAATTCCTTTCATAGTCTATTTTCCCCGTCTTAATTAATCTCTTAGTTATTTTTTGCTGACCTTTAAATGCTTCCCAATCCTCTACCCTCCCACTATCTCTGGCTACCTTATATGCCCTTGCCTTCAGCCGAATACTATCCTTTATAGTTTTACTGAGCCATGGCTGACTGTTCTTACCCTTACCCCTTTTTTTCTTCATAGGAATAATTTTTCTTGAAGGTTATACAGTAGACCCTTAAACGTACACCACTGCTCATGTACCGTCTTATTCTTGAGTCTGCTATCCCAGTCAACTTTGATCAGCTCAGTCCTCATACCTTCATAATCCCCCTTATTTAGACTAAGCACCCTAGCCTGAGTTTCAACCTGCTCCCCTTCTATTTGAATATGGAATTCGACCATATTGTGGTCACTTGTTCCCAACGAGTCCCTAACTATGACATTTTTAATTAATCCTGCTTCATTACACAGGACCAGATCCAAGATTGCCTCCCCCCTTGTCGGTTCTGCGACATACTGTTCTAGGAACCCGTCTCTAATACATTCTATAAATTCTTCCTCTAGTCTACCCTGCCCAGTTTGGTTTGCCCAATTAATATGAAAATTGAAGTCCCCCATGATTACAGCAGTTCCCTTTTTACATGCGTCAACTATTTGCAGATTTATGTTCTGACTAACAGCGTCACAGCTATTTGGAGGTCTATAAATTACACCCACTAGTGTTTTTTTCCCCTTGTTATTCTCTATCTGTACCCAAGCTGTTTCACTATCCTGATCCTTCAACGCAATATCCTTCCTCTCTATTGCCGTTATTCCCTCCCTTATTAAAAGGGCCACCCCTCCTCCCTTTCTTTCCTGTCTATCTTTCCTAATTGTCGAGTACCCCTCTATATTTAACTCCCAGTCCTGATCCCCTTGCAGCCATGTCTCCGTAATGGCCACGATATCATAACTATATATACTTAATTGCACCGTTAATTCATTTATCTTATTACGAATACTCCGTGCATTTAGATAAAGCACTTTCAGATGATTTTTACTACCCTTCCTTTCCAGTTTTTGCCCCTTTTACATCTAGAGCTTTATCTTCACACATTCTGTCTCCTGTCACATTTTGACTTTCCGCTTCCCCACTGATACCCTGCTCTATTTCCTCTACCCCTGCCGTTATTACCCCCCTTGATACCTCCCCCCCGCTACTTAGTTTAAAGACCTCTCTACTGCCCTAGTTATATGATTTGCCAGGACCCCAGTCCCAGCACCGTTCAGGTGAAGTCCGTCCTTACAGAACAGATCCCCCCTGTCCCAGTACTGGTGCCAGTGGCCCAAGAAACCAAACCCATTATTCCCACACCAGTCTTTGAGCCACGCATTCAGCTTTTTAATTTTACGTACCCTCGCCGATTTGGCCCGTGGCTCAGGTAGCAATCCGGAGATCAGTACCCTCGAGGTTCTGCTTTTTAATTTATTCCCTAACTGCTCAAACTCCTTCAGCAGATCCTCCTTCCTCGTCCTTCCTATGTCATTGGTCCCCACATGGACCACGACCACTGGATCCTCCCCCTCCCACTGCAAATTTCTCTCCAGCATCGCAGAGATATCCTTAACCCTAGCACCGGGTAGGCAACACAGCCTTCGGGACATGTTCTGCTGGCCGCAGAGAACCTTATCTACCCCCCGAATAATACTATCCCCTATCACTACGGCATTTCTTCTAACTCCCCCCTCTTGAATGGCCTCCTGATCCACGGTGCTGCAGCCAGGTTGCTCATCCCTCCCACAGACCCCTGATCCCGTCCTTACATTGAGTAAGAGCCTCGGTCATGCTCGTCAGGGACAAGGGCTGTGGCTCCTGCCGCATCTCCTCCTGGTTCCCCCTACCTGCCTCGCTTATGGCCACACCTTCCTTTCCTTGCTCACTGCCAACTGAATTAATTAAACTGGTCGGTGTGACCATCCCCTGGCACAAAACATCCAGGTAATACTCCCCCTCCCTGATGTACCGCAGCGTATGAAGTTGGGTCTCCAGCTCATCAATGCGGAGCTGGAGTTCCTCTAGCCTCAAACACTTACTGCAGCTGTAGGGATCTTCTACATCAATGGTGTCGACAAATTCCCACATCTCGCAGTATTGGCACATCTCCTGACCGCCCATCTTATATAAGTAATTAACTGGTCCTATTTAAGAATCCCCTACTGTATTGATACACCCCTTATTTATATAATCCTACCTCCTATAAATGGGAAAGTACTCACCCCAGCCGTAAATTACCTACTGGTTTGGCTGTCTAGTGGTAATTCCGTCCGCTCTTCCTGTCTGGTCCACTGCTCCCTTGCAGTGCGTGGCAAACCTCTTTGCCTCTGTTTTATATCTACAGTGCGTGGCAAACCTCTTTGCCAACCTTTTTGCCTCTGTTTTATATCTACAGTGCGTGGCAAACCTCTTTGCCAACCTCTTTGCCTCTGTTTTATATCTACAGTGCGTGGCAAACCTCTTTGCCAACCTCTTTGCCTCTGTTTTATATCTACAGTGCCATTTGCAGTAAGTAGTGCCTTTCAACTTCAAGCCAAAGCAATCAAGCCACCATTTGCAGTAAGTAGTGCCTTTCAACTTCATGCCACCATTTGCAGTAAGTGGTGTCTTTCAACTTTAAGCCACACCCAAGCTACCATATGCAGTAAGTAGTGCCTTTCAACTTCAAGCCAAAGCAGCCAAAGCAACCAAGCAACCATTCGCAGTAATAGTGCCTTTCAACTTCAAGCCAAAGCTCCCAAGCCTCCATTTGCAGTAAGTAGTGCCTTTCAACTTCAAGTCAAAGCTCCCAAGCCACCATTTGCAGTAAGTAGTGCCTTTCAACTTCATGCCACCATTTGCAGTAAGTGGTGTCTTTCAACTTCAAGCCACACCCAAGCCACACCCAAGCCACCATTTGCAGTAAGTAGTGCCTTTCAACTTCAAGCCAAAGCAACCAAGCCACCATTTGCAATAAGTAGTGCCTTTCAACTTCAAGCCAAAGTTGCAAGCTTTAGAACCAGTAGACATTTTTTTACAAGCTTTAGAACCAATAGACATTTTTTGCAAGCTTTAGAACCAATAGAGACACTTTTTGCAAGCTTTAGAACCAATAGGCATTTTTTGAAAGCTTTAGAATCAATAGACATTTTTTGCAAGCTTTAGAACCAATAGACATTTTTTGCAAGCTTTAGAACCAATAGACACTTTTTTTGCCAGCTTTAGAACCAATAGACACATTCTGCAAGCATTTTAGAACCACTAAGGGCACTTACATTTGAGTAGACATGTGTTCAGTGTTAATCACAGCTCAGAGAAACGTGACCCTCTGCCTTCCTCCATCTTGAAGAGACTGTGTGGCACACCACTTCCTGGTTTTATAGTCCCTCCCCCCTGCCGCCAGTGGGGGCAGCAGAGAGAATGGGGAATTTTGTAAATACATTAATATCTCTGTCATTTTCCATCGACGGGAAAAATCCTCGGCACACATGCGGCGGAGGGGGGCTCTGAGCGAGATGGCCAAAAATGACGGCCGTAGGTGGCGGCGTTCTCTCAGAAATTGCAGCACAGATAGCCAAAACCGGTCAAGAACAGACTTTTAGTAATATAGATAGATATATATGTGTGCTTGTGTGTATTGATGTGTTTGTGTGTATTGATGTGTGTGTGTGTGTGTGTGTGTGTGTGTGTGTGTGTGTGTGTGTGTGTGTGTGTGTGTGTGTGTGTGTGTGTGTGTGTGTGTGATCTATATGTATATGATCTATATAAATATATGTATTTGTGAGCACGTGTACTGTATATATACACACACTGAACTTTTTTTCACATACACAATATATACACACTCTTGTTTATTATATTGATTACAGTGTTCTATGTTTACATATCATGTTGTGCTGCTGCAAGTAAGAATTTCATTGTTCTATCTGGGACATACAATATGACAATAAAACTCTCTTGCCTCTTGACTTGAATACTATCATTGATTTTCTAAAACTAGCTGGATAATAAAGCTAGTTACTAACCTTCTAAAAAATGTCCTATGGTATTCTCATATCTGTTCACAGTAATTAGTATTAAATGACCATTCATGGAAATATAATATTTTTTTAACTGCCTCTATTTTTGTTCGCAGCCCAATTCAACAATTTATCAACATGAAAACAGTTTCACCTGCTTTTGAAACGTTAATTTTTCCAACAGCCATATCTGTTCAAGCATAATCCAACTGTTGCTTTAATTATGAATCACTGAAAATGACGGTTGTTTGGCTAAAATTCTTATTCAATTTAGTTTAGTTCAGAGATTTAGCGTGGAAACAGGCCCTTCGGCCCACTGAGCCCATGCCGACCAGCGATCCCCGCACATTAACACTATCCATCGCACACTAAGGACAATTTTACATTTATACCAAGCCAATTAACCTACAAACCTGTACGTCTTTGGAGTGTGGGAGGAAACCCACGCAGGTCACAGGCAGAATGAACAAACTCCATATAGACAAGCACCCCTCTCAGGATTGAACCTGGGTCTCTGGCGCTGTAAGGCAGTAGCTCTACCGCTACGCCACCATGCCACCCTAAATTTATTAACTTATTAACTTTGCTTTCACTTCATTCATTCAATGATTTACAATTGTAGCATCTAATTACATGAACGCAGAGAGCAATGAAAACAGAAAAACTGACCATGTGATGACAAAGCTAATACATGTTAAAATGGTCTAGAAAATGTTGCCGGGTGGCGCCAGCAATGGCTCCCTCGTCAACAATCTGCCTGTACTTTCTTCCATTTTTGTTCTTTTAAGTACAGGTTAAATATTATGTTTTAGTGCTCCTTATTTGTTTTACGTGGGGGCTGGGGGAAACTTTTTTCAATCTCTTCGCTGAATTTTTTCCGTATCGTATCACCGTCCTAACATCGTAGAGTGGTGCAGGGTGGAAGATTGCAACCTTCATGTGGTTCGCCCTGTTTCGACTAATGCAATCAACTCGACGTGCACAAACGGAAGATCAAATAGAACAAGTTGTCCAACAACTTTAGGCTGTGCACGCCACACGAAAGAAGGCAAGGCAAGGCAAGGCAACTTTATTTATATAGCACATTTCATACACGAGGCAGACTCAAAGTGCTTCACATAAAAACATGTCATACAATAAAATGAAATAATAAAATGAAATAAAATAGAAGAACTAAAAGAAAAGAAAAGCAAAATTAAAAATGCATTATAAAAAGTGCAAAAGTTAAAAGTGCAATGTAGTTAAGATTTAGCTGAAAGCTAAAGTAAACATAAAAATTTTCAGTCTTATTTTAAAAGTGGTCAAAGTTGAGGCAAGTCTAAATCTTCAGGAAGTTTATTCCAGCTATTTGTTGCATAGTAACTAAATCCTGCTTTCCCATGTTTTGTATTTACTCTGGGAATCACTAACAGATTGGTTTCGGAAGATCTTAGCGGTCTAGAAGGCTTATATAGTGGAAGCATGTCAGTGATATACTTTGGCCCTAAACCATGTAGTGATTTATAGGTGAGCAGCAGGATTTTAAAATCAATTCTCTGACATACAGGGAGCCAATGTAAGGATTTAAGAATTGGTGTAATGTGTTCAAATTTTTTGGTCTTTGTTAGAACTCTAGCAACAGCGTTCTGAACAAGCTGTAGCTGCCTGACAGTTTTTTTTTGGAAGACCTGCAAGGAGACTGTTACAATAATCTAGCCTACTAGTAATAAAGGCATGTACAAGTTTTTCTAAGTCTTGAGCTGACATGAGTCCTCTTAATCTTGCTACGTTTTTGAGGTGATAGTAGGCTGATTTTGTTACTGATTTGATGTGACTGTCGAAATTTAAATCTGAATCCATAATGACCCCAAGATTTCTGGCTTTGTTTGAAGTTTTCAGGGACAGAGAGTGAAGGTGTTGGGTTACTTTAAGCCTTTCTTTTTTAGCACCAAAAACAATTATCTCCGTTTTGTCCTTATTTAGTTGGAGAAAATTTTGGCACATCCAGTCTTTGACTTGCTCAATGCACTGGCACAGCAGATCTATGGGGCAATAGTCATTTGGTGATAGCGCTGCATAGATTTGAGTGTCATCGGCATAGCAGTGGTGGTCAATATTATTATTTTGCATGATTTGCCCTAGTGGGAGCTTGTAGATGTTGAATAAAGAGGGCCCTAAGATCGAACCTTGCGGGACTCCACACGTCACGTTGGCTGGTTCTGATACAAAGTCGCCAATGGAAACAAAATAGTTCCTATCTTGTAGATATGACCTGAACCAACTTAAGACTGTGCCTGAGAGCCCCACCCATTTTTCCAACCTGTCCAAAAGTATTGAGTGATCAACAGTGTCGAATGCAGCACTGAGGTCTAATAGCATTAATATTGAAACTTTGCCAGAGTCTGTGTTAAGACGGATGTCGTTTACAACTTTAATAAGGGCGGTCTCGGTGCTATGAAGAGGTCGAAATCCTGACTGGAAGTTGTCGTAGCAGCCAGTTGAAGCCAGGAAGTGATTAAGTTGCTGGAGGACAACTTTCTCAATGATTTTACTTATGAAAGATATGTTTGATATTGGTCTATAGTTGTTAATAATAGAGGCATCTAGGCTCTGCTTTTTTAAAAGAGGTTTAATAACTGCAGTTTTCAAGGCTTTTGGGAAATTGCCTGATTGAAGAGAGCTGTTAACTATTTGCAGTATGTCTATTTTTAGGCAGTCAAAAACATTCTTAAAGAAGAAGTAGAGTGGTGCGGCCACTGCGGCCTAACATCGTGGAGTGGCGCGGCCTTTCCTGGAGGACCCACCTGGTGCTTCTTACCATCGTGGAGCTTGCAATCCCTTTGCCGGGGATCGACTGTGGAGAGCTCCAACCGCAGGCCTGTGGACTTTAACATCGTGGAGCCCGCGGTCCTTGGTTAGAGACTGATTCGGAAACCCCAAGCTGTGGAAAGTTTCAACACTCCCGACGCGGGAGTTTCAATCACGCTGACGCGGGGGCTTTGGATCGCCGGCTGCAGGAGCTTTGATGGTTCGACAGCCGGGAGAATAAAGAGGGAGAAGATTGGACTTTATTACCTTCCATCACAGTGAGGAATGTGGGGAGCCACTGTGGTGGATGTTTATGTTAACTTTTTGTTTATGTGGCTGTGTGTCCTGCTGCTTTTCACAGTATGGCTGTATGGTAACTCAAATTTCACATGTGACAATAAACTGACCTTGAAACCTTGAAATCTTGAATAAAGATGATAATAATGGGTGGGTTTGGTCAATTTGTTGAGCAGATTTGCTCTTAAGAACTATTTTTACAACACTTGTACATTTGAGAAAACAAGATGGACACAAAATGCTGGAGCAACTCAATCGGACAGGCAGCATTCCGGAAAGAAGGAATAGGTGACGTTTTGGGTCGAGACCCTTCTTCAGACTGAGAATACACTTGTTTACATGCAGACAAAACTAAATATTTGTCAATGGCAACTGGAACTTAGATGGATCGCAATGTAGATGGATTAACATGAGCAAAAACATTTGTTGAAATATTGTCTTTACATGTCCACGCAACACAGTTTCAATGCTTTGATTGCCTTCATACAGACTAACCAACAAGAATGGCCACTAGAATCATCCCAATCCAGCCAAGCACAGATCTGCATGTACTGCCAAGATCTTATGCTGCTCCCAAAGTGATGTGGGCTACTCGAGGATCCCAATCAATTGCAAAGGGTATTGAGTAACTCACCTGGCAAATGTAGGAGGTTCTTTGTGAGGACTTTGTCAAGATTCTCGCCATTCCTCAATATGTGAGGGATTTCTCCTGGATATCACAGGCCTGCCAACTGCCCTGGACTTACCCACCCTGGTGTAGGCCAGGAAGAGATTCGCTTGTATTTCCACATTGCAAACATCCCAGCTGATCTACATTGCATTTCATGATCTAATCTCCAACCTAGTCATATGCCGCAGAAGAAGACTGACCAGGCTCGAGTACAGCAGCACAGTGGTAGAGTTGCTGCCTTACAGCATCAGAGAACAGGGGGCTGTGGAGGCCGCCAGTAGATATTTTTAAGGCCGAGAGACAAATTCTTGATTAGAACGGGTTATTGAGGGTTATGTGGTGAAGGCACAAAAAAGGGATGAGGAGGCAGAGATCAGCCATGATTGAATGGTTGAGTAGACTCGATGGGCTGAATGGCCTAATTCTACACCTATAATGTGAATATGGGTTCGATCCTGGTGGCGGGTGCTATCTGTATGGAGTTTGTACATTCTCCCTGTGATCATGTGGGTTTTTCTCCGGGTGCTCCGGTTTCCTCCCAAACTCCGAGCACGTACAGGCTTGCAGGTTAATTGGTTTTGGTAAAAATTGTAAAATTGACCCTGGTGTGTAGGGTAGTGTTAGTGCACGGGATGATCGCAGGTCGGCGCGGACCCGGTGGGTCAAAGGGCCTGTTTCCGAGCTGTATCTCTAAAGTCCAAAGTCCAAATCTGCTGGTGTTTGGATATTGACTTTCAAACATTGTTTTCCCCTTATATTTCTGTTACTTCCTCTGTGCTGAAGTTTTGGTCAGGCCTCGCGTTCAAAATGACTGCGGTAAACCATGATTGCCGCACAGCTGAACTTGATTTCCCCTGCACCTGTAATTTATGACTTGTTCATCCCTCACGACCCAAGGAATGATGGTGCTTTTGTAAACAGAATGGCATTAACTTTGGTGTAAAATGGAGATCAAAAGAGCAGCAGAATCCACCTTCCTTCCCACTGCCATCAATAGAAGTACAAATCTAAGGTGGGACGTGATCAGTGTGGTGTTGTAGGTGTGACCTAGATCGATCTAAAGAAGGTCAACGTACTCTCACAGAGCTGTTAACTACAAGACTTATTTTCTTCAGCATTTGGAGTTCAAACCACAATCCGAGCTTAAGCATCTAAATGAGCCAACACATGTTTGCAACCCCCGGGAGTTCAATATTTCTGGTAAATGATAAAAATGAAAAGAGAACTCTTACTGGAGAGTTGCTACTGGATCCACACATGCAGAACCAACTTAGCAACTGATTATTCACACCCAGTGGCATGTCTATTATGCACTAAACTGGAGCAGAAAACTGTTGACGATGTCTGAGTCACCTAATACTAAAACTTCTCAGCAAGTGGCCATTCAACAAACACATATCCATGGCCACTTTTGCACTAACCCACTGACTTCCATGGCCACCATTACAACAACCCATGCTGAAAAAAACTTCTATAAGATCATCAGTAGACTTCACTGTTGTGGGGGATAGAATTTTCAGCTCACCCACCGCAGGGCACTGGAGGTAACCCATTGCCTTCCCTTACGCACTTGGCAACATTACTGCAGTCCTGCATGGTGGAGCAGCTGTAGAGTTGCTGCCTTACAGCACCAAAGACCAGGGTTCGATCCTGACTATAGGCGCTGTCTGTACGGCGTTTGTACATTCTCCCCGTGACCTGTGGTGGTGAATCTGTGGAATTATTTGCCACAGAAGGCTGTGGAGGCCAAGTCAGTAGATATTTTTAAGGCAGAGATAGATATATTTTTGATTGGTACAGGAGTCAGAGGTTATGGGGAGAAGGCAGAAGAATGGGGTTAGGAGGGGGAGTTAGATCAGGCATGATTGAATGGCAGAGTAGACGATGGGCCGAATGACCTAATTTTACTCCTATCCCTTATGACTTTACCTTATGACCTGTAAGGGTTTTCTCCGAGATCTTTGGTTTACTCCCATACTCCAAAAACGCACAGGTTTATAAATTAATTGGCTTGGTGTAAATGTAAATTGTCACTAGTGGGTGTAGGATAGTGTTAATGTGCGGGGATCGCTGGTCGACGCAGACTCGGTAGGCCGAATGGCCTGTATCTCTGAAATTAAATTAAACAAAACTATCCGGAAGGTTTGCAAGTGCTCAGCTTTGTGCACTGAAAATTTGTTCTCAAATCTATACCCTTTCCCCACCCCACTTGCTTATCTGTCCATTTGTTGTGTTTGTACAGAGAGTATAGAAACATAGAAACATAGAAAATAGGAGGAGGCCATTCGGCCCTTCGAGCCAGCACCGCCATTCATTGCGATCATGACTGATCGTCCCCTATCAATAACCCGTGCCTGCCTTCTCCCCATATCCCTTGACTCCACTAGCCCCTGGAGCTCTATCTAACTCTCTCTTAAATCCATCCAGTGATTTGGCCTCCACTGCCCTCTGTGGCAGGGAATTCCATAAATTCACAACTCTCTGGGTGAAAACGTTTTCTCTCACCTCAGTCTTAAATGACCTCCGATTTATTCTAAGACTGTGACCCCTGGTTCTGGACTCGCCAAACATTGGGAACATTTTTCCTGCATCTAGCTTGTCCAGTCCTTTTATAATTTTATATGTTTCTATAAGATACCCCCTCATCCTTCTAAACTCCGCATGTATAAAATGTCTGTCAATGATCAGTGGAAACCAAGATGAACCTCTGATGCAGAATTACTGAATTCATATTTATCTGAAACGTCTGCATGAAACAAGGCTGTATTCTGGATGACCGGTCAGCATCTTGGCTCGTGAACGACACACATATCAGTTTGCACCTTCAGAGAAGTTGTGGAGCAGTGTGATTTCACATATTCTATTTCAATTTCATTTTTCAGGGGAACAAATGGATTAAGTTCCAGGCGATGCAAACAACAGAAGGATTAGAACTTTGCACTTCCCCTTCATTACACATAATTAATGAAAGGAATACATTCTGGAAAATCAGGTCACATCAGCACCAACCCCACCATTCCCTCCTGCACCCAAACACCCAGCATCTGTTGGCCTCGCCTCTCTTCTTCCACCATCCTGCATGTCTTTATCAATTGCATTTGTTTAGGTTGTGGTTAATAATATGATCTAGTCCCGACTTAATAGACCATGGCTTATTTTTTTAAAAGAGCTGATTATTTATGGGTTGTAAATTTGTAGAGCCACGTCCACTGCAGTACATGCTCTAGCGCAGAACTTAGAGTCAGTGATGGCAGTTGTTTGTCACAGCTCCTGGGCTGTGAAAACGGCCAGTGACAGTTTTATAAGGAAGTATCTTCCCACAGTTCAAGTAAATGCTGGCAGCTTTGTAAGGTAAGCTGTGTATCACTGTTCAAACGGATAACAGTACCAGGATTTGGCCGTGGTTCCTGCAGGTTTTTACACCATTATAGATGAAAAGTTAACGGGCAGAATAATGATATAACTCAAGCCAACTATTACTGTTGAAACAACAGTTTCCCAGGTAGAATATAATTAGAGCATTATTAAATCATTAGAGTCTTAGTGCAAAGTGTACGAGATTAAATATTAATGAATAAACTATCCACAGAGGTGTAGGTCTTCAATTTGTAATACCTGTTTAATACCCAATTGACGGCTATGCCTTTACTATGCATGTGATTGCCGTGATGTGAGGAATCTGTGAGTGATTAAGGTTTATGTCAGCAAGGACAAGCAGAATCTAGTGGCGATACTGGCAATCAGGTAAAGACTATCTTCCTCACAGAGAGCTTCAGCAAGTACCTCCCTCACCTCTCTAAATATTGTTTCCATTGCATGAGACTATAAGGTCATAAGTGATAGGAGCAGAATTAGGCCATTCGGCACATACTGAGTTGGATGATCAGCCATGATCATATTGAATGGCGGTGCAGGCTCGAAGGGCCGAATGGCCTACTCCTGCACCTATTTTCTATGTTTCTATGTTTCTATCAAGTCCACTCCGCCATTCAATCATGGCTGATCTATCTCCCACCTCCTAACCCCATTCCCCTGCCTTCTCCCCAAAACCTCTGACACCCGTACTAATCAAGAATCTATCTATCTCTGCCTTTAAAATATCCACTGGCGTGGCCTCCACAGCCTTTCGGGGCAAAGAGTTTCACAGATTCACCACAGATTCCACAAATTGCCTTTTATTCAGGCAACGCTTTTGTGGCCTTAAATGGGCCAGGCCAGCATTCGGTGTAGATGACGGCCTTCCCATGTCCGTTCAAGTGAGAGAGACGAAGGTTTTAAATACACTGATAGAGGTGCGGTGAGCTGCCGCAGTACAATTTTACAGAGGGGACGCACTGCAGCCGTGATGCACTAAGATAGGGAATGGTGCACATGGGGGTGGTGGATGGGATGCACAAACAGGCTGCTTCATCCTGCATTTAATTGCAACTGCACTCGTCTTGTTAATGGAGAGTATGCCATCAAACCTTAGACTTGTGTCTTTCAGATGGTGGGAAAGGCATAGGGGAATCAGGGGGTTTCACACTCAGAGCCTCTAACCTGCTCTTGCAGACACAGCATTGAACTAACTGGACTGGTTATATTTCCATTGATGTCAACCTTCAGATTAGACTCAAGAAATTCCTACACCACCTCAGCTGTCGCATATCCGCACTCCCCGGCTCACACTACCAATCCACCTTTCAAGCCCTGGGCTCATGCACTGGGTTTTGGCCCTTCTCTGGATCTGTGCTGCAATAATCTAGTGTAGGAAGGAACTGCAGTTGCTGGATTACACCGAAGATAGACACACAATGCTGGAGTAACTCAGCGGGACAGGCAGCATCTCTGGAGAGAAGGAAAGGGTGACGTTTCGGGTAAAGATCCTTCAGTCTGAAGAAGGGTCTCAACCCGAAACATCACCCATTCCTTCTATCCAGAGATGCTGTATGTCCCGCTGTATAATCTTGGCTCCACTTACATTCGGCTCCAGATCCAGAATGTCGTTTGAGGGTGTTTCTATGCTTTCTTGTTGGAGATGGTCATATCCAGCCCACATGTTGTGCAAAAATCTCCCACAACCTATCTGCACATGCCTGAATATTTTCCCAGTTTTGATGCATTCCAAGCCATGGTATGAAGTGGTTTGGACCCAATCTGTGACAATGCTGGAACTGGCTATATTTAAGAGGGAGTTAGATGTGGCCCTTGTGGCTAAAGGGATCAGGGGGTATGGAGAGAAGGCAGGTACAGGATACTGAGTTGGATGATCAGCCATGATCATATTGAATGGCGGTGCAGGCTCGAAGGGCCGAATGGCCTACTCCTGCACCTATTTTCTATGTTTCTTTGTTTCTATGTGTAGGAAGGAACTGCAGATGTTGGTTTAAACCGAAGAAAGACACAAAATGCTGGAGTAACTCAGCAGGACAGGCTGCATCGCTGTAGAGCAATGTGTGACGTTTCATGTCGAAACCTTTCTTTAGACTGTTTGATCCTGGTTAAACATAAAGAGCGGCACTTCTAAAAGCATCTTTCATTACTCCGCTGATGACTGGCTGGTAATTAGTCAGACTGGATTTGTCCTGCTTTTGTAGACTGAATATAACAGAGGGATGTTCAGATTGAAAAGCAGATGGTTGGTGTTGGAGACCCCTGAAATGCAGATACAATATGTGGCATTCTGACATCATACAGTTAAGATAAACCATACCATATCCGATTCTTTCCAGTCTATTTTCTGTACGATACATTGGACTGTAACATGCAATTGTGGATAAAGCGGCTGCATTGTTCCCAGTTAATTTTTGGGATAAGGAAATGCCAGAGGAATTTTCACACAAAGCTTCCCGGAAATATTAAAGAACTAAGATAGGCATAAATAGCTGGATCCAGGTAGCATCTCTGGAAAGAAGGAATGGGTGACGTTTCGGGTCGAGACCCTTCTTCAAACTAACAACTGAGAACTGAAGGAACTAACTGGGGTCACGGTGGTGCAGCAGTAAAGATGCTGCCTTACAGTGAATGCAGCGCCAGAGACCCGGGTTCGATCCCGACAACGGGTGCTGTCTGTACGGAGTTTGTTATTTCTCCCCATGACCTGCGTGGGTTTTCTCCAAGATCTTCAGTTTCCTCCCACACTCCAAAGACGTACCCGTTTGTAGTTTAATTGGCTTGGTAAATGTAAAAATTGTCCCTAGTGGGTGTAGGATAATGTTAATGTGCGGGGATCGCTGGTCGGCCGAAGGGCCTGTTTCCGCGCTGTATCTCTAAGCTAATATCATTCAAAGGGAGAGTTCAGGTGTGGTTGGTGAGCATGAAAGATGATCTATCGCTTGAAAGAGGTGGCTTTAGAGTTAGATGTGGCCCTTGTGGCTCAGAGGGTATGGAGAGAAGGCAGGTACGGGATACTGAGTTGGATGATCAGCCATCATCATATTGAATGGCGGTGCAGGCTCGAAGGGCCGAATGGCCTACTCCTGCACCTAATTTCTATGTTTCTATGTTTCTATGCTTTAGAGAAAATGGATGCTGGAGCACTAATACATTGGAACTTCGGTTGATACTACTGGGAATACTGAACTAGATGTATAACTCTATATCCTATCTATGAATGGTATGTACAATATGCTCTGCACTTGAAGACTGATTCTCCCGATGTTGGGGTGATGCGCTAACAGAATCTTTGCCAAAGATCATTGCAAAATGCAATCTGTCTCTCCCTTCAGAAACCAGAAATGAATCTGTTTTTTGTTTAGTGGGTAAACTGGCACAAGGAGCTGACAGTTGAATCTTGTATTCAGCATTGATGCCAATAACATGTCCACCTGACCTATTCGACACTTTCTGTAAATTCACTTTGTACTCTGCCATGGTTCAATGGTTCAATATTTTCTGGAACTTTTCCTGTGGATTGGCGGGTAGCAAATGTGACCCTGCTCTTTAAGAACGAAAGGAGGGAGAATACAGGGATCTACCAATCTGTTAACCTAATGCTAGTGGAGGGAAGTACTGGTACCTCTAATGGAAGATGCAATAACAGAAGCTCTGGTAATAATACATAGAAACATAGAAACATAGAAAGTAGGTGCGAGAGTAGACCACCAGGTCCGTCGAGCCCGCACCGCCATTCGCTCATGGCTGAACACTAAACAGACACACTTACCCACAAACAGTAGACACAAGACACAGAACACAAGACACTACCCTCCCCTTTATACCGCTATCACCCCTCTCCACCCCAAAAACCTCGTGATCTCCTGGGGGAGGCAAAAAAACGGATAAAAACCCAGGTCCAATTCGGGAAAAAAATCCGGGAAATTCCTCTCCGACCCCAATCTAGGCGATCGACACTTGTCCAGGAGATCACTCAGGTCTTACTATACTAACCATACCTAGGTCCATATCCCTGCCCTCTCCCCGTAGCCCCTTATCCCCTTGGCAGCTAAAAAAACATCTATTTTAGTCTTAAATATATTTAAAGTTTCTGCTTCCACTGCTCCCTGGGGCAGTGAATTCCATAAATTAACCACCCTCTGGGTGAAGAAGTTCTTCCTCATCTCAGTTTTAAAAGAGCCCCCCCTTATTCTGCAACTATGTCCCCTAGTTCTAGTTCTAGTTCTAATAGTTGGGAAAATCATGTGGAACTAATGGACTGGAGTACTTTGACGATATGACTCCGAGAATAGATATAAAGGAGCCTATGGATATGGGATATTTGGAGTTTTTAAAGAAAGTCTCATACAGGAGGTTAGAAACATAGAAACATAGAAATTAGGTGCAGGAGTAGGCCATTCGGCCCTTCGAGCCTGCACCGCCATTCAATATGATCATGGCTGATCATCCAACTCAGTATCCCGTACCTGCCTTCTCTCCATACCCTCTGATCCCCTTAGCCACAAGGGCCACATCTAACTCCCTCTTAAATATAGCCAATGAACTGGCCTCGACTACCCTCTGTGGCAGAGAGTTCCAGAGATTCACCACTCTCTGTGTGAAAAAGGTTCTTCTCATCTCGGTTTTAAAGGATTTCCCCCTTATCCTTAAGCTGTGACCCCTTGTCCTGGACTTCCCCAACATCGGGAGCAATCTTCCCGCATCTAGCCTGTCCAACCCCTTAAGAATTTTGTAAGTTTCTATAAGATCTCCTCTCAATCTCCTAAATTCTAGAGAGTATAAACCAAGTCTATCCAGTCTTTCTTCATAAGACAGTCCTGACATCCCAGGAATCAGTCTGGTGAACCTTCTCTGCACTCCCTCTATGGCAATAATGTCCTTCCTCAGATTTGGAGACCAAAACTGTACGCAATACTCCAGGTGTGGTCTCACCAAGACCCTGTACAACTGCAGTAGAACCTCCCTGCTCCTATACTCAAATCCTTTTGCTATGAAAGCTAACATACCATTCACTTTCTTCACTGCCTGCTGCACCTGCATGCCTACTTTCAATGACTGGTGTACCATGACACCCAGGTCTCGCTGCATCTCCCCTTTTCCTAGTCGGCCACCATTTAGATAATAGTCTGCTTTCCTGTTTTTGCCACCAAAATGGATAACCTCACATTTATCCACATTATACTGCATCTGCCAAACATTTGCCCACTCACCCAGCCTATCCAAGTCACCTTGCAGTTTCCTAGCATCCTCCTCACAGCTAACACTGCCCCCCAGCTTAGTGTCATCCGCAAACTTGGAGATATTGCCTTCAATTCCCTCATCCAGATCATTAATATATATTGTAAATAGCTGGGGTCCCAGCACTGAGCCTTGCGGTACCCCACTAGTCACTGCCTGCCATTGTGAAAAGGACCCGTTTACTCCTACTCTTTGCTTCCTGTTTGCCAGCCAGTTCTCTATCCACATCAATACTGAACCCCCAATGCCGTGTGCTTTAAGTTTGTATACTAATCTCTTATGTGGGACCTTGTCGAAAGCCTTCTGGAAGTCCAGATACACCACATCCACTGGTTCTCCCCTATCCACGCTACTAGTTACATCCTTGAAAAATTCTATAAGATTCGTCAGACATGATTTACCTTTTGTAAATCCATGCTGACTTTGTCCAATGATTTCACCACTTTCCAAATGTGCTGCTATCCCATCTTTAATAACTGACTCTAGCAGTTTCCCCACTACCGATGTTAGACTAACTGGTCTGCAATTCCCCGTTTTCTCTCTCCCTCCCTTCTTAAAAAGTGGGGTTACGTTTGCTACCCGCCAATCCTCAGGAACTACTCCAGAATCTAAAGAGTTTTGAAAGATTATTACTAATACATCCACTATTTCTGGAGCTACTTCCTTAAATACTCTGGGATGCAGCCTATCTGGCCCTGGGGATTTATCGGCCTTTAATCCATTCAATTTACCCAACACCACTTCCCGGCTAACCTGGATTTCACTGAATTCCTCCAACTCCTTTGACCCGCGGTCCCCTGCTATTTCCGGCAGATTATTTATGTCTTCCTTAGTGAAGACGGAACCAAAGTAGTTATTCAATTGGTCCGCCATATCCTTGTTCCCCATGATCAACTCACCTGTTTCTGACTGCAAGGGACCTACATTTGTTTTAACTAATCTCTTTCTTTTCACATATCTATAAAAACTTTTGCAGTCAGTTTTTATGTTCCCTGCCAGTTTTCTTTCATAATCTATTTTTCCTTTCCTAATTAAGCCCTTTGTCCTCCTCTGCTGGTCTCTGAATTTCTCCCAGTCCTCCGGTATGCTGCTTTTTCTGGCTAATTTGTAAGCATCATCCTTCACTTTGATACTATCCCTGATTTCCCTTGTTATCCACGGATGCACTACCTTCCCTGATTTATTCTTTTGCCAAACTGGGATGAACAATTTTTGTAGTTCATCCATGCAGTCTTTAAATGTCTTCCATTGCATATCCACCGTCAACCCTTTTAGAATTAATTGCCAGTCAATCTTGGCCAATTCACGTCTCATACCCTCAAAGTTACCTTTCTTTAAGTTCAGAACCATTGTTTCTGAATTAACAATGTCACTCTCCATCCTAATGAAGAACTCAACCATATTATGGTCACTCTTGCCCAAGGGGGCACGTACAACAAGACTGCTAACTAACCCTTCCTCATTACTCAATACCCAGTCTAAAATAGCCTGCTCTCTCGTTGGTTCCTCTACATGTTGATTTAGATAACTATCCCGCATACATTCCCAGAAATCCTCTTCCTCAGCACCCCTGCCAATTTGATTCACCCAATCTATATGTAGATTGAAGTCACCCATTATAACTGTTTTGCCTTTGTCGCACGCATTTCTAATTTCCTGCAGGACGTTGAATAACATTGCAGGACGTTGAATTGGGGTTGATCAGTGACATGATCGATAATTGGTTGTTGGACAGAAAGCAAAGAGTGGCAGTAAAGTATTCCTTCTTATTCTGATCTTGAAGTGTACATCCGCTATTTGGATGAAGGAACCAAATGTCATATTTTCAGATTTGCCGATGACACTAAATGACGCAGAATTGTGAGTATAGAGGGGGATGCAAAGAAGCTTCAAGGTGAAATGGACAAGCTAAGCAAGTGGGCGGGAACTCTGCAGGTAGAACATAATGTAGATAAATGTGCTCATCGAGCTTGGTGAACATAACAGTGAGGCAGAGTATTTGTTAAAGACTGAGAGTAAAAGCCTTGTCCCAATGTACGAGTTCATTCCAAGAGCTCTCCCGAGTTTTAAAAACACACTCGTGGTAAGCACGGAGAATGAATGTAGCGGGTACGTCAGAGCTCGGGGACGTCTTTTAGCGGCTCGTAATGCTAACGGCAGGTACTCGGTAAGACTCGCTAATGGCAGGTAAGCACGGGAAGACTCGTGAAGATTCTTCAACATGTTGAAAAAAGTCCACGGGAGCCCTGAGTACTGACGAGTGGCCATTCCCGTATATCTCCGAGTTCGAATCAGGGCAAACTCGGGAGAGCTCTTGGAATGAACTCGCACCGTGGGACAGGGCTTTAAGTGCTGTTGATGTTCAAGGGGGCCGAACCTTTGTCCACAAGTCAGTGAAAGCCAACATACAAGCGAACATGCAATTGCAAGGAAATGGGCTGTTTGCCTCTATAATAAGGGGAATTGATTGCAAGAGTAATGGGCCTGTCCCACTTAGGCGATTTCTCGGGCATCTGCAAGCGACTGTCAAGTTGCCGGCAGTCGCCTTGAAAAACCGGCAACTGGAATGGTGACTGTCAGAGTGGAACACACACACACAAACACACACAAAGGCAGGGGCCAGGGCAAGCGGGGGGAGCGCTGTCTGAAATTCACATGGTGCAAAGCCAAGGTGATACAGACACACACCGCGATGAACAGGAAGGTTGGCGCTGAAATTAAGACGGCTAGCACAGTGTAGGTTAAGTCCTTTAAAAGAGGGAGGGGGGAGAAGGGGGGAGAAGGAGGGAGAAGGAGTGGAAACAACTGTTAAAAAACCAGACAACGTTTAAGAAGCCAGAGATACACGATTGTGAAGTGCGGCGGACATTTAACATTACCGGTCGGTTATCCTTGGTTCTGAAAACTACTGCTTACGATTTTTTTCCCCCAATGAGTCAATGAAATTCACCAAGCACCGGCTAAAATCTACTAGAACCTCCTTACGACCCACCTACGGCTCGAGAATTCTTGCTACTCTCCAAGGCGCCTTCATTCTAGTCACCGTTAATTTTTCAACATGTTGAAAAATTCAAGGCGACCATAATGAGGCTGCGACTAGTCCCAGAATGTAGGAACTTCTCACGACCATGAAGGTGACTCCCCGGCAACCACCCGCGAACATGTGGCGACCATGTGGCGACTGCAAAGTCCCCTGCAGTCACCTAAAAAGTCACCTAAGTGGGACAGGCCCATAAGGAAATCTTTCTGTAGGTGTCCAGGATCCTGGTGAGGTTGCACCTAGAGTATTGTGTACAATTTTGGTCACCCTATCTCCCAGGGATGCACTTGCTATGGAACGAGTGCAACAAAGATTCTCTTCACTGCTTTCAGAGATGGCAGGTTTGGTTGTGAGGAGAGATTGAGCAGACTGTGTCTGTATTGTCTAGATAGAGATTAGAAGGATGCGAAGAGATCTCATCAAAACTGGAAAAAGTCCTGACAAGTTAGGTGCAAGAAGGATGATTTTGTAGTTTGCAGAGTAAAGAGATGTTTGGAACTGATATTGGGGAAAGTTACCACTCAGAAGGTCGTGAATCTTTGGAATTCTTTACTTTTAAGGGCTGTGAACTGTCATTAGGTCATTCAAAATAGAAATTGACAGATTTCTGGATATTGAGAGATTCAAGAGACATGGGATGACTCAAATAAATATTTTAATTTATTTGACTCAGTTTCGTTTATTGTTACGTGGTACAGTGAAAAGCTTTAGTTGCGTGCTAACCAGTCAGCGGAAAGACAATACATGATTACAATTGAGCCATTTACAGTATATACCGGAGATACATGATAAGGGAATAATGTTTACTGCAAGGTAAAGTCAGCAAAGTCCAATCAAAGATAGTCCGAGGGTCACCAATGAGTAAGATAGTAGTTCAGGACTGCACCCTGGTTGTGGTAGGATGATTCAGTTGCCTGATAACAGCTGGGAAGAAACTGTCCCTGAATCTGGAGGTGTGCTTTTTACGCATTTCTTTAACTTTTGCCTGATGGGAGAAGGGAGAAGTGGGAGTGGCCAAGGTGCGACTTGTCCTTGATTATGCTGCTGGCCTTGCCGAGGCTGCGTGAGGTAAAAATGGAGTCAATAGAAGGGAGTTGGTTTGACTCTTTGATATCTTTTAATTTCCTTCTTGAATATATCAGCACAATTCATAGAGTAGAAGCCGACTTATTTTTCTTTCTTCCGTGGACTACTTTATATTAATCAGCAGAAAAATATATTAATCTTTGTTGAGTGTTTTGTTTAGCTTGTTCTGCATATCTTGAATTAACTCTTTGAATGTCATTGCGTAACTCAGTTTTGCTCTGGTTTCAAATTTAGTTTTACTTTAGTTTAGAGATACAGCGCGGAAACAGGCCCTTCGGCCCACCGAGTCCGCGCCGCCCAGCGATCCCCGCACATTAACACTATTCTACACACACTAGGGACAATTTACACATACACCAAGCCAATGAACCTACACACTTGTACGTCTTTGGAGTGTGTGAGGAAGCTGAAGATCTCAGAGAAAAACCACGCAGTTACGGGGAGAACGTACAAACGCCGTACAAACAGCACCCATAGTCAGGATTGAACCTGGGACTCCGGCGCTTCACGCCCTGTAAGGCCGCAACCCTACCGCTGCGCCCCCGTGACCAATTTTCATCAAAGTAGATCCGGAGGTTCCAACTTTGAACTCTCCTCCCCTCTCCTCTTCTCCAGTACAATCCCTCATGCACGCTCAGCTAGTGAACCACATACTCTGTCTTGCCCATCCTTTCAGAAAGTGCCTGAAATCATTTAGCCTGAAGGCAATTGTATGTGCCTTTTTCCAGGTGACCTGAAGTGCAAGCGAGTGCTTCTGGTCAAAATATGTGGGACATCAGTAATGCTGTCAACAGTTTAAGGTCACTAAATTTTATTTTGTCTCTACCCACATCCCCTTTGTTGCTGATGTCACATTGTCGCCCACACCTGGTAGGAATAAGGACTGGGGAAAGAGCTCCCTCTATTCTATATCTGAGACACAATTAGAAGGCCGACCAGCGAGGGTCTCTAATGAAATAGTTTCAAAGTTGAGAAGTGAACATTCCCAAGACGGCAAATAGAAACAGCTGATCATTCAGATAGAAACCGAATTAACAAGTTGCCCTTTTCTCATGTCAGTTTGCTTAAACCCAAGCAGGACTGGGAACTGACAGCTGACACAAACAGTTAACATTAGCAGCAGATCACAATGCACAGTTGCTGGAGGAGGTTAGAGAAAAATCAATGCACTGGATCTCAAGTTTGTTTCTGCTGAACTTTTCTCTGTTAGCTTTCATTAGTAGCTAAACTAACACAGATTAGCTCATCCCTTTAATTTTATAAACCATCGGTAGATCTTTTTTTCACATTAATTGCAATTAATCTGAGATCACTTTCTAATCTGCGGTGTGATGGTAAGAATTTGTAAAATATTTTGATTATATCTCAGCTCTCATGGTATTATTCACAGATAAAAGATGTTGATTCACAATAACACAGCTCGTTATAAATCCACATGCTAATTTCACAGTCAATTATCATAAGTATCTTACTGCTTTATTGCCTGGATGTTCAGTGGCATAGGCCATTGTGTAACTGAGTGTTATTTCTCTGAAGTGCAAATGAAGCAAGAACCATTTCTTGATTTTTTTTCACATTGCTCCCGAAATTCAACTGGGCACTTCCAGGAATGGGTCGTCCTCTCATCCTTAACATGATTTCTGCATCGAGAGGACAGGATAATGCCATTCCATTGCCAAGCTCTTTTGCGAGCATTGCAGGAGAACGTGCACCATGTTAGAGTCATAGTCATAGAGTGATACAGTGTGGAAACAGGCCCTTCGGCCCAACTTGCCCACACCGGCCAATGTGTCCCAGCTACACTAGCCCCACTTGTCTGCGCTGGGTCCATATCCCTCCAAGCTTGTCTTATCCATTTACCCTTCTAACTGTTTCTTAAACGTTGTGGGACCAGCCATCATTGGGCACTCCTAAGGCAACATTGTTTTAACGTTCCAGCTCCAGTCATGGGGTAGTCTGCTTGGTAAGTGAAATCACTTGATTTTCACCTTCACTCCCTCCCCCTCTCTCCCGCCCCGCAATTAGCCAAACCAATCCCATTACACCTGAGAACCACCACATTACGAGTATTAGCCACAGTGGGACTTGCAGACCATGAGCAACTTTCCAAATTAACATGCTTCACATGGCAAAAGGTCAGTGAACTGCATCACGTACATACAGATTGTGCATGCATGAAAATCCCTTCCCTGGGGCTCAAGATGAAACTGACTCACATCCCCATTTAATGCATGTTTTTATGCACTGTGAAATATGTTTGACATGCGTGATCGAGTTCTTTGATGAGGTTAGTGTGGCTAATGTTGGAAATGTGGAGTTGCAAAAAGCATTTGCCAACGTAACACATAAATGGATTTGTTAACAACGTTAAAACTCAAGGGATTCAAAAGATAGTGACAGCATGGATGCAAAATTGTCTCTAGGGCAGAAAGCATAGCCCAGCGTATAACCATTTTTTTTCCTTATCCTGCTGCACTCTGCTCCTCAGATTAAAAAAGATAGTGACAGCATGGACAAATTCTTAAAGGATAAATTCATGTGTGAGCCTTTGGTGAAAAGGAGGAGTGCCAGATAATTAAGTAGTTCTATCGAACGACTGTCACAGGCACAATGGGCCAAACAACTTCCTTCTCTGTGGTTCTGTGAAGAAAGAGTTGTCTTTATTTTGAACCTTCAGGGTACTCCGACATTCTTCCAATTAAGTGCATTGAGATAATAGACCAGAGAGCTAGTGCATCTAAAGAGCCCCAGCAGTAAATGAATAACCATTGGATTTGCTTCTGGTGGTGTTGGGTGTGAGATGGGTTCCACTGGAAACAAAGGATGTTTCCACTAGTGGGAGAGACTAGATCATAGCCTCTGAAACAAAGGATGCCCTTTCAGGAAGGAGATGAGGAAGGATTTCTTCAGTCAGAGGGTGGTGAATCTGTGGAATTCTCTGCCACAGAAGGCTGTGGGGGCAAAGTAAGTGGACATATTTAAGGCAGAGATAGATAGATTTGTGATTAGTACGGTTGTCAGGGGTTATGCGGAGAAGGCTGGAGAATTGGGGTTTGGAGGGAGAGATAGATCAGCCATGATTGAGAATGGCAGAGAAGAATTGATGGGCTAAATGGCCTAATTCTGCTCCTATCACTTATGATTTATGATCAGCCTTGGCCTTGACAACTATATCCAAATACGAGGTAGACAAAAATGCTGGAGAAACTCAGCGATTTTTCCAGCATCTGCAGTTCTTTCTTAAACATATACAAATACTAGAGGGTTTTAGTGAAATGAAATTGGTCACCATTTCATTTAAAATAACGATGCGCTGAATGTTGCACAAAGGACGGAGATTTTAAGCAATAACATTCTTTGGGTGTCGGACCTGGTCTTTCTAAGCACACATTCATGTTGTTGCAACCACAATGGTCCTTTCCTGGAAGCTTGCATTGGTCTTTCCAAAATGAGGACTGTAATGGGCCTGTCCCACTTAGGCGACTTTTTAGGTGACTTCAGGAGACCATGCGGTTGCCACATGGTCGTCACATGTTCGCGGGTGATTGCCGGGGAGTCGCCTTCATGGTCGTGAGTAGTTCCCGCATTCTGGAAACTAGTCGCGGCTTCATTATGGTCTCCGCGAATTTTTCAACATGTTGAAAAATTAGGAAAAAATACGTAAACAGTAGTTTTCAGAACCAAGGGTAACCGACCGGTAATGTTAATGTCCGCCGAGCTTCACAGCCGTGTACCTTTGGCTTCTTAAAAGTTCTCCACTCCTTCTCCCCACCCCGTCTCCCCCTTCTCTCCCCCCTCTTTTAAAGGACTTAAGTTACCCTTCCCGTACACTGTGCTTTCACCGTCTTAATTACGGCGCCAACCCTCCTGTTCATCGTGGTGTGTGTCTGTATCACATTGGCTTTGCACTGTGTGAATATCATTCAGACAACGCTTCCCCCACTTGCCCTGTCCTCCGCCTGCATAACTGGTGTGTGTGTGTGTGTGTGTGTGTGTGTGTGTGTGTGTGTGTGTGTGTGTGTGTGTGTGTGTGTGTGTGTGTGTGTGTGTGTGTGTGTGTGTGTGTGTGTGTGAAAGGCCTGATTTCTAAACTAAACTAAACTAAACACAGGGTACTATGCTTACATATTTGTGGTGCTGCAGCAAGTAAGAAGTCCATTGTTCCATTTTGGGACAAATGTCAATAAAACGCTCTTGACAAAGACATGCGGGACTATTCAAGGGCTGAATACACAGCACTTTATATTAGTAGGTGAGTGAAAGAAACATATATTGACATACTGCTGATTTGTTTTTTCCACTCTGTGGGGAAGCATTTAACTTTTCCTCATTACCACTTCCTGACGGAATGGCTAAGATTAGGCAATCACCATGGGGCATATTGTGGCCAGGTCACAAAGCCCCGAAAAGCACTGCTCTCTCCTACAACACAACTCCAGCATTTGCTTAGGAGGAAAAGACCTAATTTGCTTAGGTCAGAAGAAGGGTCTCGACCCAAAGCATCACCTATTCATCAAGGATTAGCCCCACCCCTGGCCACTCCCTCTTCCCCCCTCTCCCATCAGGCAAAAGGTATAGAAGTGTGAAAATGCACACCACTAGATTCGGAGAGAGTTCCTTCCCAGCTGTCATCAGGCAACTGAATCATCGACCCACAACCAGAGAGCAGTGCTGAACCATTATCTACCTATTTGATGACCCTCGGACTATCTTTGATCGAACTTTGCTGGCTTTTCGTTATTTCCTTATCATGTATCTCTACACTGTAAATGGATCGATTGTAATCATGTACTGACTTTCTGCTGACTGGATAGCACGCAACAAAAGCCTTTCACTGTACCTCGGTACACGTCACAAAGGAAGCAATAATCCTTTTCTCCAGAGATGCTGTCAGACCCGCTGTTAGATGCTGTCAGACACGCTGTTACGCCAGCTTTTGGTGTCTATCTCGAGCATTTGCTTCCTCCTTTTTATCATCTTGTTTGTTTGTTCTCTTTCTGTTTCTTTAATTACTTCTGCAAAATTTTATTTTGTGAGTACAATGTCAACAATGCCAAGATTTGTGCTTCAGGTTCTCTTGGTTAATTTTTTGAGCATTTCACTTCACTGGCACAAGAGTTTCAATGGTTTTGTCAGGTTTATAACAAATGTGACGTTTTGATGATGGAAAATAGCATGAACAACATCAACCTCCCCATACACATAGATTTGGCTTGACAACCACAAAAGGGGTTGAAATTATACAGGTTATTCTGGACATAGCAACCCACATTCATGTTACAGGCAGAAACCCATTTATCAAGAAAGCAACAATCAAACAATATCCAGTTTATAAAAAAAGTTTTGTATAGTTTAGAGATACAGCATGGAAACAGGCCCTTCAGCCCAACGATTCTACACCGACCAGCGATCCCCACACATTAACACTACCCTTCACACACTAGGGACATTTTACATTTATACCAAGCCAATTAACCTATAAACCTGTACGTCTTTGGAGTGTCAGAGGAAACCATAGATCTCGAGGAAAACCCATGCGGTAATGAGGAGAACGTAAAAACTCCGTACAACAGCACCCGTAGTCGGGATTGAACCCGAGTCTCCGGCACTGCAAGAACTGTAAGGCAGCAACTCTACCGCTGCGCCACCGTGCTACCCATCTTATGCCGAACCCTACATTAAAGGTCCCAGGCTTCAATCGCCCCCAAACACAGTAGATGCCCTTTCAATGAATCCACACTGTTCATGAACGGTGTGGTCATCTATTCTACAATGGTAGATGCTTGATTGTTCAATTGTGGCTTGCCTGGTTTCCATAACTATTCTTTCTCCTTTAGTCCAACAACCCATCAATCTTAGTGTTAAAGATACTTCACACTGAAATCCACTTGAAAATGTAGTTCTATGGACAGAACTTTTGCTATTGTGGCAAGGATGAATTCTCCATTAAGAGTCTTTAAATGTGTTTTACTTTTAATTCAACGAAACAAAAAATGCAAGTGTCCTCAGAAATAGTCAATAAATGGATCCCGTATTCATCGCAGACTTATTGTCTTCAGCCATTATAGTAAGGTTGGGATGACCTTTCTGTCCTGGACTTCCTCCATTGTCAGAGTGTGGCCCAGCGGAAATTGGAGGAACAGCACCTCATATTTCACTTGGGTAGCTTACACCCCAGTGGTATGAACATTGACTTCTCTAACTTCAAATAGCCCTTGCTTTCCCTCTCTCTCCATCCCCTTCCCCTTCCCAGTTCTCAGACCAGTCTAACTGTTTCTGACTAAATTTTCTCTCTGTTTGCTTTGTTGTTACCTTCTCCCAACTAACAATGATCTATTCTACATTGTCCTTGATCTCCATTCCCTTTGTCCTGTTTTCACACCATACATTTCCTTATCTATACATTTCCATATCAATGTACCGTCCACTCCCCTGACACCAGTCTGAAGAAGGGTCTCGACCCAAACATCACCCTTTCCTCCTCTCCAGATATGCTGCCTGTCTCACTGAGTTACTCCAGCATTTTGTATCTATCTCGGGATGAACAAAAGTTCAGCGAAGTCTGTCACAAACTTGAGATTTATTTACTGCTGCACAGTTATGTACTGTATGTCATGACCTAGTCCAACAATTATTGCTCATTTTTAACCCCTCTTGGGTGGTAGCAGCGAGGCACCTTCTATTATAATGGAGACGGACACTGTCATTAGGTGGTGAGTTCTGTGGGTTAACTGTTTGACGATAAAGGAGTAGCAAAAGTCTAGAATCAACAGTCAGGAGCGTTTATTGTCATATGCCCCAAAACAGAACAATCAAAATCTGAAATTCTTACTTGCAGCAGTGTAACTGATATGTACCAATAGTAGTTTGTGAACTGTATACCGAGATGTATATGTATACTCAGATATAGATATATATATACTAGACTAAGTGGGACCCGTTGGGTCCCATGTTCACGCGGGAGGGCTGGTCCCCCGATGCAATATTCCAGCTCTCCACCAATTCCAATATTAATGGCCAGTGGGGGGGCTTTCTGGAGCGCTGGTATGGGTTCTTGGGGTGGCAGCTCAGTCCCTCAAGCCTGATCTGCTGGCAGCTCACTCACGGCTGGTGGGCTGGCAGTTGACTCATGACTATTCCTTGAAATTCCATTTCAAGCAGGGTACAAGGCCACCAAATTCAAATCCATGTTACTACCATTTCAAGCAGGGTGCAAGGCCACCAAATTCAAGTGCAGTTTCTTACCACTATGAGCAGGGTGCAAGGCCACCGAATTCAAGTGTAGTTTCCAACCACTTCAAGCAGGGTGCAAGGCCACCAAATTCAAGTGCAGTTTCATACCACTTCAAGCTGGATCCAAGGCCACCAAATTCAGTGCAGTTTCATACCACTTCAAGCAGGATGCAAGGCCGCCAAATTCAAGTGCAGTTTCATTCCACTTCAAGCAGGGTCCAAGGCCACCAAATTCAAATGCAGCTTCATACCATTTCATGCAGGGTGAAACCACCATAAAACCACACAAAACACCAAACTCACAGTTCAGTAGACATTCAGTGTGTTCAGTTGATTCACAGCTCAGACAGAGTCATGACCTCTCCCTCCCCCATCATGCAGAGACTGTCACACCCACACTTCCGGGTTTTATAACCCCCTCCCCCTCCCGCCGGAAAAGGTGTGGCTTTCAGGGCGTGGTTGACAGGAGAGAGATTCTCAACATTTTTTAAACACTAATAACACTTTTATTTTTCATTGATGGGAAGAATTCTCTGCACTAGCTCAGCGGAGGGGGTTTGAGTAAGATGGCCAAAAATCACAGCCGTAAGTGGTAGCGTTTTATCTAAATTCAATATACAGTGCAAACAGGAAGTAAGTGCATTTGCAGTAGTGCCTTTTAACTTCAAGCCAAAGCACCCAAGCTTCCATTTGCAGTAAGTAGTGCCTTTCAACTTCAAGCCAAAGCACCGAAGCCACCATTTGCAGTAAGTAGTGCCTTTCAACTTCAAGCCAAAGCACCGAAGCCACCATTTGCAGTAAGTAGTGCCTTTCAAATTCAAACCAAAGCACCCAAGCCACCATTTGCCGTAAGTAGTGCCTTTCAATTTCAAGCAAAGCACCCAAGCCACCATTTGCAGTAAGTAGTGACTTTCAACTTCAAGCCAAAGCACCCGCCACCATTTGCAGTAAGTAGTGCCTTTCAACTTCAAGCCAAAGCATCCAAGCCTCCATTTGCAGTAAGTAGTGCCTTTCAACTTCATGCCACCATTTGCAGTAAGTAGTGCCTTTCAACTGCAAGCCAAAGCACCCAAGCCACCATTGGCAGTAAGAAGTGCCTTTCAACTTCAAGCCAAATCACCCGCTACCATTTTCAGTAAGTAGTGCCTTTCAACTTCAAGCCAAAGCACCCAAGCCACCATTTGCAGTTAGTGCCTTTCAATTTCAAGCAAAGCACCCAAGCCACCATTTGCAGTAAGAAGAGCCTTTCAACCTCAAGCAAACCACCCAAGCCACCATTTGCAGCAAGTAGTGCCTTTCAACTTCAAGCCAAAGCGCCCAAGCCACCATTTGCAGTAAGTAGTGCCTTTCAACTTCAAGCCAAAGCACCCAAGCCACCATTAGCAGTAAGTAGTGCCTTTCAACTTCGCCAAAGCACCCAAGCCACCGTTTGCAGTAAGTAGTGCCTTTCAACTTCAAGCCAAAGCACCCAATCCACCATTAGCAGTAAGTAGTGCCTTTCAACTTCGCCAAAGCACCCAAGCCACCGTTTGCAGTAAGTAGTGCCTTTCAACTTCGCCAAACCACCCAAGCCACCATTTGCAGTAAGTAGTGCCTTTCAACTTAAAGTAGAAGCACCCAAGCCACCATTTGCAGTAAGTAGTGCCTTTCAACTTCAAGCCAAAGCACCCAATCCACCATTAGCAGTAAATAGTGCATTTCAACTTCAAGCCAAAGCACCCAAGCCGCCATTTGCAGTAAGTAGTGCCTTTCAACCTCAAGCCAAAGCACCTAAGCCACCATTTGCAGTAAGTAGTGCCTTTCAACTTCAAGCCAAAGCACCCAAGCCACAATTTTCAGTAAGTAGTGCCTTTCAACTTCTAGCCAAAGCACCCAAGCCACCATTTGCAGTAAGTAGTGCCTTTCAACTTCAAGCCAAAGCACCCAAACCACCATGTGCAGTAAGTCGTGCCTTTTAGCTTCAAGCAAAATACCCAAGCCACCATTTGCAGTAAGTAGTGCCTTTCAACATCAAGCCAAAGCTCCCAAGCCACCATTTGAAATAAATAGTGGCCTTTCAACTGCAAGCCAAAGCACCCAAGCTACCATTGGCAGTAAGAAGTGCCTTTCAACTTCAAGCCAAATCACCCGCAACCATTTTCAGTTAGTAGTGCCTTTCAACTTCAAGCCAAAGCACCCAAGCCACCATTTGCAGTTAGTGCCTTTCAATTTCAAGCAAAGCACCCAAGCCACCATTTGCAGTAAGTAGAGCCTTTCAACCTCAAGCCAAAGCACCCAAACCACCATTTGCAGCAAATATGCCTTTCAACTTCAAGCCAAAGCACCCAAGCCACCATTTGCAGTAAGTAGTGCCTTTCAACTTCAAGCCAAAGCACTCAAGCCACCATTAGCAGTAAGTAGTGCCTTTCAACTTCGCCAAAGCACCCAAGCCACCGTTTGCAGTAAGTAGTGCCTTTAAACTTCAAGCCAAACCACCCAAGCTACCATTTGCAGTAAGTAGTGCCTTTCAACTTAAAGTAGCACCCAAGCCACCATTTGCAGTAAGTAGTGCCTTTCAACTTCAAGCCAAAGCACCCAATCCACCATTAGCAGTAAATAGTGCATTTCAACTTCAAGCCAAAGCACCCAAGCCACCATTTGCAGTAAGTAGTGCCTTTCAACCTCAAGCCAAAGCACCTAAGCCACCATTGGCAGTAAGTAGTGCCTTTCAACTTCAAGCCAAAGCACCCAAGCCACAATTTGCAGTAAGTAGTGCCTTTCAACATCTAGCCAAAGCACCCAAGCCACCATTTACAGTAAGTAGTGCCTTTCAACTTCAAGCCAAAGCACCCAAGCCACCATGTGCAGGAAGTCGTGTCTTTCAGCATTCAAGCCAAAGCTCCCAAGCCACCATTTGCAGTAAGTAGTGCCTTTCAACATCAAGCCAAAGCTCCCATACCACCATTTGAAGTAAGTAGTGCCTTTCAACTTCAAGCCAAAACACCCAAGCCATCATTTGCAGTAAGTAGTGCCTTTCAACTTCAATCCAAAGCTCCCAAGCCACCATTTGCAGTCAGTAGAGCCTTTCAACTTCGCCAAAGCACACAAGCCACCATTTGCAGTAAGTAGTGCCTTTCAACTTCAAGCCAAAGCATCCAAACAACCATTTGCAGGCAGTGCCTTTTTACTTCAAACAAACCATATTTTCATTTTCAAACCACAATAAGGGTACTCACAGTTGTGTAGACAGTTCAGTGTTATTCAGAGCTCAGAGAGATGTGACCCTTGGCTTCATCCATCTTGCAGAGACTGAGTGAGGCACACTACTTCCTGGTTTTATAGTCCCTCCCCCTCCCTCCTGCAGGGGCAGCAGAGAGAAAGGTGATTTTTCAACTTCAACTTCAAGCCAAAGCACCCAAGTCACCATTTGCAGTAAGTAGTGCCTTTCAACTTCAAGCCAAAGCACCCAAGCCACCATTTGCAGTAAGTAGTGCCTTTCAACTTCATGCTACCATTTCCAGTAAGTAGTGCCTTTCAACTTCAAGCTACCATTTCCAGTAAGTAGTGCCTTTCAACATCTAGCCAAAGCACCCAAGCCACCATTTGCAGTAAGTAGTGCCTTTCAACTTCAATCCAAAGCTCCCAAGCTACCATTTGCAGTAAGTAGCGCCTTTCAACTTTAAACCAAAGCTCCCAAGCCACCATGTGCAGTAAGTCGTGCCTTTCAGCTTCAAGCAAAACACCCAAGCCACCATTTGCAGTAAGTTGTGCCTTTCAACATCAAGCCAAAGCTTCCAAACCACCATTTGAAGTAAGTAGTGCCTTTCAAGTTCAAGCCAAAACACCCAAGCCACCATTTGCAGTAAGTAGTGCCTTTCAACTTCAATCCAAAGCTCCCAAGCCACCATTTGCAGTAAGTAGCGCCTTTCAACTTTAAACTAAAGCTCCCAAGCCACCATTTGCAGTCAGTAGTGCCTTTCAACTTCGCCAAAGCACCCAAGCCACCATTTGCAGTAAGTAGTGCCTTTCAACTTCAAGCCAAAGCACCCAAACAACCATTTGCAGGCAGTGCCTTTTTACTTCAAACAAACCATATTTTCATTTTCAAACCACAATAAGGGTACTCACAGTTGTGTAGACAGTTCAGTGTTATTCAGAGTTCAGAGAGATGTGACCCTTGGCTTCATCCATCTTGCAAAGACTGAGTGAGGCACACTACTTCCTGGTTTTATAGTCCCTCCCCCTCCCTCCAGCAGGGGCAGCAGAGAGAATGGTGATTTTTCAACTTCAACTTCAAACCAAAGCACCCAAGCCACCATTTGCAGTAAGTAGTGCCTTTCAACTTCAAGCCAAAGCATCCAAGCCTCCATTTGCAGTAAGTAGTGCCTTTCAACTTCATGCCACCATTTGCAGTAAGTAGTGCCTTTCAACTTCAAGCCAAAGCACCCAAGCCACCATTGGCAGTAAGAAGTGCCTTTCAACTTCAAGCCAAATCACCCGCCACCATTTTCAGTAAGTAGTGCCTTTCAACTTCAAGCCAAAGCACCCATCCACCATTTGCAGTTAGTGCCTTTCAATTTCAAGCAAAGCACCCAAGCCACCATTTGCAGTAAGTAGAGCCTATCAACCTCAATCCAAAGCACCCAAGCCACCATTTGCAGCAAGTAGTGCCTTTCAACTTCAAGCCAAAGCACCCAAGACACCATTTGCAGTAAGTAGTGCCTTTCAACTTCAAGCCAAAGCACCCAAGCCACCAATAGCAGTAAGTAGTGCCTTTCAACTTCGCCAAAGCACCCAAAGCACTTCCTGGTTTTATAGTCCCTCCCCCTCCCTCCAGCAGGGGCAGCAGAGAGAATGGTGATTTTTTTTCAACTTCAAGCCAAAGCACCCAAGCCACCATTTGCAGTAAGTAGTGCCTTTCAACTTCATGCTACCATTTCCAGTAAGTAGTGCCTTTCAACTTCAAGCCAAAGCACCCATGCCACCATTTGCTGTAAGTAGTGCCTTTCAACTTCAAGCCAAAGCACCCAAGCTACCATTTGCAGTAAGTAGACCCTTTCAACTTCAAGCCAAAGCACCCAAGCCACCATTTGCAGTAAGTAGTTCCTTTCAACTTCAAGCAAAACACCCAAGCCACCATTTGCAGTAAGTAGTGCCTTTCAACTTCAAGCCAAAGCTCCCAAGCCACCATTTGCATTTAGTGCCTTTCATCTTCAAGCCAAAGCTCCCAAGCCACCATTTGCAGTAAGTAGTGCCTTTCAACTTCGTCAAAGCACCCAAGCCACCATTTGCAGTAAGTAGTGCCTTTCAACTTCAAGCCAAAGCACCCAAACAACCATTTGCAGGCAGTGTCTTTTTAATTCAAACAATCCATATTTTCATTTTCAAACCACTTTAAGGGTACTCACAGTTGTGTAGACATTTGTTCAGTGTTATTCAGAACTCAGAGAGACGTGACCCTCATCCATCTTGCTGAGACTGAATGAGACCCACCACTTTTATAGTCCCTCCCCCTCCCTCCAGCAGGGGCAGCAGAGAGAATGGTGAATTAAAAAAAAAACATTAATATCTCTCTGATTTATCATCGATGGGAAAAATCCTCTGCACCCATAAGGCGGAGGGGGGTTCTGAGCAAGGTGGCCAAAAATGACGGCCGTCGGTGATGGCGTTCTGTCGGAAATCGCAGCACAGTGAGCCAAAAGCAGTCAAGATCAGAGATTTAGTAATATAGATACAAGACTAAGTGGGACCCGTTGGGTCCCATGTTCACATGAGAAGGCTGGTCCCCCAACGCAATATTCCACCTCTCCATCAATTCCAATATTGGTGGCCAGTGCGGGGGGTGGGAGAGGGGGGGAGGGGGGGCTTTCTGGAACGCCAGTATGGGTGTTGCGGGCTGAAGGGACTGGTTTCCAGAGAGCTAGATTGAAAATTGTGGGCCAAATGGATTCTTGGGGTGGCAGCTCAGTCACTGATGTGCTGGCAGCAAGCTCACGGCTGGTGAGCTGGCAGTTGACTCATGGCTGGCTATTCCTTGAAATTCCATTTCAAGCAGGGTGCAAGGCCACCAAATTAAAGTGCAATTTCATATCACTTCAAGCAGGGTGCAAGGCCACCAAATTCAAGTGCAGTTTCATACCACTTCAAGCAGGTTGCAAGGCCACCAAATATAAGTGCAGTTTCATACCATTTCAAGCAGGGTGCAAGGCCACCAAATTCAAATGCAGTTTCATACCATTTCATGCAGGGTGCAAGGCCACCACATTCAAATGCAGTCAAAACCACACAAAACACCACATAAACACCACACTCACAGTTCATTAGACATTCAGTGTGTTCAGTTGATTCACAGCTCAGACAGTCGTGACCTCTCCCTCCCCATCTTGCAGAGACTGAGCCCCACCCACTCTTCCGGGTTTTATTATCCCTCTCCCTCCCACCAGAAGGGGCGTGGCCTTCATGGCGTGATTGACAGGAGAGAGATTCTCTACCTTTTTTAAACGCTAATAACACTTTTATTTTTCATTGATGGGAAGAATCCTCTGCACCTGAGGAGCGGAGGGGGACTAAGATGGCCAAAAATCACAGCCATAATTGGTAGCATTTTATCTAAAATCAATATACAGTGCAAACAGGAAGTTGTCAAGTTTAGACTTTCAATCATTTGCTATTTCAAACCAACCACCACCAACCATTTGCTGTGCTTTTATTTCAAACCAACCACCAGCAACCATTTGTTGTGGTTTATTTCAAACCAACCACATTTTCATTTTCAAATCACATTAAGGGCACCCAAGGTCAGTAAAACCACACTCACAGTTTAGTAGACATGTGTTCAGTGTTATTCACAGCTCAGACTGAGAGACGTGACCCTCTCGCTTCCCCCATCTTGCAGAGACTGACTGAGACATTCAACACTTCCGGGTTTTATAGTCCCTCCGGAAGGGGCGTGGCCTTCAGGAGAGAGAATCTCAACATTTTTTAAACACTAATAACTCGATGGGAAAAATCCTCTTGTCCTCTGCTGCGGAGGGGGACTCTGAGTAAGATGGCCAAAAATCACAGCCGTAAGTGGCAGCGTTTTTTCTAAAATCAATATACAGAACAACAGGATATGGTCAAGATCAGACTTTTAGTAATATAGATAGTGCAAAGACAAAAACAATGCCCCTCAAATCTATCTAGTTCGGAGCTTTTTTGAGGTTGCAGTGTTTAATAGCCTGATGGTTGTTGGGAAGAAGCTGCTCCTGACCTGACCTGGACTTTACAGTTTTCAGGCTCCTATATTTTCTTCCCAATTGCGAGAGCGAAATGAGTGAGTGGCCAGGGTGATGTGGGTCTCTGATGATGCTGGTTTATTTTTTGAGGCAGCAACTCCTGTAGCTCCCTTTGATGGTGGGGAGGTCAGTAGCCGTGATGGACTGGGCAGCGTTGGCCTATTTTTGCAGTCTTCTTCGCTCCTGGGCATTTGAGTTGCTGAACCAGGCCGTGATGCACCCAGTCAACATGCCCCCTACTGGACAGCTGTAGAGGTTCAAGAGAGCCTACGTCGACGTATCCAATCTGAGTATAGTTCCCGGGCAGGAAGGTGTTGTTGTCTCATGCATATGCCACCTGCCCCTCTAGGTCATGGAGGTCTCGGGTTCTAGAAACATAGATAGAAACATAGAAAATAGGTGCAGGAGTAGGCCATTCGGCCCTTCGAGCCTGCACCGCCATTCAATATGATCATGGCTGATCATCCAACTTTTGGAGATCTACTGGTACATCTGCTTTTTTTTATGGTGAGAATATTAAATACAGGTGTAGGAAAGAACTGCGGATGCTGGTTTACACCGAAGATAGACACAAAATGCTGTAGTAACTCAGCGGGACAGGCAACATCTCTGGAGAGGAGGAAAGTGTGACGTTTCAGGTCGAGACCCTTCTTCAGGTGATTAGAGAACTCTTTAGATCAGCATCTCTGGAGAGGAGGAATGGGTGACGTTTCAGGTCGAGACCCTTCCTCAGTTGATTTGAGAGCTCTTTAGATGTCTGGAGCGGGGAAACGTGGATTAGGATCGCTAGATTCCGATGAATTAGTATTCAGCAGGTCAGATTATCAAAGCTGAAAGATGCGGAAACAAGTGAACTTTAATAACTATTTCCAACAAAGAAAAATATTTTAGATCTTGTTGTTTGCTTCATTCCTCTTTTGTGGAGAATTAACAAATTAATATTTATGATCTTGATCTTTAGTCCAATGCCTGTGGTGTGTTATCTTCATCAGACTAATCCCCATTCAACATGAAATATTTATTTTACTTGATGCTGCATCTCGTAAAGCTCCAAATTTGTTATATTTCCACAAAGGCTGCAGAAAGCCAAGTGAAGAAGTAAGGCATTGATATAGCCAAGATATTTGGGGTTAATTTGTTCACGTTTATATTTCAGAACCATTTCTACAAATATTGGGATGAGGTGAGCTGATTGCAAACTAAATTAGATTGCAAACTAAAGTTATTTGATTGAGAAGGATTTTCATACCATTGGCAGGCGGGGAGATTTGGGAGGTAGAGGTGGGTGGTGAGTCAGTGCTATCAAGCAGCGGAAACCTGGAGATATGGGAAGTGCACATATCAGTGACTTTTTAACTTGGCCCATGCAGTAACGGTTTGGACCAGACCTTGCACCTGGCGTCCACTGAAAACTGATGCCTGGCCACGATGTTGGAAGACACTGAAGTTTGTCAGAGATAGATAGGTTTGGTAAGGCAAAGATAGATAGGTTTTTGATGAGTACGGGTGTCAGAGGTTACGGGGAGAAGGCAGGAGAATGGGGTTAAGAGGGAGAGATAGATCAGCCATGATTGAATGATGGAGTAGGCTTGATGGGCTGAATGGCCTAATTGTACTCCAATCACTTAAGATCTTACGTTTGAAGTTTAGTTTAGTGTCACGCGTACCGAGGTACAGTAAAAAAGCTTGTGTTGCGTGCTAACCAGTCAGTGGGGAGACAATACATGATTACAATCAAGCCACCCACAGTGTACAGGTACATGATAATGGGAATAACATTTAGTGCAAGGTAAAGTCCAGTAAAGTCCGATTAAAGATAGTCCTAGAGTCTCCAATGAGGTAGATCATTGGTCTACCATACTGGAGTTTGGGTACGAGGGGCTTCACTGGAGGTCATCTCACCCATCTCTTCACTGTGTACCCACCACTGCGTCTGTGGGTTGTGTATAATGCCCTGAGCTGAGGGCCAGGATACCTCTCTTATCTGGTACCTCACTTCAGTTCAGTTTAGTTTATTGTCACATGTACCGAGGTACAGTGAAAAGCTTTTGTTGCGTGCTATCCTGTCAGCAGAATTTACAATCAAGCCATTTACAGTGTACAGACACATGATAAGGGTATACTGAGCTCTACCTGAGGCATGGCAACACGTTCAACTCAGACCCACTCATATGAATGGGGCCACCTTCATAAAATAGTTAATTAACACAGGTTTGCATTCATTTTTTTACATTCCTCTGCATATACAGTGCATTCAGAAAGTATTCAGACCACTTTTTCCACATTTTGTTACGTTACAGCCTTATTCTAAAATGAATTAAATTATTTTTTTATCATCAATCTACACACAATACCCCATTATAAAAAACGAAACAGGTGTTTAGAAATTTTTGCAAAGTAATTAAAAAATAAATAATTGAAATATCACATTTAAATAAGTATTCAGACCCTTTACTCAGTACTTTGTTGAGGCACCTTCGGCAACGATTACAGCCTCACGTGTTCTTGGGTATGACGCTACAAGCTTGGCACACCTGTATATGTGTAATTACTGCCATTCTCTGCAGATCCTCTCAAGCTCTGTCAGGTTGGATGGGGAGCGTCGATGCACAGCTATTTTCAGGTCCCTCCAGAGATGTTTGATCAGGTTCAAGTCCGGGCTCTGGCTGGTCCACTCAAGGACATTCACAGACTTGTCAAGAAGCCACTCCTGCATTGTCTTGGCTGTGTGCTTAGGGTTGTTGTCCTGTTGGAAGGTGAACCTCTGCTCCAGTCTGAGGTCCAGAATGCTCTGGAGCAGGTTTTCATCAAGGACCTCTCTGTACTTTGCTCCATTCATCCTTCCCTTGATCCTGACTAGTCTCCCAGTTCCTGCCACTGAAAAACATCACCACAGCATGATGCTGCCACCTCCATGCTTCACCGTAGGCATGGTATTGGCCAGGTGATGAGCGGTGCCTGGTTTCCTCCAGACGTGACGCTTGGCATTCAGGCCAAAGAGTTCAATCTTGGTTTCATCAGACCAGAGAATCTTGTTTAGGTGCCTTTTGGCAAACTCCAAGCGGGCTGTCATGTGCCTTTTACTGAGGAGTGGCTTCCGTCTGGCCACTCTACCATAAAGGCTTGATTGGTGGAGTGCTGCAGATATAGTTGTCCTTCTGGAAGGTTCTCCAATCTCCACAGAGGAACTCTGGAGCTCTGTCAGAGTGACCATCGGGTTCTTGGTCACCTCCCTGACCAAGGCCCTTCTCCCCCGATTGTTCAGTTTGGCCAGGCGGCCAGCTCTATGAAGAGTCCTGGTGGTTCCAAATTTCTTCCATTTAAGAATGACAGAGGCCACTGTGCTCTTCGGGACCTGCAATGCTGCAGAAATTGTTTTATACCCTTCCCCAGATCTGTGTCTCGACACAATCCTGTCTTGGAGGTCTATGGACAATTCCTTCGTCTTCATGGCTTGGTTTTTGCTCTGTCAAATGTGGGGCCTTATATAGACAGGTGTGTGCCTTTCCAAATCATGTCCAATCAATTTAATTTATTGGTGGTGGACTCTATTCAAGTTGTAGAAACATCTCAAGGATAATCAATGGAAGCAGGATGAGCCTAAGCTCAATTTTGAGTGTCATAGCAAAGGGTATGAATACTTATGTAAATGTGATATTTCAGTTATGTATTTTTAATTACTTAGCAAAAATTTCTAAACACCTGTTTTCGCTTGATGATAAAAAATGAATTTAATTCATTTTAAAATAAGGCTGTAACGTAACAAAATGTGGAAAAAGTGGAGGGGTCTGAATACTTTCTGAATGCACTGAATATTTGAATTATTCTTGTATTGTAAGTGTTGTGCTTGTGTTTTGTAAATCCTTTGGGGTTGGACAGGCTACGGGTTGGACAGGCTAGATGCAGGAAGATTGTTCTCGATGTTGGGGAAGTCCAGGACAAGGGGTCACAGTTTAACGATAAAGGGGAAATCCTTTAGGACCGAGATGAGAAAAACATTTTTCACACAGAGAGTGGTGAATCTCTGGAATTCTCTGCCACAGAAGGTAGTTGAGGCCAGTTCATTGACTATATTTAAGAGGGAGTTGGATGTGGCCCTTGTGGCTAAACGCATCAGGGGGTATGGAGAGAAGGCAGGTACAGGATACTGAGTTGGATGATCAGCCATGATCATATTGAATGGCGGTGCAGGCTCGAAGGGCCGATTGGCCTACTCCTGCACCTATTTTCTATGTTTTTATGTTTCTAAGTTTATAAATTATAACATCAGTAGAAATTACTCTTTGTAAATATAATCATAATAATCATAATCATACTTTATTAGCCAAGTATGTTTTGCAACATATGAGGAATTTGATTTGCCCTTCAGTCATACCAATAAAAAGTAACAGAACACACCAAATACATTTTAACATGAACATCTACCACAGTGACTCCTCCACATTCCTCACTGTGATGGAAGGCGAAAAAAAGTTCAATCTGTCCCTTCCTTGTCCTCCAGCGGCCGGGGGCCTCTAATCTTCTGTTGATGGGCACGATCTTCCTGCCGTAGCCGGTGGCGAGCCTCCTCGTCGGGGGGGTCAAGCTCCTTCATCAGGAGAGGAATCTCAGCTCCCCCATGCAAGGTGATCTATCCCGGGTTGGGGATTGTCGAACATCGTGCCGTTTTGGAACATCCCGACGTCGGTCTCAACCCGAGACTGCGAGCTCCTTGATGTTATACTTAATTTAAAACTATAATTGCGTTTAAACTTTTAGGGTTACACTCTTTACCATATATCTACACTGTGGATGGCTCGATTGTAATCATCTGTTGTCCTTCCGCTGACTGGTTAGCAAGCAACCAAAGCTTTTCACTGTACCTCTGTACATGTGACAATAAACTAAACTAAACTAAACTACTTTGTTGCATGGAAGTATCTTATTTGAGAGAGGGCTCCACTGGTCGAAATATCAACAGCTAATCTTATTCAGAAAATGTAGTAAAGTGAGTCTTTGAAATATAGGTTGATACAATATAATCTCTCTTAAGTGAGATGTACAAACTTATAACAGAAAGGGCTTACTTTTTTATTTAAACATCGGACTCTATACAAGGTACTCTCAACATCATCACAAATTTAGTTCCTAAATAAATTAACTATATTGTCATTTTTAATAGATTTTACAAATTTAATGATAACATCTTTAACTGTTCATAGATATTTCTGCAAAGTATTTAGACGCTCTTTGAAAGACATCCTTTCATCCAGGAATGAGCTGAGTCGATCTTCTTTGTGCTGCTCCAATATTACAATTTGTTTATGGAAAGGGGGACATAACTATATGCAGCATTTCCAAAAGAAAGGAGAGAATTCCATGAATGGGGAGAGACACCAAGGAACATTCTAATCAGACTCATTCACAGAGAGTGCATGGATCTTGCAAAATTACAAACCCGTTTAATGTTTTTGCAACACACTGAGAAAAGGTCTAACGTTGGCCTGTAAAATTAGAATAAATTAAGTTCATATGTCAGAACTTTTGCAAAGCATAAGAGAGATAATGGGTCCAATAAGCAAATAGGAAAGGTGATTGAAACAAACGGCATGTGCTGAGGAAGTGGTGTCGTGCAAATGGGACAGAGTTTTGGGTTCAATTAATGTTTTTCTGCTCCTTGTCAAACTTTTAATCAAAAAGCGGCAAGCAGAAAAAGCCTACTGTTATTATTGTGGCTACACTGTCTGCAGGAGGAGGTATCCCAGAATGATTCAACTCCACACAAAAGCATATTGACTGCAAAATGACATGCAAATGCAACATAATTGTAGAAAAACTAAATACACGAAATTGGAATACCAGGTGAAAGGGAGTATGTTTTGGGCTGTCTACACGTTCTAATAGCACTTACTAGCAAAGTATAATGGGGTGTTGAAGGGCATGGAGGCACTGTCTCCCTGATTACACACTAAGATCTGATGTGTCGTCAGAGTGAAGTTCTGCCAGGAATTGTTTCAGCCAACTCCGGAGAAGATGGTGGTGATGTCGCAAATTGGAGGAACAGCACCTCATATTTTGCCTGGGCACCTTACACCCCAGAGGTATGAATATTGACTTTTCTAACTTTATAACCCTTGCCTTCCCTCTCTCTCCATCCCTCCCCTTTCCTAGTTCTCCCATCAGTCTGACTGTCCGCCTGATTAAATTTTATCTCTGTATTCTTCATTGTCACTTTCTCCTAGCTAACAATGAACTATTCTACATCTTGCTTGATCTCCACCCCCTTTTATCTCATTTTCACACCTTACATATCCTTATCTCTGTGTCTCCCTCTCCCCTGGCTCTCAGTCTGAAGAAGGGTCTTGACCCGAAATGTCACCCGTTCTTTCTATCCAGAGATGCTGCCTGTCCTCCAGGATGTTGTGGTCTCTTCGGTATAAACCAGCATCTGTAGTCCCTTCCAACACATGGAGATAATGTTCCTGCTTCGTGTGAACTTTATTGTGATATAATTTAGGAGTTCACTGGTGTCCGTAAAGTAAAATTAATAACATGTAATTTGGTGATTTGTTTCAGTAAAGATCACCACAGCTGTGCTGCTCATTACTTTGAAATTAAAGTCAATTTTTCCTTTGCTTCTTACAAATCTGTTTTAGAATCTATTAAAATAGATCGGAGTGACCCAACTCCCTGGCCCTGACCACCTTCAATAGATTTCACATATATAGGTCAGTCATATTTTAAAAGTTATTAAAACCAATTACGCTAAGATCTCTCATGGGCCTTTTTTTTCTATTCATCCATGAGCTTGACCTGATTTAGGTGGGGATTTTTGTATTGAGATCGTGTGACTATAATTCCACACACCAGCCCTGTGCCTTATATTTCCCTCAAAGGCCACAATGGTACAACTTTGGCGAAAGGAAAGCTCTGTATCCTGCTCTCCCAAGATTGTCTTCTGATAACAGTCTAACTTCCCTGAATAATGAAACGGAAAGAGAAATAGTAATAATGGAATTGTCCTGACTTGCCAATCTTTACTGTCGAGAGAGTTCATATAGGATATGTCAATATAATGATCAGACACAACCATGTAAACTGCTCTCATACAGGTGAGTCCGCACCGACCAGCGATCCCCGCACATTAACACCTATGCTACGCCAAGCCATTTCCAATTTACAAACCTATACGTCTTTGGCGTGTGGGAGGAAACCGAAGTTTTCGGAGAAAACGCGCGCAGGTCACGGGGAGAACGTACAAACTCCGTACAGACAGAACCCGTAGCTAGGGTCAAACTTGGGTCTCTGGTGCTGTAAGCGGTGTAAGGCAGCAACACTACCGCTGCGCCATCGTGCCGCCCTATAATTCACATAAGAACCAAATCAGCTGCAATTACTTTGCTCCTAGATCTGAACCCAGTATCTGTTATGTTGCATCATCTTTCAGGCCTTTATTCTTTCTACCGTGGAGAGGCCAATGTTACATGTAGTGCACCATCTGGGAATAATATAGACACGGGGAGAGAAAGAAAGGAAGGGAGAGTATAGAAAATATAGAAATACTGCACAGGAACAAACCGCTTTGGACCGCAATATCTATGCCAAACATGATGAAAAGTTAAACTAATCTTCCCTGCCTGCATGTTATCCATATCCATCCATTCTCCGCATATCCATGAACCTATCTTGAAGCCTCTTAAAAGCCACTATTGTATCTGCCTCCACCACCACCCCTGGAAAAAAATGTTCCAGGCACCCACCATCCTCAGTGTGAAAAGCTTGCCCTGCACATCTCCTTTAAACATTTCCCCGCTCAAACTTCAGTCTATACCCACTGGTATTTGACATTTTCCATCTTTGGAAAAAGGTTCTGACTGTCTACCCTCTCTATGCCTCTCTTAATTGTTTATGCTTCTATCCGAGCTTCCCTCAGCCTCCAAAGATGAAAGAAGAGTGAGAAAATTGGAAAAATAAATAAACAGAGAAAGAGAGGGGAGGAAGTGAAAGAAAGATAGAGTGTGGTAAAGAAAAGAGGGACAGAAAGAAAGGGAGAGATGCAGTATTAAAATACAAGATCACTTTCTGATGGCTTATTTCATTTAGTACCTTTTTAATAAACCATTTGCTTTTCAATGCTTTTAATAATAATAATAATAATATATTTTATTGTCATTGCACGTCAGTGTAACGAGATTTAGTATGCAGCTTCCAACCGATGTAAGAGAAAAGTAAAATAAATAAATAAGCCTTGTGATGTGACCATCCGAGGGAGACAGTCCAGGGGGGATGGGGGGCACTCAGCAGGGCCGGTTCAGAGCCGCTATAGCTCTGGGAATAAAGCTGTTTCTGAGTCTGGAGGTTCGGGCATAGAAGGCCTTGTAACGTCTGCTGGAGGGAAGTAGTTCAAACAGTCCGTTACAAGGGTGTGATGAGTCTTTATGGATGCTGACGGCCTTCCTGAGGCACCGTGTGTGGTAGATGCCCTCCAAGGCTGGAGGGCATCTACCACCAGAGATGCGTTGATGAGCTAAAATATGGTAGTTTACAATATTATAAGTTTAGAATATTATAATATTCTTGGACATCAGGCTGTTCCGTGCGTTCAGATAGTACATCTTTATTTGGGTCAGTTACATTGTGGTTGGAAGAGCTGTAGTGGACTGCTGAATCCTGCACTGGTTCATGTTCTTTGCTGCCATTCCCCTCAGCAACATTTCCATCCTGAACAGGAAAAGTTCAAATCCTTTAGTGCCATTGTAGGAGAACCTAAATTTATTTCGCCAGTTGATGGATATATAAAACACATGAAACGCAAAAACTGCCTGACCTGCTGAGTGCTCCTACTGTGTTTGTTTCAAATTTCCAACACTTGAATTGTTTCAATTGTTATGACTAGAGAGCCAGGATGTTTAGGCACTAAAAATCTCTGAAATAGGCAGGCAAAAAGGCATCATGAAATTACAAAAAAGGCACGAAAAAGGCATTTATTGTCACAAAAAGGCATAACAAGGCATTTATGTTCACCACCAAAATATGGTTTAAAATAATAATTATAAAGGTATACTATATTAAATGACCAAAGTTGCCTGGTTGCACATAACTACCAGCATGTTTTCAAATTATCCGGTGTTAAACTATGCCATCTGTCAGACAGAATATGCCACAGTTGTGAAAAACTTCTTTCTACCCCAGCTGAGGTCACTGGTGCATACCTGAAACAAGCTACAAACTCTACATTCATGTCAATATCGTGTGCATTACAACTACCTTTGAGAACTTTAGCTATGTTTTGTATTTCTTCAAGATCTTTGTTAGCTAAAATCACTCTCACATTTTCCTTGTATGTCTTCACCTACATCGCCAGGAACTTTAAGTACAAAATACAGCAAGTGAAGATGTAAACAACTGAGCAATAATTCAGCTCTGTGACTTCTCCAAGACTTCTGATATCAAGAAATACTCCTTTGATGGTTGACCTGCCTCCAGTGTACCAATGACCACATTGGCAACATATATCCCCACAACATCAGTTATCTCGTCTATTGAGATCCATATTTAGTTGCATGCAACTTCATCTCTAATTTTCTGCACAACAATGTTGAAGTTGCTGTCAACATAATTTTTCCGTAATGACGACTCGCTTGGTATATATTCCTCTATGTAATTCCCTAAAAAAACCTCTGAGAGATTTGTTTTCCAATTTCCATAGTGGAATTCCAGCATCAATGAATGCGTTGCACAGATCACTTGAAAACTCAGATTTGTGATTGGAGCCAGCAGTAAATGTTGTGAGGAGACAAGCTTGCATATTTCCTACCTTCTGTTTCTCTGCTACCAACTTGTGTTTAGCTGTCTGTACATGCATGGAGATGAAATATTTTTTCTCATGATTCACTGCTTTCTCACATGCATTGCAAAACAGCACACAGTTGTCTGTAGAGAATATATCACTCCCGTACACTCTCACCAAATCGTTCAGTTTTTTACAAGGTGTTGACTTGACTTTACACACTTTTTGCTTGCAGGGGTAAATCCTACAGGAGCGAGGATACAGACTTCTACAGGCAGGCCAGGTACAAGCTAGGAAGAGGAATCAGAGCTGCCAAGGAAAGGTACTCTGAGAAGTTGAGGAGCAAGTTCTCAGCAAATGACTCTTCTTCAGTGGAAGGGCTTGCAAGAAATCACAAGCTACAAGAGGAACCCCCTCCCCCCCTCCTTGGACAATTGTCAACTGACCAACGACCTGAACGAGTTCTACTGCAGTTTCGATAAACAGAAACTTAACCCTGGTAACCCCAACCAACACTTCACACCTACTCACAGCTTGACTCTAGTTTGAAAAGACTGGACCCTTCCCCACCTAGCCCTCCCAATCACAACTTCACACCTACTTAAAGCATGACTCCAGTTTGCAAAGACTGGACCCTTTCTAATGCACTAATGAGGCACAATGTGTAACAAATACAAAGCCTTGGTATTTTCCACAGCAGAAAGCAGGACAACATTGGATGTTCAAAAGGCTATAATTCTTTAGTTGAATTTGTTGTAGCTGCTTCTCTTAATAGCTCAACATGTACACAGTTAGCTTTGTAATTATCCCCCATCTACAAACGCAGAAACCACAAGCCCATTTTCCATCACTACATTTACAGCTGCATTACTATCACTGTAATCCATATTAAGATAGCTTCATCTTTAAGAACTGAGCACACTATGTGGTTTGACTTTTATACATCATTGCTACGAGGGTGGCACGGTGGCGCAGCGGTAGAGTTGTTGCCTGACAGTGCTAGAGACCCGGGTTCAAACCTGACTACTGGTGCTGTCTCAACTGTCCCGTGACCGCGTGGGTTTTCTCTGGGTGCTCCAGGTCCCTCCCACACTTCAAAGACATACAGGTTTGTAGGTTAATTGGCTTTGGTTAAAAAAATTGTAAATTGTCCCTAGTGTGAAAGATAGTGCTAGTGTACAGGGTAATCACTGATCCGCGCGGACTCGGGGGCTGAAGGGCCTGTATCCCCAAAGACGTGTCCCACGCTGTATCTCAAAGTCGAAAGACATTGCAGTCCGTTGTAAATTACTGCTTTAATAAAGAATGTTCCTAGTTCTACCTCCGACTGCACAGCAACATAAAGGAACCTATATTGCACCCGCTGAGTTTTCCCAGCAATTTTGTGTCAGCGGAAATTGGAGGAACAGCACCTCATATTCCGTCTGGGGACCTTGCGTCCGGATGGCATTAACATTGAATTCTCCCAATTTTGCTAGCCCTTGCTGTCTCCTCCCCTTCCTTAACCCTCTAGCTGTCTCCTCCCACCCTCCCATCCGCCCGCCCTCGGGCTCCTCCTCCTCCTCCCCTTTTCCTTCCTTCTCCCCCCCCCACCCCCCATCAGTCTGAAGAAGGGTTTCGGCCCGAAACGTCGCCTATTTCCTTCGCTCCATAGATGCTGCTGCACCCGCTGAGTTTCCCCAGCAATTTTGTGTACCTTCGATCTTCCAGCATCTGCAGTTCCTTTTTGAACACCTATAGACATGCCAGTTCTGTTTGGCTTCTCAGCATTCATGAGATCATAAGACATAGGAGTGGAATTAGGCCATTCGGCCCATCACGTCTACTCCGCCATTTAATCATGGCTGATATACCTCTCCCTCCTAACCCTACCTTCTCCCCGTAACCCCTGACACCCGTACTAATCAAGAATCTATCTATCTCTGCCTTGAATATATCCACTGACTTTTGCCTCCACAGCCTTCTGTGGCAAAGAATTCCACAGATTCACCAGCCTTTCGTAGCCTCCTTCTTGAGAACATGAAATGTGACTTAATCAACAAACCATGCTGGGTCCAGGACAATGAGTCAGGACCCACCACGATCCATCAAACATCTCTTGCCCCATCAGTAAACTCGACTTCACTTAACTTGATGTGTAGGAAGGAAGTGCAGATGCTGGTTCAAACTGAAGATAGACATAAAAATGCTGGGGTAACTCAGCGGGACCCATTCCTTCTCTCCAGAGATGCTGCCTGTCCCGCTGAGGTACTCTAGCATTTTGTGACCCATTCCTTCTTTCCAGAGATGCTGCCTGTCTCGCTGAGTTATTCCAGCATTTTGTGTCTACCTTGACATAACGTGGAGTGAGTGGAAATGGCTGATGTCTAGCCTATGTGAAGTTCTCACTCCAAACCCAGGATGGATCAATTCAGCAGTTCTGCCTGAGAATACTTCAACTCGCCTTTTTAACATTCACACACGGAGCACACTGTCGTCGAGAATGGGAATGTACTCAGAGTTTCCTCGTCCAGTTGCATATTTAATTGACGGCCACCTTTGATAGATTAACAGAAAAGCTTCAATTTGATCTACGGGCTGTGAGGTTGTTTAGCCCTGTCTAGTTCATGTTGTTTTTGCTACTTAGCACGCCTACAGTCAGGAGTGGAAGTGATATAATATTAAAAAGTGTGATGTACTAATGCTAATTACAATGACATTTGCAAAAATCTGTGTGCTTTGGAGAACACATGCCAGTGCAAATGGTATAAACATGATCCAAATGTTAAGGCAAATCCATAGATGTTACTCATTCATGGGCTGATGCTGTGGATTGATATATAAATAATGATATATAAATGATGTATTTTATTATTTTTTTGTCTGTGATTGTAATGAAAATGGTAATCCACTTAATTTAAACGCTTAATCTAAATAGGTCTCCTTATTTGTGAAAGGGACAGAAAGGGTGCTTCCATTGAAACCAGCCAACAAATGTTAACAATGCACAGACTATGGGGATATGGGCTTCAAGTCTGGCTGAGCAGAAGGTAGGACTTGAAGAAATCTAGAAAGACAGTTAGCCCAGTGAAAGCAAAAGTTGACGGAAATCAGAAACTGACTCCGGGTACAAACAGCCTGTGCTTATAGAAACATAGGAAACAGGTGCAGGAGTAGGCCATTCGGCCCTTCGAGCCAGCACCGCCATTCAATATGATCATGGCTGATCATCCAAAATCAGTACCCCATTCCCCATATCCCTTGATTCCCTTAGCCCTAAGAGCTAAATCTAACTCTCTCGTGAAAACATCCAGTGAATTGGCCTCCACTGCCTTCTGTGGCAGAGAATTCCACAGATTCACAATTCTCTGGGAGAAAAGGTTTTTCCTCACCTCGGTCCTAAAAGGTCGACCCCTTATTCTTAAACTGTGACCTCTGGTTCTGGACTCCCCCAACATCGGGAACATATTTCCTGCATTTATTTGTCACAGTTTTTGGTTAAATGGGGCAGATTTTGAAAACACCCTGATGATTTTAAAGCAGGCACTATAAATATCAGTTTAGCAGCGGGAAGATGTTGAAGCAACTTGCACAAGAATCGTTCCCAGGGCTCTATTCATGAATGAGCAGGTGCCTAAAATTCCTTGATATGTTAATTATGGGCCTAATAGCTGGTGAAGGACCCTTTGCTGAAATTGCCAATAAGTAGAACAAGCATCAAATTTGGACCCGGGAGAGAAGATTATATTCAGAATTAGTTCTTAATTTTCCTGCAAGATTTTTACACTTGGCTTCTTTCAAGAAGCGGTTTGCCCTTGAGGTTATGTGGAAACATTTAAGAGCGTAAGGAATAGGGGGAGATGGTGGCCAATCAGCCCCTGAAACCTGCCCCGCCATTCAGTATAATCATGGCTGATCCAGTCCTGACCTCAGTACTTGCTGTAGATTAAATGCCTGTCGACTTCTATCTAGCTAGAGGAAGGAATTGTGGCAGGTACACAATAAAAACATTTAAAAGCCGTGTGGACAGGTACATGGGTAGAAAAATGTTTGGAGGGATTTGGGCCAAACACAGACATATAGGTCATAAGGTCATAAGGTCACAAGGAATAGGAGTAGAATTAGGCGATTCGGCCCATCAAGTCTACTCTACCATTCAATCATGGCTGATCTATCTCTCCTTCCTAAGCCCATTGTCCTGCCTTTTTCCAATAACCCTTGACACACGTACGATTCAAGAAGTGGACCAGATTAGATGGGACATCTTGGTCAGCGTGGAGGAGCTTGACCAGCAGGCCTGTTTCCCTACTGTATGTCTATGATTCTAATATAATTCTATAATATGACTTTCCGCGGAAGAGTATTCTAAAGATCCACGGCCCTGAGAGAGAAGGTATCCTTCCTCACTCCTGCATGAAATGAGTCCCTAATTTCAGAAAAAATGCCCTCTAGTTCCAGCTCCTCTTCCCCTCCAATCATCACGGGTTCGATCCTGACTACGGGTTGTGTCTGTACGGAGTTTGTGCGTTCTCTCCGTTTTCTCCAGGATCTCCGGTTTCCTCCCACTCTCCAAAGACAGAGAGGTTTGTAGGTTAATTGGATTGGTATAATTGTATGAATGTAAAATTGCCCCTAGCGTAGGATAGTGTTAAAGTGCGGGGATCGCTGGTCGGTGCGGACTTGGTGGGCCGAAGGTCCTGTTCACGCGCAGTATCTCTAAACTAAACAAAACTAAACTGAACCAATTCTCACCACACATCATCAAAGATAAATTTCTCCCTCCCTGTTTATTTTGGTGAAGATCTAGAGCTGATCCTGTGTGGGGTAAAACCATGTCAACTGCATTGATCAATGGGTATCAACAACATTGTGAGCTGAGTTGAAAGTGCTTGTTAGTATACCAAAAAAAATGTAAACTAATAATTTTTTTAAAACATTTAATTAAATCAAATCCTTCAAGTCTGACATATAAAGCAGAAAATCGTCATTTCCTGCACCTAATGGGCCTTGTAAGAGGCATTTAAATAATTTGTCCCTTACAAGACCCCCTGGGAAGGTTCATGGGAAGCTGAGACCCAGTCCTGTCACACTCACGCCAGAATAATAGCAAGAGTGTGCAGGGTGGCCTCAGGAATTTCTGCCCCCCTGGTGACCTCCCATTGACCCTGTGTAGGCCAGTGGAATCAACAGCATTCGTCACTGGCAAGCACAGTATTCTGCAGTAATTGCCAGGATTAAGTCTCTAAGGGCTTCAGTAGACATATTTATTGTTCCTTTGCACTGGAAGCACCATCCAATCGAACACCGAGATAAAAAATTTATCTTGCGCTTGAAACTGCAAAACAGTGGCATCCTTGCCTTCCCTGTTGAAAGCTCAACCGTCTCTTAGATGTTCACTCTGTGTTTGTTTAGTTTAGAGATATGGCGCAGAAACAGGCCCATCGGCCCACTGAGTCCGCGCCGTCCAGCGATCCCCGCACATTAACACTACCCTACACACACTCGTGACAATGTGCACGTATACCAAGCCATGTTAATCTACAAACCTGTACGTCATTGGAAGTGGCAGGAAGCTGAAGATCTCGGAGAAAACCCACGCAGGTCGCAGGGCGAACATACAAACTCCGTACAGACAGCACCCATAGTCGGGATCGAACCCGGGTCTCTGGCGCTGCAAGTGCTATAAGGCAGCATCTCTACCGCTGCACCACCGTGCCGCAACAAATGTGACTGATTTAAAATTGTTCAACAATGCATTCTTGATTGAGCTTTGAACCTAAATATTTGATAATATCCAAGTGCACTGCCTCGGTGACAGGACAAGAAGCAGTACTGAGAGAATTCTTCTCAAAATACTGCTTCACTACTGAAGCAAAACCCATTCATGTTCAAGTTAGAAATGGTTCCAAATAAATAGCTCATCTGATTTCTTTATTAACAAATAGAAATATGGCATTCAATTGGGTAGACAGCAGCAAATAGGTTAACTTCCTCTCTTAAGTGAATAAGGCTGCTACATGCATTGGATTTATTTTCCAGTTTTAGATATTGCTTGGTAAACCAACCAAATGAGATAAAGCAGCTTTAATAGCCCATAAAATTGCAATCACTTCATCTTGTGACCCACAAACAGCCAAAATCATCATTTAAAGGACTGATTAATGAACAGCGTATTTAAAGCACACTTAAACACAGGACAATGCCACTCCCATCTAATTCCAAGTCTGAATTAAGAAGTCTTGCTAAAATAGAGCGAATTTTACCTGTAGGGTCATAAATGGTGTTAAACAATGACTGCTTCTGTGGGATAGCTGCAGCTGCCATCTCATTGAGGTCAAATGGGCCCTGCATTAGATTTTATTATAATAACGTTCACCAACTACTAAAGGGCCTGTCCCACTTGGGTGTTATTTGCTCGTCATTTACGTAACATCATTTACGCGTCACGATGCACGACGCAACCTCATTTATGCGTCACGCACGCGTCGTGACATGGCGCGCATTATGCGCGCTTGGTGAGATGTGGTGGTGTAGGCAGTGACGAGCGGCCGCGTGCGGCACCCCACGCTTTTGGGATTCCCAAAATCTCCGAGCGCCACCTGCGTGACGCGCAAATGACGCCCAAGTGGGGCAGGCGCTGAAATCCCCTGAAATCTACTGCAAATTGTTTTTTGAGTAAAGCTGCTCTGACAATGAAGCACTATAAAGAAAGCAGGAAGCAATCCTCATGGAAGCACTATAAGGTAAGCAGAAAGCAATCCTGGCATGATGATACAAGCTACCGGATCCTCCAACTGAAACGTTCCCACAAGAGATGGTATTAGTTAACATTGCTGTTTAAATGTGAATATCTATCAGTATTGACGCTTCTCTCTTCTTACAATGCACTTTTCATTCCAAGTGGCAATTCACAAAGCAAAGCTGGCTACATCTCTGTACTCCAACTCCAGCTTTTTGTGCCTATCTTCGGTTTAAACCAACATCTGCAGATCCTCCCTTTACATCTCTGAATTACTGACCTGAACTTGCAGTCGAATTTAGTTTAGTTTAGTTTAGTTTAGTTTAGTTTAGTTTAGTTTAGTTTAGTTTAGTTTAGTTTAGTTTAGTTTAGAGATACAGAGTGGAAACAGGCTCTTCGGCCCACTGAGTCTGTGCCGACCAGCGAGCACCCCATACACTTGGAAGAAGGCATAATGTCCAGTCCCCACCCCATGTTCACCCCAAAGTCAGGCCTACGGAGGCCCGATGTCCCTGGCCGCTCTCACCGGGTGGTCTTGCCCCGGCGTCGGGAGAGTCCTTTCGGCGGCTGGGCAACCTGGAACGGCCGCTTCCTGGTTGGAGCCCGCGGCTGCCGAAGCCGACAAGGCCGCACCGGTTTGGAGCTCCCAGGCTCCCGATGAAAAAGTCGGCGCCGCCTCTCCGCACTGCCGCCACTCCGCACTGCCGCCTCTCCGCTCCGCAGACCCGCAGCCCGGAGATGTTTCTCTCGGCGGTCCAGCTCGCCAGAGCTCCAGCGCGTCGCTCCAGCGCGGCGACCCAGGCAAGGCATCGCCCGCTCCACTCCGCTCCGCTCCAGCGCTCCAACACTGTGCCGCCGCCGAGGCCGAGGTGCTGGGCGGTCCCCGCCAGGAAACGGCGCTCCAAGCCCGCTGGTAGGCCACGAGGACGGGTCGACGGGCAGCCCGGAGAAAAGGCTGCCACACCGACCAGGTAGGGACCAAAAAACACTTGTTCTATTCTACACACTAGGGACAGTTTACAGAAGCCAATTAACCTACAGACCTGCACATCTTAGGAGTGTGGGAGGAAACCAGAGAAAACTCACGCGGTTACAGGGAGTATGTACAAATCCGTTCAGACAGCACCCGTAGTTGGGATTGAACCCGGGTCTCTGGCACTGTGAGGCAGCAACTCTACCGCTGTGCCACCATGCTGCCTTGTTGTAGTATGTGCATTCCATGAGAGGGAGAAGGGGGAATTCATTAATTGGGTTTGTTCAAATGAATCTAAATCTGGAGTTTGGGTTAACTAAAATTTCAGATTCATCACCTGTCACAAAGGAATTAAAATGTAGATCCTTTGAATCCAAACTTAATTGAGAATAAGGTCCTAAAATTAAATGCCATCTGCTCGACTAATGATCGTGGATGGAGTGTTGCTTAATTGCTGAGGATGCTTGTTGTCCCGAGCCAGTTCCAGAGGTACGGAGATGACCTCAAACAACATATTGCAAAGGGTCTTACAGACAGGAGGTCAGGAAGTAAAAGCAGAATATTCAGCCAACAATTTAAACGTTTTATAGGGTGTAACATTACAACAGAGCATCCATATAAAAATTAGGTAGAAGCCATCATATTGTAAATATTCTGTCTGTACAGAGTTTGTACATTTACCCTGTGGCCGAGTGGATTTTCTCCGGGTGCTCCATTTCCACCCCACACTACAAAAGATGTGCAGGGTTGCAGGTAAATTGTCCCCGCTGTGTAGGATAGAACTAGTGTATGGGTGATTGTTGGTCAGTGTGGATTCGGTGGGCTGTAGGACCTGTTTCCACCCTGTATCTCTACAGTAAACTAAATATACTGTGCATATATGTATATATATATATACACACACACACACACACACACACACACACACACACACACACACACACACACACACACACACACACAGACACAAACACACACAAACACACACACACACACACACACACACACAAACACACACACACACATATATATATATATATATATATATATATATATGTATATATGTATATATGTATATATATATATATATATACATATTACTTTTAGTAATATATCTATATTACTAAAAGTCTGTTCTTGACCGGTTTTGGCCATCTGTGCTGCGATTTCCGAGAGAACGCCGCCACCTACGGCCGTCATTTTTGGCCACCTTGCTCAGAGTCCCCCTCCGCCACATGTGTGCCGAGGATTTTTCCCGTCGATTAAAAATGGCAGAGATATTAATGTTTTTACAAAATTCCCCATTCTCTGCTGCCCCCGCTGGCGGCAGGGGGAGGAACTATAAAACCAGGAAGTGGTGTGCCACAGTCTCTTCAAGATGGAGGAAGGCAGAGGGTCACGTTTCTCTGAGCTGTGAATAACACTGAACACATGTATACTCAAATGTAAGTGCCCTTAGTGGTTTTAAAATGCTTGCAGAATGTGTCTATTGGTTCTAAAGCTTGCAAAAAGTGTCTCTATTGGTTCTAAAGCTTGCAAAAAATGTCTATTGGTTCTAAAGCTTGCAAAAAAATGTCTATTGGTTCTAAAGCTTGCAAAAAATTTCTATTGGTTCTAAAGCTTGCAAAAAGTGTCTCTATCGGAAGGTAGCCGGTTCGAATCCCGCTTGGAGTGCATACTATCGTTGTGTCCTTGGGCAAGACACTTCACCCACCTTTGCCTGTGTGTGAATGTGTGTGAATGTGTGTGAGTGATTGGTGGTGGTCGGAGGGGCCGTAGGCGCAGATTGGCAGCCACGCTTCCGTCAGTCTGCCCCAGGGCAGCTGTGGCTACAGAAGTAGCTTACCACCACCGAGTGTGACTGAGGAGTGAATGAATAATGCGATGTAAAGCGCCTTGAGTATTAGAAAGGCGCTATATAAATCCCATCCATTATTATTATTATTATTGGTTCTAAAGCTTGCAAAAAATGTCTATTGGTTCTAAAGCTTGCAAAAAAAATGTCTATTGGTTCTAAAGCTTGCAAAAAAATGTCTATTGGTTCTAAAGCTTGCAAAAAAATGTCTATTGGTTCTAAAGCTTAGCAAAAAAACGTCTATTGGTTCTAAAGCTAGCAAAAAAAGTGTCCATTGGTTCTAAAACTTGCAAAAAAATGTCTATTGGTTCTAAAACTTGCAAAAAAATGTCTATTGGTTCTAAAGCTTGCAAAAAAACGTCTATTGGTTCTAAAGATTGCAAAAAAATGTCTATTGGTTCTAAAGCTTGCAAAAAAATGTCTATTGGTTCTAAATCTTGCAAAAAATGTCTCTATTGGTTCTAAAGCTTGCAAATAAAATGTCTATTTGTTCTAAAATGGTTCATACTAGCACTCCAGAAATCGCCCCCTCTCCCCTCTCCCCTGGTTGGCTTGGCTTGGGTGTGTCTTGAAATTGAAAGGAACTACTTACTGCAAATGGTGGCATGAAGTTGAAAGGCACTACTTACTGCTAATGGTGGATTGGTTGCTTTGGCTTGAAGTTGAAAGGCACTACTTACTGCAAATGGTGGCATGAAGTTGAAAGGCACTACTTACTGCAAATGGTGGATTGGTTGCTTTGGCTTGAAGTTGAAAGCCACTACCTACTGCAAATGGTGGCTTGGGTGTGGCTTGAAGTTGAAAGACACCACTTACTGCAAATGGTGGCATGAAGTTGAAAGGCACTACTTACTGCAAATGATGGCTTGGGTGTGGCTTGGGTGTGGCTTGAAGTTGAAAGGCACTACTTACTGCAAATGGTGGCTTGGGTGTGGCTTGAAGTTGAAAGGCACTACTTACTGCAGATGGTGGCTTGGGTGCAATGGCTTGAAGTTAAACTGCATTACTTACTGCAAATGGGGGCGTGGGTGCATTGGGTTGAAGTTGAAAGGCACTACTTACTGCAAATGATGGCTTGGGTGTGGCTTGGGTGTGGCTTGAACTTGAAAGGCACTACTTACTGCAAATGGTGGCAGAAGTGCTAGAAGTGGTAAGAAACTGTACTTGAATTTGGTGGCCTTATACCCTGCTTGAAATAGAATTTCAAGGATTAGCCGTGAGTCAACTACCAGCCCACCAGCCGTGAGTGAGTGAGTTGCCAGCACAACAGGCTTGATTGACCGAGACGCCAGCCCAAGAATCCATTTGACGCACAATTTGCATACTAGCCCTCTGGAAACCAGTCCCTTCAGCCCACAACACCCATACTAGCGTTCCAGAACCCCCCCCCTCCCGCCAACTGGCCACCAATATTAGAATTGGTGGAATATTGCATTGGATGACCAGCCCTCCTGTGTGATGCTGGGACCCAACGGGTCCCACTTAGTCCAGTATATTACTAAAAGTAAGATCTTGACCACTTCATATTTTTCTGTTTCATGATTTTAGAAAAAACGCTGCCACTTACGGCTCTGAGTTTTGTCCATCTTACTCAGAGTCCCCATCCGCTGCGCAGAACAAGGGGATTTTTGACTAATAAAAGAGTTATTAATGTTTAAAAAAGTGTTGACATTCTCTCTGCTGCCCCTGCTGGTGGGAGGGGGGGGACTATAAAACCCAGAAGTGTTGTGCCTCACAGTCTCTGCAAGATGGAGGAAGCGAGAAGGTCACGTCTCTCTGAGCTGTGAATAACACTGAACACATATCTACTCAACTGTGAGTGCCCTTAATGTGGTTTGAATATGAAAATGTGGTAACTGCTTTGAAATGCTGCACTACAAATGGTTGTTGGTGGTGGTTGCTTTGAAATGCTGCACTGCAAATGGTTGTTGGTGGTGGTAACTGCTTTGAAATGCTGCACTGCAAATGGTTGTTGGTGGTGGTAACTGCTTTGAAATGCTGCACCGCAAATGATTATTGGTGGTGGTAACGGCTTTGATATGCTGCACTGCAAATGGTTGTTGGTGGTGGTAACTAGACAACTTCCTGTTTGCATAGTATATTGATTTTAGATAAAACGCTACCACTTACGGCTGTGTCCCCCTCCGCTCTTCAGGTGCAGAGGATTCTTCCCATCAATTAAAAATAAAAGTGTTATTAGTGTTTACAAAAATGATGAGAATCTCTCTCCTGTCAATCACGCCTTGAAAGCCACGCCCCTTCCAGTGGGAGGGGGAGGGATTATAAAAACCCGGAAGTGTGGGTGTGGCTCAGTCTCCGCAAGATGGGGGAGAGAGAGGTCACGACTGTCTGAGCTGTGAATCAACTGCACACATTGAATGTCTACTGAATTGTGAGTGTGGTGTTTATGTGATGTTTTGTGTGGTTTTATGGTGGTTTTATGGTAGTTTCACCCTGCTTGAAATGGTATGAAACTGCACTTGAATTTGGTGGCCTTGCACCCTGCTTGAAATGGTATGAAACTGCACTTGAATTTGGTGGCCTTGCACACTGCCTGAAATGGCATTAAACAGCACTAGCATTTGGTGGCCTTACACCCTGCTTGAAGTGGCAAGAAACTGCACTTGAGTTTGGTGGCCCTGCACCCTGCTTGAAGTGGTAGGAAACTGCACTTGAATTTGGTGGCCTTGTACCCTGCTTGAAGTGGTAAGAAACTGCACTTGAATTTGGTGGCCTTGCACCCTGCTTGAAATGGAATTTCAAGGAATAGCCGTGAGTCAACTGCTCGCCCACCAGCCATGAGTGAGCTGCCAGCAGATCAGGCTTGAGTGACTGAGCTGTCACCCCAAGAATCCATTTGGCCCACAATGTCCATACTAGCCCTCTGGAAACCAGCCCCTTCAGCCCACAATACCCATACTAGTGCTCCAGAAAGCCCCCCACCTCATTGGCCACCAATATTGGATTTGGTGGAGAGGTGGAATATTGTGTTGGGCGAGCAGCCTTCCCGTGTGAACTTGGGACCCAACGGGTCCAGTCTAGTATATATATATATATATATTCTGTGAGCATCATGTGATAAAGTGATTTGATTGCACCCTGGTGATTATGACAATAAACTAATCTAACTATCTAACAAAGTTAATTTTTTTAGAAGCTGTAAGGTTGTTAAACAGTATTTACAGCTTTGTACACCATTAAAAATTCATTCACACCTCAAGTAACAGAACAAATCATTCTCATGATATTTTATAGTGAGAATAGTTTATAAATGCCTGGAGATGGTAATATTTTCATGAAATTAAATGTATTTCTGCTGCATGTGAGCAAATTCTATCTAAGACCCAATACCATACATGACCATAACCACAAAATGCTGACGTTTCTATCAAATCGTCACCCACTCCTTCCCTCCAGAGATGCCGCCTGTCCCACTGAGTTACTCCAGCATTTTGTGTTCATCTTCGGTTTAAACCAGCATCTGTAGCATTTTATGGGTATCTGCTATCATCGCTCTAACCAAGCAATATACATTCTTTGGACATATTTACTTATTAAATAAGGAATGCATTTATTAAATAAAGCAGAGTTGATCGCATTTTATTTCTTATCGTAGGGAACGTTGCAATCAGTCCTGCCCTGAAGCATGGTGGAAGTAGAATGAGCAGCAACTTTAAAAAGAAATTGGCCAAATAACCGGTGATACAATTCTAGGGCTACAGGAGAAGAGCACAGGAGTGAGACTTATTGGATAGTTCTACCAAGGAACCATTATGAGTTGAATATCTTTTCTGTGTCATTGCAAGAGGATTATTTGAGTATAGGAGCAAGAAGGTCCAACTGCAGTTGTACAGGGCCCTGGTGAGACCGCACCTGGAGTATTGTGTGCAATTTTGGTCTCCTAATTTGAGGAAGGACATTCTTGCTATTGAGGGAGTGCAGCGTAGGCTAACCAGGTTAATTCCCAGGGTGGCGGGACTGGCATATGATGAAAGAATGGATCGACTGGGCTTGTATTCACTGGAACTTAGAAGGTTGAGAGAGGATCTTATAGAAACATATAAAATTCTTAAAGGATTGGACGGGCTAGATGCAGGCTGATGTTAGGGGAGTCCAGAACCAGGGGACACAGTTTAAAGGGTCTGTCCCACTTTCCCGATTTACTCACAAATTCTCCCGAGTTTTCCCCTTGATACAAACTCGGAGAATTACGGTAATAGCCAGCCGTAGGTACTCGGGGCTATTTTTTCTACTCGTGGACAATTTTCAACATGCTGAAAAACCGTCCCGGCTTACCTGATGCCCCGAGTACCTGCGGCTGGCATTACGAGCCGCTACGAAATAACTACGGACTCCTATGGCCTCCTATGGACTCGCTACAGACTCCTACGGACTCGCTACAGACATTCTCCGAGTTTGAATCAAGGGGAAAACTCGGCGGAATTCGTGAGTAACTTGGGAAAGTGGGATAAGGCCTTAAGAATAAGGGCTAGTCCATTTAGGACTGAGATGAGGAAAACCATTTTCACCCAGAGAGTTGTGACTCTGTGGAATTCTCTGCCTCAGAAGGCGGTGGAGGCCAATTCAATGGATGTTTCCTGGTATCACCATGTAGTAACCCTCATTTTCTTATCAGCCATTCCCACTTGTCAGAAATGAGCCCTACACTCATGTTTTCAAACAATCTTCCTTGCCCCCTCCTCCACATGACAAGTGTCCGTTCAGCCAGCTAGAAACCTCCAACACACATTCACAAGCCCGTCTCACCTGCTTCTCAATGGTGCCAATTTCTAGCACGTCCATCGCCCAGTATTGCTTTATCCTGATGCTCTTGGTGGTCCTAATATTCCCCCCCGCCCCCCACCCCTCTCTCCCACCACCCACCCCAACTTGAGATAAACTAGCATGTGTGTAGGAAGGAACTGCAGATGCAGGTTTACACCGAAGATAGACACAAAATGCTGGAGTAACTCAGTAACTGGAGAAACTCAGGCGACACGTTTTGGGTCGAGACTCTTCTAATGACTCAATCCGAAAAATCAACCATTCGTTCTCTCCAGAGATGCTGCCTGTCCCGCTGAGTTACTCCAACATTTTGCGTCTATCGTCAGTAAGAGATCTTTCTGTTTTCTGTCTGCATCCTCACACACTTTTGCAGCAGTCTCTTAGGTGGTCTAGGGCCAGGCTTAAAGGTAATCACCTTGAGTGGCCTCTGACCTTTCTTTTCAGTTTGAGAGACACAGCGCGGAAACTGGCCCTTCGGCCCACCGAGTCCAAACTGACCAGCGATCCCACATATTAACACTATCCTATACACATAGAAACATAGAAACATAGAAACATAGAAATTAGGTGCAGGAGTAGGCCATTCGGCCCTTCGAGCCTGCACCGCCATTCAATATGATCATGGCTGATCATCCAACTCAGTATCCCGTACCTGCCTTCTCTCCATGCCCCCTGATCCCTTTAGCCACAAGGGCCACATCTAACTCCATCTTAAATATAGCCAATGAACTGGCCTCAACTAAAGAGTTTTGAAAGATTATTACTAATGCGTCCACTATTTCTGGAGCTACTTCCTTAAGTACTCTGGGATGCAGCCTATCTGGCCCTGGGGATTTATTGGCCTTTAATCCATTCAATTTACCCAACACCACTTCCCAACTAACCTGGATTTCAATCAATTCCTCCAACTCCTTTGACCCGCGGTCCCCTGCTATTTCCGGCATATTATTTATGTCTTCCTTAGTGAAGACGGAACCAAAGTAGTTATTCAATTGGTCCACCATATCCTTGTACCCCATGATCAATTTTCCTGTTTCTGACTGCAAGGGACCTACATTTGTTTTAACTAATCTTTTCCTCTTCACATATCTATAAAAACTTATGCAGTCAGTTTTTATGTTCCCTGCCAGTTTTCTTTCATAATCTATTTTTCCTTTCCTAATTAAGCCCTTTGTCCTCCTCTGCTGGTCTCTGAATTTCTCCCAGTCCTCTGGTATGCTGCTTTTTCTGGCTAATTTGTACGCATCATCCTTCGCTTTGATACTATCCCTGATTTCCCTTGTTATCCACGGATGCACTACCTTCCCTGATTTATTCTTTTGCCAAACTGGGATGAACAATTTTAGTAGTTCATCCATGTAGTCTTTAAATGTCTTCCATTGCATATCCACCGTCAACCCTTTTAGAATTAATTGCCAATCAATCTTGGCCAATTCACGTCTCATACCCTCAAAGTTACCTATTTTTTAAGTTCAGAACCATTGTTTCTGAATTAACAATGTCACTCTCCATCCTAATGAAGAACTCAACCATATTATGGTCACTCTTGCCCAAGGGGGCACGTACAACAAGACTGCTAACTAACCCTTCCTCAAGCCGCATAATGATAGTTAGAAGCGCTGAGGACAGGAAATCAACTTTTCCGACCTTATATTTGTCAGACAGTCCTCTTGCTGTGTGTGAGGAAATTAAATACCTAGGTCATGTCATATCCGATGACTGGACGGATGACAAAGACCTCTACCGACAGCGCTGTAAAATTTATCTTCAAGCTAACATGCTTATAAGGAAGTTTTCTATGTGCTCTGACTCTGGGAAGTGTTCCCTGTTCAGAACCTACATCACACCGTTATATACTGCTCAATTGTGGTCTAATTATAAGAAAAAGAGTATGCAGAGGCTCAAGGTAGCATACAATGATGCAATGAGGTTGCTACTTCGTGTCCCTAGGTGGCATAGTGCCAGTCAATTGTTTGTGTCCACTAGAGTGCCAACCTGTGAGGCACTCTTAAGACAGCTGATGTTTAGTTTTATGTGTCGCCTGGACAAGTCAGAGAACCACATAATTGAAGCCCTAGTCAGCCCTCTGAAAAGCTGCTATAGATTCACTTCTAGGCTAAGACGGCATTGGTGCAATAGCTTGTATATCTTATAGGCTAATATGCAATTTTTAATGTATTTTTGTATCTCCTTATACTGTTTGATGTGTTATATGGACCTGTGTCTGAAATAAAGCTTTAATAATTATTCAATACCCAGTCTAAAATAGCCTGCTCTCTCGTTGGTTCCTCTACATGTTGATTTAGATAACTATCCCGCATACATTCCAAGAAGTCCTCTTCCTCAGCACCCCTGCCAATTTGATTCACCCAATCTATATGTAGATTGAAGTCACCCATTATAACTGTTTTGCCTTTGTCGCACGCATTTCTAATTTCCTGTTTGATATCATCTCCAACTTCACTACTATTGTTAGGTGGCCTGTACACAAAACCCACCAGCGTTTTCTGCCCCTTAGTGTTTCGCAGCTCTACCAATACCGATTCCACATCCTCCAAACTAATGTCCTTCATTTCCATTGCGTTAATCTCCTCTCTGACCAGCAACGCTACCCCTCCTCCTTTTCTTTTCTCTCTATCCCTCCTGAATATTGAATATCCCTGGATGTTCAGCTCCCAGCCTTGGTCACCCTGGAGCCATGTCTCCGTGATCCCAACTATATCATAATCATTAATGGCTATCTGCACGTTCAACTCATCCACCTTATTACGAATACTCCTTGCATTGAGACACAAAGCCTTCAGGCTTGTTTTTACAATGCTCTCACCCCTTATACAATTATGTTGAAAAGTGGCCCTTTTTGATTTTTGCCATGGTTTTGTCTGCCTGCCACTTTTACTTTTCACCTTGCTACCTATTGCTTCTACCCTCATTTTACACCCCCCTGCCTCACTGCTCTTGTACCCATCCCCCTGCCACATTAGTTTAAATCCTCCCCGACAGCGCTAGCAAACACTCCCCCAAGAACATTGGTTCCATTCCAGCCCAGGTGCAGACCGTCCTGTTTGTACTGGTCCCACCTCCCACACTAGGGACAATTTAAATTAATACCAAGCCAATTAACCTACACAACTGCACGTGTTTGGAATGTGGGAGGAAACTGGAACACCCGGAGAAAACCCACGCAGTCACAGGGAGAACGTGCAAACTCCGCACAGTCAGCACTCATAGTCAGGATCGAAGCCGGGTCTATGGTGCTGTAAGGCAGCAACTCTACCACCGCGCCACCGTGCCGCCTCAGTGGGCATACGCTGTTCTCCTAAATGTATATCACTGAAACTTCTCCTCTACAAAAATCACGTGAAGTCCTTTCTTCTCAATTCGTACCACCTATTGTATTTTCTATCAGCTGGACCCATTTGCCAGATCATCAATTCGAGACACGTCTGCCTGCATTGTTAGCTGCTTCTAATGAATAAGTTTATTGGCCAAGTATTCACATACAAGGAATTTGCCTTGGTGCTCTGCCCGCAAGTGACAACATGACATACAGTGACAGTTAGTAATGACACATAAAAAATTAAACATGAATAATAAAACAGTATCGATTAAACATGTGAATTAAATAAAATACTAGAGCAAAAGGAGGCAACAGATCCGATGTTAATGAGTACCTCTCTCGTGAAAGTAACCTTTGTGGGGTTTTCACAGACGACACAAACAAACAAACACATACAAAACAGCAAGGAGCAGCCATCGTCGGTGCCAGCAGCAGCAAAGTATTTGAAGATCAAAACCTTTGAACGGTGCCACGATCTGCTCAACCGTCATTCCCGCCTCCCCGTACATTTCTGAGAGCTCGATTGCCCACAGCAGGCAAATGAAGGCCCTGCAAATGCAACAGAAAGAAGTGCTGTGGACTCATTACAGAGAATGCCATAAAACCAGGCGAGCCCTGAAGAAAAAGCTTCTGGAAACAAAACCATAGAAGTTGAAGGACGAATACCATGAGCAGTACAGCGTGGAACAGTGAGGGGATAAACACAGTGTAGGAACGGACAAATGGTGCAATATTGATAGTCGGGCAAGACCAGCAGAACCTGTGGGGAACAAATACCTGGGTACGATGGTTTATCAATGGAAAAATAAACAGATATCAACACTGTCTCTGCAGCATCTTCCAATTGCAGTGGAATGGGAAGCAAAGGTCTGGTCCAGGCCAACATTCCCGGTGAGGTTGCTGGATACACTCGGTCAGCTGGTGGGGTTGGGCAGTGCAAGTAAATCAGTGCGGCCATGGTGGCGCAGCGGAAGAGTTGCTGCCTTTCAGCATATTCAGCGCCGGAGACCCGGGTTCAATCCCAACTACGGGTGCTGTCTGTATGGAGTTTGTACGTTCTCCCCGTGACCTGCGTGGGTTTTCTCCGAGATCTTCGCTTTCCTCCCACACTTCAAAGATGTACAGGTTTGTAGGTTAATTGGCTTGGTTTATGTGTAAATTGTCCCTAGTGTGTGTAGGATAGTGTTAATGTGTGGGGATAAGTGGTCGGTGCAGACTCAGTGGGCCGAAGGATCTGTTTCCGCCATGGCTGGAAATCCTGGGACACACACACGTCCCTCCCATGTTTTGAGAGGTGGGGGACAATCCCCCCCCCCCCCCCCCCCATGTTTTGTCATCCGAATTTTGAAATTTGGTGAAAAAAAATCTATTAAAATATCTGCTTTCCGCGAGACAGGGGGGGGTGTCACTGTTAAGTGCTTGTTAAATGTCACTATTAACATCGTATTAACATGATGTGTCACCAATTGTGCTTTGACCTTCAAGTATTACTGAAAGTATTCACGGAGAATTTCTTAAAGCTGTCTGATGTGGGTACAATTAATATTTGAACTAATTGGATGTATTGGTGGATGGGAAAGATTTAAATGGGTATCGGATTTATATGGGTCAGATCATTAAGGGCGAACGGGTTTCCTGGCTGGCTTGCAGGTAAATCCCTCATTCAGGTCACTCACGTTATTTAGTATGTTTTTCCCATCTCTCTCTCTCTCTCTCTCCCCCCTCCAAGGTTTGTGCTTCTGTTTGCCTTTATTTGCTTCAGTTTTATTTGTTTAAGTGTTATTTATCACATTGTAGCTTCTGAAAGATTCAAGCGGGTATCAGACTCTTTCTAAAGGCTGAATCGGCCCGTTCGCGGGGCCTTTCAGCGCCCGGCGCGGCTGAAAATCAAACTGCTGCATCGAGGCGATCGAGGCTCCCGATGTTGAAGCCGATTTCAAAGCCGCGCCGGGTGATGAAAGGCCCGCGAATGGGCTGATTCAAGCCCCATGATTCGGGGTGGACGACGCTGCTGTTGCTGGAGTTCGGAGTCGGTCACCAACCAGGTCAACTCCCGATGTTACCGTCCACAGGGCCCATGGCTGAACCCTCCGAAGCACGCGCGTGTGTGTGTGTGTGTGTGTGTGTGTGTGTGTGTGTGTGTGTGTGTGTGTGTGTGTGTGTGTGTGTGTGTGTGTGTGTGTGTGTGTGTGTGTGTGTGTGTGTGTGTGTGTGTGTGTGTGTGTGTGTTCATGCGCCCGGCCACCAAGAAATCATGTCCCCCCCTTATTGTGTCCCTCTCATGTTTTGATAGTGGTTTCAGCCCCTGGTTTCCATGCTGTATCTCTACACTAAAAACTATACTAAAAGGTGCCCAAGATCAAGCTCCCAAATAGACATTTTCATTCAAGCTATGTCAGAGTCATGGAATGTTACAGCACAGAAACAGGCCATTTGGCCCAACTCAACCATGACAACCAAGATACACCATCACAGCTGGTCCCAAGACAATATCCCTCTAAACATTTAATATTCACGTACCTGTCCACATGACTTTTTTAAGTTTTTATTGTATCTGCCTTAACTACTTCCTCTGGCACCTCGTTCCAGTGAACCACCAACTTCAGTGTGAAAAAGTTAACCCTCAGGTTCCTGTTAAATCTTTCCCCTCTCACGTTAAACCTATGTCCTCTAAATGTATTATTCCCATTCCCGGGAGAAACAAATCTGTGTATTCACCCTATCTATTCCCCTCTTGATTTTATACACCTCTATAAGATCACACCTCAATTTCATATTCCCCAAGAATAGTCCTAGCCTGCCCAACCTATCCCTTAAATGGAATCATTTGTCACAGAAGGCTGTGGTGGCCAAGTCAGTGGATATTTTTAAGGCAGAGATAGATAGATTCTTGATTAGTACGGGCATCAGAGGTTATGGGGAGAAGGCAGGAGAATGGGGTTAGGAGGTAGAGAAGATCAGCCATGATTGAATGGTGGAGTAGACTTGATGGGCCGAATGGGGTAATTCTATGGCCTACTCCTGTCACTTATGGCCTTACAGCCGAGTCCATCAAATTCTGTCAAAATCATCATCAATCTTCTCTGTACTCTTTACAACTTAATGTCATCTTTCCTCAAGTATGGTAACCAAAACTGAACACAGTAGTCGAAATGTGGCCTCACCAATATATTGTACAACTGTAACATAATGTCTCAGCTTCTATAGATAGACACAAAATGCAGGAGTAACTCAGCGGAACAGGCAGCATCTCTGGAGAGAAGGGATTGGTGACATTTCAGGTCGAGACCGTTCTAGGTTACTCCAACATTTTGTGTCCATCTTCAGTTTAAACCAGCATCTGCAGTTCCTTCCTACAAGTCTCAGCTTGTATACTCATTTCCCTGACTGATGAAAGCCAGCATGCCAAAAGCCTTCTGCACCACCCTCTCTGTCTCTGACGCCACTTTCAGAGAACTATGTTCTTATTCTCCTGAATCCCTCCACTCACAACACTCCAGATGACTCTGCTATTCACCATGAAGGTCCTTCCAAAGAGGGAAACATTTTATCTGAATTAAATTCCATTTGCCATTCCTACTTGCCCAGCTGTTCAAGAACTCATAATACTGGATGAATATCTTCAATGATACTACCTATTTTAGTGTTATTATTGTGCCTTGTACATTCTCATCTAAATCAGTGGAATAGATGATAAACAGCAATGGGCCCAGTACTGATCGCTGAGGCACACCACTAGTCACAGGCCTACAGACCTTCTACCATCATCCTGTTTCCTACCATTAAGCCAATTCTGTACCAGTTACCTAGTTCTCCCTGGATCCAATGTGATCAAACTATCCAGAGCAACCTACCATGTGAACTTTATCAAACGTGTTGTTGAAGTCCCTACAGACTGAGTGTATGGCCCTGCTCTCATTAACTTCCTGGTTACCTATTTTAAAAAAACACAATCTAATTCATGAGACTCTATCTCCCACGAGCAAAACCATGACGAGTATCCCTTATCAATCCCTGTCTTTCCAAATGCAAGTATATCTTATCCCTCCTTTCCATAACATTCCTACCACGGATGTGAGGCTCACTGATCCACAGTGGTCAGGTTTTTCTTTGCAGCCCTTCTGAAATAGAAGTTATCAGATCTGATTTCAAGGTAGACAGAGGAAAAGGTGCAGGGTTGTGCTTGAAGCCCCCTAAATAATTAAAATGCCGTCTGCTGCCTCTGAATGATTATCAGGGTGCAAATACTTGCAGTTGGTTTTATCTTTTACAATATCAACATCCTTCAACAAAGTATGGTCAGTGTTCTGTGAAATGTGGCAAAGAGGCTCGACCGAACCATGAAGTGCACTAACCCACGCAAGAAATGCGATTGATCAACATGCCAAAGGAGGCGGAAGACTAATGGGATATGGGGAGAAGGCAGGAATGGGGTACTGATTTTGGATGATCAGCCATGATCATATTGAATGACGGTGCTGGCTCGAAGGGCCGAATGGCCTACTCCTGCATCTGTTTTCTATGTAACACTTTCAATGTGTTCAACTGCTCGACTGAAGCCGACTCTGTCTCCATCCCTCCATGGTTTACCTCCTCATCTCAACCCCCACTTTATTGCAGACCGCTTGTACGAATGATTTTGCAATCCACGCCAAACATACTCTTTAGCACAGGAGAGGCAGTTCCTTTTCAAGCTCTTTTCAAGGGCGGCACGGTGGCGCTGCGGTAGAGTTGCTGCCTTACAGCGCTTGCAGTGCCGGAGACATGGGTTCGATCCCGACTATGGGTGCTGTCTGTAAGGAGTTTGTACGTTCTCCCCATGACCGCGTGGGTTTTCTGCGAGATCTTCGGTTTCCTCCCGTACTCCAAAGACGTACAGGTTTATAGGTTAATTGGCTTGGCGTATGTGTAAATTGTCCCTGGTGTGTGTGGGATAGTGTTAATGTGTGTGGATTGCTGGTCGGTGTGGACTCAATGGGCCGAAGAGCCTGTTTCCGTGCTGTATCTCTAAACCAAACTAAACTCTCTTGTCCACGTAATGTTCAACATCTAGGTCTCTGACAATACTTTCATTACCATGTCTTTGATCACGCACTTCACTGCATGTTAACCATCAATATTTCTAGCCGTGCTTCAGATAGCTTCACAGTTTTGTGAGTTAATGCCATCTCATGCTATAGCATGAGGCTGTGATCTCTACCAACAATCCACTTTCATATGAATCAATCCTTCATATCTTATCTGATAACAATCGAAGATACTTTAAGAAATTATCAAAGAATTCTCCTCGTTTCTGATCGTGAAAAAACGAATTAATAATGGTCCACAGTTTCGTTTCTTGGAAGATGTACTTCTAATGCATTCTCCGGGGTTTAATTTGAGGATTGTATAAAATCATGAGAGGAATAGATCGTGTATGCACACAATCTTTTGTCCAGAATAGATGAATCCAGGACCAGAGGACATAGGTTTCAGGTGAAGGGGAAAAGATTTAATAGGAATCTGAGGGGTAACTTTTTCACAAAGGGTGGTGGGTGTATGGAACAAGCTGCCAGATGAGGTAGTTGAGGCTGGGACTATCCCAACATTTAAGAAACAGTTAGACAGGTATATGGATAGGACAGGTTTGGAGGGATATGGAGCAAACGCAGACAGGTGGGACTAGTGTAGCTGGGACATTGTTGGCCGGTGTGGGCAAGTTTGGCCAAAGGGCCTGTTTCCACTGTATCACTATGGCTTTATGGTATGGTACACGTCTCTGCTTTTGTGCCATTGAAATATAATAGCATCTTTACTTTGTACTGTTCTGATTTATCTTGCATAGTCAGTTCAATATATAAGGCAAAGAGTTTGTTTCACCAACATCATTCTTCATATAGTTGATTTGTTGAAAACTCCAGTGACTTGGGCTTTTTGTTATTCTCAGTTAAATCACAAGAGCTCTGTGTCTCTCAGCACGTGACTGCATGTTACCTTAATTGGGAGGAATCCCATCTGGCATTTAGTTTTTGGATTCAGGCATAGAATCAAATTTTTGTAGTTTTATCAACAGCGCCTCTGACACCACAGCTCAGTATCATTCGCTAATACATTGGAGGATGGTTAGCAAGCCAAATTAACAAAAAAAAAAATGTAAGTGAACCTACAAAGAGAGGGAAAAAGAGAGTAAATTGTAGGAGAGAGAAAGTGAGAGACCGTGGAAAGGATTAAAGGAGAAATAGAGAGAGAGAGAGAGAATTCCTTCTCAGTTCTCCAACCAGTCTGGCTGTCCCCCTGATTACAAATTATCAATTCAATTCAGATTCAGATTCAGATTCAGAAAACTTTATTGTCTGTCGTAACAGAAAATCTTCTTTGACGTGGCTCAACATACAACCAGGACAATGTACTGATAAGCAGTCATACAACACAGATTTCTGCGAGCACACACAGTGTGTATAGATCTTAAAAGCAAGTATAAAGATTAGAAACTGTAAAAATAGACAAGATAAAAGTTGTGGATACGTGTAAAGTGACAGTGCGTCAGGGTTAATTTGTCCCTTGTTCATTTTTTATTTAAGCTGTTTATGGCAATGGGTATGAATGAGTTTTTGTGGATGTTTTTCTTGGATAAGGGGACTTTATATCGGCGGCCTGATGGCAGAAGTTGGAAGGACTTGTGCAGGGGGTGGGTGGGATCCTGTGTAATGAGGTTGGCTTTCCTTTTAACTGCCTGGGTGTGGAGTACTGATAATTGATTTTGAGTTTTGCCAGTTATTTTGCTTGCTTGATTGATGATCCGGGAAAGCTTTGATTTGTCTTTGACAGAGGTGAGGGTGAACCAGGATGTGATGTTAAAGGTGAGTACAGATTCTATAAGTGATTTATAGACAGCTGTTAAAGTGTCCTGTCTGACATCAAAGCTCCTGAGTTTCCTCAGCAGGAACAGGCGTTGCTGTGCCTTCTTGTACACAGAGTCTGTGTGCTGGGAGAAGGACAGGCGGGTGTCAATCTCTGTGCCCAGGTATCTAAAGGCCTCTACCTGCTCAACTGTCTGCCAATTCAGCCTCAGAGATTCAAAGAGAGGTTGGGGGGAAGATGGTCGCCTCCCCCCACAACACAGCTCCTTGGTCTTGGAGATGTTAAAGGGCTTTCTCACGGTGCGACCTGAAGCAAGACTTAACAAGAGTTTAACATCGTGGGAACCTTCTGCGGTAGCAGTACGGCATTCGTGGACCACCGAGGACCTCCGTGGCGCTAACGGCAGGTAGTCGTGTAACTTTGTAAGGTCGGGAGAAAATTCAAAAAATTTTGAATTTCTCCAAGAGTGACTTGAGCAGCGTTGCAACATTGTATGAACGCAGATGCCAGTGCGATATCCGTGCGATATCCGTAATGACTCTTGCGGGTACCGTGGGAACTCCTGCGAACGGTAAACCCGGAAGCTTGACAGAGGGGACATAAGGTGAGTAAAAAAGGTGGTCTCAATATCGCCAATGGACCATGTGTCCATCGAGGACGTCCCACCTAATTGTCATTGTTTGAGAATCTTTTTCACAGTAAGACTTGCAGAGATGCCTCTCAGAAAAGCGCAAAGAAAGGGGTCAAAGAAAGTCAGAAAGTTTTTAGCCATGCAGGTAAATGAGGAGGAGACTCAGCAAGAGAGACAGGTGGAGAGGCAAGAGGAGATGCCAGAGATACCACTGCCTGTGGGCTCCTTGGAGCAGGGAGAGGGTGATCAAGGTGGATTTGAGATTGCCTCCCCAGTAGCTGTTGCCTCCCCAATAGCCTCAGCAGACGATAACATAAAGGGAAGATGGCAGAAGATAAGGCCATATAACTTCAACAGGGAACAAGAGGGGGAACTGGTGGAGTGGTACCAATGCAATGAGATTCTCTATGACAAATCCAGAGAGGATTATAGAAATAGGGAGAGAAAGCGCAACCTGCTGGAGACGAAGGCTGCGGAGTATCCCGGGTGCTCATGTGAGTGGTGATGTAATGCTCATGTTGGTGGCTCCACATTTTATTATATCCTGAAGTGTGATAAAGCTTTTACCTCAGCATTTTGATTGTCATTGCTTGTTTACCTCACTGCTAAATAAATTTATTTTTTACTATCAGCTTGATGTCTGCAAATCGTCATTAATACATCACTACAAGATGAATGTCTCTAATGTTATAATCCCTCTCATGCTGAAACACAAAATACCTTAATGGAGGTGATATAATCATATTTTCACTCATTTACATTTTTGAGTGTGCAGGACCCTGAAATGTTCAGCTATTTAAACGTGTTCTTCACCTCTTGGTAGAAAATGAAATAAGACAATCAGCACGGTAAATGTGATACAAAGTCTTTATTCCTATTTGACAATATAAGAAGACGAATTCTGTCACATAGTGAGAGGAGATGCATCACACAAAACATTTGTCTGTAAAAGGGCCTCGCAAACACGAAAGACAACAAATGAGGCACGCGAGATTATTTAAAACACATTATATCCATCAACCTCCGCTACAAGCGTGAACTCAGGCATTTAAAGGGACAATGCAATGTTCTAAACGGCAGGTTTTGCGGACGAACATCTTATAGGAAGCACTTTTCAGAGAACACTAGGAAGTCAGCTTATAACATGCAGTAGTGTTCCTGTGGTCGGCTACCCATTAATATAGCTGTCCTGCCACGGCACACTCCCCAATTGTGAATTGTAGAAAGCGCAGAGATGGTCTCTTTGCTCTCTCACACTGGATGTGCCCGAGTTATCTTTCAAACGCTGCAGTGAGACCATTTTCAACTTGTTCGCACCACTTCTCCAAGCACCTAGTGTTACTTCCCCTGTGTCACTGTCCACTATGTCACCGTCCTGGATGGATGTTGCTGATCCAGCAGCTGCACCTCTCATTCGGATCAGGTTGTGCAGAACACATGCTGCATATACTATACTCTCCACATTCTTGGGCCTCTGATCCATTGTCTTGAGCAAGCATCTAGATCTGTTTGCCAAGATGCCAAAATAATTTTATACTACCCTCCTGGCCCTTGACAGCCTGTAATTGAAGATCCTCTGTTCCCTAGTTAGATTCCACTGTGGATATGGCTTCATAATCCAGGGCCGTAGTGCAAAGGCTTCATCAGCAACCATCGCATATGGGATGTCCGGGCTGTCTTCTCCTGACAGAGGTTCTGGATCAGGCATGCCTGCTGTTCCACCTTCCATTTTCTTTCCAAGCCAGGTTTCTTTCCAAATCCGGCCATCACCAACACTTCCAGGTGTGCCCACATCCACATACAGGAAGTTGTAGTTATAATCAACCACCGCCATGAGTACAATTGAGTGGAATTTCTTGTAATTGAAATAATTTGAGCCACCTCCGGGTGGTTTACGAATTGCCACATGCTTGCCATCCAAAGCCCCACATGTGTGAGCAAAGTTCCACCTGTTTTCAAACCCCAGTGCAACTTTCTTCCACGCATCTGGTGTACTGGGGCATTCCATCACTTCAGCTGAATAAAATTGGATGATCGCCTCACAGGTTTCTCGGACAATACCATAGATGCTGTTGGTGGCGACAAGAAAGTTGTAGGACAGACTTTTATAAGAATCGCCTGAGGCCAAGTAGCGGAGGGTGATTGCTATGCGCAACCCTGGTTCCAGTGCCTTTCTCATTACAGTGTCAATCTTCTTCAGCAGAGGTCCCAAATTATTCTTTAACTCATTAAAGAGCTCGGGTGAAATTCTGACAAAGTTTTTGAATGCACTTTTATCCTCTTCGCACAGCACATTAAGCAGTTGTTCATATTGTCCAAATTGAGGTCTCCGTTGAAACATGGGCTTAACCCAGTGAGACTTCATCTTAATTCTCTTTTTAATTAATCTCACCCTTCTGCCTTCACGCAAGCGTTTTCGATGCACATGTTGCGCTAATGCATACAGCGCGTCAATGAAAATAACAACCAGCCTGTACTCGAACCAACTTTGTATAGGCATGTCTGCAAATGAGCCAATTCTACGAACTGAGGATATTTATATAGTGTGTGAAAAAAAAGTGACATCATTTGTGCCATGTGATTAACTACACTACAGTCCACGATGTTCATTCACGATTAACGGGAAAGATCGGGAGACGGACAAGTCACTCGCACAAATGACAGAATTGCCGAGTACCGTGGGAACTCTTTATCTACCCCCCGTTATATCGTGCGGAACTCGTGCTGGACCACGACCACTTCACTCTGGTGACATCTTGCGTCAGGTCGCACCGTGAGAACCGGCCATTAAGCTCCAGAGAGCTCTCTTTGATCCACAGCATCAGGGTGTTGATCTGCTGATAGTAGGCAGCCAGAGAAGTGTGATCCTTGATGTGGGCCACCAGGGCCATATCGTCTGCATACTTAAAAAGGGAAATGTCAATTCAATTCAATTCAATTAAAAAACTTTATTGGCATGATAAAAAAACATTGTTATATTGCCAAAGTATAAAACATGACATACATATTTGAAATGCATAAGTATAAATACAAGTATACAGTGCATGGATAGATATATCCCTGTACATAAATTTGCAATAGGCCGATAGCCCTTTATTGTTTGTTACACGTTCTTGCAGCTGTAAGCAGTACAACACAATAGCAAGTTTAGCAATTCAATATTAATTTCTTAGTGTTAGTTAATGTCGATTAGTGTGTGCGTACATATGTGCATGTTGGTCATTCACCGTCTCTCAGGTTATGGCATGCTGTTACGTATTGTGCACCAAGATGTGCCGTATTTCCTTCACCAAGGATTATTCTTAGTTTTTATGTATCATCTAGTTCTTTAAAATCAGGGGTTGCCACACTGAGTTTGTCAAAGTATGCTTTCCTTGTTTTGTCAAATTTATTGCATTTTCGGAGGAAGTGCACCTCTGTTTCAACCTCATCTGTCAAACAGTGGCCGCATATTCTGTTTTCTCTTGGTTGCCAGAATCTCTTCTGTCTTCCTTTTTCAACTGCCAAATAGTGGTCACTTAACCTGTATTTGGTGAGGGTCTGTCTCTGCTTTATGTCTCTAACAGTTGAGAGATAGTCTGCCAATTTATAGTCTCTTTTTAGGGAACGGTAACATTCTAATCTGCTTTGGCTTTTGGTTTCTTTATCCCAATGTTCCAAGTACGTTTCTTTACATTGTTTGATCATTTGGTTCACTCTAATTTGTGATTGGGGGCCAGTATTGATCTGGGGCCTGTCAGGGTTTAACTGGATAGGGTTTAACTGAATAGGGGTAGTTAGTCTCAGTACCAACTGACACAGGGGACTCTTTTCTGGGTTTCCCTCTTGTGTTTGAAGGGCTTTAAACTGGAGGGTATCTAGGGGGCTAGATTTAAGGTGATTCCAAAATTTAGTGCTCTTTTCTGGATATTTATTATCAGTGGGTATCTGCCTAGTTCCGCCCTACATGCGTTTGTTGGTGTTTTCCTTTGGATACGGAGGATGTTCCGACAAAATACCGCATGCAGGGCCTCCGTTGTATGTTTTTCCCATTTACTATAACTATGGTGACTGAGCGGACCCCATACTTCACTACCATAAAGCGCAATAGGCTGGATTACACTGTCAAATATTTTAAGCCAGATTTTAATTGGGATTTGGATGTTGTAGAATCTTATTTTTATTGCATACAGAGCTCTTCGAGCTTTCTCTTTTAGTGCATTCACTGCCATATTGAAGTTCCCTGATGCTGAGATAGTTTATCTCTGTTTGCTTTGTTGTCTGAACTTGAACTTGAACTTGTCACCTTCTCCTAGCTAACAATGATCGAACATTTTCTTTCACCATCATCTCCTTTGATGTCTCGTTTTCACACCTTACCATTCCTTATCTCTGTGTCTCCCTCTCCCCTGACTCTCAGACTGAAGAAGGGTCTCGAACCGAAACACCTTCTCTCCAGAGATGCTGTCTGAATTTCTCCAGCATTTTGTGCCTGTCTTAAGAGAGATTGAGAGAGAGAACTTACTTTCTGTATGCCTGCTCAACACTAAAATGTAAGAGAGGAACTGGTCACGTGGTGTGATTCTTAAAAGGGTGGGCACCGAATATATCATAAGCCATGCTCTTGCTGAACTATTTTCTAACTGTTTCTTAAATATTGGGTTAGTCCCAGCCACAACTACCTCCTCTGGCAGCTTGTTCCATACACCCACCACCCTTTGTGTGAAAAAGTTCCCCTTCAGATTCCTATTAAAGCTTTTCCCCTTCACCTGAAGCCTATGTCCTCTGGTCCTCGATTCACCTCCTCTGGGGAAAATACTGTGCGTCTACACGATCTATTCCTCTCATGATTTTATACAATCCTCAAATGAAACCCTGGAGAATGCATTAGAAGTACATCTTCCCAGAAACGAAACTGTTCTCCATTATCAATTCGTTTTTTTCACGATCAGAAACGGGGAGAATTCTTTGATAATTTCTTAAAGTATCTTCGACTGTTATCAGATAAGATATGAAGGATTCATTCATATGAAAGTGGATTGTTGGTAGAGATCACAGCCTCATGCTATAGCATGAGATGGCATTAACTCACGAAACTGTGAAGCTATCTGAAACACAGCTAGAGATATTGATGGTTAGCATGCAGTGAAGTGCGTGATCAAAGACATGGTAATGAAAGTATTGTCAGAGACCTAGATGTTGCACATTACGTGGACAAGAGAGTTTAGTTTAGTTTAGAGATACAGCGCCCAACTCTAAAACCCCGATCATTATCCCCAACACTTAAACCCCTTCAGGCATTCTATATAACTTGCATTGCCTCACCATACACTTCCAAAATGTTCAGAGCAGGTGCTAGTATTGATAATGAAGACAGACACAAGATGCTGGAGTAACTCAGCGGGACAGGGAGCATCTCTGGAGAAAAGGAATGGGCGACTTCTCGGGTGGAGACCCTTCCTCAGACAGGCAGAATTGTTCAGAAGGTGTATTCATAATTGTTCGCTGAGATTGCTCCTCGCCATCCGCATTTCTGCACATCGGCTGAGGTTAGTCAGAGCTGTTCTCAGCAATGACATTGCCTCCGGAGCTGACCATTCAGGTCAGAAGAGTCAAATCTCAAAGTGTCTGATACCCGGTGGTATCAGAGACGTGGACCTCCCAGATTCGTGTGAAACACAACAGATATAAAAGAAGTATAAAGAATGTACAGAATAATATGAGGCATGCCAATGTGTGCATTGATTTGGAGCAGAATGCCAAATTACAGAGCTGTGGCTTTATGAACTGAATGTAATGGTCCCTAAATCAGCCTGGGATCACATATGCCTTTAGAGTGTGCCCGCAAACCATCCATCTATTGTTCGATATATACTGTCATTTATTTTTCTCTGTTGGCTCCCTCATGGCTCAATTTTAACACTTGCTTTTGGAAACACTCAAGCCCCTTATATTAACACCTTCAAATCGTCTTAATCTTACGGTGACTGCAGCTCCCTTGTTCAGACCTATCCCTGTCATAAGCTGGAGTAGCCCTTTTATCAATCTGCACTCATTTGTCATAAATTTTAATATGGAAGTATTACACCGCTGCAACATGTTCGTATAATCACTGTCAACAGAGTACAGCTGATATAGTACAGGCAAGAGCATTTCAGCTTAGTGTTTCTGCTGTTATTGACATTTTTCATCATATTCAAGTGGTAGTGGTCAATTTTCTTCAAAAGATGCACTTCCCCAACTTATTGAGAAGACAGGCAGTAATAAATTCTCATTCCACAGTCGTTTCCCTTCATAGCCAGAAGCTACAATAAAAGGAATGAGCTGGGTGTCGCTAAGTAACTTGGGTTTACACAATACTCTGCTTTATTGAAAACCAAGGAATATGAATATTATTAATAAAAACATAAGCATTCTTTGCAAGGGGGAAAATCAATTTACTTTGCATTCAAACGACATGCAGCGACATGGTCCTATTCCATCATATTGCAGGCAGGCAATGCTTGTTAGGCTTTGGCCTAAAAGGGAAAGGCAGGAATCATATACCAACACCTTGACGTAGATATACAGCTGCTCTCACTGTGGTTGTCTCACCTTTAGCCCTGTCTGTCTGCTGCTGGCTTTCATTTTCTGAATTCATACATCAATAAGCTTTGCATGCTGACACCTAATTTTGCAGGGTACTTCGGTTACGGAGTTCGTGTTTTGCATATCACTCACCCCCTGCTGAAGCTCACCCTTTCTCCATTTTCCTCCACACACGCGCGCGCTCCCCCCCCCCCCTATTGTAAGTAGCCTGTCAGCTTTGTATTTGCGAGAAGGGAATGAGTGTGAATGTCACTTTCATGTGCAGTTCTGTGCTCTTTTTTTAATGAGGAATCAGCTCTCCTTTGGAGGCAGCAGAGGGGATGAGGAGGTGATGTCACCCCCTGTAGCCCATGTCCTCCACGACGCTGGCAATTCCAGATAAATCAGCTTGTGTACTTCCCCCTTCTCCTCACACCACCTGCAGTGGGAGGAGAGGACTCATTTCCCTTGGAGAGCGAGGCAAGCAGGACATATTGATCCTGGAGAATAACATGAACAAAGCAGGGCCCAGTGTTTTAAACAAACAGTGAACCGGGCCCTGCCCGCTTTATTCTCTTTAAATTATAAAATGATCTTTCCTTCTGTTAAAGATAAACGGCTTTTTGAAAAATAAAAAAGAAAGGGCTTCAAGGCAGTTCATCAGGGAAAAAGTAGGGATGGATTGGTGGGTGAGGAAGGGAGGGAGGGAGGGAGGTAGGGAGGGAGGGAGGGGGGTGGGAATGTATGTTACAACGCCATGCTGAAAATCAGCCCACAGGAACAAAAAATAAAACTGCTTGCATTGTTGCTTTTATTATCTTGCTACTGTCATTTATTGAGCTTTGTATCTTCCGACAAAGAGAAAGGGGGGGAGAAAAAATCTGTGAAATTAATCTTTTGTGCATGGCCTGATACAGAGGAGACATGCTCAGACAAAAGATAGACTGAGCAAAGGTACAGTGATTGATGACTAAAGTAAAGGTGTCAGAAGAGTATTATGTAAATTACTAGAGGCGCAGACCATTTCAGAGGGAAAGAGAGAGAGAGAGAGAGAGAGAAGTGAGAGAGGATTGTGGTGCCGATGTCACCAAGGCAGTGGTCCCCAAACACCAATTTCTTGCAATCCTTCATCTATCCAGACAACCTTTGGTCAGAATCTATTTGAGATGCACTCTACAAAAATATATGAGAATCGAGCAACATTTAGGCTTGAGAAAACAAATAAATAAAGGCAGAGTTCACATTTTTCAATCGCTCAAATGCGAATACGCTGTTTTAACTAAATGTGCACAAAGATGTCACCATTTAATAAGCTGACAAAAACAATCTATCACATATGCATGAACACAGAACAATATAAAGAGGTTAACAGAAATTGATGACATCCACACTTTAATTTTACACCAAATCAGAGTATTCGGTGATTGAAATAGACAAAGATGTATCGGGTTATCTGGTTGAAGAGGCTGTGTTAATTACTGGCACTTGTCATTTCTCCATAGCTTCATCTAAGTCACGAAGGCTAACTAGCAATTTTTCTTCAATGCCTATCGTTTGTTTAGTGAGCTTTGTGTTGAAGAAGGCACCCGGCAGGAGTTCGCGTCGTTAATAGTTTCATTGCTAAATGGCCCCGACTATTTTTATGGTGGGTGTTGTGACGGGAATAATTGGATCGCAATGTGGAATCACCATCCTTAATAAACTAGTGACTTCTAATTGAAGGGCGAATGGTCTGCTGATGAGGTACAGTTGTCAAGTTGTATTTCACCAACATAAATACTTTAAGTATAATTGTGATAACTAATCCTTAGCTATAAGGACAGTGAAAGTTGATTAAGTGCTAAGTGTTAAATCCTCAAATAGGACGAGTTAGCTCAGCTCAGTGTCATTGTTTTCACCCTGAATCAGTTCACATATTAAGTCTCAATTTAATTTAAGCTGATATCTGGTTTCTACCGCTGAAGCAAAGAGCTGTAATGATCTGGCAGCATTCTATGCTTGAAGTATGTGGGAGGGAAGCATATTTTTTTGCAAACAGCATTTTGAATGTCACAGGTATCAAAATAATTCTGACCTAATATTCACCTTTGCTGGGATAGGATACAGCCTCTCACTAGTCTGCAAGAAGCAGAGAAACAGATATGTAAGCAAATCCCAGAAAGTTGCAAGAGACCCATCAGTCTGAAGAAGGGTCTCGACCCGAAACGTCACCCATTCCTTCTCTCCAGAGCTGCTGCCTGTCCCTCAGAGTTGCTCCAGCATTTTGTGGCCATCTTAAGTTGTAAGAGCAATTGGGGATTTTAACTTCCCCAATACTGACTGGGATTGCCTTTGGGTGGCACGGTGGTGCAGCGATCGAGTTGCTGCCTTACAGCGCCAGAGACCTTGGTTCGATCCTGACTACAGGTGCAGTCTGTGTGGAGTTTGCACGTTCTCCCCGTGACCTGCATAGGTTTTCTCCGAGATCTTTGGTTTCCTCCCTCACTCCAAAGACGTACAAGTAATTGGCTCGGTATAAATGTAAGATGGTCCCTAATGTGTGTAGGATTGTGTTAGTGTGCAGCGATCGCTGGTCGGTGCGGATTTGGCGGGTGGAAGGGCCTGTTTGCACGCTGTATCTCTAAACTAAACTAAACTAAACTAAACTAATGTAAGGGGTTTAGATGGGGAAGAATTTATTAAGTGTAGAAAGTATTTGAGACTGAATATAAATAATCCTACCAGAGATGGAGCAGTACTCACCTTTATCTTTGAAAATGAGACTGTACATACAGTAGCATTGTTGATGGGGAACACTTTGGGATCAGTGATCATAATTCTGTAGGTTTTAAGGTAGATATGGAAAGGAAAAAGGTTGGCATTTAAGTTGATGTCCTATGTAAGCGTTCAGTGCCAGCATGTTCCAGTCAGGGTGAAAGGGAAAGAATACACCTTGGATGACAAAGGTTATTATAGGTTTGATCTGCAAAAATAAAACATATGGCAGGTATAGGCAACTGGAATTGAGGGAGTCTCTTGAGGTACAGAGAGAGAGTACAAGAGAACAAAAGAAAGAAATGAGAAGAGCAATAAGGGCCATGAGTTCATCTTGGGAAGTGAGATTAAGGAGAATCCCACGAGTGTGTCCTAAACAAGGTAGCCAGTGCTAGAGGAACCAAAGAAGTGTAATTCACATGGGTATGTGGGTGAGGTCCTGAATGAATAGTTCTCACTATATTCTCCAAGGAGAAGGAGAAGGAAAATGGTGAATTCAGGGAGAGCTCTGTAGATAATCTGGAGCAGATCAGTATCATATAGGTGCCATGGGTTGTATAAGTGTTTCTAAATCTCTGGGGCCTGGTGAGATCTACCTACAATTGCTATGGGAGGGAAGAGAGGAGATAGCTGGGGCCTTGAGGGACATTTTCCATAGCCACAGGTGAGGTGCCATAAGATCAGAAAATATACAATTTTAAGAAGGGCAGTGGGGACATGCTAGATAACTACAGGGCAGCAATCCTTATATCAGAGGTAGATAAATTATTGGAAAAACAATTCTAGTGGATGTGGATGTCAGAGTTTTGATTAATTAATTTGCACGTGACACAAAAGTTGGTGGTGCCGTGGTAGTTGTCAAAGGCTACAGAAGGGTATAGAGTGGATGGACAGTTTGGCAGAGTATTGGCAGACGGAATTTAATCCAGACAAATGAGCGGTGGTACTTTATCGGAAGTCGAATAGGTGTAGGCCTGATACGATACGATACGATCGAACTTTATTTATCCCAGGAGGGAAATTAATCTGTCAATAGTCGTAAAAACACAAACCACATGAAACATGAAATTAAAGTGACGAGTGGACAGGAGGGGGGAGGGGCATGCAAAGATTGGGGAGGGAGGGGCATGCAAAGATTGGGGGGGGGGAGGTGCATGCAAAGATTGGGGAGGGGGGAGGGGCATGCAAAGATTGGGGAGGGGGGAGGGGGGAGGGGCATGCAAAGATTGGGGAGGGGGAAGGGGGGGGGGGGGGGGATGGGGGGAGGGGGGAGGGTTGTCAGTCTACCCCACGACAGAAGGGGGAGTAGTTGTACAGTTTGATAGCTAGAGGGAAGAAGAATAACCTGTGGCGTTCTGTACTGCATCTTGGAATATTTCATGCCATGAGACTGGACACGAGACTGGACATCGGGAAGCATTGTTTTTTTTGGGGGGGTTTTGGGGGGGTTTTTGATCAAAAATATTTATTCAAATATTAAAATAGTATTTACAATGCATTAAAACAAAACACCACCATAATACAAGACGAACAAATATGCTAAGCAACTGCTAAACAACTATATTGCAATCCTTGTCCAGGATACATTCAACCCCCCTCGGTGCCCAGCGGTCGCGGAACTCCCTCAGGGTGCCCGTAGACAGGGCGTATTCCCTTTCCATCCGCACCCGGGCACGGCGTATCCCCGGAAAAGGGGCAGGCAGCCGGCTCGGGTAGAGCCCTCCACCGTCTGGTGCCTTGACTCGCGGATGGCCAGCTTGGCCATCGGGAAGTATTGTTGGCGGGGAACACTTTGGGATCATGGGCCATAATTTTGTAGGTTTTAAGGTGGACATGGAAAGGAAAAAGATTGGTTCTTAAGTTGAGGTCCGAAATTGGGGGAAGGCTGATTTTAATAGCGTGAGAGAGGACCTGGCAAAAGTAGACTGGGAGCAGATGCTTGAGGGTAAAGAAACAGCTGACTTTAGAAGAGTTCAATATAAGAGTATTGCACACCAATAAATGTTGATGAACAAAGAGACCTTTGGGCTCAAGTCCACAGTTTCCTGAAAGTGGCAACACAGTTTGATAGGGTAGTGAAGATTGCATATGGTATGTTAGGTGATAGAATATTAATAGTGGAGATGTTATGTTGGGACTTAACAAAACACCAGTTAGACTGCACTTGGAGTATTGTGTGCAATCCAGGTCGCTACACTTTTAGAGGGATGATGCACTGGTGAGAAAGGAAAGGCGATTCACCTGGATTGTAGACACAAAAAGGTGGAGTAACTCAGCGGGACAGGCAGCATCTCTGGAGAGAAGTAATGGGTAACGTTTTCTCCACCTGCATGTTGCCTCGACTGGAGGACTTTAGTCATAAAGGGAGATTGGGTAAACTGGGCTTGACTTCCCTAGAGCAAAGAAGGCTCAAGGTTAACTTAATAGAGATTTTTAAAATATTAAAAGATATAGATATAGAGGTATAGGTATCGACCCGAAAAGTCACCTTTTCCTTTTCTCCAGAGATGCTGCCTGGCCTCCTGAGTTACCCCAGCATTTTGTGCCTATCGTCAACCTATTGCTTTCCTAGCTGTGATCCACTAACTCAGAACAGATTGAGGAGTTAAACCTGGGCCTTTCGTACTACTCACTGGACAAATACACTTAGCCACCAGGGCACCTTAGATTAATTATTCATATATGCCATTACAAGCAGATGGTAAATGGTTTTATAAATGGTATTTAGTTTAGTTTAGTTTAGAGATACAGAGCAGATACAAGCCCTTCGGCCCACCGAGCCCACACCGACCAGCGATCCCCGCACATTAACACTATCCAACACACACTAGGGACAATTTACACTTATACCAAGCCACTTAACCTACAAACCCGTACGTCTTTTGGAGTGTGGGAGGAAGCCGAAGATCTCGGAGAAAACCCACGTGTTCACGGGGGTGAACGTACAAACTCTGTACAGACAGCACCCACAGGCAGAATCGAACCCAGGGCTCCGGCACTGCAAGCGCTGTAAGGTGGCAACTCTACCACTGCGCCACCGTGCCGCCCCTATTCTTGTATTCTTGTATAAAGATATCATGCATTCCATCCAGAGGAATTTTATTGTCTGTTTGCCTCGTTGTCACCTTCCCCTCAGCCAACAATGAACCACTCTACATTTTCCAGAACATCGTCTACTTTGATCTGTCGTTTTCACACCATATCCTTCCATATATCTCAGGTCTCCCTCTCCTCTGAATCTCAGTCTGAATAATAATAATAATAATAATAATAATAATAATAATAATAATAATAATAATAATAATAATAATAATAATAATAATAATAATAATAATAATAATAATAACTTCACGATGGTGTTGGTGTCGAATGCAGGAACACAGTCGTGAGTGAAGAGGGAGTAGAGCATGGGGCTTAGTACACAGCCCTGTGGTGTGCCGGTGCTCAGGGTGATAGTGGATGACAGGTGCGGGCCCAGTCTCACTTCCTGCGGTCGCTCCCTCAGAAAGTTCAGGATCCAATCGCATATCGGCGAGCTGAGGCCTAGCTGGTGGAGTTTGGTGGTGAGCTTGGTGGGGATGACCGTATTGAATGCAGAGCTATAGTCAACGAAGAGCATCCTCACGTATGTGCCCTGTCTGTCCAGGTGAGTCAGGACAGTGTGAAGAGCCAGAGAGATGGCATCCTCTGTTGATCTATTTGCCCTGTATGCAAATTGATGAGAGTCCAGTGAGGCAGGGATGCTGGATTTGATATGGGAGAGGACCAGCCTTTCGAAGCACTTCATTGGGATTGGAGTTAGGGCAACCGGGCGGTAGTCGTTCAGGTTGGTGACTTTGGACTTTTTCGGCACCGGCACTATGGTGGCTGTTTTCAGGCACTTGGGGACCGTTGCCAGAGATAGAGATAGAGATAGATTGAAAATTCTCGTGAATACCTCCGCCAGCTGTCCAGCACAGTCCTTTAATACTCTTCCCTGGACACCATCCGGGCCTGCAGCCTTGCGTGGATTGATCCTACATCGCCCTACGATCCTACGTCGCCTTGATCCAAAACGTCGCCCATTCCTTCCCTCCGCGGGGTTACTCCAGCATTTTGTGCCATTCCTTCCAGTGAGTTTAGCTCCTATGGCAACTAATACTCAGCCGTCCTCTGTCCCCATCGCCTTATTACACGCAACCCTTTCAAACATCAATCCGATGTGTTGGATCCCCACAGCCGATCAGTTGTCAGCTACTCACTTAAATACTATCGACCGAGAACTCACCAGGAATTAAAAGAAAGTAGAGATATTGATCAGAACCACCCAACAACAGCAGGAGAATGGAGTGAGAAGTCCTATTGATTTCAATAGTGATTTACCCAATCCATGAGTGGATGGTAGTGCAAGTCGTTGCTGGTTTACCACTACCTTAACCTACTGCCTATCAATCTCATCCTGCTGCTAACACACACTTCACACATTCACTTTCCTTTTTTTAAATACATTTGTATTCATTAGTTCAGATATTGCACTCCAGCAATAATATTTCTTATTTATGTTTTTATTCCATCTGTTATATTATACTTAAAACAAGCTTCTCTTCTGATTTTAAAAAATGATTAGACCTCCCCAACTGAAGTCCAAGTGTTCCACTGATCAGTGCTGTGATAATCAATCCATCCCTATTGGTATCAGCTCGGAATCATTTGGTCCTCTCTGCTCCCAGAAGCTAAACAGACTGGTGCCCAGTTAGCAAAGGGATGGGAGACAGACTAGGAATGCAAGGTGTGCTTGACATTAGCGGCACAGAGATGGGTTCCATATGGTTATTGTGAAGATGTTGCCTGGACCTGAGGGCCTGAACTACAGTATAGGGAGAGGTTGGGCAGGCTAGGACTACATTCCTTGGAGTGCAGGAAGATGAGAGGCAATCTAGGAGAAGATAGACACAAAAGGCTGGAGTAACTCAGCGGGACAGGCAGCAGCATCTCTGGAGAGAAGGAATGGGTGACGTTTCGGGTCGAGACCCTTCTTCAGACAGATGTCAGGGGAGTGGGCGATACATATATAAGTTGCTCCAGTTGATCAGTTGACTGGTGATATGTGTCCGAGTCAGTGTCAATACGTGTTGGACTTTGCCCTGTGTGATCGGAACCTATAAGAATGGATTCTTGGTGTTGAATCTGTCACCAGTCTCCACCGCTGGTATCTGCATGGATTTCATTGGCAGAACCTGAGCTTGCAGGCAGTTAATTCAGTTTAGGAAAGAACTGCAGGTGCTGGTTTAAATCAAAGGTAGACACAAACTGCTGGAGTAACTCATCGGGACAGGCAGCATCGCTGGGGAGAAAGAATGGGTGACGTTTCAGGTTGAGACCCTTCCTCAGACCAATGTGATATTTAGGCCTGATGCTCGTCTGAAGTCTGAAGAAGTCTGAAGCCATAGAGCCACACAGCATGGAACAGGCCCTTGGGCCCAATTAGTCAATGCTGGTCAAGTTGTCTAAATGAGATAAACCTTTCCTATCCATGTATCTGCCCAAATGTCTTATAATCATTGTAATTGTGTCTACCACCTTCTCTGGCAGCTCATTCCACATAGCCAGTACCCTCTGTGCGTGAAAGAGATTCCCCTCAGTTCCCCTTTAAATCTACCCCCTCTCACATTAAAGCTGTGTACTGTAGCTTTAGACTCCCCGGTCCTGGTATAGAGACTGTGACCATTCACCTTATTCATGCCTCTCATGATATTATTCACCTCTATAAAGTCACCCCTCAGTCTTCTACGCTCCAGGGGAAAAAGAAACTCAGCCTATGCACTCTTTTTATAACTCAAGCCCTCCAGTCCCAGTAACATCCTTGCGAATTAGGCATCCCTTCCAGCCTAATTACATCCTTCCTGTAGCTAGGCGACCAGAACTGCATGCACTGCTTCAGGTGCGGCCTCACCAACGTCTTGTACAATTGTAACATGAGGTCTCAACGCTTGTACTCAATGCCCTGACCAATTATGGCAAGTCCACCAAATGCTCTCTTCACTCTGGTGTTCACTCTGTGTCAGGGACACAAAATGGACAACGGGGCGACACGATTATTTCAGGGCATGAAAGGGTAGCTGCTGAATTAATGTTTCCCCTGCCCATGACGTTGAAGGGGTCACTGCTCAAAATAAAGGAGTAGGCATCTAGGATTGGGATCCTAAAGAAATGTCCTCACCGGGAGAGGAGTGAATGTTTGGAATTCTCTACCCAAGAGTGCTACGGAGACATAAGGGCCTGTCCCACGAGCATGCGACTGCAAGCGGCAAGCGCAACCTAACGTGGTCACTTGAGCCGTACGGCCTCACGGGACCAGTCCCACTTCGATCGCTGGAGCCGTATGGAGTTGCGCGGAGCTGGTCCTGACATCGCGCGGGGCTCCGAAAAACTGACACTGTCCAAAAATTCCGCGCGGCTACGGCCTGCCGGCACGCAGCCGCATTGAGGCTGTACGCACACCGCCTCGACGGGCGTGCGCAGCGTCTCGACGCCGTACGCAGCGTCTTGACGCCGTACGTCACGCGCGAACTTCCCGCGGGCTTCGCTCGAACTTCACGTCAACTCGTACGGGATCACTCGTCCTTCACGCGGCCCCCGCTTCCGGTTTGATCGCACTTGCCGCATGCAGTCGCATGCTCGTGGGACAGGCCCTTTAGTCACCCAGAATAATTGATGCAAATTGTCAGATTTTGGGGGGATTATAAGGAAATCATGGAATAACGTGGACAACTGGATCAATGGTTTAAAAATCAGCCACAATATTAAATGGCAAACTGGCCAGCTCCTATTCCTTATGCTTCCATTTTTTAGTAGTATTACATTCAGCAAGTAAAAACCAAAGTTGTGCAAATGAAAGGGATCTGGGCTCTGTGTTTGTTGACCTGAATGACAGCTCGGTGGTAAGGAATTAGTAGTAAGGAAGGCAAACGCAATGCTAGCATTTATTTCAAGAGGGCTAGAATACAAAACCAGGGATGTAATGCTGAGGTTCTGTAAGGCTCTGGTCAGGTAGCACTTGGAAAATTGTGAATAATTTTGGGGCCCATTTTTCAGGAAGGTAATGTTTGTTCTGGAGAGGGTCCAGAGGAGGTTTACAAGAATGATCCCAGGAATGAGTGGGTTAGCACACGATGAGCGTTTGTCGGCACTGGGCCTGTGATCGCTGGAGTTTAAGTATGATGAGGTTGGACCCACTTGAAACTTACAAAATAATGAAAGGCTTGGATAGAGTGGATGTGGAGAGAATATTTCCACTAATGGTAGAGTCTAGGACTGGAGATCATAGCCCCAGAATTAAAGGATGTTCCTTTAGGAAGACGAGGAGGAATTTCTTTAGTCAGAGGGTGGTGAATCTGTAGAATTCTTTGGCACAGAAGGCCGTGGAGGCCAAGTCAATGGATATTTTTAAGGCAGAGATAGATAGATTCTTGATTAGTGCAGATGTCAGAGGTTATAGGGAGAAAGCAGGAGAATGGGGTTAGGAGAGATAGATCAGCCATGATTGAATGATGGAGTAGACTTGATGGGCCAAATGGCCTAATTCTTCTCCTATAACATGGCCTTATGATCTTATGACCTCTATAAACCTATATTTAGTGGATCTATGATGGATGAACATCAGGCTCCATAAGTTAAAACTCTAGAGTGAATGTCGGGAGAAATACTAACCTGTCACTGGGCATGGTACACAGGGACGTATTTTCAGACCGACTGAAAGAGACCCTTAACTCTCCAAACTGCTGGCACATTCTTAAACAGCATCGGATAACATCATAAATCAACATTCAGCAGCAACCATGTTTGATGGGATTGACCATAGTTACATTGAAACTGGCAGAATTTCTAACGGAAAAAAAAAAAGATCTCATTAAAACAAAATCACAGAGTAACATCTAGGGAAATGCTTTTTTAAAAAAAATCTAATTCCTCCCTTCCTCTCATGAAGGAGTTCATGTGTAAATTAAGCCTTAAGCACATTGACTGAGGAGGCAAGGGAAGGTTACCACCCACAATTATAAATGGGCAGCTTCTGGTACTTGGTACGGCATCAGGAGAAGTGTTGAGCAGGGACACATTTAGTTCAAGGTTCCTTAGGGTCCATGACACAAGGGGACATGGGTTGAATGGCAAAACCTAATGTGAATAGAACATGAAATAGAAATTCCCACCTATTAGAAGCCAGTGGCCAGTGTTTTAAGAGCTTATTTGCTTTCCTCTTGTTCTATGTTTCTGTGCCGATTAGTTTCTAAAGTACACTGATGGAGATCAATAGAATGTTGTCCCTAATTGCAATTGATGTTAGCTAGACTTCACAGCAGTTTCATGCCGAGTTATTCATGGGAGTCACATCTAAGAGACCTTCCAGCTATCATTCAACGAGCCTCAAGTTAGCAGAGCTCGTTTCCAACATGGCACCATTTTACTGTGGAGACAAGGAACTGCAGGTGCTGGTGTACAAAAAAAAGACACAATGTGCTGGAGGAACTCAGCAGGTCCGGCAGCATCTCTGGATAACATGGCAGGGTGATGCTTCTGGTCAGGACCTCCTTCAGACTGAGTGTGGCTGTGGGGCTGGTGGTGGGAAAAAGCTAGAAGGGAGAAGGTACAGGACCAAGTCTGGCAGGTAATGGGTGGATGTAATGGAGGTTTATGACAGGAAGATGGTTGGCCTAAGGCCAGAGATGAAAAGGCAGAAGGTGTGAGACAGAAGGATTGAAGGGCTTGAGAATTGTGAAGTTTGAGGAAGGAATGTAGGTGGATATAGGCAGACAGATAGGGGGAGGGGAGAAAGGAAGGGGGTGTGGGGGAAGAGGGGCCTGGGGGATTTGTAATTACCTAAGATTGGAGAATTCAATGTTCCTACCATTGGGATGTAAGCTACCCAAGCAGAATATGAGATGGTGTTCCTCCAGTTTGCTGTGGGCTCAGTCTGGCAATGGAGGCCAGGATGGAAATATTTGTGTAGGAATGGGAATAAGAGTTAAAATGGTTAGTAACCGAGAGATCCAATAGGTCTTGGCGGACCGAACACATGCATTTGGAGAAACGGTTGCCATGACTACGCTTGGTCTCACCGATGTACAGGATGCCACATCGGGAACATCGGATGCAGTAGAGGTGGTTAGAGGAGGTGCCCGTGAACCTCTGTCTCACCTGGCAGGACTGCTGGAGTCCCTGGATGAATATTGAAAGAATGGAGCATCTGGGCTTGTATACACTGGAATTTCAAAGGATGAGAGGATATTTTATTGAAACATATAAGATTATTAAGGGATTGGACACTCTAGAGGCAGGAAACATGTTCCCGATGTTGGGGGAATCCAGAACACAGGTTAAGAATAAGTGGTAGGCCATTTAGAACGGAAATGAGGAGAAACAATTTCACCCAGAGAGTTGTGAATCTGGGGAATTCTCTGCCTCAGAGGGCGGTGGAGGCCAATTCTCAGGATGCTTTCACGAGAGAGTTAGATAGATCTCTTAATGATAGCGGAGTCAAGGGATATGGGGAGAAGGCAGGAATGGGGTATTGATTGTGGATGATCAGCCATGATCACAATGAATGGCGGTGCTGCTCAAAGGGTCAAATGGCCTACTCTTGCACCTATTGTCTATTGTTTATTGATGTGTGGGAGGACGCATAGGAATGGGTGTAACATCTCCTGCGGTTGCAGAGGAAAGTACCTGGGGTGGGGGGTGATTTGGGTGGGAAGGTATGAGTGAACCCAAGGAGTTGCAGGGGGAGCGGTCTCTGCGGAAGGCAGAAAGGGGAGGTGATGGGAAAATGTGACTAGTGGTGGGATCACGTTGGAGGTGACGGAAATGTCAGAAGATGATGTGGATTTGTCGGCTGGTGGGGTGGAAGGTGAGGACAGGCAGCATCTCAGGATAGAAGGAATGGGTGGCATGTCGGGTCTGAAGAAGGGTCTCGACCCGAAATGTCACCCATTCCTATCCAGAGATGCTCCCCGTCCTGCTGAGTTACTCCAGCATTTTGTATCCAGACATATTTAGACTTGGTCAAATGAACTGTAAGTGAATGTTTAATGGTGCACTGCTTGCCTCATCTTAGGAAGAATCTTTGGTTCCCACAACGGCTTCATTAACCACCTCAGAACTCACAAAACCGGAGTGGAAGTTGGTCTTCCTTAATCCTGAGGCACTGCCTTAGAAGAGGAGAAAACTCTTTCATAATTACTGCTCAGTAAACTATCTGACCTTAAAATGCAGTTCATTTTCCCTTTCATAACTCCTACTCATGAAAACTTCAAAATATCTATATTTTTTAAGATAAAGTTTTGGGAGAAAGTTATTCTAACTTTTTGTTCTATCTTAACCACTTTAGGATTTACTCTAAACTTCCCACAGCATGGAAACAGGCCCTTCGGCCCACCGAGTCCACGCTGACCAGCGATCCCCGCACACTAGCACTATCCTAAACACCAGGCACAATTTACAATTTTATAAAAGCCAATGAACCTACAAACCTGCACGTCTTTGGAATGTTCGAGGAAACCGGAGCACCCGGAGAGAACCCACGTGATCACGGGGAGAACATACTAACTCCTTACAGACACCACTCGAGGTCGGGATTGAACGGGTGTCTGGCACTGTAAGGCAGCAACTCTACCGCTGTGCCACTGTGCTGCCCATAATCTGTGGTCCCACATTGGCCACATTAACCACATTTGTATCTTCTGCTTTTTTATTTAACAGTCTAATTTACGTTTCAAAATTGAATTAAAAACTGCGTTTGTTTCACTGAGAAATCTTTAATACGTTAGGCTGCTCTGCCAGCTTGATGACCTCACCCAGCTGGGTACCAGAGATCTGTTTAACATGATCCCTGATGGCAGCAGCCATGATAAAATATGAACTTCTTCCAGGCAACCTGCAATGTTGTTTTTTGGCCGCTGATTTTGGGCCAATTTAGTTTAGAGATACAGCACAGAGTCCACACCGACCAGTGATTCCCTTGCATTAACACTATCCTACACATACTAGGGACAATTTATACATATGCCAAGCCAATTAAATGGCTTGTCCCACTTGGACGTCCTAATCCACGAGTTTCGAAGACCCTAGACGAGTTTAAAAAAATGTCAAGGTCGTGTTGACTCGCCGAAGTAAAAGACATCCTACGACTATGTCTACAACCCTCTACGACTATGACTATGTCCTCCTACGACTATGTCTACGACCTCCTACGACTCCCCTCGACCTCAGTCTTCCAAACCTAAGTCCAACTACGACTAGCTATGAGTGGAAAATTATCACATGATAAAATGATGTCATGTTTGCATTTTTTTCTCGGGCCAGTTACCGACCTACGACTATCTACGACTATCTACGACTACCATCACGACCTTCTACGACCTACCTACGAGTAAAAAGTGTCAATTTTTTCCATGCCAACCTTTTTTTTACTTGTGGACATTTTTTATCAGGCTGGAAAAAACGCCCGGACCTACTTGAGGCCACGAGTACGCGGAGACCACTCACAAGCACGGGGAAGAGTTACGAAGATCTCCTATGACCTCCTACGACCTTGTGGCAACTATGCTGCGAGTATGAGTCAAGGGCAAGCTCGGCAGAGGTCGCCAATTAGGTCGTGAAAGTGGGACGGGCTTAACCTACAAATGCGTACAACTTTGGAGTGTGGGAGGAAACCAAAGATCTCGGAGAAAACCCACGCGGTCACGGGGAGAACGTAGAAACTCTCTTCAGGCAGCACCCATAGTAGAGATCGAACATGGGGCTCTGGCACTGCAAGCGCTGTAAGGTAGCAACTCTACCGCTGTACCACCGGGAGATCCAATAGGCTTTGCCGAACTGAATGCAAGCATTTGGAGAAACGGTTGCCGAGTCTATGCTTGGTCTCGCCAATGTACAGGAGGCTACATCGGGAACACCGGATGCAGTAGATGCAGTTAGAGGTGATGTCCGTGAACCTCTGTCTCACCTGGCAGGACTGCTGTAGTCCCTGGATGGATGTGTGGGAGGACGTACAAGAACGGGTGTTACATCTCCTGCGGTTGCAGAGATGTTCAGCGAAACGATCGCCGAGCCTGCCCTTGGTCTCGCCGAAGTACAGAAGCTGACACCTGGAACAGCGGATACAGTAGATGAGGTTGGAGGAGGTGCAAGTGAACCTCTGCCTCACCTGGAAAGACTGTCGGGGTCCTTAGATGGAGTCGAGGGGGAGGTAAAAGGACTGTGAAACTCTATTACATGTGATGTTGTGATATCTAAGGTGCTTCAATGATCACTGCAGCTTTGGAACTGATGTAGTCTTAGAATCAACCACTATTTAAAAAAAAGACACTGATTGAGTCTGTTTATGAAAGGCCAAGGTTCTTTATGTGACATTTTGCTCCTGGTTTTGGCTCTATAAGCCAAAATGGTCACCACAGAGGCTAATGTGCATAAAGCACTCTGCAAACCCAGAGTCCACAGCCACGTTATGCTGCCTAATTTGATGAAATAAATCATTAGATTAGATGCAGATTAAAAAGCAAGTTGCGGTTATTATTTAAGAATCATTGTTTTCTCTTTTGACATCTCTGGGTTATATTATAAGGCCAGAAATTGCTGTTGCCTCCATTAGCAGACAAACAATTAGCTGACAATGTGATGTTCCCTTGCTCACTGTCCTAGCAAAAGTATTAACTCATTTGAGATAAATTGAATAATGCCAGCATTAATACAGATTGTGCGAAGCTTTCAGTCAGTAACATCATCAGCAATAATTTTTAGGCTATAATTACCAAAATTGACCTCAAGAAGGATAAAATTAATTTCCTGAACACTAAAATAATTTCTCTACATTTTCATTTAATTTGTAATTTAGATAATGATAGTTGACACATGAAGGGAACCAGTGTAGAATCTATTGATAAAAGGTAAGGCATATTCTTCCAGGCATTGTACAAGTTGTGAAACATAATGAGTGAAAAACCAAGAGGGCTAATCTTGAATGTATCATAATAATATGCAAATTCAATCACTGACATACAATCAGGATCTGTAGCTCAAAATTAATATTCTTCCCTTTCAAAAAAGTCAACACAGTATTTGATTAATTCATCAATGAACCTAACAATTAAAATGTAAGGAGGTCACAATCTAAGCTATGTTTTTGAAGGAATGACAATGCACACTGTCTTCATGTTACTTTGTCCAAAGCCACATTTCTAATTGCAATGCCCAGATATTAAATTCAGTTAATGTTAAATAAAAAACCCGTATAATCCAAATTTATCCAAAATAGTAAATCTGCATTTGTGACTGATTTCCATGTAAAGGTATGCTGCAAACTATGGTATTAAAGCACCATCTGACTGAAACACTTCTCTTGTATTGGATGTTGCTAGGTGACCAGAACATTGAATGGACCATTGCCAAAGATGAATTAACAGATGAGACAGGGTGACGGTAATCTTTGTCACTGATGCAGCAGTTGTATAAGCCCTGTCATACCATCCGCCTCACACAAACCAAATGTAACTGAACTGGAATGTCAACACACATACTCACAAAGTTTGATACCAGATTGTTAACTTTCAGGTGCATGTGTGCAAATGTGGCTCCCAAGAATGGAACGAGAATCATGTGGAAGCCTCCTGTCTTGCGGGGTTTATAAAAAATCAAGTCCGATCTCGGTGCTTCTGCCACATCAAATCAAACACGAGGTTAGCTGGACAAGGAAAGAAAGATCGTTTATTTTCCTTAATAAGGCAGCACGGTTGCTGCCTTACAGCGCTTGCAGCACCAGAGACCCAGGACCGATCCTTACTACGGGTGCTGTCCGATCAGAGTTTGTATATTCTCCCCGTGACTGCGTGGGTTTTCTCCGAGATCTTTGGTTTCCTCCCACACTCCAAAGATGTACACATTTGTAGGTTAATTGGCTTGGCATATGTGTAAATTGTCCCTAGTGTGTGTTGGGTAGTGTTAATGTGCGGGGATCACTGGTCGGTGTGCTGTATCTCTAAACTAAATTGGCCAAAAAACAACATTGCAGGTTCCCTGGAAGAAGGTCATATTTTATCATGGCTGCTGCCATGAGGGATCAGGTTAAACAGATCTCTGGTACCCAGCTGGGTGAGGTCATCAAGCTGGCAGAGCAGCCTAACATATTAAAGATTTCTCAGTGAAAGTACATTTGGAAATAAAAGCAGTTTTTAATTCAATTTTGAAATGTTAATTAGACTGTAAAATAAAAGCAGAGATCCAATTGTGGTTAATGTGGCCAATGTGGGAACTACAGATTATGGGCAGCACAGTGGCACAGCGGTAGAGTTGCTGCCTTAAAGCACCAGACACCCAGGTTCAATCACGACCTCGAGTGCTGCCTGTACGGAGTTAGTATGTTCTCCCCGTGACCACATGGGTTAATAATAATAATAATAATGGATGGGATTCATATAGCGCCTTTCTAATACTCAAGGCGCTTTACAACGCATTATTCATTCACTCCTCAGTCACACTCGGTGGTGGTAAGCTACTTCTGTAGCCACAGTTGCCCTGGGGCAGACTGACGGAAGCGTGGCTGCCAATCTGCGCCTACGGCCCCTCCGACCACCACCAATCACTCACACACATTCACACACATTCACACACATTCACACACAGGCAAAGGTGGGTGAAGTGTCTTGCCCAAGGACACAACGACAGTATGCACTCCAAGCGGGATTCGAACCGGCTACCTTCCGGTTGCCAGCCGAACACTTAGCCCATTGTGCCATCTGTCGTCCCAATTTCTCTCCGGGTGCTCTGGTTTCCTTCGAACATTCTAAAGACGTGCAGGTTTGTAGGTTAATTGGCTTCTATAAAATCGTAAATTGTCCCTAGTGTTTAGGATAGCGTTAGTGTGCGGGGATCGCTGGTCAGCGTGGACTTTGTGGGCCGAAGGGCCTATTTCCATGTTGTATCTCTAAAGTTTAGAGTAAAACCTAAAGTGGTTAAGATAGAACAAAAAGTTAGAATAACTTTCTCCCAAAACTTTATCTTAAAAAATATCGATATTTTGAAGTTTTTATGAGTAGGAGTTATGAAAGGGAAGATGAACTGCATTTTAAGGTCAGATAGTTTACTGAGCAGTAATTATGAAAGAGTTTTCTCCTCTTCTAAGGCAGTGCCTCAGGATTAAGGAAGACCAACTTCCACTCCAGTTTTGTGAGTTCTGAGGTGGTTAATGAAGCCGCTGTGGGAACCAAAGATTCTTCCTAAGTTGAGGCAAGGAGTGCATCATTAAACATTCACTTACAGTTCATTTGACCAAGTCTAATGGACATGACTGGACACAAAATGCTAGAGTAACTCAGCGGGCCAGGGAGCATCTATTAGATTGAAAGAATGGTGACATTTCGGGACAAGACCCTCCTTCAGACCCGAAACGTCACCCAATCCTCTATCCTGAGATGCTGCCAGTCCTCACCTTCCACCCCACCAGCCGACAAATCCACATCATCTTCTGACTTTTCCGTCACCTCCAACGTGATCCCACCACTAGTCACATCTTCCCATCTCCACCCCTTTCTGCCTTCCGCAGAGACTGCTCCCCCTGCAACTCCTTGGGTTCACTCATACCTTCCCACCCAAACCACCCCCTCCCCAGGTACTTTCCCCTGCAACCGCAGGAGATGTAACACCCGTTCCTATACGTCCTCCCACACATCCGTGCAGGGACTCCAGCAGTCCTGCCAGGTGAGACAGAGGTTCACAGGCATCACCTCAGAACCGCATCTACTGCATCCGGTGTTCGCGATGTGGCCCCCGGTACGTCGGAGAGATCAAGCGTAAACTCGGCGAGTGTTTCTCCAAGTACTTGCGTTCGGTCTGCCAAAGCCTATTGGATCTCCCAGTTACTAACCATTTTAACTCCTATTCCCATTCCTACACTGACATTTCCATCCTGGCCTCCATTGCCAGACTGAGCCCACAGCAAACTGGAGGATCACCACCTCATATTCCGCTTGGGTGGCTTACAACCCAATGGTAGGAACATTGAATTCTCCAATCTTAGGTTATTACAAATCCCCCAGCCCCCTCTTCCCCCACACCCTCTCCTTTCCCCCCACAGCCTCTCCTTTTCCCCCACACCCTCTCCTTTCTCCCCTCCCCCTATCTTTCTGCCTATATCCACCTACATTCCTTCCTCAAGCTTCACAATTCTCAAGCCCTTCAATCCTTCTGTCTCACACCTTCTGTCTTTTCATCTCTGGCCTTTGGCCAACCATCTTCCTGTCATAAACCTCCATTATTTCCACCCATTACCTGCCAGACTTGGTCCTGTCCCTTCTCCCTTCTAGCTTTCTCCCACCAACAAACCCACAGCCACACTCAGTCTGAAGGAGGTCCCGACCAGAAGCATCACCCTGCCATGTTATCCAGAGATGCTGCCGGACCTGCTGAGTTACTCCAACACATTGTGTCTTTTTTTTGTACACCAGCATCTGCAGTTCCTTATCTCCATAGTAAAATAGTAAGATTAAACGAGAACTTACCAGTTTGAAGTTTGATCTGTATTTTATGAGGAGTTACGATGAGGGATTACGTGAAGAACCCGCTCAGTGCGCAGGCGCGGCATACTTCCAAGCAGCGGTGTGGAATCACAGATAGACACAAGTATTTGAAGTAAACATAGTAAAGAAAAAGAGACATCAATTTATCAGTTTGATCCATATAATGAGGGTGGGAGCGGAGGGCACGTAATCCCTCATCGTAACTCCGCATAAAATACAGATCAAACTTCAAACTGGTAAGTTCTCGTTTAATCTTACTATTTTACTTCGGAGTCACGTGAGTGACTACGTGAAGATTTCAAAGCTCTGTGATTTCAAACCGTGTAACAGTTTTATTCACTCACTGCCGAAGTTCTTGAGGGAGGAAGTGTTATCGTAATTACCCAATGAATCTGTGTTTCAAGAAACAAAAAAAGGTATTTATTAACAATAACAAAAATAAATTGCTCCCCCGGGCTTTAATTAAATATTTGCAGCTTCTAATATCTTTGCTGCAAATAAATCAGGTTTCATCAACGGCTTATTGTAAAATGTTCTGAATGTTGATTCCCTCGACCATCCTGCTGTATTCAGAATGAGGTCAATAGGTACATCCATTCTTGCTGCCGTTGATGTGGACGCTGCCCTAGTGGAATGAGATTTAAAGGTATTAATATCTATCCCGGCAGCTTTCAGCACCTGTTTTAGCCATCTTGAGATGGTTTGGCTTGTTACCCGGCCATGAGGTTTTTTGTGGCTGACCCATAAGGCTTGTTCACTCCCTCTGATGTTGTGGGTTGTGTCTATATACTGTAGTAGATGGGTCACCACACACAATCGGCTCTGGTGGTAGGCCCGAATACACTAGTGGCATATCCCAGGAGTTTAATATGTCTTCATGGCATGGGTGGCTTATGCCTGATACTGGGTGAGTTAATAGTCCTGGATCACTGGGAAACACCATAGGTGATTCTACCACCACTGTCATGTAGTACTGGGAACCATGGCTGTGTAGGCCAGTCGGGCACCATCAAAATACCAGAAGCAGAGTCCATCTGTATTTTGCGAAGTACCCGACTGATGAGGCAGAAGGGGGGAAAGGCATAGAAAAAGAACTTTCCCCAATCCAGCGTGAAGGCATCTACCGCTGCTGCCTCTGGGTCTGGTTCCCAAGCGACATACATAGGTAACTGGTGATTTAGTCTTGATGCAAATAAATCGATATCTGCCGTTCCATATTGCTTGATAACTTTAGCAAATACTTTAGGGTTTAACATCCATTCGATGTTGTCATTGAATTTGCGTGACCTGGTGTCTGCCACTGTGTTTAGCTTACCTGGTAGATAGGTAGCTGAAAGCCAAATATGTCTTTCGACACACCATTGCCAAATCATATTGACCAATTTGTCGCATGATAAAGATTTTATGCCGCCCATATGGTTAATATAAACCACCACCGTAGTATTATCAATTTGTAACCGAACATGCAAGTGCTGCATATTGGATGCATATGCTTTTAAACCATAAAAGGCGCCCAACATTTCTAAATAGTTAATGCCCAGTGTAGATAGTAATGATGACTCTGGGTTAGTCCATCTACCACCTGTGCTGGATATGGAGTTAGTTGCTCCCCAGCCTTGAGCACTGGCATCTGTCTGAAGAACTAAAGTAGGGTTAGTGATGATAATAGGACTAAAACTATGCCAAACATTTTGTGTCCACCACTGTAGCTCTGATATTGCTTCCGTGGGTAATATCATGACACGATCATAGTGACCTCTATGTCGTTTTAGTGCCTGTACCTTTGCTCTTTGTAAATTTTGATAGTGCAAAAGTCCAAATTGTGTAGCCGGAAATGCTGCTACCATTTTACCAATCACTGTTGCTACTTGTCGAATAGTTGGTCTTTTGTTGACCATTAAATTATTGCATGATTGTGCTAATCCAATCATTTTCTCCCTTGGCAGGGTAACAGTCATATGGACTGAGTTAATTGTGAAACCCAGGTAGTCCATGATAGTGGATGGATTTAACAGATTTATCTGGATGTAGGACGAACCCCAGAGTTTCAAGGAGCTGTTGTTTTCCCCACTATGAGGATATCATCCAAATATGCCATGACAATATAGTATTGCTGGCTTCAATATTTTTGTGAATAATCTTGGGGCTGAAGTGAGCCCATTAGGCAATGCTTTGTACTGCCACAGCTGCCCCATCCAGATAAATTTTAGGTATCTGCTATGATCCTTGTGTATGGGTATTAGATAGTAAGCATCTTTGAGATCAATGTTTCCCATGTAGTATCCTTTGGAAATCAATTGTCTAGCAGTAACAAATGTTTCCATTTTGAAATGTATATACTTAACAAACTTGTTTAGTGATGTTAAGTCAATGATGATGCGACATCCACCATCTATTTTGGTTTTGGTGAATATATTGGATACAAATTCCAAGGGTTCATGTTTGGTCTTTTCTATGACCCCTTTGTGATAAGTCTCACCAGTTCAGCTTGTCCCTCCCGTTGCTCTTTGATGGAGGGAGAAAATACCCTTTGGGGCCAATGTTGAACTGGCGGCGTTTTTTCTGATATAAACTGAATTTTATATCCACTAATGCTGTTGAGTATATACTTGTCACTCGTGACCATACCCCATGCTTCTTTAAACAAATGTAATCTCCCCCCTGTTAGTAAAGCACCCTTATTCTCTATATGCTGGTAGGAACCAGACCCACCTACCTCCATGGTTATTGGCGATTCTGTTTCTTCATTTTCCTGAAGGTTCTGTTCCGACGTGCTGGCGATGTTGGGGGGAGGCGCATTTTCCAGGGGGTCCACTGCGGGCCCTGATCTAAAAAAGATCTTTGGGGATAATGTGCGGACCCCAAGCGTTCACCAGTCCCATATTGCGGACGTCGACTGGTGGATGCCGTGGGGTGCTGCCGCTTGGGTATCGGAGGTCTTGGTTTGCTCGTCCCGGGGCCTGCCCTCATTAGGCCGAAGGTTTTTGATGCTTCCTCCATCTTCTTCAGTTTTTTATTGAGATCTTTCCCAAATAGCAGCGCGTCCGTCTCCGCAGCTGGGGCTTTACACAAGCCAGCAAATTTGGGATTGAGGGCAGGTCTTATGTTTCCCTCTGGAGATTGTTGATCTCAAATTGTGTGGTACACATTAATGCCAGCACATCCTGCTGGCAGGTATCCATCTCCGTGGTCTCCACGGAACGAGCAAAGGCTGTGATGGCCGACGTCAGGAGCCTTAGGATCCGATGTAGCTTGAGTTCTTGGGTCCGGATGTGTGACCCCACATGCCCCCAGATTTGGCTGTTGACATTTTTTACTTTGAGGGCCTCACAGTTTTCTGGTGCTGTGTGTTGTTCCAGCACCTCAGCGAGCACCTTTTCCAGTAAAGGTTTATTGGATAGATGGTTGATGCTGGCCGCCATTCTTGGTTCCAGCGGTGCTCCAGCCCGTGGGGTTGCTACAAAGCGGTCCACCACACCCAACAGCTCTTACTGTTCCTGCACCACTGGCATACTCCCGAATTCGTCCGCCTGCCCCTGTTCCAGACCAGCCCAGCCCTGGTCACCAATGCTAGCCTCCAGTAATGAGGGAGCAGAGGGCAGTGCACAAGACACTGTGGAGGAGGTACCTGTCCTTCCTCCCCGGGAGCGCTCTTGCTACGTGTCCCGGTGGAGCATCTGCTCCAGGAGCTGCTGAATGCAGCTCAGGCGGCTGTCTCTCCTCCGCTTTGGTGGAGACATGTCCCCCTCCGACGAATCGGAGATGACCGGCCGGTTGGACTTCCTGGCCGCTTTCCCAGTCCGCCGTGCAGGCTTTGGCGAGACTGGGCTCGGCTCGGTCTCAGGGATAGCGAAACGCTCTGAGAGCGACACTGCCGCGGTTGCTGCCCCGCTGGAATGGAACGCTCCTCTGGTGGAGTTGAAGCGGGGGCAGTTCTCTTTGAGAGTTTTCTGTGCTGTCGACATTCTGAAAGGCAAACACAACTCCAACTCTCCTCCGTTATTCCACACGCACCGTATACTTACCTGACGGTCCGTTTTAAAGTGCAGCTGGAGAGCCTGAGTCCAGCTGCTGCCGCTGTTGCACTGCTGGCGTAATGCCGCGCCTGTGCACTGAGCGGGTTCTTCACGTAGTCACTCACGTGACTCCGAAGTAAAATGGTGCCATGTTGCAAACGAACTCTGCTAACTTGAGGCTCCATGAATGGTAGCTGGAAGGTCTCTTAGATTTGACTCGCATGAATAACTCGGCATGAAACTGCTGTGAAGTCTAGCTAACATCAATTGCAATTAGGGACAACATTCTATTGATCTCCATCAGTGTACTTTAGAAACTAATCGGCACAGAAACATAGAACAAGTGTAAAGCAAATAAACTCTTAAAACACTTGCCACTGGCTTCTAATAGGTGGGAATTTCTATTTCATGTTCTATTCACATTAGGTTTTGCCATTCAACCCATGTCCCCTTGTGTCATGGACCCTAAGGAACCTTGAACTAAATGTGTCCCTGCTCAACACTTCTCCTGATGCTGTACCAAGTACCAGAAGCTGCCCATTTATAATTGTGGGTGGTAACCTTCCCTTGTCTCCTCAGTCAATGTGCTTAAGGCTTAATTTACACATGAACTCCTTCATGAGAGGAAGGGAGGAATTAGATTTTTTTTTAAAAGCATTTCCCTAGATGTTACTCTGTGATTTTGTTTTAATGAGATCTTTTTTTTTCCGTTAGAAATTCTGCCAGTTTCAATGTAACTATGGTCAATCCCATCAAACATGGTTGCTGCTGAATGTTGATTTATGATGTTATCCGATGCTGTTTAAGAATGTGCCAGCAGTTTGGAGAGTTAAGGGTCTCTTTCAGTCGGTCTGAAAATACGTCCCTGTGTACATACCCAGTGACAGGTTAGTATTTCTCCCAACATTCACTCTAGAGTTTTAACATATGGAGCCTGATGTTCACCCATCATAGATCCACTAAATATAGGTTTATAGAGGTCATAAGATCATAAGGCCATGTTATAGGAGAAGAATTAGGCCATTTGGCCCATCAAGTCTACTCCGCCATTCAATCATGGCTGATCTATCTCTCCCTCCTAACCCCATTCTCCTGCCTTCTCCCCATAACCCCTGACCTCTGCACTAATCAAGAATTTATTTTTCTCTGCCTTAAAAATATCCATTGACTTGGCCTCCACAGCCTTCTTTGTCGAATAATTCCACAGATTCACCACCCTCTGACTAAAGAAATTCCTCCTCGTCTCCTTCCTAAAGGAACGTCCTTTAATTCTGAGGCTAAGATCTCTAGTCCTAGACTCTCCCATTAGTGGAAATATTCTCTCCACCTCCACCCTATCCAAGCCTTTCACTATTTGATACGTTTTAAGAGGGTCTTCCCTCTTCCTACTAAACTCCAGCGATCACAGGCCCAGTGCCGTCAGACGCTCATCATGTGTTAACCCACTCATTCCTGGGATCATTCTTGTAAATCTCCTCTGGACCCTCTCCAGAGCAAGTACATCCTTCCTCAAATATGGGGCCCAAAATTATTCACATTTCTCTAAGTGCAATCTGACCAGAGCCTTACAGAGCCTCAACATTACATCCCTGGTTTTGTATTCTAGCCCTCTTGAAATAAATGCTAGCATAGCGTTTGCCTTCCTTACTACTAATTCCTTACCACCGAGCTGTCATTCAGGTCAGGAACTCAGTACCATCAACAAACACAGAGCCCAGATCCCTTTCATTTGCACAACTTTGGTTTTTACTTGCTGAATGTAATACTACTAAAACATGGAAGCATAAGAAATAGGAGCTGGCCAGTTTGCCATTTAATATTATGGCTGATTTTTTAACCATTGAGCCAGTTGTCCACGTTATTCCATGATTTCCTTAAAATCCCCCCAAAATCTGACAATTTGCATCAAATATTCTGGGTGACTAAATAAGTCTCCATAGCACTCTTGGGTGGAGAATTCCAAACATTCACTCCTCTCCGGGTGAGGACATTTCTTTAGGATCCCAATACTAGATGCCTACTCCTTTATTTTGAGCTAGTGACCCCTTCAACGTCATGGGCAGGGGAAACATTAATTCAGCATCTACCCTTTCATGCCCTGCAATAATCGTGTCGCCCCGTTGTCCATTTTGTGTCCCTGACACAGAGTGAACACGAGAGTGAAGAGAGCATTTGGTGGACTTGCCATAATTGGTCAGGGCATTGAGTACAAGCGTTGAGACCTCATGTTACAATTGTACAAGACGTTGGTGAGGCCGCACCTGAAGTAGTGCATGCAGTTCTGGTCGCCTAGCTACAGGAAGGATGTAATTAGGCTGGAAGGGATGCCTAATTCGCAAGGATGTTACTGGGGCTGGAGGGCTTGAGTTATAAAAAGAGTGCATAGGCTGAGTTTTATTTTCCCTGGAGCGTAGAAGACTGAGGGGTGACTTTATAGAGGTGTATAATATCATGAGAGGCATGAATAAGGTGAATGGTCACAGTCTCTATACCAGGACTGGGGAGTCTAAAGATAGAGTACACAGCTTTAAGGTGAGAGGGGGTAGATTTAAAGGGGAACTGAGGGGAATCTCTTTCACGCACAGAGGGTACTGGCTATGTGGAATGAGCTGCCAGAGAAGATGGTAGACACAATTACAATGATTATGACATTCGGGCAGATACATGGATAGGAAAGGTTTAGAGGGATATGGGTCAAACGGATCCAGCTCATTTAGTCAACTTGATCCAGCATTGACTAATTGGCCCCAATGGCCTGTTTCCATGTTGTGTGGCTCTATGGCTCTATCTGACAAACTCTCAACCCCCAATGGGTATACTGTAGACCCTGAGTGGGGAAGCATTAGGCTCCTAGTAAGGTACACAAAAATGCTGGAGAAACTCAGCGGATGCAGCAGCATCTATGGAGCGAAGGAAATAGGCAACATTTCGGGCCGAAACCCTTCTTCAGAGGCTCCTGACGAGTAGCCTCCTACTAGTTAGTTGAAAGATCCTTCAGTTTAGAAGTTTTCATGGTGAACTAACTATCGTTGAGTTTATACTAATAATAATAATATCTTTTATTGTCATTGCACGTCAGTGCAACGAGATTTAGTATGCAGCTCCAACCGATGAAAAAGAAAGGTAAAATAAATAAATAAGCTGTGTGTCGAGACCATCCGAGGGAGACAGTCCATGGGGGGTGGTGGGCACTCAGCAGGGCCGGTTCAGAGCCGCTATAGCTCTTGGAATAAAACTGTTCCTGAGTCTAGAGGTTCGGGCGTAGAAGGCCTTGTAACGTCTGCCGGAGGGAAGTAGTTCGAGCAGTCCGTTACAGGGGTGTGAGGAGTCTTTATGGATGCTGAGGGCCTTCCTGAGGCACCGTGTGTGGTAGATGCCCTCCAAGGCTGGTAGCTCTGTCCCAATGATCCTCTGCGCTCTGTGGACGATGCGCTGAAGAGCTCTCCTCTCCGCCTCCGTGCAGCTGAGATACCACACAGAGATGCCATACGTTAATATGCTCTCTGTGGTGCAGCGGTAGAACGTTGTCAGCAGCTGTTGGGGCAGACCAGTCTTTTTTAATGTCCTCAGGAAGAACAGTCGTTGCTGTGCCTTCTTGACCAGCGCAGCGGTGTTGGTGGACCATGTGAGGTCCTCTGAAATGTGAGTGCCCAGAAACTTAAAGCTGGACACTCTCTCCACACTTTCCCCGTAAATGGAGATTGGGGCGTATTCTCCATTATGGGACCTCCTGAAGTCAATAATCAGCTCCTTGGTCTTGGAGGTGTTTAGTGACAAGTTGTTACGTGCGCACCAGTCCGCCAGGTTCTGCACCTCCGCCCTGTATTTTGTTTCATCACCGTTGGTGATCAGCCCAATCACTGTTGTGTCGTCTGCAAACTTCACGATGGTGTTGGTGTCGAATGCAGGAACACAGTTGTGAGTGAAGAGGGAGTAGAGCATGGGGCTTAGTACACAGCCCTGTGGTGTGCCGGTGCTCAGGGTGATAGTGGAGGACAGGTGCGGGCCTAGTCTCACTGCCTGCGGTCGCTCCGTCAGAAAGTTCAGGATCCAATCGCATATCGACGAGCTGAGGCCTAGCTGGTGGAGTTTGGTGGTGAGCTTGGTGGGGATGACCGTATTGAATGCAGAGCTATAGTCAATGAAGAGCATTCTCACGTACGTGCCCTGTCTGTCCAGGTGAGTCAGGACAGTGTGAAGGGCCAGAGAGATGGCATCCTCTGTTGGCATCTTCTCAACCATACTCCAACTGAATAGCAGATAAGAATCTTGGAAGCTGGGTGGCCCATGTTGGAAGAAACTGCAAATGCTGGTTTAAACCGAAGATGGATTCAAAATGCTGGAGTAACTCAGCAGGACAGGCAGCATCTCTGGAGAAAAGGATGGGAAGAAGAGGGTCATGACATGAAACGTCACCCATTCCTTCTCTCCAGAGATGCTGCCTGTCCCGTTGAGTTACTCTAGCATTTTGTGTCTATCTTCAAGCTGGGCGGCCTTCTATTCTTTCCTAAGCATCAAAACATTGTGTAACTTAAAGGCTGCTCATGGCATTGATTGCTGGGACCATTCCACAGGGTGGGAGGCTGTAGATAAGAATGCTGGAGCTTAGCTTAAAGACAGATCTAGAGTAGATGGATGAATGATGGTCAGTGCTGTTCCTAGGGTTCGGTGCTGAGACCACACTATTTTTAGATGTATTAATGATGTAGACATGGGTGTGCTTTGTTAATTGTCCAAATGATAAAACAATTGGAACAGTGTATATGGTGAAGTGGAAATAAATAGACATGTGATTGTATCAAGGACTGACAAATGGCAGATGACGGTACACAAAAATGCTGGAGAAACTCAGCGGGTGCAGCAGCATCTATGGAGCGAAGGAGATAGGCAACGTTTCGGACCGAAACCTTTCTTCAGACTCCTTGAAACAAAAAACGGATGCACTTCAGCAGAGTGAGTAAAGAAGAGCAATATAGGGTAAAGAAATTCTAAACAAAACATGGCAGGCCAGGGACAACTGCTTATACTGGTGCATAAATTATTCACTTTGAAAGTATGATTAATATGTGTTTGAAATTTTGGAATTCATCCATAAAACCATGAAATCAAAAACCAGGAACATTACACTGAATATGTGTAAAAGACTAGGTAGGCCACTTCTGGAATATTTAGCCCAAGTCTAGTAATCGAACCTTGGGAATGATGCAAAGTCCTCGAGAACATGTAAAAAAGATGACTAATTTTCAATTTGAGATTGGACTAGAGAAGCTGGGGTTGTTCTCCTCGAAGCTTTTCAGGTTGAGAGGAAGTACGCGATGAACTGTTTAGCTGAGTTTAGTTTAAATATACAGCATGGAAACAAGCCCTTCGGCCCACTGATTCCGCACTGACCAGCGATCCCCCCACACTAACACCATCCGACACACACTAGGGACAATTTCCATTTATATCAAGCCAATTACCTTACAAACCTGTACGTCTTTGGAGTGTGGGGGAAAACTGAAGATCTCAGAGAAAACCCACGCGATCTCAAAAAAGTGGATTTGGAATTGAGCCCTTGGGTATATATTCAGCTCTTTGATTATGCTCTTTCTTTGAGTGCATAATCAAACAGCGGAGAAACCTTTCTAAGTTTAAGTTGTGCAGGATGGGGTATTCTGCAGGAGTCCGTGCAGAGTGTAATGTGTGCCTGTGTGAGGCCTGGAATAAAGCAACACAAAGCCTGTTATCCCCAACATTTCAATGTCCTAAATACATCCATTACAACGACCTGTGAAAAACCATAACATTTCTTATCTTTTTCAAAGTAAGAAAGATTTAAAAAACTTGAGATTGGATGATAATGCACTGAAATGCACAAAAATAACAAACACAAAGCAATGCATATTCTTAAATATTTCAAATCTCCGGAAACATAAATGGTGAGGACATATGACATAAGTGTCAGATGCATCTCTTACCACAGATGTGGCCTGACCTGCTGAGCTTTTTTCCAGCATCTTCTGATTTTATTAGATAAACGGTGATAATATACATTTACAGGATGGTGTAATTCAACTTGTTTGTGCATCAGGTGTGAAAGAGAAAATTATGAACATAAACATTCAAAATCTTTAGGAAGTAAAATAAAGTTACCATTCTGATACTTGACTGCAGGCGAAATAATACAAATCTACTCTAACTAATGAAGTGTCATCCTCTTCACCGTAACAAGTGCCAATTAGATTTTGACAGATTTACTGAAATAAAAATTAAAAACCTCTGGAAAAAAAGTATCCATAGTAGGCAAGTGAACTGACCTAACAATGACTTTATATGGAAAGTGTCAGAAGATATTAGTTGTGTTCCTTGGTAATAACGTGCCTGTTAATCAGGGAACCAACAGCATTTTAGACCTACGCTTCACTCACCCAGATACATAGATCACTTTCTATATTCAACAACTTCCCTCCGGCAGACGTTACAAGGCCTTCTACGCCCGAACCTCCAGACTCAGGAACAGTTTTATCCCAAGAGCTATAGCGGCTCTGAACCGGCCCTAATGAGTGCCCCCCCACCCACTCCCCTTTGGACAGTCTCCCTCAGATGGTCACGTCAATCAATTCAGCTTGCTTATTTATGTATTGTATTTATTTACCTTTCTTGTACATCAGTGGAGCTGCACACTAAATCTCGTTGTACTGACGTGCAATGACAATAAAAGATATTATTATTATTATTATTATTATTATTATAGACACAAAATACTGGAGTACCTCAGCGGGTCAGGCAGCATCTCTGGAGAAAAGGAATAGGTGACGTTTTGGGTCGAGACACTTCATTCAGACTGAAAGTCAGGGGAATGGGAAACGAGAGATATAGACGGTGATGAAGAGAGATATGGAACAAATGAATAAAAGATATGCAAAAATGTAACAAAACAAATAATGGTGATAAAGGAAACAGGCCTTTGTTAGCTATCTGCTAGGTGGGAATGAGGAGCTGGTGTGACTTGGGTGGGGAAGGGATGGACAGAGAGGGAATGCAGGGGCAACTTGAAGTTATAGAAATCGATATTCACACCACTGGGGTGTAAGTTGCCCAAGCGAGATGTGGGATGCTGTTCTGCCAATTTACGTTTAGCCTCACTGCCATTGGAAAAGGCTCAGGACAGAAAGGTCAGTGTGGGAATGGGAAGGAGAATTAAAGTGTTCGGCAACTGGGAGATCAGGAGATTTGAGCAAAGGTGTTCAGCGAAACGATCGCCCAGTCTACTTTTGGTCTCGCCGATATATAAGAGTCTATATCGTGAACAATGGATACAGTAGATGAGGTTGGAGGTGCAAATGAACCTCTGCCTAACCTGAAAGGACTGTCGGGGTCCCTGGATAGTCGAGGGAGGAGGTATAGGGACCACGGCTGTCCTTTCAGGTTTGGTTATCTTCACTTTCTACACTTATTCTTTACAAATAATTAGACATTTTCATTGCATGCTAGAGTACTATAACACAGCACAACATTTGGAAGATTTTCTTTTAATGTGAGTGTATATTGTTCACTCTCCTAGAATAGGCACTAAATGGGTCCCATAACATCTTCTTCCAGCAGTTATGCCACTCGCTGCTACCTTTCCTCGAAATGAATCCACTCCAGATATCCCTCCCCAGTACTGATGTACAACCTTTAAACAATTTAAACCAACTGCGGGTTTCAACATCGAGGAGCTCGCAATCTCAGGTAGAGACCAAGTCGGGAAGCATTTACAACACAGAAGGTTCGACTAGCCCCGACCCAGGGTCCTATTACCCATTTCATGTGTAAGAATCCACATCTTGATTAAGGAACTGTTACAATTCCTTATAACCTGTTTATTTATTTTTTAATTCTCCACTTTTCTAATTACATCAAATTAGTTTATTGTCATATGCGATGAAATCCCTATTTCCCATGAAGCTCACAGAGCAAACAGTAAAGGGTCTGTCCCACTCGGCGATTATTTTCGGCGACTGCCGGCATCATATCAGGGTAGTCAAAAGATTTTGAACGTTTCAAAATCCAGCGGCGGCAACAAAAATGTTACAACACTTGAAAAAACATTGTGCGCCAATATGTCATCACGCCGCATCACGCCGCAAATGTTTCGGTGACCTGATACGTCAGTCAACGATGCCAGCAGTCGCCGAAAAAAATTGGCATGTGGTTAAGGCCCTTTAACATATAATAGTGATGACTTCAACTGTACACGGGCACAATAACTAAGAAAACCTGCCAGCGGCTCTTTTTCCTGAGAAGACTGAGGAAGTTTGGCATGAACGCCAGCATCCTCACAAACTTCTATAGTTGCACCATCGAGAGCCTGCTGACGGGCTGCATCACAGTCCGGTACGGGAACTGTTCTGCCCACAGCCGCTAATCACTACAGAGAGTGGTGAAGGCGGCACAGCACAACACTGGCAACTGTCTCCCGGCCATTCAGGACATTTTCCACCGGCGGTGCCTGCGGAAGGCACACAGCATCATCAAGGACCACAGCCACCCAGCACACAGACTGTTCTCCTTGTTACCGTCAGGCAGACGATACAGGAGCATGGCTGCACGCTCCACCAGACTTAAGAACAGTTTTTATCATCATGCTTCTGAACTCATAAACACATCATATATGTTGATTATTTTATTCATTATTGTCTTTCACCTACCAATGTCACTCTTATCTTATCTTTTTTGTCACCTTAATTTTATCCTTGTAATATCATTGCTGAGGTGGCCCGTTGTCTTGTCAAAAACATTTCATTGTACCGTTGACCCTGTGTTAACCTACAAATGACAAATAGAAACTGAACTGAACTGAACAGTAAATACAACGTTGCGAGCAAAACAGCAGAATGGCACACTATTGTGGTGCCCCCCCCCCCCCCAATTTCCTCAGGTCAGAAACCAACTGTTTTACCTTGCTAATGTTGAGCTGAGTTATTGTCCTGACACCTTGACACTAGGTTCTCGATCTGTTTCCTGTACTTCGTCTCAGTGTTGATATGGATCTGGCTGACAACAGTAGCATCTTCGGTGGACCTAATGTGTTCGAATTAGCCTGGTACTTGGCCACCTAGACATGAGCGTAGAGCAAGGAATTGAGCACAAAACCCTGAGAGGGACCAGTACTGAGGGTCATGGCCGAAGAAATGCTCTGACCAATTCTAACTGACTGAGGTCTGTGGGTGAGGAAGTACAGAGCCAGTTGTAGGTGGAGGCTCAAGGGCCGAGGTCCAGAGTTTAGAGCTTATTTAGTATTATAGTGTTGAAGGGTGAGCTGTGGTCAGTGAATAACAACCTGACATTTCAGTTTAGTTTACTTTAGTTTAGAGATACAGCACGGAACCAGGCCCTTCGGTCCACCAACACCGCGCTGACCAGCAATCCCCGCATCCTACACACACTACGGACGATTATACACTTTTACCGAGTATACAAACCCAAGCTAATGAACCTACAAAGCTGTACGTCTTTGGAGTGTGGGAGGAAACTGAGGATCTCGGAGAAAACCCATGCGGCCCGGGGAGGACGTACAAACTCCGTACATACAGCGCCCGTGGTCGGGATCGAACCAGCGCTGTCAGCGTTGTATGGTGGCAACTCTTCCGCTGTGCCACCATGTTCTTATCGTCAAGGTGATCCAGGGCTGAATGGCGTACATGTGAGATGGCATCCTCCCATTACAAGAGCTGTAGATTGTCTGGGAAACCTGTGCAAATATGAGTCATTATCAGTCTTTGGTTGGTGTTAGAACGACTGGGGGATAGTCATTGATACAGGACACTTTATCTTTTCTTGGGGACTCTAATGATAGAGGTTTCCATGAAACTGCATATTTGACAATATGGACCTTTTCTCTCAGCTGATTTAAGGGTATGATGATTTTCACTTAATGCAGGTAGTTACTATATTAGAATGGCTGTGTTCTACACAAAACAGCACTGGAGTCACAGCTATGGTAACGAGAATACAGGCCCCAGCTAAGAATGCAAGTGGTACCTTGATAATAATATATGGAAAAAGTTTGCTGCTTGACTGAAATTAATCTTTCATCTTTATTCAACAGATTTTTTTAAAGTCATAGAGTGATACAGTGTGGAAACAGGCCCTTCGGCCCAACTTGCCCACACCGGCCAACAAGTCCCAGCTACACTTGTCCCACTTGCCTGCACGGTCCATATCCCTCCAAACCTGTCCTATCTATGTACTGCAACTGTCTAAAGGGCCTGTCCCACTTGGCGATTTTTTGGCGTCTGCCGGCATCATTGGCTGACGTATCGGGGCACCGAAAAATTTGCGGCGTGAAGCGGCGTGACGCAGCGTGATTTGGCGGTGACGCGGCGTGATTACATATGGCGCGCAGTGTTTTTTCAAATGTTCAAAATCTTTTGGCGACACTGATATGACTCTGGCAGCCGTCCGAAAAAAATAGCCAAGTGGGATGGGCCCTTAGCTGTTTCTAAAACGTTGGGATAGCCCCAGCCTCAACTACCTCAACTTGTTCCATACACCCACAACTTTATGTGAAAAAGTTACCCCTCACATTCCTATTACAACTTTTCCCCCTTCACCTTAAACCTATGTCCTCTGGAAAGTACTGGAAAAAACCCACTCTTTGCTTTTCACTTTCTGCAATGCATTTCTTCAATGTTCTGTTTTTGTTGAGGAGTTTTTTTGCCTCCGTTTGATTTGATTCTGGTAATCGGTGCATTCGGCTTTCTCCCTGCTATGATGTACTAAATAAGAAAACAGTTGATGCATTAGTAATTCCACCGGCCCGCCATCCACCACTTGCCCTATTCAATCCCATCAGCAATAACTGATTATTGCTGGAGTTAACAGCAGTGGAACAATTATTTTAGCTGCCAGTAATCTTAGCAGCAAGACAAAAATATAGGTCACTGCTGAATTTGGAAAAACAAAATTTCAGAAGAAAACATAACTATGAATATAACGGATCAATATTACCCGAAATATTTTTCTGCGAATAATCTCATTTCTCAATATCCATTGTTTTTAGACACCCATGTGGATAACATATGACAGATTCTGGAAGTTCAATTAGGAGAGTGTTAAAATTATTAAAACTAGTTCCTGAACAGGATAAGAAGAGAATCCACAGAGATCGTAAGTGTTGCCTTGAATATGTTAGAAATATAAACAAAGGCGTAGAAGATCTTTGAATTTTCTTCAAAGCACTATACATACAATATCAAATAATTATATTCTGGAATGCAAGCACCACTCCGAAAAACATAATTTTGACTAGCTGACCATGAAACATGTACGTTTCTAGTCATGCTTTTTCATAATTTTTCTTTAGACCTATTTTTAAAGAATGATTTTGAATTCCTTTTTTTCCATAGTGACCTCTTCATTCACTTTTGTTCCCCCCCATTGAGAATCTAGAATGGTAAACCAAAAGCATTTTGTCAAGAAGTCAACAAATAACGAGGAATTGCTTGAAAACCATTGCTGAGAACTTTCACCCATTGATACTACCTGATTTGCTGTGCATGCCCATTTTTTGTCTTTGTTATCGAGAACTCAACCATTGAACTTTTCGAACATCATCTCATTATCTTCGTTGTCGCACACTCTCTAATCCCCCAAAAAAACCTGGATTAACACCAGACTAATAAAAAAATGAGAGAAAAAGTGTCTCTTTGATTTGGGATTTTCATTACAAACTAGCCTTTACATGCGTGGTTCCATAAACAGCTGCTGGCAGATTTGTTTCTGTTTATCTTTGTGGGGCATGAGAGACTAGGAACATTCCTTTAAGTGGTACAAAACTAATCATATGTTGCTGCTGGGGAACTGGAACTGGTGGCCCACCTGATGCCAATTGGTTTTAAGGAACTTCAGGCCCATCGACACCAGTAAATAACCTCGGAATTGGTCCAGCGAGCAGCTCAGTTCTACTATTAAACAAAATTGAAACAAAAATAAGAATAACACCAGATGGACAAGAAGACATCAATTATCAGACTTTCAAAGCTTCTTCTCAGACATCTTGGCTGGTGGAGCTGGCCCACAGTAGTCAAGCCTGTCATGGTCATATTAACATTGTAATCCCCTGCAGACAATGTGACATATTCCTATGATATCACCCATGGGTGCATTTCCATGGCAGGACAGACACAGTGGAAGGAAACCTCCTGTCTACCATCCACTTATACAGTGCCCTCCATTATGTTTGGGACAAAGACCCATCATTTATTTATTTGCCTCTGTACTCCACAATTTGAGATTTGTAATAGAACAAAATCACATGCGGTTAAAATGCACATTGTCAGATTTTAATAAAGATTTCAATTTTTATACATTTTGGTTTCACCAAGTAGAAATAACAGCAGTGTTTATACATAGTCGCCCATTTAAGGGAACCATAATGTTTGGGACACAGCAATGTCATGTAAATGAAAGTAGTCATGTTTAATATTTTGTTGCATATCCTTTGCATGCAATGACTGCTTGAAGTCTGTAATTCATGGACATCACCAGTTGCTGGGTGTCTTCTCTGGTGATGCTCTGCCAGGCCTGTATTTCAGCCATCTTTAGCTTATGCTTGTTTTGGGGGTTAATCCCCTTCAGTTTTTTCTTCCGCATATAAAAGGCATGCTCAATTGGGTTCAGATTGGGTGATTGACTTGGCCACTCAAGAATTGACCATTTTTTTAGCTTTGAAAAACTCCTTTGTTGCTTCAGCAGTATGTTTGGGATCATTGTCTTGCTGTAGAATGAACCACCGGCCAATGAGTTTTGAGGCATTTGTTTGAACTTGAGCAGATAGGATGTGTCTATACACTTCAGAATTCATTATGCTACTACCATCAGCAGTTGTATCATCAATGAAGATAAGTGAGCCAGTACCTTCAGCAGCCATACATGCCCAGGAATTGACAAATCCACACCTGACTCTTGAAGAGTGTTTCTGATCTAGTGTTTGGGGATTTTTCTTTATTATAGAGAGAATTCTTCTGTCATCAACTATTGAGGTCTTCTTTGGCCTGCCAGTCCCTTTGCGATTAGTAAGCTCACCAGTGCTCTCTTTCTTCTCAATGATGTTCCAAACAGTTGATTTTGGTAAGCCTAAGGTTTGGCTGATGTCTCTAACAGTTTTATTCTTGTTTCTCACTCTTTGACTTTCACAGACACAACTTTGGTCCTCATGTTGATGAACAGCAATTAAAGTTTCCAAAGGAGATGGAAAGACTGGAGGAAAGACTAGGTGCTGAGAATTCTCTTATACCTACATTAAGGAGGCAATTAAACACACCTGAGCAATTACAAATACCTGTGAAGCCATGTGTCCCAAACATTATGGTGCCCAGAAATGGGGGACTATGTATAAACACTGCTGTAATTTTACATGGTGAGACCAAAATGTATAAAAATGGCCTTTAATAAAATCTGACAATGTGCACTTTAACCATATGTGATTTTTTTTTCATTACATATCTCAAATTGTGGAGTACAGAGGTAAATAAATAAATGATGGGTCTTTGTCCCAAACATTATGGAGGGCACTGTATCTTATGTAATGGATCAGTACCACATATATTCAACAACCAGTTGAACAAGAAGCTTTCAAAGTAGGAAAGTCAATGCACTTTGGGTGGGAACTTCAACGTCCATGTCAAAGACTGGCTTGGTAGCACCACCACTGATGGAGCTAGCCCAGTCCTGAAGGACATAGTTTCAAGATTGGCACTGTGGAATAAACCAACACATGGGATAAATATGCTGTACCTTGGCCTGAGACCCGGGTTCGATCCTGGCTATGGGTGCTTGGCTGTACGGAGTTTGTACGTTCTCCCCATGACCTGTGTGGGTTTTCTCCAAGAACTTCGGTTACCTCCCACAATCCAAAGACATGTAGGTTTGCAGATTAATTGGCTTGGTCGAAATGTAAAAATTGTCCCTGATGTAGGATAGTGTTAATGTGTGGAGATCGCTGGTCGGTACGGACTCGATGGGCCAAAGGGCCTGTTCCAGCGCTGCATCTCTAAACTAAACTAAACTAAACTAAACCTTTGACAGATATTGGCAAACTTTAAAATATCCCAGATATTTGTGTGGATACCACAATCAAAGATGGGGAAGTTGCTGGTTTGAAGCTTCAACGTGCCCTACTGGTTCAGAGCCCAGTTTGCCCCAAAGACTGTGTTCGGAGGAAGGAGATTTATTAGCTTCACTGGAATTAACTTAAAAAAATCTTGCTGTGCAATAAATTTGGAATTTATAACTGAAATCGGCAAGGGGCAACCATGAATCACAGTCTGAAGAAGGGTCTCGACCCGAAACATCACCCATTCCTTCTCTCCAGAGATGCTGCCTGTCTGGCTGAGCCATCAAGCTATTAAACACTACAACCTCCAATAAGCTCTGAACTACATAGATAAGTATTGCATAATTATTGTTTGTTTTTTACGTGTACGTGTGTGTGTGTATATGTATGTGTGTGTGTGTGTGTGTGTGTGTGTGTGTGTGTGTGTGTGTGTGTGTGTGTGTGTGTGTGTGTGTGTGTGTGTGTATATGTGTGTGTGTGTGTGTGTGTGTGTGTGTGTGTGTGTGTGTGTGTGTGTGTGTGTGTGTGTGTGTGTGTGTGTGTGTGTGTGTGTGTATATATATGTGTGTGTGTGTGTGTGTGTGTGTGTGTGTGTGTGTGTGTGTGTGTGTGTATGTGTGTGTGTGTGTGTGTGTGTGTGTGTGTGTGTGTGTGTGTGTGTGTGTGTGTGTGTGTGTGTGTGTATATATATATATTTATGTGTGTATGTGACGATGTGTATATATACACACACTTAACTTTTTTTTCTTGTTTATTATATTGTTTACAGTGTACTATGTTTACATATTCTGTTGTGCTGCTGCAAGTAAAACATTTATAGTTCTATCTGGGGCATATAACAATGAAACACTCTTGACTCTTTTTTTAATTTATTTTTTTATTTATTTATTAGAAGTAGACATATTATAAAATGTAGTTACATATTATAGTAAAAAAAACTTTTCATATACATCAGTCATACATTATTAAAATTTTCCATTATCAATTACTTCTGCTTCTAGTGTTTTTATTTTTTATAGAAAGAGGGAAAAAGAGAGGGTAGAAAGTTACAAATAAAAAAGAAAGCAAAAAAAAAACACAACAGAAAAACAAGGGAGGTGGAATGGGTTACCTGTGATACATCAATGGAGATAGGTTCATAGGTTATAAAGTATAGCTTTTCATCTATTCCTGAGTTCAAGTTTCAGCTGGGTCCTCGTGCTGTGCCAATCTATCCCTTCAGATAGTTAATGAATGGAGCCCAAATTTCATGGAAAAGATCTTGTTTGTCCATTAAGACAAGTCTAATTCTTTCTAAGTATAGGGTCTCCGACATTTCCGTAATCCACATTTTAATTGTGGGGGTTGTCGGGCCTTTCCAAAATTTTAATATTAATTTTTTTCCTGTTATTATACTGTAATTGAGGAAATTTCTTTGGTTTGTTGTGAGTGTTAAGCTTTGTTCTGATATTCCAAGTATTATTAATTTTGTGTCTGGGTCCAGTTTTGTATTAATAACTTCTGAAGTTATTTCAAAAATATCAGTCCAGAAATGTTTAAGTTTTATACAGTGTGTGTGTGTGTGTGTATATATATGTGCGTGTGTGTGTGTGTGTGTGTGTGTGTGTGTGTGTGTGTGTGTGTGTGTGTGTGTGTGTGTGTGTGTGTGTGTGTGTGTGTGTGTGTGTGTATATATATATATTTATGTGTGTGTATGTGACGATGTGTATATATACACACACTTAACTTTTTTTTCTTGTTTATTATATTGTTTACAGTGTACTATGTTTACATATTCTGTTGTGCTGCAGCAAGTAAAACATTTATAGTTCTATCTGGGGCATATAACAATGAAACACTCTTGACTCTTGAGTAGTATTTTGTGTCGATCTCAAAAGCAATATTAGTATAGATTATCAGGTTAAATTCATACACATCGATGTAAATTAATAATAAATATAATTTGAGGGGATGGAAATTCTGAGAAGGAATTCTATATATCAATTAAAATAAATACTTGGCTGCAATGTGTTTACCTTTTAGCAGCAGTTCAGATCGCCCCACTGGAAATCTACCACATGCCACTTTTATTAGGCTACTTGGTAGCATCCCGATAACCTTGCCTGAAAATACTGTCGGATCCATAGCTTCTGCACTTGGCTTAAACCTCTTTGTGTATTTCACTTGGGAACATGTGACACGCCTTCTCAGGTCAAAATTTCCCCAAGCATCTTAGTCGCACTTCCTAAAGAACTACGTGCGGAACAAGCTGCCAAAGGAGGTAGCTGAGGCTGGGACTATCCTAACGTTTAAGAAACAGTTAGATGGGTCCTTGGGTAGGACTGGTTTGGAGGGATATGGACCAAATGCAGGCAGGTGGGATTAGTGTAACTGGGACATTGTTGGCCAGTGTGGGCAAGTTGGGCCGAAGGGCCTGTTTCCACACTGTATCACTCTATGATCTATCACTCTGACTTTACATGTCGGTAATTTCAATAACATTGAATTTTAGGAGTGCAATATTATAAATGTGCATTCAATGCAAGGAGTTGAGAACAACTTTCTTGCCTCCGCTGATTACATTTTTTAGAGCCAGCAACATGAAGAGAAGGTGAGAGTATTGCATTTGATGTAGTCAACATTGATTCTAGCAAGGCATCAGACAATGATCCACATAGCAAATTGATCTGAAGTGCAATGTCCCACAGGATCTGCGGGAAAGTGGTAAACTGGATTAAAGCACAGTAAGTGGGAAAAGCAAAGGGTAATAATCTACAGGGAGTTTGTTGACAGGAAACCTATACACACAGAATACCTCAGGAGTCACCACTATGACTTTGGCTTTTCATAGAACATAACAAGGACTCGGTCTTAACCGTAGCAGGCACCATTAAAACATTTTGTTGATGTTACCAAAATTAAGTGTAGGAAGGGACTGCAGATGCTGGTTTGAACCGAAGATAGACCCAACAAGCTGGAGTAACTCAGCGGGAGGGGCAACATCTCTGGAGAACGAATGGGTGACTTTTCGGGTCGAGACCCTTCGTCAGACCTATTCCTTGTCGCCAGAGATGCTGTCTAAGCTGCTGAGTTACTCCAGCGTTTTGTGTCCATCTTACCAACATGAAGAAGGTGCCCGGGCATATTTCCCCTGCTGAACTTCCAACCTTTTTATTTCCAAATGCCGGCCTGACATCAACCATCTTGGCTTCACCACTCCCCTCACCCACTCCAATGTCACCCCCCTCTGAACGCACAGCCCTCCGCTCACTCAGCAGCAATCCCAACATTGTTATCAAACCCATCGACAAGGGAGGTGCTGTTGTAGTCTGACCGGCTGACCATGCTTCTACCATGCTGAGGCCAGGCACCAGCTGTTGGACACCTCCTCATACCCACCACTTGGCCACGACCCCACATTCGAACACCAGGCCATCATCTCCCAGACTGTTTCTGATCTCGTCACCTCTGGACATCTCCCCTCCACAGCCTCCAACCTTGTCATTCCCCAGCCCTGCATTACCCACTTCCAGCTCCTTCCCAAATTCCACTAACAGAACTGCCCTGGCCGATCCATTGTTTTTGCGTGCTTTATGAATCCATCACAGAATACATCTCCAACTATCACAGATGGCATCTCCACATACCTTGGTTCCATGCAATCCCACTCTTGACCAGTCCCTTCCAATCTACATCTGAGACACCTCACATGCTCTTCACCTCTTCAATAACTTTCAGTTTCTAGACCCACGGCCACTCATCTTTTCCGTGGACACCCAGTCTCTTTACACCTCCATTCCCCACAAGGAGGGTTTTGAGGCCCACTGGTTCTTTCTCGAACACAGACCCAACCAAATTGCCTCTACTAACCCTCTCCTCCACTTGGCATAGAGAGGTCATGCTAGAACTATCTAAAATACTAACTGGGCAACAACTATTCTGGTCACCAAAATGCAGGATGGGTATAGTATAGCAGAAGTAGAAATGGTGGTGAAGATAATTAAGAGAAGGCTGCAAGGATGGAGGACCATGGTTAGGAAAAGAGATTATCTAGACTGCGATTCATTTCGTTGGAACAAAGGATATAACTGGATGATTTCATTGGATGTGTAAAATAATGGGTGACCTGGACAGGGTGGGCAGGTGCTATAGACCTGCACGGGAAGGTAGACGCTCCCGCCCCCACGAGTCTCGGGCAGATGGGGCTCGTCAGCCTGGGAAGGTGGTCCATCTATGAGAGGGAAAACTCTGATTTAAAACCTCCACTGCCTTGTGGCCATATCCAGTCTTGGAAAAGGCTCCTGGAGTAAACCTCAAGAAAATCCGGAGTCGGAGCCCCTAAGGTAGTTCGTCGTTGTCTACAACCTCGCTCTGGCAGCTCCTGCGACGGCGCTCGTGCCAAACTGTAACGGCCCTGCTGTTCCTTTGGATCGATCAGCGACATGGAGAGGGGGGACGTGCTGCATGGGCAACAGCATGTCCTCCATATGACATCGCCCAGGCTTGCATCCAACCATACATCACCTGCAAACTAGGATGCATCACCCATGGTCAGTCATGACCGAGGGGGGGGGGGGGGGGGGGGGGGGGGGGGGTGGCTACTGCTAGGACAGGGTGAAGAAGAGAGATCTTCTTTCATCAAGTGGGTGAATGAGTAGCCGAGATCAAGAACTCACTGACTGAAAGGATGCTGGAATCAGATGAGGACGTGTAAATTATAAGCTCAGGAGTGGAAGCTGAGCTGGACTTGAATAAATCACTGAAGCCAGACACAAAATGCTGGAGTAACTCAGCGGGTCAGGCAGCATCTCTGAAGAAAAGGAATAGGTGATGTTTTGGGTCGAGATCCTTCTTCAGAGTCTCTTCCACCTATTCCTTTTCTCCAGAGATACTGCCTCCAGCATTTTGTGTTTACCTTCAGTGTAAACCAGCATCTGCAGTTCCTTCCTACACATTTTGAGTAAATCAATGCTCATTAGGTGTGCATAGACATAACTAAACAATGTGCTATAAATATCCATGACTCTCTACCTGTCTGTATATTATTGACAATCTTCCATCAGTGTTCAGTCAGAGGATTCACTTTCCTACGATGACTCAGTTTTACCAATTTTTTCACAGAACGACTCCAGCAAAAGTGTCACGTTTAAAAATGATGCAAGCTATTACATTGCAAGAAATGCCACATCATCAAGTTATTAAGCTGCTAATGTGCAAAACTTTGAGGTAATTTACAAGGAGGTTGTAAATGAACAATTTACCAGCCTCTCTCAGAACTTGCTAAAAGCCTCACTCACAATTATTGTATTTTGTAGTTTCTGGTCATTTGACCCTGAAGCGGTAGGTGGGAGATAGACCAGAGTACTTTTTTCCAATTTTAAAGGCAAACTTTTCGACTCAGAGGAAAAGGGAGGAATTAATTTAGTTTAGTTTAGTTTAGAGATACTGCACGGAAACAGGCCCTTCGGCCCACCGAGTCCACACCGACTAGCGATCCTCGGATGCTAACACACTAGAGGCAGTTTCCAATTAGCCTATAAACCTGTACATCTTTGGAGTGTGGGAGGAAACTGGAGCAGCCACAGAAGACCCACGTACATCACGGGGAGAACGTACAAACTCCGCACAGATAAGCAGGATCAAACCCAGGTCTCTTGTTCTGTAAGGCAGCAACACTACTACTGCGCCCTATAGCTTATATAAAATAAGAGATTCTCTATTATTGGTTGCAATGTATGTTTGTATTATTTTATACAGGTTAATTGTACTCATAAATCGGCAAATGTGATTGTACTTTTATCCATTTATTCGATATATTGAATTAAATGTTGATTTGCAAGGACTTACCTCCATTCTTTTATTTTTACTTTTTATTTTTTAATTTTATTTTTATTAGAAGTACAGTAAATTACAATAATACACATCAGATATATCTTATTACATTTGTTGTACCACTTCGTTTTTCGAGCTTTAAAAAAGATAGAAATAAAAGAAGTAAGGAAAGTGAGCAAGAATCGTGAAGGTAGAACTTACCTCAATTCTGAACCTTCCCGGTCCACTTACTAAAAGATTGGAGTCGCATATACGTAACAGACAGAAATAGCCTGTTCATAATTTAGAGGATCATTTTACTTATGGATATTCTAGTGTTGGCCTAGATATGACAGAACCTTACATGCAACACTTGGACTGGTTTCAAGCATGATAAGCACAATTGAACCCAGGAGAATATCAAAGATCTAAAACTAGTGGGTACATATTTATGTGTAAGAAGGAGGAACTGCAGATGCTGGTTTAAGCTGAGTTATGTTACTCCAGCTTTTTGTGTCTATCTTGGGTACATATTTATGTCTTGTAGAGAATAACGTATAGATTTACAAAAACGGAATAAATCACATCATATTTAATGCTACTCAGTTTTTGAGGATTGAAATTCCTGAACTTTGACAATTAGTCTGTAATTTTGGAAATGAATAGCCGGTTTTATATTTATATTTCTTTATCACAATATTGAATGTTTTTACAATTTGAAATCAGAGAATAGCGCTAAAATTTGCGTCACAAAGGAAAATACCTATCTGCTTCATAAAATGTTATCTTGTCTCCGTCAACCTCCCACAAGTAATCCAGGCCAATGGCAGTAAATGGACACTGGGTTTGTGCTAAATAAATGGCAATATTATACGATAAGTTAATGCACTTTATTACTCCTCCTATTTCTAAAAGGGGTCATAATTAGTTGTGAAATATGAAATACCGTTTTTAAGGAAATTTTGTGCGAGCACTAGTTTAGTTCAGTTATCAATGAAACACACATGCCCACATTAATAAATTAAATTAAGATTCTGTAAGTGCCTGATTCTGCATAACTTTACAAGCTTTATTTAAGCATCAAGTACCATCATGCTGGCAGTTGATTGGTATGTTGTGGTAGCATTAAATCATGAAAATGATTCTTAGAAATGTTTTGTTTAATCCTGATGTATGAGCAGATAATTTGCTAATGTTCCCACATGTTTTACAATGCTGTATTAATGCTTTACATTTTATCAGAATGACAATAGTGGTTGCTTTTCTCCGACATCCACGAATGCATATAACTTTGGGCATGTCTGAAATTGTAAGATTTTAACTTTCCACAGCAAGTACGTTAACGTTAGCGAATGTTAATGTTAGAGAATCCAAAAACACACAATTTGATTTAAAACAAAATATCAACAAGTCACTTATAATTTGATGGAGTCAAGCAACTGACTGTTTAATGTTTGACACTTATTTGCATTAAAAAGCCTTCCAATTTCCTAAGGATAGACACAAAAAACTGGAGTGACTCAGCGGGTCAGACAGCAGCTCCAGAGAAAAGGAATAGGTGACGTTTCGGGTTGTGACCCTTTTTCACACTGAGAGTGAGGGGAAAGGAAAATGTGAGATATAGACGGTGATGTAGATATATATAGAACAAACGAATGAAAGATATACAAAAAAGTAACCATGATATAAGAAACAGGCCATTGTTAGCTAGGTGAAAACAAGTTACAGACAATGAGACTCAGCGGGACAACAGTAAAACTAGTATGACGACTTGGGTGGGGGAGGGAAGGAGAGAGTGAGGTTACTTGAAGTTAGAGAATTCAAAAATCATACCGCTGGGTTGTAAGCTGGCCAAGCGAAATATGAAGTGCTGTTCCTCCAATTTTCGTTTGGCCTCACATCTATTTTCCTTAACCCTGTTTCATTTCAATCCCTGATCAAGGTATGGAGAATATGCTTTCAATTAGAGCATGATGTCCACTACTACAGTATTTAAATTGAGATGGGAATGCGGAGATGACACTGAATCATCACATAAGTTTGGAAGCAAATACCTGTAAAAGGATTTTATCTTCAATGTTAAATCTTAATTAGCAAGATTCACAATTTCTATTAACCATCTTTTCTTTATTTAAAAAAGGTACCAAACTAATAATAAGATGATTTATTCTCTTAAAAAAAAAACTGGTTTGATTTGCCGGTTACAGAAGATTCAGAATTTCAACAGCATGAAATTCTAAAAATGTTAATTTAAGTCCAGCATTCTACATGTACAAGACTGTCTCTATTTTGAAAAAAATACTCCCACAGCAATAAAATTAAACAATGCGTCCTCCAATCCTGCACAGCTGAGCCTTGATTTATATTCACGTATGATTTATGTGTTACCCACAGCGATTAAGTTGAAGCTGCAGGATTTTGGGTGGAATTATTCAAAATGGCATGTATTTTTGGAGTGATTATGCAGGTACACCTGATCAGCGTGTCACCTGTGCCGACCAATTGTACATGATAAAACACAGCAAAAACACATAATTTGCCTGCCTTGCAGAATAGGCTGATATTTTTATACTTGTGTCAGTTACTGGGTTAGCTGAGATTTCTTCAAGGTACAATGGGGGGCTGGGACAAGGGAAATGCGTGCAACTGCTTAAAACGACAGCAAAGCAGGATTCAGGACTGCAGGATTCAGCAGGAAGAACTGTCGTTTACAATGCACTGCTGCCACTTGGGCAGTGTAGAGTGCCTTTTCCTGCAGCATTGATCATTTAGTTTTGGCAATGCAGAGGGCATTTGAAAGAATGAATCGTGCCCATCAGTAAAAACTTCAGAGAGCCATGGAGCTATAGAGCACAGAAATAGTCTCGTGGGCCCAATTCATCCATGCTGAACATGTTGCCGAACCAAGCTTAGTCCCACATGTCTGTGCTTGGCCTATTTCCATCCAAATCTTTCCTATCCGCATAACACCTTTTGAACACTCACTCTGGGTCCACTCTCTGTGTTGATTCTTCATGTAAATTTTAGAGAATGCTGTTGCACCTTTCATACAAAGTTTTTGAAAGCCTTCAGAAAAGAGTTAAAGTTAGTAACAACAGAGTCCAGGTTGCACTGCAGCGGGGTTTTGGCCCCTTCAGCTTGAGCAGGAATGTAACAAAGCTGCCGCATTGTTACAGAGAAACCAGAGCAAGGGATGACGAAGGGTCTCGATCCGAAACGTCACCCAATTCCTTCTCTCCAGAGATGCTGCCTGTCCCGCTGAGTTACGCCAGCTTTTTGTGTCTACCTTCGGTTTAAACCAGCATCTGCAGTTCCTTCCTGCACACATGCGACTACCACTCTTGCTATTTCTTACAACAAAGATTTTGTATCCCATTTTCATTATAGAGACTACACCTTTGACATAATTCACATACAAAAAAATAGAAAACCCAATGTGGACTCTCATCACATTTGAAATTAATATTCGGCTTGGGGATCCCTGCAACCTTGAAAATGGAACAGACGATTTGAATTATGATAGTATAAAAAGGAACTGCAGATGCTGGTTTATATCAAAGATAGACACAAAATGCTGGAGTAACTCATCGGGTCAGGCAGCATCTGTGGAGAAAATTGGTAGACACAAAAAGCTGGAGTAACTCAATGGGTGAGGCAGCATCTCTGGAGAGAAGGAATGAGTGACGTTTCGGGTCGAGACCCTTCTTCGGACTATAGTCCGGGGAAAGGGAAATGAGAGATATAGACAGTGATGTAGAGAGATGGAGAACAATGAATAAAAGATATGCAAAAAGTAACGATGATAAACAAAACAGGCCATTGCTAGCTGTTAGTTTGCTGTTGGTTTTCGAAAATGGGTAGGTGATGTTTCGGGTCATGACACTTCTTCAGACTGATTTTGGGGGAGAAAGGGAGGAGGAAGGGGGGAGTAGAAGCAAGAAAAGACCAGGTCGAACAAGGGCTGGCAATGGATGACCCCAGGCAGGGTGGTGCCCTGATAGACCAATTGTTAGCTAGGGACAGTGTGAACTGTGGAACTGGTTAACTGACTATTAAGTTGAAATTGAAGACCCTTGATGGAATTTGAAAGTGTACAAGGTATTGAAACCAAAGGGGCAGCTTCTCCCTGCCATGGGAATACTACTGTGCATTAACCAACATCCATGGTAGACTACAGTTGGGTCAAGCAGCAACAAGTGGAGCAGTAGTGTGGCACGGTGGCGTAGCGGTAGAGTTGCTGCCTTACAGCGTCAGTGAGCCGGGTTAGATCCTGACTATGGGGACTGTCTGTACGGAGTTTGTACATTCACCCCGTGACCTGCATGGGATTTCTCTGAGATTTCCTCTCATGCTCCAAAGACATGCAGGCATGTAGGTTAATTGGCTTGGTATAGTTATAAATTGACCCTTGTGTGTGTAGGATAGTGTTAATGTGCGGAGATCGCTGGTCGGCGCAGACTCGGTGGGCCAAAGGTGTCTGCATTGTGTCTCTAAACAAAAAAACTAAACTAAACGGCACCTCCAACTCACCTATAGACCTCGTGTTATTTCCTTCGCTCCATAGATGCTGCTGCACCCGCTGAGTTTCCCCAGCAATTTTGTGTACCACCTATAGACCTCGTTAGGTACTTTGCACCCTCTGAAATGACTATGTTTAAGGGTGATGGAAATGCACCAGCAATCAATGGAGAACCAGTCAGTGTTAAATCATTGCGTGCAGCATCTGGAGTCAGTCATCTAATGGAAGTTAGTTTTCTCATCCCGCTGATCCAGTGTTCTTATCTCTAATTCACTGTCTAAATCTCTTGGACAGTCTTATATGTGCCAGTGCCACTGACTTGCAACAGATGTACATAGTCACAAACTGCAGCAAAGGTCGAACACTTTAGCAGTCATTAGGATGGCACGGGTGGCTCAGCGGCAGAGTTGCAGCATTGCCGCGCCAGAGACCTGGGTTCGATCCTGGCTAGGGGTGCTGTCTGTAGGGAGTTTGTGCGTTCTCCCCGTGACCGCGAGGGGTTTCTCCGGTTTCCTCCCACACTTCAAAGACGTACAGGCTCGTCGGATAATTGGCTTCGGTAAAAATTGTAAATTTGCCACTAGCGTGTGGGATGGTGTAAGTGTACGGGGCGATTGCTGGTTGGCGCAGATTCGGTGGGCCGAAGGGCCTGTTTCCGCACTGCATCTCTAAAGTCTAAAGGTCACCCTGCTGATTGTTGAGGCACCTCTGAAGAGAGATGACAAAAAAGTAGCATAATACTAGCTGCAAGAAACCTCCTCAAACTGCACTAATGTACCAAAATATTGTGTGGCAGGATGTTTCATATCAGTACACTGGGTTATTATACAAGTTAGTGAGCCTTAATGAAAGGAAAGCTAACTTTATCTGTCTTTGTCGAGCTCTCCTTAGCAATGAATTAACGTCATCCTCTTCAGATGCACTCAGCAACCTACATCTTCCTCCTCTTGTTAACATCTGCTTGCTCCTGTTGTGTATGGCTGGTTCCAGCATTCAGGAGCGCTGATGGAAGCTGCAGGAACATACAGCAGATGCACAGAAACTCACACTGGAGTCCTTTGTGGTTATGAATACATGTTGATGTTTCGTGTGGTGATGGTTTGTAGGAAGCATTATTTTCATAAAGTCTTCCTTGTAAAGTATAAGGAATGTCAAGGAAATTAGCTGTTTCAGTTTGCACTTTGTTACAAAGTTAGAACATTAAATGGAACATAAATAAATGGAGAAAACACTTGGCAGTGTTCATGCTAACAATTGCTTGCCATGAGGAGCGCAAACGGCGGCACGATGGCGCAGCGGTAGAGTTGCTGCCTTACAGCATCAGAGACTCCGGTTCAATTCTGACTACGGGCGCTGTATATACGGAGTTTGTACGTTCTCCCCGTGACCTGCGTGGTTTTACTCCGCGATCTCCGGTTTCCTCCCACACTCGGAAGACGTACAGGTTTGTAGGCTGATTGGCTTGGTAAATATAGTAAATTGTCCCTAGTGTGTGTAGGATAGTGTTAATGTGTGGATCGCTGATCGACGCGGACTCCGTGGGCTGAAGGGCATGTTTCCGTACTGCATCTCTAAACTAACCTCTAAGGTGAATTAAACTAATTTTTGTATAAAATTAGAGATCGTCTGAAAATGTACAGTGAGTCGACACTTCGTAAACATCCTCCAAAGATAATGCTGGACTTCTCATCCATGAGGAAGACCTCACGAAATGTCAGGCAGAGGGAATCACTGGTGTTTCTGCAATCAATGCACCCACTGCATACGGCAAACCTTGACTATGAAGCAAAATTATTTTCTCTCTCAAACCTGTGCTCCAGACAAATATAAAAAAGTTATTGTCATAAGCATACATTCCTGCAAATGGGTTCTACAGGCCTTTCAACGGTTTTAGCAACACACCATAACCCATCCTGGAAACTGTGAGCTCTTAATTAGTGCTAGATCACATATTGAGGGCTCGATATGACTGAATAATGAAGTGGATGCCAAGATAGGTCAAGAGCAAATTCATCAGCAAACAATCCCAGCACATCACATCAACCCTGCTATACTTAAAGGAGATTCATGCTGTCATCTGCAAGAAGCTATGGTTGCCTCCATTCCTAACGCACACAATTTGTTTCTTCATTTCTTGTTTGTATCCCATCTGCGGAGCACTTAGCGATTATTGATTTTCCAATTACAATACAATACAATACAATACAATACATTTATTTGTCATTTGGGCCCCGTTGAGGTCCAAACGAAATGCCGTTTCTGCAGCCATACATACAAAACAAAAAAGACCCAAGACCCAACACAATTTACACAAACATCCTTCACAGCGCATCTTCTCCTCGCTGTGAAGCTAGGCAAAAAAAAAAAACATATCAATTGTGTTTAATATCAGTTTTGAGTGAGCCTACGATAGCAACCGTTTCTCTGAATGTTGTGTGCGCTGCCTACTGTGTCGACTGCTGAAACCTGTCAGGCTTCTTTGGCAAAAAAACATCTAATACACGAGGCAAACTAACAGGCAATAGACAATAGACAATAGGTGCAGGAGTAGGCCATTCGGCCCTTCGAGCCAGCACCGCCATTCAATGTGATCATGGCTGATCATCCCCAATCAGTACCCCGTTCCTGCCTTCTCCCCATATCCCCTGACTCCGCTATTTTTAAGAGCCCTATCTAGCTCTCTCTTGAAAACATCCAGAGAACCTGCCTCCACCGCCCTCTGAGGCAGAGAATTCCACAGACTCACAACTCTCTGTGAGAAAAAGTGTTTCCTCATCTCCATTCTAAATGGCTTACTCCTTATTCTTAAACTGTGCCCCCTGGTTCTGGACTCCCCCAACATCGGGAACATGTTTCCTGCCTCTAGCGTGTCCAAGCTCTTAACAATCTTATATGTTTCAATGAGATGCCCTCTCATCCTTCTAAACTCCAGAGTGTACAAGCCCAGCTGCTCCATTCTCTCAGCATATGACAGTCCCGCCATCCCGGGAATTAACCTTGTGAACCTACGCTGCACTCCCTCAATAGCAAGAATGTCCTTCCTCAAATTAGGGGACCAAAACTGCACACAATACTCCAGGTCTGGTCTCACTAGGGCTCTGTACAACTGCAGAAGGACCTCTTTGCTCCTATATTCGATTCCTCTTGTTATAAAGGCCAACATGCCATTTGCTTTCATCACTGCCTGCTGTACCTGCATGCTTACTTTCATAGACTGATGTACAAGGACCCCCAGATCCCGTTGTACTTCCCCTTTTCCCAACTTGACGCCATTTAGATAGTAATCTGCCTTCCTATTTTTGCTACCAAAGTGGATAACCTCACATTTACCTGCATTAAACGTCATCTGCCATGCATCTGCCCACTCCCCCAACCTGCATTCTCATAGCATCCTCCTCACTGTTCACACTGTCACCCAGCTTTGTGTCTTCTGCAAATCCACCCAGCTTTGTGTCATCTGCAAATACAGGCAAAGGACAGCCAGGGGTCTCCTTGGATGACTTCTCCTATCTGTGGCCCTGTTGAGCCTCTGATCCATGGCAGCCCCTCCCTGAGCATCTGCAGCTGTCAAGTCAAGTGTTTTATTGTCATATATCCCAGATAGAACAATGAAATTATTCAGAGTGAGGCCCAGCGCAAATTGGAGGAACAGCATCTCATATTTCGCTTGGATAATTTACACCCCATCGGTTTGAACATTGATTTCTCTAACTTCAAGTAGCCCTTGCTTTCCCTCTCTCTCTCCATCCCCTCCCCTTTCCAGTTCTCCGACCACTCTTACTGTCTCCGACTACATTTTATCTCTGTACCGCCCACTTCCCTGACATCAGTCTGAAGAAAGGTCTCGACCCGAAACATCATCCAATCCTTCTCTCCAGACAAGAGCGGAACGGACTATCAAAACATGGAGGGGACGGGGGACACAATTTGTTGGCGGCCACGCGCGCATGCGCACACTCACACACACGCGCGCGAGGCTTCGGAGGCTCAATCCAGCGCTAAAAACGGAGATTTTAAAATCGGGATCACAAAGACTTGGGGGGGATGTCCCCCACCTCTCAAAACATGGGGGGGACGTGTCCCCTCTGCCCCCTCCCCGGGTTTTCCGCCCCTGTCTCCAGAGATGCTACCTGTCCCGCTGAGTTACTCCAGCATTTTGTGTCTATCTTCAATTAAATTCTTACTTTCAGCAGCGGAACAGGATATGTAAGCAAGGTAAACAATATAATAAACAAGAGAGAAAAAAAGTTCAGTGTGTGTCTGGAGCGCAGAAGGTTAAGGGGACACTTGATAGAGGTCTTTAAAATGATGAGAGGGATAGACAGAGTTGATGTGGACAAGCTTTTCCCTTTGAGAATAGGGAAGATTCAAACAAGAGGACATGACTTCAGAATTAAGGGACAGAAGTTTAGGGGTAACATGAGGGGGAACTTCTTTACTCAGAGAGTGGTAGCGGTGTGGAATGAGCTTCCAGTGGAAGTGGTGGAGGCAGGTTCGTTGGTATCATTTAAAAATAAATTGGATAGGCATATGGATGAGAAGGGAATGGAGGGTTATGGTATGAGTGCAGGCAGGTGGGACTAAGGGAAAAAAGTTGTTCAGCACGGACTTGTAGGGCCGAGATGGCCTGTTTCCGTGCTGTAATTGTTATATGGTTATATGGTTATATATACACACACTCACAAATATATATATATATATATAGATCATATATATATATATACACACATACTCACACGCACACATACGTACACACAAAAACCCCCAATAATAGTGCAATAATAACAATAATAGTCTATGTAGTTCAGAGCTTTTTGAGAATGTAGTGTTTAATAGCCTGATGGCTGTAGGGAAGAAGCTGTTCCTGAACCTGGATGTTAACAGTTTTCAGGTTCCTGTACCTTCTTCCTAATGGCAGAGGTGAAACGAGTGTGTGGCCAGGATGGTGTGGGTCTTTGATGATGTTGGCTGCCTTTTTGTGGCAGCAATTCCAATAAATCCCTTCGATGGTGGGGAGGTCAGAGCTGGTGATGGACTGGACAATGTCCACAACTTTTTGCAGTCTTCTTCGCTCCTGGGCATTCAAGTTGGGCCGAACCAGGCCATGATGCAACCCGTCAATATGCTCTCCACCATACACCTGCAGAGGTTTAAGAGAGTCCTCCTGCCCCTCAGCTTTGGTTGCGTTCATTACCGATCTTTGAACATCCGGTGCAGGGAAGGGAGCAAAGTAACTGGGGTTCCCTTACATCCGTCCACCTTTGTGCCCAAGGTGGCCATTCATGCCCATGCAGGTGGCCATTGAGCAATTAGTCCATGCCGACTGCCTGTCACCCATCTTTATTTACATTGTGTCTTAAAAAAAAGTTATCTTTAATAAAAGAAGACAGACCATTAGAAGGGGGGTCTCATGAAGAGAAAGAGATATTACAATTCAGTCTGAAAAGGAGCTCCAACCCAAAACGTCACCTGTCCATGTTCTCCAGAGATGCAGCCTGACCTGCTGAGGTACTCCAGCACTTTGTGTCAATTTTTTCATAACAGACGTCGGGATGTTCCGTTCCCCAGTAAGATGTTGGCCAGGCCGCACTTGGAATATTGTGTTCGGTTTTAGTCACCCTGGTGGAAAGAGTGCGGAGGAGAATTAAGAGGATGTTGCCAGGACTCGAGGGCCTGAGCTACATGGTGAGTTTGGCTGGGCTTGGACTTTATTCCTTGCAAAGCTGGAGGCCGAGTTCAAATCCCAGCATGACAACTGTGGAATCTAAATTCTGCAAATAAACAGATATACTGTGGGCAGCAGCTAGCAAAGCTGAAACAGCTAAATAATACCAGACAGTCATTAAAGCTCAGTCTGTAGAAGGGTCTCGACCCGAAACGTCACCTATTCCTTCTCTCCAGAGATGCTGCCAGTCCCGCTGAGTTACTCCAGCATTTTGTGTCTATCTTTAGTCATAAAAGCACATCTGGTCGACTGATGTGTCCATCTGGGTAGGATGCCTGCCATGCTGACTTATTCTGGCCTGTGAACGAATTCAGATGTCATGTGGTTGATTCTGAAACGACCCAGGAAGCCATCAAGGGCAGTCAGAGATGTGCAATAAGAACTGGTCTTACCAGGGAAGCCCAAAGCACGAAACACGAATAGCAATAAAATATAAACAGCCTCCATTGAAACAGCCACCCTAAAATAGAAAGTAGCGGAGATGGTAACAAATGTGTACATTATCCAAGTGTGGACTTCTTTATTATTGTCATGCAAATACTGTACCTCAAAACTATCAGTGATGCATTACATGAATAGCTCACAGATACAGTCAAATAAACCAGTCATCGGCTAATTCTACATTGGATTGCCGCAAAAGCCATGTATTACCACATCAGTAACAAAGGCAGACGACAAGAGTTCCATTTTAAAAAGTGCACTACATTTAGAGGCATATTCATCTTTGAACCCAAGACTTAGATACTCATCATTCTACCATATCTCTGGGTTCGAAATGCCCATGATGGACAATATTTGTTTCCCGTACATTAAAAAGAAAAAGGCTTTAGTTCTCTGGGGACTAGGAAACGAATGCTCTCGTGTTTTTTTCCTTGCTGCGCTACTCCCATGAGTTTAAAATTTAACAGCTAAGCATTTTAGTAGGTTGGTAAATTTGCATGATTAGTTAAAGTTTAAAGGGACCAGCACAGCTGGAGATGTATTTCGTGGTTTGAATTCGGGGGAAACCTGGTATACCAAAAATGTCAACTTCAGAGCATCTGTTACTGGAGTCATTTAATGACAGTGGGAATGTCAAGGGCAGTTATGCAGCCATGATACTGTAAACATGACATCAAGATCTTAATATCTTTTTGAAAAATGTTCTTCCTTGAAGTAATGAAAATTGCATGGGACGAGAAATACGCCACCACTATCCAATCTCTATACAGGCCAGGCAACTGGATTTTACCATCACTCTTTCCTGGGGCAGTCCATTTTCATCTCTCAACCCATTTCTGTCAAATTATCTTGCATGGAATGGTTGTAATAACTGAGAACCTGCAGCACATCTTGGCTTCAATGGAAACAAATCTGAGCAGACCTGGGAAGTGTTTGGACAATCTTATATAAATGCGTAAATATTGAGTTTTTGACGGCACTGGGCCTTGTACTCACTGGAGTTTAGAAGGATGAGGGGAGACCTCATTGAAACTTAAGGGCCTGTCCCACGAGCATGCGACTCCATGCGGCAAGCGCGACCTACGCGACTCCATGCGGCAAGCGCGACCTAACCAGAAGCAGGGGCCGCGCGGAGGTCGAATGAGTGACATGAAGTGCGAGCGAAGTCCGCGGGAAGTTCGCGCGTGATATACGGCGTCGAGGCGGCTGCGGGCTGGCAGGCCGTTGCCGCGCGGAATTTTTGAACACGGTCAGTTTTTTGGAGCCCCGCGCAATGTCGGGACCAGCTCCACACAACTCCATTCGGCTCCGGCGATCGAAGTGGGACCGGCCCCGCGAGGCCGTACGGCTCAAGCGACCACGTTAGGTCGCGCTTGCCGCATGGAGTCGCTTAGGTCGTGCTTGCCGCATGGAGTCGCAAGCTGGTGAGACAGGCCCTTTACTGAATAGTGAAAGGCTTGGATAGAGTGAATGTGGAGAGGAAGGACTCGTGGGAGAGTCTAGGACCAAAGGCCATAGACTGAGAATTTTACTTCGGAGTCACGTGAGTGACTACGTGAAGAACCCCGCCACGCTTGCGAAACGACAGGCGGGGTGGAGTGTCCCCCGCAGCGGTAAGTTTGAAACCGCGACCTGCAGGTAAGTGATTTACTCTGCGGTAGTTTTTGTCCCCGCGCTGTTTTTACACAGGGGGGGAAGCTGGACAAAATAGTGTCCACAAGTGCTGCGAGTAAAGTTGGCTGGGGAGGACCGCGAAGTTGCGGGAGCCAGCAGCAGCTGAAGGCACAAGCCCCGTAAGCGATCAGCTGTGCCGACTTTTGGTCCCGCGCCGGCCAGAACACCACGGCCGGGCGGGAGACTATTCAAATGGGGCCGTCGACTTTTTGGACAAGTCGAAAACGGCAGGAGACGGGGTGGAACGACGTTCCCCCGTAGCGACAATTTTAACTTGGACCTGCAGGTAAGAGCTGCGGTCTTTTTGTGTTTTTACCATGCTAATTACAGGTGGAGAAACCAACGGGCTGCGACAAAGCTGGTGGGCTAGATGGGATCAACTGTTCCCGATGTCGCCTCCGCACCAGCCAGATCCACTCCACGGCAGTAAGGACAAAGCTGGTGAGGGAGGACCGCGGAGCAGCGGGCAGCTAGCAGCAGCCAGCGGCACTCGGATCACCGATAGTGGGATCAGCTGTGCCCGATGTCGCCTCTGCACCGGCCAGATCCACGCAGCCGGGCGGAAAGGCTAGACACAAAAACAAACAAGGTCGTGGACTCAGAGGAGTCCGACTTTGAACAACCGCGGGCGGCCAGCGACCGAGAGCGCTGGAGCCGGATGGAGCGGTGTGTGGAGCATTTGCTCCAATGTGACAGACTCCGGGAGATGGAGTCGGGTCACTGTGGGCCCTATGATAAACCCACAGCAGTACCTCTTGAAGGGCTGCACAGTGCTTCTACCTCATCAGAGGGGAGCACTGCGGGTCAGTTCTGGGCTGACCTGGAAGAGGGTCCGCAGAAGGAAAGACAAGTGTGCAAGGGGTGCAGGAACAAGAGAACCTACTGGACTAATAAAATGGACTCCAACAAACACTACAGCCAAAGACAGCACCCCTACGCACCCACCAGCAGAACTGGTGAAAGCTCGAAGGCCCGGTATTCAAAACATGAGTCTTTTTAGGCCATGGCCCAGGTCGGCCTTCTTGGAAGATGCGGGGACCTCCAACGCCAACCAAACCGAAAATCCAGACACCAGCGCAACAACAGCAGCGAAGAACCTACAAAAAGAAGTAAACCTGCCACTGGTAACTATGGAGGTAGGTGGGTCTGGTTCCCTACAAAATACAGGGAGCATGGAGGTTGGGGGGAGACTACACTCTTTTCTGAATGCATGGAGCATGTTAACAACCGATAGAATAGAATAGAATAGAATACTTACATCTTAAGCAGTATCCAGGGATATACAATAGAGTTTATACACAAGTACAGCCCTCCAGTTCAACATACACCGAACCGAATGTTCGTGCCTTCTGATAAAGAAAAATCAAAAGCGCAAGCTGAACTGGAGCGGCTTTACATAAAAGGTGTAACTGAGAAAACTCAACACGAACCATTAGAATTTGTGTCCAATATATTTATCAAAAACAAAAAAGATGGTGGTTGTCGCATCACCATAGATCTGACAAAATGGATACCTTTGTTACTGCTAAACAATTAATTTCCAAAGGTTACTTCATGTCCAGCATCGATTTAAAAGATGCTTACTATTCAGTGCCTATACGAGGTGACCACAGATGTTACTTAAAATTCAACTGGATGGGCAACCCTGGCAGTATAAAGCACTGCCAAATGGGTCATCATGTGGCTGTGTGGCAATAAATTATATCTAATCTAATCTAATCTAATCAGCCCCAGGTTGTTCACAAAAATTTTGAAACCAGCCCTAGTGTTTCAACGGAAACGGAAACACATGGTCATGGCATATTTAGATGACATACTCATTGTGGGCAAAACTTTGGAATTGGCCAAACAAACTGTAACAGCCACAAAACAGTTATTTGAAAAACTGGGATTTATTATCCATCCAGTTAAATCTAAACTAACGCCTTCCACTTCTATGGACTATTTGGGGGTTTCACCATTGACTCAGTTCACATGTCGGTGACTCTGCCTAAGGGAAAGGCTAGAGATTTAATAGAGGCTTGCATAACCTCATTGACATCAGCAAACCATCCATCAGATTGGTAGCAAAAGTAATTGGCAAATGGTGGCTGCCTTTCCAGCCACACAATTTAGACCTCTACATTACCAAAACTTACAGAGAGCAAAAATACAAGCACTCTAAATTAATGCAGGTCACTTTGACAGACCTATGAAACTACCAATCAAGCTAAAATGGAATAAAATGGTGGATAGATAACATCTGGCTTTGTTCCAATCCAATCATTGTCAGTAACCTTTCCATGGTACTACAAACTGATGCCAGTGCACTTGGGTGGGGAGCCACCAATACCATCACCAGCTGTGGAGGTAGATGGACTGCTCAGGAGGCATCATTATTACTCACACTGGGCATAAACTACCTGGAAATGTTGGGTGCATTCCATGGCCTAAAGTCATATTGTACTGGATCATATCACCAGCATGTTAGACTACAGATAGACAATACCACCGTGGTAGCATACATTAACCACATGGGTGGAAACAAATCGACATCATGTGACAATCTGGCCAATACAATTTGGCAATGGTGTATCCAGAGAGATATTTGGATATCAGCCACTTACCTACCAGGAAGACTAAATTTAGTGGCAGACACCAGGTCACGCAAATTTAATGAAAACACTGAATAGATGTTGAATAAAAAAGTATTTGCTGATATTACAGCAAAATATGGAACACCAGATATCGATCTATTTGCATCCAGACTTAACCACCAGTTATCAAATTATGTTTCATGGGAACCAGACCCTGGGGCAACGGCGACAGATGCATTTTCGCTGCATTGGGGGGGTAAATTGTTTATTTACGCATTCCCTCCTTCCTGCCTCATCAGTCGGGTATTAAGGAAAATACAACAAGACTCTGCGTCTGGTATTGGTAGTACCCGATTGGCCTACTCAACCATGGTTCCTAGTGGTATTAAATATGGTATTAGAACCATGTATCACCATCCCACATAGACCAGATTTATTGCTACATCCCGTAACAAGGGATAGCCACCCATGCCATAAACATTTGAACTTATTAATTTGTAGAGTTTTAAAAACATATCTACTACAACTGGGACTGACGGACCGAACAGTGAACATGATCTCGGTGGCCCAAAGACAGTCAACCAAAAAACAGTATCTGGTCTATATCAGGAAGTGGGCGATGCACTGCCATAAAAACAACATCGCCTACAGAGACATGAACATCCCGTCTGTTCTGGAATATCTGGCAGGCCTCCACTATGATGAAGGGCTCAGTTACAATGCCATCAACTGCGCCAGAAGTGCCCTATCGACTTACCTATGGCAGGGGACAGAGCGTTTCTCTGTTGGGACTCACCCACTGGTAACAAAACTTATGAGGGGAATTTTTAATACTAATCCCCCAAGAACCAGGTACTCCCAAATATGGGATGTAAGTATTATCCTGAAGATGCTCAGGAATTGGTCTCCAGCAACAGCTCTGTCCCTACACAGACTGACATTAAAAACAGTCATGCTAATGGCATTGGTCACGGCACAGAGGGTACAGTCACTGCATAAACTAAGACTGGACAACATGACTTCCTCAACAGAAAATATTACGTTTCATATCTATGAGTTAGTAAGCAGAACAGACAGGGATCAGCAGGCCTCAATATACAATTTAGGTCATACCCAAACAGATGACCGTCTGTGTATAATAAGACATCTGTCGTTATACATGGAGAAAACGAAAATCCTAAGAGGCAATGAGAAGGCACTTTTTGGTCAGCCACTAGCAACCACACAAAAGAGTGACGGTCCAGACCATCTCAAGATGGCTGAAACAGGTGCTAACACAGGCTGGGGTGGATACTAATATTTAAATCTCATTCCACCAGGGCTGCAGCTACATCGGCAGCGATACAGTTGGATGTACCAATGGACCAAATCCTCAAGGCAGCAGGATGGTCTGGGGGGAAAAAACATTCCAATTATTTTACAATAAACCAGTAATGAAACCTGGAACGTTTGCAGAAACAAATTTAAGTTCTGTAAATTAATTTAAACCCATAAAAAGGGGTTATAAATTTGTGTTAATAAATTTTATGATTTCAATGTCGAATTCATGTCCAAATTATGTTAACACAATTCCTCCTACAGTCATCAAGGCAGACGTGATGCATGGACTCGTTTCCACGGCATGAAATCACAGCTTTAAAATCTTCATGTAGTCACTCACGTGACTCCGAAGTAAAATAGTAAGATTAAACGAGAACTTACCAGTTTGAAGTTTGATCTGTATTTTATGAGGAGTTACGATGAGGGATTACGTGCCCTCCGCTCCCACCCTTGATCATATACTTAACTGGTATCTCTTCTCTAATCTTACTATGTTTAGTCATTACCGTTATCTGTGATTTCACACCGCTGCTTTGAAGAATGACACGCATGCGTCGTGGCGGGGTTCTTCACGTAATCCCTCATCGTAACTCCTCATAAAATACAGATCAAACTTCAAACTGGTAAGTTCTCGTTTAATCTTACTATTAAAGGACGTTCCTTTAGGAAGGAGATGAGGAGGAGTTTCTTTAGTCGGAGGGTGGCGAATCTGTGGATTTCTTTGCCATAGAAGGCTATTGATGCCGTCAATGGATATTTTTGTAAGGCAGAGATATATAGATTCTTGCTTAGTACGGGTGTCAGGGGTTATGGGCAGAAGGCAGGAGAATGGGGTTAGGAGGGAGAGATAGATCAGCCATGATTAAATGGTGGAGTAGACTTGATAGGCTGAATGGCCTAATTCTGCTCCTATCACTTATGACCTTAAATTCCAGACCCATTAATAAGATGAAAACTGGCCTCGCTCTGTGATACAGAATTCAAGGTGACACTAACCATGATGTTGTGTAGGCTTTAAAAATAACATGCTTTACATGTTTTAACACAGATATACGATAGTTAAACTATCTTCACTTCAATATATTTATCCTTTGTTCTCATCTCAATTTAAATTCTTGATATATTTTGCATATATTGCTGCAGCAATATGTGGTACATAAACCACCATAGATAGACACAAAATGCTGGACTATCTCAGCGGGACAGGCAGCATCTCTGGATCTCTCGATTTCCGTCTCAACCTGAAACATCACCCATTCCTTCCATCCAGAGATACAGAGATGCTGCCTGTCCCGCTGAGTTACTCCAGCATTTTGTGTCTATCTTTGGTTTAAACCAGCATCTGCAATTCTTTCCTACAACATAAACCACCATGCTTGGTTGGTGGATAAGGCCAGTTTAGTCCCAAGTTTGGCCGTCTCCCATTTTCCTTTAGCAAAGCTGAATAACATGGGCCCAGCCATGACAATCAGCAACAGAGCAATGGAACCCAATGCAGACTTTGAGGGAGCCTCCGTGCGTGGGTTTCCCTGTCGTGGCTTATGGTCTGTGATGTGTGAGAGAGTAAAGTCATCAAACTGACTTGGTGCCCAGTCTAAGAGAAAGCAACAAACTAAGATGTTCAAAAAATGACTTTGGAAGGATGTGCAGGCGCTGGTTTAAGCCGAAGATAGACACAAAAAACTGGAGTAACTCTGCAGGCCAAACAGCATCTCTGGAGTAGGGTCCCGACCCGAAACATCACCTATTCCTTTTCTCCAGAGATGCTGTTTGACCCGCTGAGTTACTCCACCTTTTTGTATCTATCTAGTAAAACAGAATGATCCTTTCATAACTTTTTATAAGGCATGCAATAATATTAACACACAAAGCATTAAGTAATTGGGTTAACTTAAGCAATCCTTGCAAAACCAATAAAACTTACTTTAAAATTAATCCAATTTTTAAATGCTATTCTGAGGGAGCGACATTCACAGATCAAAATTAGATTTTCTGGACCAACATGTTTGCTCAGTGATAATCATGTCTTTGCACACAAATAAAAACTTAGTTAGATTTCATACAACAGGGCGTAACATTTGCAGTAACTACTGCAGTGGCAGGAGTACATTAAAAATTGGAGCTCAACATGGAGACTGTGATGTTTTCCTCAGCAGATACTCGACAGGCATTGGAGGTAAGGACTCCCCCATCTGTTTCACTGTGTGTGTGTGTGTGTGTGTGTGTGTGTGTGTGTGTGTGTGTGTGTGTGTGCGTGTGTGTGCGTGTGTGAGTGCGTGTGTGTGTGTGTGTGGGTGTGTGTGTGTGTGTGTGTGTGTGTGTGTGTGTGTGTGTGTGTGCGTGTGTGTGCGTGTGTGTGTGTGTGTGTGTGTGTGTGTGTGTGTGTGTGTGTGTGTGTGTGTGTGTGTGTGTGTGTGTGTGTGTGTGTGTGTGTGTGTGTGTGTGTGCAGAGACCAGTTGGTGCTGTCTTCAGTGCAATAAGAGTGAGCATGGATTTGCCATCATTACATGTAGATCATAAAGGCTGCTGTAAAGATTACAGTGATATTGCTACAAACACTTCAGATCTGAAGTTCAGAAACCTTTGCTGAAGCAGGTTTCAAAGTTTTAAAATGTTAAAGTAAGGAAAGTGTGAATTCATTGCCACAGACGGCTGTGGAGGCCAAATCAATGGATATTTTAAAGCGGAGTTTGTCAGATTCTTGATTAGTAAGCATGTCAGAGGTTATGGGGAGAGGGCAGGAGACTGGGGTTGAGAAAGAAAGATAGATCATCCATGATTTAATGGTGGGGTAGATTTAGAGTGATAGAGAGTCCCAGCTATACTAGTCAAGCTACTATTAGATGGACCAAATGGCCTAATTCTGCTCCTAGAACTTATGAACATGAAATCACATTGAAAAATCAGGAGTTGGATAAAAATTATTCCCATCAAATCTGTCTTATATGTTAGAGTGGGAAAAACAACAGATCCCTTGTCATATTAATTTAAGAGACTATAAGACAGCTGAGCTACACAGACTGTGTACTCCATTGATAATATTAATTCCTTGATGGGACCACCATTTTAGATCAACTTTCATAAATTTATCTTTGGGGTATTCCGGGCACAAAATGGCCCCTCCCCTCCCCACACAACCAATGTACCCGCCATTATTTTCCCACACCCATGCTTACTCTAAACAGTAAATGGCATTCAAAGCACTGTAGCTACCAGCAATCTGAACTAAAAAGAGAAAATGCTTGAAACAATCAGAAAGATAAGCTGTATCAGTGAAAGGGGATGGCCAAAGTTAACTTTTCAGGTCAACAATCTTACTTCAATTGTTAAAAAAAATTAAGTAAAACGGTCAAGAAATCAAGCAATATTAACAAAGAAATGTACCTAACCTGCTTTTGCCTATCCAATTAAGGTCAGCGATTTCACGCAGAGAGTTGTGAGTCTGTGGAATTCTCTGCCTCAGAGGGTGGTGGAGGCTGGTTCTCTGGATACTTTCAAGAGAGAGCTAGATAGAGCTCTTAAAGATAGCGGAGTCCGGGGATATGGGGAGAAGGCAGGAACGGGGTACTGATTGGGGATGATCAGCCATGATCACATTGAATGGCGGTGCTGGCTCGAAGGGCCGAATGGCCTACTCCTGCACCTATTGTCTATTGTCTATTGATCCCAACTAAATGAATGGGGTTGTGTCACACATTTGAAGTAAATTGAGACAACTGATTTAAGGCCCCGGTTATAGAGAGAGGTCGGACAGGTTAAGACATGATTCCCTGGAGTATAGATGTCTGAAGAGTGACTTTATAGAGGTATATAAAATTATGAATGGCATAGATAAGGTGAATACGCATAGTCTTTTTCTCCCAGAGAAGGGGTATGAAAAACAAGAGGACATAGATTTAAGGTGAGGGGAAAATTTTAATTAAAGGGGCATTAAAGGGGTGTGTACATAAAACAAGCTGCCTAAGAAAGTAGGTGATACAGGTACAATAACAACATTTAAAAGGCATTAGGACAGATTCATGGGTAGGAAAGATTGAATGATGTAGGCCAAGCAACTGATGCACCACAATGCTGAGAACTGTATTCTGTACACTTTATCTTCCGTTTTTCTCTTTCTATTGTACTTGAGTTTGAACTGATTGTGTGCATGTATGTATGTATGTATGTATGTATGTATGTATGTATGTATGGTAAATCTGATCTGTTTGTGCAGGCAAAGCAAACTGTTCCTCAGTACATTTGACAATTATAAATCCAAACACAGCCAAATAGGACTAGCGCAGATGGGCATCTTGGTCGACAAAGATGAGTTGGGCCGAAGGGCCTATTTTCCGTCCTGTATTTTTTTTATGCACCATCTATTTCTGGTGTAAAGAGCATTCCACCCCACAGGGAACTTGTGCTCTGCCTGTGGGCTCTTGTCGAGGTTGGTGGGAAGTGGGAGCCGGTATCTGCCCTCCACCTCAATGGCACTGCAGAGGTCAGAGACAAGGTGTCCCATAGGGCAGCACGGAGGCGCAGCGGTAGAGTTGCTGCCTTACAGCGAATGCAGCGCCGGAGACCCAGGTTCGATCTCGACTACGGGTGCTGTGTGTGTGGAGTTTGTACGTTCTCCCCGTGACCACGTGGGTTTCTCCGAGATCTTCGGTTTCCTCCCACACTCCAAAGACATACAGGTTTGTAGGTAAATTGGCTTGGTATAAGTGTAAACTGTCCCTGGTGTGTGTGGGATAGTGTTAAGAGAGTCAAGTGAGTCAAGAGTGTTTTATTGTCATATATCCTGGATGGGACAATGACATTCTTACTTGCTGCAGCACAACAGAATATGTGAATATGTAAACATAGTACATAACTGGGGAAGAGAAAAAAAGAAAACATTCAATAAATAACAAACATAGTGCAATAATAATATAGGCTTTTGCAGTTCAGAGCTCACATCTTATTCGTTGTTGCGTTTAATAGACTGATGGCTGTATGGAAGAAGCTGTTCCTGAACCTGGACGTTACAGTTTTTATTAATGTGCGAGGATCGCTGGTCGGTGCAGACTCGGTGGGCCGAAGGGCCTGTTTCCATGCTATATCTCTAAACTAAACTAAACTAAATGAGAGGGGCATTGCCTGTGTTTCTCTATGAACCGTCAGTGAAATGCAAGCATGATTTGGCCCACTGGACTGACCAGGTGCCTTGACAGTGAATCAAATTCAGTTTATTTATCCTTATTGCACATGCATGAACCACAAATCGTTTCAATTAATGTGATGGCACTGAAAACAGAAAACTTTCCAAAGAGTAAAACATTTGTGCATAAATATTTTAGTCATCAGTGAAATAAATGAAAATCAGTAACCATGATAAATTATATCTGGGAGTTTAGCCATTTTGCCATAATCTATGGATATTTGCATCTTGTCCTTAATTCTCCAAAGCCTACAGTAGCAATTCTACTCAATTCAAAATGAGAAATTTTTTAGCTTAACCCTTTCACTTCCAAAGCAACATTCAATATTTTGAAATTAGTGGATTCTGAATATCTGACGTTTCCACACAAGGGAGAGATAGAAACACATGTTGTTTCCCATTGCTGATTTCACTGTTCTTTTCCCATCCATACAATCTTTGTATAGCTGAATCTAGACTAATTCTCTGAAATCCTTTGGAAAGGTGGAAGAGACAAGAAACGCCACTCACCATTGGTTGGTCATTGGCTGATGATTTTCACACTCATTCTAAGATTCGTATCCCTTGTTTGAAGTTGAAGGGTAAGATTATCAGGACAGGGAGACAAAGGACAGGCAAGTTGGGATCTAAAATGAACCTGCCCGAGGTATAGAACTAACAAGCATCTATACACTCCAGCTCTAGGCCACACCCTGACTATCACCATCCTAGGCCGTCACCATTTGCCTGGAAGATGATACAGAGGTTGCAAATAGAACTGTGATGGACTTCCTTTCCATCCACCTTCAGTTTGACTGACAATGCTCCATCTAGTGGTTTAGCAAATCTCCAAATAAAGCAAATACCCAACTTCAAGGACCAGCCAGCCCTGGACTTGAAGTGTACAACCCTCTGACAAAACACCTCAGTTCCTTCATCTTAGAAGTTGATAGGAAAATCTTAATTATGGAATATTTTTGCAGCTCCAGAAATTGATCTAAACTGACATTGAACAATATGAAAAATTCAATATTTCTGGACTGGAGAACCCATTTTGCTTTAAGTATATATTTAACAGCTAACTCAAATTATATCTTTGCTGACTTATTCTCTGCTGCTTTCTGCTTTTGTGGGGGATATCTGAAATAAATTATTCAAAATTGCTGATAATTTCTATATAAATTGTTCCCTATTTCCAGTAATTGGTATCGTAAAAAGGTTTCACGAAATGTGATGCTTTAAACTACTCACAAAACCGGCATTTGATGAAGAAGGAGAGTTTTGAATTTTATTCTTTTCTCATTTAGATAATAACGAATTTGAAGTCAGGATGGCTCATGTATGAAATCCAAGATTAGGATTATGGGAAAATGAAATAAACATTTCATCTTCGAAACGTTAGATCTGGTTGTGACAATTATATTTTAACGTTTCACATCTGGGCAACTATAATTCCAGTCATTGATTTAAACAGTTTTGTGCTTCCAGAGTTACAAGTCTGTTCAGATACATGAATTGCAGGCAGCACAGTGGCGTAGCTGTAGAGCTACTGCCTTACACGCAAGAGACCCTGGTTCAATCCTGACTACGGGTGATATCTGTATGGAGTTTGTGCGTTCTCACCGTGACCTGCATGGGTTTTTTCGAGATCCGCTTTTTCCTCTCACACTCCAAAGACGTACAGGTTTTTGTAGGGTAATTGGCTTGGTATAAATGTTAAAAAAATGTCCCAAGTGTGTGTAGGATAGTGTTAGTGCGCGGAGATCACTAGTTGGCGCAGACTCGGTGGACCAAAGGGCCTGTTTCTGCACTGTATCTTTAAAACAAAAACTGAAAAACTAAAACTCATTATTTTATAAAGTCAGAGCAGATTGTTAAATAATTAAGTATTTCTAATTGGTTTCAATATATTTCAGATTTTCCAAAATGGTGGAACACATTTGATGTAAATAAAGTCCAGGCATGCAGACTTGCATAAGAAGTTGTCTTCAATGGGCAACCTGGAGAAATGTGGGATAAGAAACTACTTGCACCTCAACCTGAGGAGTTGCAACAAGTGTACAGTTGTAGAGCTGGAAAAAGGTTCCAGGGATAAAGGACTCACTGGCCAGGAAGCAACTGCAGATGTTGGTTTAAACCAAAGATAGACACAAAAAGCTGGAGTAACTCAGCGGGTCAGACAGCATCATTGAAGAAAAGGATAAGTGAAGTTTCGGGTCAAGACCCTGCTTCAGACTGGGAGTCAAGGGAAGGGGAAACAAGAGATATAGAGATATATATAGATGGTGATATAAAGAGATATAGAACAAATTAATTAAAGATATGCAAAAATGTGTCCCATCTCCCTCTAAACCTATCCTATCCATGTACTTGTCTAAAATGTTGATTAAGCATTAATGATAATAATGGATGGGATTTATATAGCGCCTTTCTAATACTCAAGGCGCTTTACATCGCATTATTCATTCACTCCTCAGTCACACTCGGTGGTGGTAAGCTACTTCTGTAGCCACAGCTGCCCTGGGGCAGACTGACGGAAGCGTGGCTGCCAATCTGCGCCTACGGCCCCTCCGACCACCACCAATCACTCACACACACCCACACACATTCACACACAAGCAAAGGTGGGTGAAGTGTCTTGTCAAGGACACAACGACAGTATGCACTCCAAGCGTGATTCGAACCGGCTACCTTCCGGTCGCCAGCCAAACACTTAGCCCATTGTGCCATCTGTCGTCCCGATTGTAATTGTAATTGTAATAGTCCCTGCCTGAACTACCTCCTCCAGCAGCTCGTTCTATACACCCACCACCCTTAGTTACCACATTCAGGTTTATTTATTAACTATTAAACATGGGGGCAAATAACGTTGAAATGGTTTTGTTTTATCTTTAAACATTTTTCTATGTCCCCAGAACTCAAACAATCGAAAAAAACGAAGACACTAAATCAAACTAAAATTAAATACACCAGTAATATGGCTTCCCCTTCACTGTCTCTTCAATGTGTCTGAGAGTTGGTTATCAAGTGTAAAGGCTGGGGCATCTCAAGGATAATCCTCCACCAGTGGGCTACACCAGCTGGGAGTCGTGTGCTAGACTGGACTGGCAAAGTCAGCGTTCTTTGATCGGGACTTGGGCTCTTGAATTTGCTTGCATAATGAAAATTACTGGTCCCATTTAAACTGATTCCATCCAGTAACGTCAGCAGTTGTCAGCAAGATCAGGACCATAATGTACAATGGATCCCAGAGAGCCTTATTATAAAATGGCCTTACCATATTAAACAAATACAATTAAATTCAAGCGTTACAAAAGTAAATTGAGCAAAATTAACAAATGAATGAAACAGCATTAGTCCAGGTGTGGAAGCGATTTCTAATTCTCTTACCTGTGCCCTTTCAATTTATACCAAAGGAAACCTGTTCTAATGAGGAACATTTCTCAAGAGTTCCACAATCTTTACACACAATGCGCTCTTATAATAGCCTCATTCTTAACCTTTGCAAATGCTAATCTGTCAACCTTGGTCATCTAAATAGGTCAGTTAAGGTCCTCATTATTCGTTAAGTACTCGACTCCACACAATATAAATGTCAGATCTCCAAATTTTGAAACTATTCTATTTAAAACATTAAATAACACATCTAATTTTAGTTTAGTTCCGTTGCATTTTATTAGATTGGAATTATTATGGGAAAAAGTAATTGGTTGCGTTATCTATCCAGGTAGTAATAGGGGATTTAGGCTGATAATGAAAACGAGCATTGTCCAGGTTGTAGACAATACACAGCTTCTAAAATTGTTTTCACTTTACATATCGATTTTGTCTCATGGTTTCCAGTTCAAAAATCAATATTTTTCCACAAGCACGCATACATAAAATTAATGATACAAAAGCATTATGATTAAAGTTACCATGGGACTTAAATTCATATCTAAAATTACCAGGAACTTGGACATGACAGTTTACACCAGCACCAATCAACTTGGCTAAATGGTCTGTTTCCGCAGTCCTATGTAATGCATGAATCAACACTATTTAAGTTAGTTCCCTTAGGATTTTTGGACATTGGTTACTGTAAAGTCACAAAATACTCGATAATTCTGGAATTTCACCGAGCCCTTCTCCTAATTAGTGGAATTAATAGCCAACTCAACCCCACAAATCGGATACAGTATTTTCAGGTGGCACAGATTCCATTCCATTTCTTACTGCAGTTCCAATGATAACTTAGATTCAGCACCTTCACGAAGGTCAAATGCACCAAGATTATGAGCAGAAGGTTTATCAGATAAAATTCAGTAGTTATTAGGTATTCAGTAGTTCAGCACTGCTCTCTCGTTGTGGTGGGATGGTTCAGTTGCCTGATAACAGCTGGGAACAAACTATCCCTGAATACGGTGGTGTGCGTTTTCACACTCTATACCTTTTGCCCGATGGGAGATGGGAGAAGAGGGGGTAGCCATGGTGCAACTCAGCCTTGATTATGCTGCTGGCATTGCCGAGGCAGCGTGAGGTGTAAATGGAGTCAATGGAAGAGAGGTTGGTCTGTGTGATGGTCTGGGCTGCGTCCACAATTCTCTGCAATTTCTTGAGCTCTTGGATGGAGCTTGTTCACAAAGCAAGCTGTGCTCCCAAGCCATGTTCCCAAACATGCTCAATAAAGGTTTGGGTTCTGTGGCAAACATGGTTGCGTTGTATACTTTTACATTTATATGTCTGAGCAAACAAAACCAAAGCTTTGCATTGGTCGTCATTGTCAATTGCCATTGCTGGTTTGTCTTTCTCCAGTCTCTGGATGCCACGTTGGAAATCAGCAATGGGAGGAGTAACTTGAAGAAGATGACACGTATTTTAGACTCCACACTCACTGGAGAATCCAACACCAGGGAAAAAGGAGGCACGAATGGTCTTAATACTTTGAATGAAAGACATCAAGCGGTTTGGGAAGGTGTTATTTTTAAATGTAAAGTTCTTAATGTAAAAATATCTTTCTAATCTTTCAAAATAAAATTAGGTCTCTAATAGTAGATGGATAGAATTATAGTTAATATGTTTTTATTTTATTTTTATTTCTATGGCTTATTAGTTTAGATTTGTGAAATTTAAAGGCATTAATGTACTTTGGGTATTTTTGTTTTTTTAAGTTTTTTTTAATGATTTTGAATTTTTTTAAATTTCACAGAGGCAATGTTTTAGACATTTGAGAGTGCTGGTGAAATGAGGGAGTGAGGCTGCAGCAGTTTCCTCTTTTTGTGGGTTTTCTTATTCCCCTCCTCTGAACTATTTGATTCCATTACAACACTGAAGGCCCAACATAGAACTTCCCGATCCAAGAGGCTGACTCGAGGCTAGGTTTGGAAAAAGACCAGTTTTGGGAACTGGTACACAAGCTCAGATACGCAGTTTAGGCAGAAATAAGCCCAGAAAAACTCCTTTGAGATGGACTTATTTACACATCATTGCATAATACCACTTCTCCCCTTGTATGTATAATCATCTTTTAGTTTAGTTTGGTTTACTTTAGTTTAGAGATGCAGCGAGGGAACAAGCCCTTCGGCCCAGCGAGCCTGCGCCAAACACTAACACTATCCTACACATACTAGAGACAATTTACAATTTTTAACAAAGCCAATTAACCTACAAACCTGTACGTCTTTGGAGCGTGGGAGGAAACGGGAGATCCCGGAAAAAAACCCACGCAGGTTATGGGGAGCACATACAAACACCGTACAGACAGCACCCATAGGATCGAACCAGGGTCTCTGCCACTGTAAGGGGCAGCCATTTTACCGCTACGCCACCATCATAAATCCAATTATTTTGTTACGAATTCTGAATACGTTTGGAAAACTAATGTCTCATTAAAGGAATACTCTGACTTATCTCTCATCACCTTGAATTCCATGAGTTAGATACTTTGGGAAAATGAAGCAATCACACAGTGACCAATGGATCAGTTACTCTCTCACACACATACCGTGGCTTCCAAAAGTCTTCATACCCCTTGAACTTTTCCACATTTTGTCACATTACAACCACAAACGTAAATGTATTTTATTGGGATTTTATGTGATAGACCAACACAAAGTGGTGCATAATTGTGAAGTGGAAGGAAAATGATACATGGTTTTCAAATTTTTTTACAAATAAAAAACTGAAAAGTGTGGCGTGCAAAAGTATTCAGCTTTGGGAAAATGAAGTCAATACTTTGTAGAACCACCTTTCGCTGCAATTACAGCTGCAAGTCCTTTGGGGTATGTCTCTACCAGCTTTGCACATCTAGAGACTGAAAGTTTTGCCCATTCTTCTTTGCAAAATAGCTCAAGCTCAGTCAGATTGGATGGAAAGCATCTGTGAACAGCAATTTTCAAATCTTGCCAGAGATTCTCAATTGGATTTAGGTCTGGACTTTGACTGGGCCATTCTAACACATGAATATGCTTTGATCTAAACCATTCCATTGTAGCTCTGGCTGTATGTTTAGGGTCGTTGTCCTGCTGGAAGGTGAACCTCCGCCTCAGTCTCAAGTCTTTTGCAGACTCTAACAGGTTTTCTTCCAAGATTGCCCTGTATTTGGCTCCATCCATCTTCCCATCAACTCTGACCAGCTTCCCTGTCCCTGCTGAAGAAAAGCATCCCCACAGCATGATGCTGCCACCACTATGTTTCACAGTGGGGATGGTGTGTTCAGGGTGATGTGCAATGTTTGTTTTCCGCCACACATAGCGTTTTGCATTTAGACCAAAAACTTCAATTTTGGTCTTATCTGACCAGAGCACCTTCCTCCACATGTTTGCTGTGTCCCCCACATGGCTTATGGCAAACTGCAAACGGGACTTCTTATGGCTTTTTTTCAACAATGGCTTTCTTCTTGCCACCCTTCCATAAAGGCCCGATTTGTGGAGTGCACGACTAATAGTTGTCCTGTGGACAGATTCTCCCACCCGAGCTGTGGATCTCTGCAGCTCCTCCAGAGTTACCATGGGCCTCTTGGCTGCTTCTCTGATCAATGCTCTCCTTGCCCGACCTGTCAGTTTAGGTGGATGGCCATGTCTTGGTAGGTTTGCAGTTGTGCCATACTCTTTCCATTTTCGGATGATGGATTGAACAGTGCTCCGTGAGATGTTCAAAGCTTGGGATATTTTTTTATAACCTAACCGTGCTTTAAATTATTATGGATTCAGATTTAAATTTCGACAGTCACATCAAATCAGTAACAAAATCGGCCTACTATCACCTCAAAAACGTAGCAAGATTAAGAGGACTCATGTCAGCTCAAGACTTAGAAAAACTTGTACATGCCTTTATTACTAGTAGGCTAGATTATTGTAACGGTCTCCTTGCAGGTCTTCCGAAAAAAACTGTCAGGCAGCTACAGCTTGTTCAGAACGCTGTTGCTAGAGTTCTAACAAAGACCAAAAAATTTGAACACATTACACCAATTCTTAAATCCTTACATTGGCTCCCTGTATGTCAGAGAATTGATTTTAAAATCCTGCTGCTCACCTATAAATCACTACATGGTTTAGGGCCAAAGTATATCACTGACATGCTTCCACTATATAAGCCTTCTAGACCGCTAAGATCTTCTGAAACCAATCTGCTAGTGATTCCCAGAGTAAATACAAAACATGGGAAAGCAGGATTTAGTTACTATGCAACAAATAGCTGGAATAAACTTCCTGAAGATTTAAGACTTGCCTCAACTTTGACCACTTTTAAAGCAAGACTGAAAACTTTTATGTTTACTTTAGCTTTCAGCTAAATCTTAACTACATTGCACTTTTAACTTTTGCACTTTTTATAATGCATTTTTAATTTTGCTTTTCTTTTCTTTTAGTTCTTCTATTTTATTTCATTTTATTATTTCATTTTATTGTATGACATGTTTTTATGTGAAGCACTTTGAGTCTGCCTCGTGTATGAAATGTGCTATATAAATAAAGTTGCCTTGCCTTGCCTTGCCTAAACTTCTCCACAACTTTATCCCTGACCTGTCTGGTGTGTTCCTTGGGCTTCATGATGCTGTTTGTTCACTAATGTTCTCTAACAAACCTCTGAGGCCTTCACAGAACAGCTGTATTTATACTGAGATTAGATTGCACACAAGTGGACTCTATTTACTAATTAGGTGACTTCTGAAGGCAATTGGTTGCACTGGATTTTATTTAGGGGTATCAGAGTAAATAGGGCTGAATACTTTTGCACGCCACACTTTTCAGTTTTTATTTGTAAAAAAATTTGAAAACCATGTATCATTTTCCTTCCACTTCCAATTATGCGCCACTTTGTGTTGGTCTATCACATAAAATCCCAATAAAATACATTTACGTTTGCGGTTGTAACGTGACAAAATGTGGAAAAGTTCAAAGGGTATGAATACTTTTGCAAGCCACTGTACGTAAACAAAACCAATGACTGAAAGCAACGGCAGATTAGTTAATCGTTTTATCATCCCTATCAATCATAAACACTTTCGAAACAACCACATTAAACAGACAATTTTACTTACACTAAAATTCATCGAAAGTGCAAATGTAAGTGAGTTTTTTATTGAATTAATAATAAATATAATGCATTGTCTAAACGTCCCCTTGACTTGGACTTTTTCATGATTCACAATGCTTTTTATTGATCTCTTGAAAGCCACAGTAGCTTCTTGCCACTAAAATTATAATGTATTATTAAGTAGAGACTTTTGCAATTTATGTGTAAAATAGCAACTTGGGGTCTTGCCAGTCCACAGGTGAATTGAGTGTCAAGAGCATGAACATGCTGAGATGCAAAGGTTTCCATTTTCAATAACTTGTGAATTCTTAGGTTTTCAAAATAAATCCTATACGGCGAATATGTAAACCCTATGATGTTTTAATTTTGTCTTATGTGGCCTATTATAAAAGGGGGGACAAATTTATACTTCTGATAAAGACTTCACTGATAAAGAATTTCACAGTTCAGTAAATGCTCCATTTAATTTCATTACGCTGCATTATCCCAGTATCTTATGACTTATTTCACCATTATATTTAAGTACTAAAGTCACTGCATATATGATCGCCGACTGTTCCACTGTTCCACACACACATACATAAGCACACACACACAAGCACACACACAAGCGCACACCGAATTACACACACACACAAACACACACACAGCACACACACACAGCACACACAAACACACACAAACGCACACACAGCACACACACACAGCACACACACACAGCATACACAAACACACACAAACACACACACACACAAGCGCACACCGAACTACACAAACACATACACAGCACATACACACACAGCACAAACACACACACAAACACACACACAGCACACACACACACAAGCTCACACCGAACTACACAACGTGAATTTTACACAGAAAATATGTAGTACAGTACAACCGTGTAGCATCATACACAACAGTGACAACGTCTTCTAATTCATAATACATTTTCTTACCTTCTTCACATAGAAACACCTCAATTGGAGGCACCCACCTAGACATTAAATAACCCATTCATTTTAACGTGTTAGTCAGTCAGTTACAATCTGAGCAAACAGTTGGATTATTGCAAGTACCTAAAAGACGATTAGGCAAATGACTAATATTTAAGATAAATAAATCATTAAAACTGTGTTGAGTAATGCAAAGAGGATTATAGTTTAGTAACGCCTAAGACTAAGACTTAGAACCTATTAAAATACATGTTATAACTTTCCCTCCTTCAGCCCACTTATTCTTCTGATGCAGCATGAAAAGTCCAAGTCCCTGCTTAGTCAGAACAAGCTGGAGCGACAGAGATGGAGCAATACTCACACTGCTCTGAAGTGTTCTACATGTGGAGGGTCAGGACAGGACACAGAACGCAGCTTATGGCCAGGTTCCTTAACATCTCTGTCTCAGTCAAACTTGTGGTAATTTAAGTATCCCGGACATCCACAATGTACATTCCCAAGTGTACACAGTCAAGGTGACAATGCTGAACAAACCTGGACAATATCTTCCTATCTTCATCCTTTCGTTTCTGAAAACTGAGCTTCCTATCCCCTTCGAAAGGCTATCAAACATACCGGTGCCCAAGAAGGCTCAGTAGACTATTTCTGTACACTTTGCTAATCGGAGATGTGCATAACTATGGCAATACTTTACAGGACTGTATGTAAGAAAATAATTCCACTCTGTGTTTGCACATTATAATGAAAGCACCATTGATGCTGAGGTTCTGTTGTTTATTTATGTTATGCCTATAAAGTGGCCGCGTGAAGATTTGGTGTGAAGATATGCCACAAAATACAACTGGTGTTAACATGCTTTGAGTTCTGCATGAGTATGCAGCAGTGCATGGAATCCCGCATGGACTGACAGTTGCCATGTCAGCCTGATATCCGGGAGTAAAGGCCAGAGTGATGGAAGCTGCACCACTAGCTCAGTGAGGGAGATGGGAGGCATTTGGTTCATTCACCAAGAGGCTTGGGCAGCCAAGGAACTACTGGATCCTCCAAATTGCACAATGTCTTCATTATAGTAATTAAAATAGTCAGTTTTGTGAAATCAAATGTGGCATGGTGGCGCAGCGGTAGAGTTGCTGCCTTACAGTGCCAGAGACCCAGGTTCCATCCTGACTATGGGTGCTGGCTGTACGGAGTTTGTACGTTCTCCCCATCACCTGCGTGGGTTTTCTCCAAGATCTTTGGTTTCCTCCCACACTCCAAAGACATCCAGGTCTAGAGGTTAATTAGACAATAGACAATAGTCAATAGGTGCAGAGGAGGCCATTCGGCCCTTCGAGCCAGCACCGTCATTCAATGTGATCATGGCTGATCATCCACAATCAGTACCCCATTCCTGCCTTCTCTCCATATCCCCTGACTCCGCTATCTTTAAGAGCCCTATCTAGCTCTCTGGTGAAAGTATCCAGAGAACCGGACTCCACTGCCCTCTGAGGCAGAGAATTGGCTTGGTATAAATGTAAAATTGTACGTAGTGTGTTGGGTAGTGTTAATGTGTGTGTGGGGGATCACTCTTCGGTGTGGACTCGATGGGCCGAAGGGCCTGTTTCCGTGCTGTATCTCTAAACTAAACTAAACAAAACAAACACCCTCACATCTTTTCAGCTTTGTGTAAAGTGAGAGGCAGCTGACCCCCAGCTACTGCTACATAGTGGAGATACAATGACTACACTGTGGTCGCGTGCTAAACTTGATGTAGGAACTGCAATGTGAATGTGAAAACTTACTGTCTCAAAAGAAGTCTCTTTTGGTGGAACACATCTGGGATTTACAATGGCTACATTTTAATGAGAAATGACCATTTCACTTAACATCAAGAGTTTCTTCTAAAACATTCAGCAGAATGAAATATAAAATTTTGCTAAATGATCTGAAACTCACTGCACAGCTCAACATCACTGAGTTCTAGATCATTCACATTAATTAAACCACGGTGGTTCAACCCGAAGAGCTAATGCCTCATAGCGCCAGAAATCCAGGTTCGATCCTGACTTCAAGGGTTGTTTGTGTGGCGTTTGCATGTTCTCCCTGTGACTGCATGGGTTTCCTCCGAGTGCTCTACTCTTTGGAACTCTACTCTTTGGAGTTTAGAAGAATGAGAGGCGATCTCATTGAAACATATAAGATCGTGAGGGGCCTTGATCGGGTGGATGCACCGAGGATGTTCCCAATGATCGGGGAAACTAGAACTAGGGGACATAGTTGCAGAATAAGGGGGGGCTCTTTTAAAACTGAGATGAGGAAGAACTTCTTCACCCAGAGGGTGGTTAATTTATGGAATTCACTGCCCCAGGGAGCAGTGGAAGCAGAAACTTTAAATATATTTAAGACTAAAATAGATGGTTTTTTAGCTGCCAAGGGGATAAGGGGCTACGGGGAGAGGGCAGGGATATGGACCTAGGTATGGTTAGTATAGTAAGACCTGAGTGATCTCCTGGACAAGTGTCGATCGCCTGGATTGGGGTCGGAGAGGAATTTCCCGGATTTTTTTCCCGAATTGGACCTGGGTTTTTATCCGGTTTTTTGCCTCCCCCAGGAGATCACGAGGTTCTTGGGGTGGAGAAGGGTGATAGCGGATAAAGGGGAGGGTAGTGTCTTGTGTTCTGTGTCTTGTGTCTACTGTTTGTGGGTAAGTGTGTCTGTTTAGTGTTCAGCCATGAGCGAATGGCGGTGCGGGCTCGACGGACCTGGTGGTCTACTCTCGCACCTACTTTCTATGTTTCTATGTTTCTATGCTTCAGTTTCCTCCCACATCCCATAGACACGTGGGTTTATAGGTTGAATGGCTTCTGTAAATCACCCCTCCTGCGCAAGGAGTGGATGTGAAAGTGGGAATGTGTAAAACTAGTGTTAACGGCTGGTCACTGGTTGGTGTGGACTCCGTGGGCTAAAGAGCTCGTTTCCATGCTGTATCTCTACACTGAACTAAACAGTGTGTTCATTTTTATTTTTTAAAATATTATTTTTTAATTTGTTTATTAGAAGTGAGTACAATACTGTGGTGCCTTTTTTCAGGTGCCAAATATATGTTGGCATGATACAGTCTATGCACAGCTTCATTTTTTTTTTTTTTTTTTTTTTAAAAGAGAGAAAAAAAGAAAGACTAGATAATAGAGAATAGAAAAACATGTGATGTATAGTGTGTGAGAGGAAAAAAGAAAATGAGAGAGAAAATGAGGAAAAGAAGTAAGAACAAAGAAAGAGAGAGAGAAAGAGTAGAAAATAGATAGGAGATAAGTATTTATATTCTTGACCATCTTTCACCCAGTCCTGAAGCAGTTGGATTTTACGATTTTGTTGCACCAAGAAGTCAATAAATGAAGACCAACTCATTAAGAATTGGTCTGGTTTATCTGTTTTAATTTTAACATAATTTAATTTTTATTTAATTTCAACCTAACATATAACAAAAAAGGCCTGTACATCAGAGGAGATCAGTGCCACTTTAGGAAGATAGCAAGCAAAGCCACAGAATCAAAAATATGGTGCAGTATTGTGGTGATGCAATCTCCTGAAGATACGGTGTCTTAAGAACTTTACATTGACTACATATAGTTCCACGGATGTGCTCCCAGAGGCTAGACCTTAAATACTTCCTTATACTAGAGACTTATTGTGGTTTCATCTTTTACAAATTAATTCAGTATGCTCTGCTGTTAAATAGTCTAGTACTTACCATTGATTTTGATTTGCCTCTGATGTTTTATCAAGCATGCTTAGTCGATCTCTTTCATCTTTAATGTACCACAATTCCCTGGTGGAATTTGATATTCCAAGCCTTTCAAGGAAGCCCAGGTTGAGAATGTCAGATGAGGAAAGCTATAGTTACTTTAAGGATAGGAGTAAAGATGTTAAAGACTTCTTAAAATAAACTATGAATGCAATCTGGCATGAGGATCCCTTGATATGCCCAACCACTATGTGAATTAAATGGATAACTTATTTTGCTTGTATCACTATCTCATTCATAACCCAAATGCATGGAATTTGATGAATAACTGTTTTACCCTGGTCTGCCGAGTCAGAGGGCATTAATTTAGTTTAGCTTAGTTTAGTGACACAGTGCATAAACTGTCCGTGCTGACCAGCGATCCCTACACACTAAAGGGCCTGTCCCATGAGCATGTGACTGCATGCGGCAAGCGCGACCTAACGTTTTCGCTTGCGCCGTACAGCCTCGCGGGGCCGGTCCCACTTCGATCGCCGGAGCCATATGGAGTTGTGCGGAGCTGGTCCCTACATCGCGCGGGGCTCCGGAAAACTGACAGTGTTCAAAAATTCCGCGCAGCAACGGCAACGGTGCACAGTCTCGACGCCGTACGCAGCGTCTTGACGCCGTACGCAGCATCTTGACGGCATACGCCTAGCGCGAACTTCCCGCGGACTTCGCTCGAACTTCACGTCAACTCGTACGGGATCACTCGACCTCCGCGCGGCCCCCGCTTCCGGTTTGGTCACGCTCGCCGCATGCAGTCGCATGCTGGTGGGACATGCCCTGTACGGGGATCACTCGACCTCCGCGCGGCCCCCGCTTCCGGTTTGGTCGCGCTCGCTGCATGCAGTCGCATGCTGGTGGGACAAGCCCTGTACGGGGATCACTTGACCTCCGCGCGGCCCCCGCTTCCGGTTTGGTCGCGCTTGCCGCATGCAGTCGCATGCTCGTGGGACAGGCCCTGTACGGGGATCACTCGACCTCCGCGCGGCCCCCGCTTCCGGTTTGGTCGCGCTTGCCGCATGCAGTCGCATGCTTGTGGGACAGGCCCTGTACGGGGATCACTCGACCTCCGCGCGGCCCCCGCTTCCGGTTTGGTCGCGCTCGCTGCATGCAGTCGCATGCTGGTGGGACAGGCCCTGTACGGGGATCACTCGTCCTCCGCGCGGCCCCCGCTTCCGGTTTGGTCGCGCTCGCTGCATGCAGTCGCATGCTGGTGGGACAGGCCCTGTACGGGGATCACTCGACCTCCGCGCGGCCCCCGCTTCCGGTTTGGTCGCGCTTGCCGCATGCAGTCGCATGCTCGTGGGACAGGCCCTTAACACTGTCCTGCACACACCAGGGACAATTTACACTACAGTATACCAAGCCAATTAACCTACAAACCTGTACGTCTTTGGAGTGTGGGTGGAAACCAGGGCACCCAAGGAAAACTCACGCAGGTCACAGAGAGAACGTACAAACTCCGTACAGACAACTCCCGTAGTCGGGATCGATCCCGGCTCTCTGGCACTGTAAGGCAGTAACTCTACCGCTGTGCCGCCACCATGCCACCCCCCATGTTTATTCACAACATGTAATACCAGAAACAAATGCAGGCCAGACTGCATGGCCATGGTAAACCCGCTATCTTGAAGGAAATTAGTCTGGCGTTCATAATAATCTGGTGCTTCATTGAAGTTGGCAGAATTATCTAAAGGGAGCGGGTGCAAAGGACAATCTACCTGGATCCCTCCATTGTACAAAGGAAGTATATAGTACTTTTCCGGAGCCCCGCACATTGTCGAGACCAGGTCCGCACAACTCCATACGAGGCCGTACGGCTCAAGCGACCACGTTCGGTCGCGCTTGCCGCATGCAGTCGCATGCTCGTGGGAATGGCCCTTAAATCTGCGGCAAATCGAACAACTCAGGAAACATACAATAAAGTATACTCAGGTCTTAGCAATACTTTATTACCCATTTGGTGCTTCATTTTGAAAGAACTGCCTTTAAAAAATTATATCTGGGGTTATGGAGAGAAGGCAGAAAAATGGGGCTGGGAGAGATAGATCAGCCATGATTGAATAATGGAGTAGACATCATGAGCCCCAGTCGCCTCGACGCTGCAGTTGGACTGCTGGACCGCGGGGGAAGAACAAAGGGAAGAGATAAGACCTTTGCCTTCCATCACAGTGAGGAGGTGTTGGAGATTCACTGTGATGGATGTTTGTGTAAACTGTGTTAAGTGTGGGTCTTGGGTTTTTTGTAGTGTCATGCAGGAATGAAATTTCGTTCAAACCTTGTCTGTTTGAATGACAATAAAAGGCATTCTATACTATTCTATTATATTGTATTGATGGGCCGAATGGCCTAATTCTGTTCCTATTACTTAACCATGATTTATTTTTATTAAAAGGCCAATAGAATGACATACAATTACCAGTTATATGGTGATCGTGTGTGGGGAATTAGAGCTATGGCTATTATTTGATAACAGGTTGAATATAATACCTGAAATGCATGTGTATTTACTTAAAAAAGGAAATTAAGGTGAATAAAATTACCTGTCAAAAATGAAAAATTACAAATAATACTACTCAAGTCAAAATTGGCCTCTGACAACAGTTAGCTGAAACAAAAATCAAGAGGAATAGTTAATAAATCAAAATGGGAAAATAGACTGTCAGCTTGACTTTTTTGTTGTTGAGTACATCATTGTTAGATTTGTTAATAAAGTCTGAAAGGAACATACTACTCAAGAACCAACAGTTCAGTGCTGATGTTTCACTGCTGGAGTATTGGAACAGAGTAGGAATAATTTGCTGTCAGACCTGAGAAGACAGTGTATGAAAATAACCTGCAGGTTCTTCATGAAAAATGGAGAGCCATAATTGAGGATGGCACAGAAACCTGAAGAACTCATGAAGAGAAACCCTTTTCATTAATGGATGGAATGCTGCAAGCCTTTTGATGTCACAATGACAACCATTAATCCTCCTCCCCTTTTTAAATTTATAATAAATTAGAATTACGGCCAAAATGTATCTCGGAGATTGTCTCTTATTTGCAACCAATGCCAACCATTTTCTTGAAAAGGAGCATTAACTTTTATCTTTTCATTGCCCCCATCATGCGAAGAATGATTGCCCTTAACTGCGAGGAATTTCCTGAGGGCTCCTCATGCTCCAAAGAGAATTCCACCACTGTTTGGAGAAATCCTTCTAATATATCGGTCGCTTTTCCTGCCAGAGTTACAATGGGAGAACAAAGAAATACCCACCCCAATCTGCCCAATACACCCTCAAAATCAGCCACTGTTCCTTTGACTTGGTGAGCTAAATCCTTGTGTCACATTAAGCTGGAAGAAAAAGCAAGCATCGCTTTTATACACCAGTTAAATTACACTAACATTAAGTGGTGTAGGAAGGAACTGTAGATGTTGGTCTGCACTGAAGAGAGACACAAAATGCAGTAGTAACTCAGCGGGTCAGGCAGCATGTCTGGAGAGAAGTAATGGATAACGTTTCGGGTCGAGATCCATTGCTTCTCTCCAGAGATGCTGCCTGTCCCGCTGAGTTACTCCAGCATTTTGTGTCTATCCACTTAAGTAGTGCAGCTTGGTGTAAAATTCATGAATCCCACTTAAGGTTCAATGTGCAAATGGGCGATTTGTCCACGTGTACTGAGATACAGTGAAAAGCTTTTGTTGCGTGCTAACCAGTCAGCAGAAAGACAATACATGATTACAATCGATCCATTTGCAGTGTATAGATTTAACCATTCTACATATCAGCAGGGCCGGATTTAGATGAAGAGAGGCCCTAAGCTATTTCACTTGTGAGGCCCCCGACAGCACCGACTTGTGAAGCGTTTTAAGGCAGAAACTCTACCACTGCGCCACTGGAATCTCCACGTCCCATCCACTATCTCATCCCGTCCAGATCTTCATTAGTGCTAAGAACTACATTAAACTCTCTTGAACACATCCAGTGAATTGGCCTCCTCGGTGGGGCGGCGAGGTTCGATGGGTCCGGTGAGGCAACGAGGTGAGCAGGCCCCCCTAAATCTCGAGGCCCTAAACTTAAGCTTGTCTAGCTTATACGTAAATCCAGTCCTGCGTATCAGCATCCCCTTTGATCTGTCATTTTCACACCTTACCCTTCCATATCCAGACTACCTCTCTCCTGACTCTCAGTCAGAAGAAGGGTCTCGACCCGAAACGTCACCCATTCCTTCTCTCTGGAGATACTGCCTGTCCCGCTGAGGGACTCCAGCATTTTGTGTCTATCTTCAGAGTAAGCCAGCATCGCAGGTGCTTCCTACACAACATTCTTTATTCCCTGCTTTCTTCCTTGAAGCAATAAAATCCCATTTCAGATTAATGGTCTTGGAGATGGTGGATCTGGTCTAACCTCGTGCAATCTCTGCTGGTGGATTTCCCAGGGTAAAAGGTGACACGGTGGCTCAACGGTAGAGCTGCTGCCTAGCAGCGCCAGAGACCCGGGTTCGATCCTGACCATGGGTGTCTGTGGGGAGTTTGTACGTTCTCCCCGTGACCTGCATGGCTTTTCCCCGGGATCTCGGTTTCCTCCCACACTCCAAAGATGTACAGGTTGGTAGGTTAATTGGCTTCAGTAAAATTGTAAATTGTCTCCAGTGTGTGTAGGACAGTGCTAGTCTGAAAGGAACATATTACTGAAGAACCATGCTGACGTTTCACTGCTGGAGTATTGGAACGGAGTAGGAATAATTTGCTGTCAGACCTGAGAAGACAGTGTATGAAAATAACCTGCAGGTTCTTCATGAAAAATTGAGAGCCATAATTGAGGATGGCACAGAAACCTGAAGAACACGTTGGGCAGAAGGACCTGTTTCCGCGCTGTATCTCTAAACTAAATTAAACTAACCTAAAGATAGACACAAAAAGCTGGAGTAACTCAGCGAGACAGGCAGCATCTCTGGAGAGAAGGAATGGTTGACATTTCGGGTCGAGACCCTTCTTCAGACTTCAAACGAGCTCTAGGCTCACATCAGTTTGAAGAAAGGTCTCGACCCAAGGCATCACCCATTCCTTCTCTCCAGAGATGCTGCCAATCCCGCTGAGTTACTCCAGCAGTTTGTGTCTACCTTCGATTTAAACCAGCATCTGCAGTTCTTTCCTAAACTAAATCAACTGCCTGCAAGCTCAGGTTCCGCCACTGAAATCCATGCAGAAACCAGTGGTGGAGACTGGTGACAGATTCACCACCAAGAATCCATCAACAGGTTCAAGTCTTACAGGTTCCGATCACACAGGGCAAAGTCCAACACGTATTGGCACTGACTCGGATACATACCACCAGTCAACTAATCAACTGGAGCAACTAATCAAATCCGGCCCATCGTATGGGAAAAAGAAAGGAAAGTCACTTTTCCAGCTGATTCGTTTTCCCATTAATAGACAAAAGACAATAGGTGCAGGATTAGGCCGGTCAGCCTATCGAGGCAGCACCGCCATTCACTGTTATCATGGCTGATCATCCCCGATCAGTACCCCGTTCCTGCCTTCTCCCCATATCCCTTGACTCCGCTATCTTTAAGAGCTCTATCTAACTCTCTCTTGAAAGCATCCAGATAATCGGCCGCCGCTGCCTTCTGAGGCAGATAATTCCACAGATCCACAACTTTCTGGGTGAAAAGGTTTTACCTCATCTCCATTCTAAATGGCCTACCCCTTATTTTTTATGGCCCCTGGTCTGGACTCCCCCAACATCGGGAACCGCAGCTATTTACAATATATGTTAATGATTTAGATGAAAGAATTAAAAGTAACATTAGCAAATTTGCAGATGACACAAAGCTGGGTGGCAGTGTGAACTGTGAGGAGGATGCTATGAGGATGCAGGGTGACTTGGACAGGTTGGGCGAGTGGGCAGATGCATGGCAGATGCAGTTTAATGTGGATAAATGTGAGGTTATCCACTTTGGTGACAAGAACATGAAGGCAGATTATTATCGGAATAGTGTCAGGTTAGGAAAAGGGGAAGTACAATGAGACCTGGGTGTCCTTGTACATCAGTCACTGAAGGTAAGCATGCAGGTACAGCAGGCAGTGAAGAAAGCTAATGGCATGTTGGCCTTTATAACAAGAAGAGTTGAGTATAGGAGCAAAGAGGTCACTGCTGCAGTTGTACAGGGCCCTAGTGAGACCACACCTGGAATATTGTGTGCAGTTTTGGTCTCCAAATTTGAGGCAGCGTGGGTTCACGAGGTTAATTCCTGGGATGGAGAGACTGTCATATGTTGAAAGAATGGAGTGACTGGGCTTGTATTCACTGGAATTTAGAAGGATGAGAGGATATCTTATTGAAATATATAAGATTATTAAGGGATTGGGACACGCTAGAGGCAGGAAACATGTTCCCAATGTTGGGAATCGTAAACAAAATGTTGCATTGAACCAGGGCCATAAACAAAACCTGGCTTGTGATTGACTTGACCACTACAAACATAACACTGGCACTGAGTCACACCACAGCAAAAGTACTCGGATTCCACAGCATTTTACACGGTAACTAAAACACAAATTCGCCAGCTGTGGGAATAAACACATAAAACGAGGAAGAGAAATGAAATCACTTACGATATCTACTGGTCCATGAAGTGATAGGAGCAGATTTAGGCCATTCTAGTGTCAATACTGACAATCAGGTTAAGACTATCTTCTACACAAAGTGCTTCGGCAAGTCCCACCCTCATTTTAAATATTGTTTCTTTTTCGTAAGATCATAAGGTATTAAGTGATAGGAGAAGAATTAGGCCATTCGGCCCATCAGAGTCTACTCCGCCATTCAATCATGGCTGATCTATCTTTCCCGCCTAACCCCATTCTCCTGCCTTCTCCCCATAACCCCTGACACCCATACTAATCAAGAATTTATCTGTCTCTGCCTTAAAAATATCCATTAACTTGGCTTCCACAGCCTTATGTGGCAAAGATTCCACAGATTCACCACCCTCTGACCAAAGAAATTCCTCACTATCTCCTTCCTAAAGGAACGTCCTTTAATGCTGAGGCTATGACCTCTAGTCCCAGACTCTCCCACTAGTGGAAACACCCTCTCCACATCCACTCCATCTAAGCCTTTCACTATTCTGTATGTTTCAATGAGCCCCCCTCATTCTTCTAAACTCCAGCGAGTACAGGCCCAGTGCCGACAAACGCTTGTACTGCAGTTTACAAAATGGCAAGTCCAACGGCTCAGCTGTGCTTCCAGTGAGGAGCATTGAAGTCAGGTTTGGCTGTTCAACCAAGTGTGGACGGAATGATAGCCAAGTGGCGTAGATCTGGACCACAGCCGCCGTGTCCGGCTTCAGAAAGCAGAGTCAGAAGCTTTCTAGAACACGGCACGGTGGAGGAGCGGTAGAGCTGCTGCCTTACAGCGCTTGTCGCATCGGAGACCCGGGTTCGATCCCGACTACGTGGGTTTTCTCCGAGACCTTCGGTTTCAAAGACGTACAGGTTCGTAGGTTAATTGGCTTGGTATAAGTGTAAGATGTCCCCAGTGTGTGCGGGGATCGCTGGTCGGCGTGATCTCGGTGGTCCGAAGGGCCTGTATCCGCGCTGCATCTCTAAAACAAACATGTTTGTCCCCTTTGGAACCACTGTGGCGTGCAATGTGTTTAGAAACATGGAACTCCCTGTCCCTTCTGCATGTCATATGGTGATGCAGTTGGGAAGACGGCCTCATCCTGCTTTACGACAGTATAACAGTTTCACAGGCGTTCAGTCGGCCAGCGAGAGTTAAATAACTTCTGTGATGTGTTGCAAATAATCCCAAACTGTACATGCAGCACTGGAATGATTTCATGAAGATTTTATGTACTGTTGCCATGGAAGTTGAATTTAATTCCTATTATTTGCAGTTCCAAACATACCTATAATTTCAGCTCAGAAAATACTTGGTTATGCCTGAACTTATATCTCAAAGCAAGAAAGCCCAAAGCAAAATGAGACATTCTGATTCTAGTCAAATAATAACAGGGCTGTTCCCCAGGGTTCTGTGATTTTCTTTGCTTTATTTAATCCCTGTTTTCATATCTGTCAAAGACCAACAACGTGCACTGTGAACTTATCACTAAATAGGTGCGGCAAGAGGGCATTTGGCCCTTTGAGGGCTGGAAGGGCCAAATGGCCTCCTCCTGCACCTATGTTCTATGTTTAAATGCAGTGCCTCCGCTCCACAGCGCAGTTAGTGCCCAAAGTATCGTCTCGTAATTCCGCAAAAAGGAATATTACACCACCATCTTGTAGCAACAGCCCCGCAAATAAACATTGAGGGCATAAAAGAGCTAACCACATTTTCATTCTCATTAACCACAGCATGGTCTAACATGATTCGCCCGTCTGCAAGCTAAACTGCTGTGCAGCATTTACCAGCAGCTGTTTGATGTAGTTTTATGGCAAGTGATATATGGAGTGGGAGCTTCAGCAGTCGTAAACAGCAACACTGTATCACAGTATGGTTTAGGGATATAATGGCTAGTCTGTTAAAAAAAAAAGGATGGCAATTCTTGCTTGAGGGTAACAGCTCTGACAATTTAGATTTTAAACAGTTTTTCCATCTTGAAAAGAAACGCAATATATACAAATCGCAAAGCGGTAGATGCTTTAAATTAGAGCCGGCTCACTGCTTCAAAAGATCAATTTACGCGGCAATTGTTTTACAATGAAGGAGTAACTTTAATTTGGGGCATTGATAAAATCAAATTCAACCTATAAACAGGCACGTATACGCACTCAGGCTTTTAACTGAATTAGTTGACTGATGTGTAAGAAGGAATTGCAGATGCTGGTTTAAACTGAAGACAGACACAAAATGCTGGAGTTACTCAGTGGGGCAGGCAGCATCTCTGGAGAGAAGGAATAGGTGACATTTCAGGTCGAGAACCTTCTTCAGACTGAAAGTCAGGGGAAAGGGAAGGGAGAAATAGACGGTAATATGGAGAGATATAGAACAAATGAATGAAATATATGAAAAAAACGACGATAACGGTAAACAGGCCCTTGTTAGCTGTTTGCTCGGTGAGAACGGGAACCTGGTGCGATTTGGGTGGGGGAGGGATGGAGAGAGGGGGAATGCAGGGGTTACTTGAAGTTAAAGAAATCAATATTCATACCAGTGGATTGTAAGCTGCCCAAGCAAAATATTAGATGCTCTGACAATGGAGGAGGTCTAGGATAGGTTGACATAGAAACATAGAAACATAGAAAATAGATGCAGGAGTAGGCCATTCGGCCCTTCGAGCCTGCACCACCATTCAATATGATCATGGCTGATCATCCACCTCAGTATCCCGTACCTGCCTTCTCTACATACCCCCTGATCCCTTTAGCCACAAGGGCCACATCTAACTCCCTCTAAAATATAGCCAATGAACTGGCCACAACTACCTTCTGTGGCAGAGAATAGTAAGATTAAACGAGAACTTACCAGTTTGAAGTTTGATCCTTATTTTATGAGGAGGAACGTTGAGGGACTACGTGAAGAACCCGCTTACGACGCATGCGTGTCATTCTTCAAAGCAGCGGTGTGGAATCACAGATAACTATAATGACTAAACATAGTAAGATTAGACAACAGATACCAGTTCAGACTATGATCAAGGGTGGGAGCGGAGGGCACGTAGTCCCTCAACGTTCCTCCTCATAAAATAAGGATCAAACTTCAAACTGGTAAGTTCTCGTTTAATCTTACTATTTTACTTCGGAGTCACGTGAGTGACTACGTGAAGATTTTAAAGCTCTGTGATTTCATGCCGTGGAACGAGTCCATGCATCACATCTGCCTTGATTTTTGGGGAGAGTAGAGTTAACAACATTAGACATCAATACGATATTGAAATCCAACAGTAAAATTATGAACACCAATTATTGCCCCTATTTATGGGTCTATTATATTACAGAACTTAAATTTGTTTCTGTAAATGTTTCAGGTTCAATGACTGGTTTGTTATAAAGTCGTTGGAAAATTCCTCCGTTGGCCATCCTGCTGTCTTGAGGATTTGGTCCATTGGTACGTCCAACTTCATAGCTGCTAATGTAGCTGCAGCCCTGGTGGAGTGAGATTTGAAATGCTAGTTCCCACTCCAGCCTATTTAGGACTTGTTTTAGCCATCCAGAGATGGTCTGGACTGTCACTGTTTTAAATGGCTGTTAGTAGCTGATTAAAGTGACATTCCTCCCCTCTGATGATCTTAGTATACTTCAAGTATGATAGTAAGTGTGTTATAATACAGAGACGACCATCTGTAGGGTAGACCCTGAATTCTGTTTTTTAGGCCTGCTGACCCCTGTCTGTTCTGTATGACTATTCCACTGATGTAAACCATAAATTCCAGATGAATTAATCATGTTGTCCAACCGTGTTTTCTGTGGTGACTGGACCCTTGTGGCGTGACCAGGACCATCAGCATGACTGTTTTCATAGTCAGTTCCCGTAGGAACAGAGCTGTAGCTGGAGACCAGTTTCATCGGACTGGCTGCAAGGCCAAAAATGGGCCCCGACCTCGGGTGTTTCAGAGGAAGAGGACTTAACTTTCTGCTGCCTTTCCCCACAGTGGAAATTTTTGATTCTGCTGTGGGGGGATGTTTGTGTTGAACTCTATAATGTGTTGTGTCCATTTTCTTTCTTTATTTAATTTTAACCTTTTTCTATGGTTTGTATGTAAATTTATTATTTAATTTATGTAAAGCACTTTGGTGTCAATGCAAATGGACTTAAAATGTGCTATATAAATAAAGCTATTATTATTATTATTATTATTATTAACATGGTCAGTACAATGCTCACATCCCATATTTGGGAGTACCTGGTTCTTGGGGGCTAATTTTAAAATGCCCCTCATGAGTTTGTTTACCAGGGTTTGTCCCAACAGAATGCCGCTCTGTACCTTCATTCCAGCATCTGCAGTTCCCTTTTGAACACCTTCAATAGGTATATTGACAGAGCACCTCTGGCGCAGTTGATGGCACTATGACTGAGCCTCTCATCGTAATGGAGGCTTGCCAGGAATTCCAGAACAGACGGGATGTTCATAGATCTGTGGGTGATGATTGTTGTTGTGACAGTACTTCCCATTACTAGATGATACCAAGTACTGATGTTTAGGTGGACTGTCTGTGACCCGCTGAAATAATTCCGCATTCGGTCCGTCAGTCCCAGGTGTAGAAGAGGCGCTTCCAACTCTAAATAAATAGGTTAATATATAATAGTGACGGGTAACTCCCCTTGTTGCGGGAAGACCCAGTAAGTTAGGTCTATGATGGATGGTGATGTATGGTTCTGACCCATGTTGATATCACCAGTACCTCTGGTTGCGTAGGGCAATCAGGTATTATCAAAATTCGAGACGTGAAGTCTATAGTTTCTTCCTAAATAACCGACTGATGAGGCAAAAGGGAGGGGTGCATAAATGATCCCCCAATCAGCAAAGATACATCTGAACCACTGCCCCAGGTTCTGGCTCCCAAGAACATAATTTGATAACTGGTAAGAGCATGGATGTGAATAGGTCGTTATTTGGTGTTCCATACCAGCTGTTCCAGCAATACATATTTTATCCAACATCCATACAGAGTTTTTAGACTTAGCGTGACCTGTTGTCTGCCACTAAATTCAGTTTTCCTGGTAGTTGGAAGCTGATATCCAATCTCTATCTGGATACGCTATTAATCCAGATTAATAGAGACAGTGACTCTAAGACTATTGCCTGCATCACAGAGTGGAGGTACCCGGTGAACTCACCGCGGCGGATGCCAGCCCGTGTCCATTGTGTGCTGCTAGTATTACATGTATGGTTGCAGGCAACAACATCTCGTTCAGACCGAAAGGTCTGATTGACAAGAAGGATTCAATTCAATTCAATTCACAAATATTGTTGGCCAGATAGTCACATGGTGTCGATATGTTTCTACCCATATGGTTGACATATGCTACCCCGGTGGTGTTGTCAATTTGTAGATTAACATACTGGTGATATAACCCAAAACAATTTGACTTAAAGCCATGACTAGCTCTCACTTCCCCAGGTATATATGCCCAACGTTAGTAGTGATGCCTCCTGAGCATTCCATCTCCCCCACAGCTGGAGATGGAATTAGTAGCATCCCAATCCAAGGCCCATCAGTATGTGGTTCCATAGACGGGTAACTGTGTTTGGTTGTTTCATACGTCTGTCAGAATGACCCCCACATAATTTCTTGAGTGACGCGTGTAGCGCTCTGTACTATGATTATGTAAAGGTCCGATATCATGTGGCTGTCACACAGCCCCTAATGCCAATTATTCTACTACCAGTCTGATGGCTGGTTTAGTTCCCTGGAAGCCTCCATAAAGGCTGTACCCTTTCTTACGGCAAATTTACTGCCATGTGAAGTGTGTTAACGGTGGATCGCAGACGATCTGTTGTGTTAAATACATCTGTGGGCACCTTCAATGAGTCCTATATAGCAAGCGTATTTTAATACCATGCTTGCCATGTAGTACCCTAGGATCAATCCCTTAGTTGCACCAAAGGTTCCCATTTGTAATGAATATAAAGTACGAAGTATTCAAATTAGTCAATCTAAGATGAAGTGGCAACTACCTCTAAATTAAGAGAAGGATATTTAGGACACGAATCCCTGTGATTCGTGTGGATGTCCTCCATAAGTCCTATAATATATGGGCACTGTAGTTCAGTATGCGCTTTAGTTGTTTCTTTCCCTGTAAGCATGAACATTCTGTTCGGTACATGCTGAACTGGAGGGTAATGGAATGAAGAATTCTAAGGTATACCCCTGTACTTCTGAATTTTAAGTGTCGGTAGAATAATTCTATGCATACAGATAGATCTGTTATCCACTACCAACCTCCCTGGTTCCTATTAGTAGGTTAGTTACTATTTCGGCATCCTCCGTGGTCGTTGAGGTGCCGGTGTCTGATGAGGGTAGCACATTTCTCAGGAAGTAGTTTTTAAGACGTTCCTTAATGTGTCCCAGAGTTCCCTCGATGTGAAGATCTTTCCCTGTTAAGATAATATGCCTCCAAATTTTAATATTGGAGGTTGGGAGGTTCCAGGTTTTCATCTGTTAGGACTTAGAACATTCTTTCGTTTCAATTCCCTGCCCTACCATGTTTAGGTTGATACTGGGAACATTCAGGTTTTGCAGTTCCCTGATGGTAAGTGTTTTCCCATAGGGTTTCCGCACCCTAAGTGTACTAGGGGTATGTTCTGCTCCCCTGTTCAAGTGGAGCCCAAACTTGACCCCCTATACTCCCCTCTGATGAGGGAGAACACTGTGCAGCCCTACAAGAGGTACTGCTGTAGGACTTACTAGCTGCCCCTCTGTGACTAGTCTCCATCTCATGGAGCTGCCACTTACATGCTCCAACAGCCGCTCCAGCTGGTCCCGATGCTCTCGGGCACCCTAACCGGCTCCAATGCACATGATCACTGGCCATCGCGGCTGCTCCTGAAGCCGTTACTCCTGAGGCTGCTCCTGCTGCAGTTCCTGCAGCCACTCCATCCGGCTCCAATGCTCACGGGCAATGGCCGTCACGGCTGCTCCTGAAGCTGCTCCTGTTCCAGCTCCTGCAGCCAGCCCAGGATTGAATCTCGGTGTTCCCCTCTGATGAGTGAGAAACTCTGTACCGCCCCACAAGGAGTACTGCTGTGGGGCTTATTAGTTGCCCACTGTGGCTTTGCCACTTTGGAGTATTTCCACTCTGCAGCCCCACAAGGGGTACTGCTCCTGCAGCCGGTCCAACCGGCTCCAATGCTCTCGGGCACTGGCCGCTCCCGGCTGCTCTTTTCCTGCATGCTGCAGCCGCTACAACCGACCTCGGTGCTCACGGGCACCGGCCGCTCACGGCTGCTTGTCATGCTGCAGCCGCTCCAACCGACCCCGGTGCTCACGGGCACTGGTCGCTCGCGGCTGCTTAATTTCTCCTGCAGCCGGTCCAACCGGCTCCAATGCTCTCGGGCACTGGCCGCTCCCGGCTGCTCTTTATCCTGCATGCTGCAGCCGCTACAACCGACCCCGGTGCTCACGGGCACCGGCCGTCACGGCTGCTGGTCATGCTGCACCTGCTCCAACCGACCCCGGTGCTCACGGGCACTGGTCGCTCGCGGCTGCTTGCCATCTCCTCCAGCCGCTCAAACCGACCCCCATTGCACACGGGCACTGGTCGCTCGCGGCTGCTCCTCTCCCGACCGGCCGGGGCCGGCCCGGGAGCGAAGTCGGGAGCGAAATCGGGCACAGCTGTTCCCATTACGGGAGATCAGCGTGCCGTTTGCTGCTGCTGCTGCCGGCTGCCCGCAATTTTGCAGGTTCTCCCCCGCCAGCATTCTCGCTCCTTCCAGCGCCTCGGACCCATGTATAGGTCCGTGGGGCTGTAGTCCGAGTCGTCGGAAATGACTGCTCCAGACATGCTCCACCGCTGTCGGCGTGCTCCTGGAGCTGAAGTCGGCTCCGGCTCCCGTTTTAAGGGAGATAGCAGTGCCCCGGCCGTTGCTGGCTGCCTGCAGTTCTGCAGACTCTCCCCAGCCAGTTCTCATCAGCCTTCTGTAGAAAGAAAAAAGGTAAGTAAAAGAAACGACGTTCCCTCACCTTACTGTTGCAGGTTCAACCCCTGCCGTTTGGGAGGAACGTCCTTCCTCCAGCAATGACGAGTTCGAATGCGTGTAGCGTAATGACACGCATGCGTCGTAAGCGGGTTCTTCACGTAGTCACTCACGTGACTCCGAAGTAAAATTCCACAGATTCACCACTCTCTGTGTGAAAAATGTTTTTCTCATCTCGGTCCTAAAAGACTTCCCCCTTATCCTTAAACTGTGACCCCTAGTTCTGGACTTCCTCAACATCGGGAACCATCTTCCTGCATCTAGCCTGTCCAACCCCTTAAGAATGTTGTACGTTTCTATAAGATCCCCCCTCAATCTTCTGTATTCTAGCGAGTACAAGCCGAGTCTATCCAGTCTTTCTTCATATGAAAGTCCTGACATCCCAGGACTGATGTGATGGAGCCAAATATTGGTTGAAAACTAAATGCCCTGTTAAATGTTATGAATGGGCAAATTTGAATCTTCTTGTGTTCTTATGTGGTGAAATTCTAGTCCCGGAAGAGATATCAGGGTAATGTTAATAGCGGGCAAATGAGCCCTATTGAAGTAGGGCAGCTACCGGTTATACAATTTCTGCTTTCATGTCCACTCTCTGCACTATGTTGCCCATTGGATTGTTCCGCCATTGTTCCATTGACGTCAGTGATGATATGCTATGACCCATTTTCCACTACCCACTACCATCCCTCTCATCTCCATGAGGATTAGCTAATGTGGAGGCATTCAAGAGGCTTTAGATTTGCCACATGGATATGCCGGATTTGGAGGGTTATGGATCACATGCAGACAGAGATTAGTTTAACTTGGCACCATGCTCAACATGGACATTGTGGGTCCAAGGGCCTGTTCCTGTGCTGCACTATTCTGTAACAGCTTTATGAAGAGATCAGGTCGGGAGATACTTTTTTTCCCCCAACTCTTCACTTTATTCCACCAGCTTCAGTTCTCAGTTGCGTAGAGAAGAATGTGATTGGACTGCATTCCACTTCTAGCTATAGGGATAATGAGGGCCAAACATTCACTTTGTTCACTTACAGATGGACAAATTGGGCGGCACAGTGGCACAGCAGTAGAGTTACTGCCTTACAACGCCAGAGCCCTGGGTCCTGGGTTCGATCCCGACTACGGGCACTTGTCTGTGCGTTCCCCCCGTGACCCGCGTGGTTTTTCTTCCGAGATGTCCGGTTTCCTCCCACACTCCAAAGATGTACAGGTGTGTAGGTTGATTGTCTGCATTCATGTAAAAACTGTCCCTTGAGTGTGTGGACAGTGTTAATGAGCAGGGATCGCTATGTCGGTGCGGACTCAGTTGGCCGAAAAGCCTGTTTCCACATTGTATCTCTAAACTAAACTAAACTAAACTAAACTAGTCTGTAGAAGGGTCTCGACCCGAAATGTCACCCATTCCTTCGCTCCAGAGAAGCTGCCGGTCCTGCTAATTTACTCCAGCATTTTCAATCTAAACCAAACCAAATATGTCTCCTTCCAGCAGGTCATGCAGGGACCTGGCTGCTCTCATGATCATGGCACCTCTGTCTAAAGCACCTGCACCTCCTCCCATGAGCTGGAAGCAGCGTTGATGACCAAGGAATAGAGTTCAGCAGCACAATGACAAATAGGTATAGTTGGCATCTAGTTCTACTGATTAATCTACTGGGGAGATTGTGTTTGTTTTGTATAACTGCCAATTGGTGCAACACAACTCAGCCTTCTTTAACTCTTGTCTTAACTCTTAATTTTTAACTCTGGTTACTCCAGCTTTTTGCGTCTTTCTTCGAGACGAATGGAGGTGCCGGCCACAGAGGGCAAACCCCGCAGATCCCGGGGCAGGTAGGGAGGTAACAGACACAATATTCATGGACAGCTCCGAACCCTCCTACAGTATGTGGAAGAAACAAATCGAAGGAACAACCATCCTAAATACTCAATGTGTAGGAAAGAACTGCAGATGCTGGTTTAAATTGAAGACAGACACAAAATGCAGGAGTAACTCAGCGGGACAGGCAGCATCTCTGGAGAGGAGGAATGGGTGAAGTTTCTGAAGAAGGGTCTCGACCCGAAACGTCACCCAATCCTTCTCTCCAGAGATGCTGCCTGTCCTGCTGAATTACTCCTGCATTTTGTGTTCATCTTAAATACTTTGCGGTCATTTTTAGTAAACTCATAGCAAAATCCCTCGCAAATTGCTCTTGGGCAGAATGGAACGAGATGCCTTGGTCATCACCAGATTGTGGCACCGAGCTGTGGTAGTCTATTTTGGTTGACGGTCTCTCATTGTGAATGGCCTGGTGCTTTACAGCCTCCTCTACAAACTAATGCCCCTGTCCCACTTAGGAAACCTGAACGGAAACCTCTGGAGACTTTGCGCCCCACCCAAGGTTTCCGTGCAGTTCCCGGAGTTTGCAGGTGGTTGCCGAAGGTTGCAGGTAGTGGAAGCAGGTAGGGAGACTGACAAAAACCTCCGGGAACCTCCGGGAACTGCACGGAAACCTTGGGTGGGGCGCAAAGTCTCCAGAGGTTTCCGTTCAGGTTTCCTAAGTGGGACAGGGGGCATAAGGGTGTGAGCAGTAGGCCTCAGCTTCCCCCCTGCTCAACTCCAAATCAAATACCAAATCTTGGCCTCACGTTTGCTTTATTGAAAGCTTAAACGCTAACTGTGTTTCCAATTTGAGAGAGTATTGTGTGAACCTCAAGGCAGAGGCTGCTTTAAATCAGGTAGACACATTGCCCTACATTCTCGGCTTTATGGAGAAGTATTTTTAACCAGAGGCGGAGGGTAAAACAGCTTTACGCTGGGACATTGATAAAACAATTTATATAGACAACAACAAATTTTATGGGGAACGTCAATGCAAGTTGCAGGGTAACTGTTTGTCTGAGTGTCTTGATCAGACCTTATCGGAGGAAGATAATTTGTGTGCCTTACCTCCTTCTGGTGAAGTGATTTCTTCTTAGAATTCTGGAAAGAACTCCTAGGGAGAAGATTACTGATTACTGCCATCGTTATCCTGGTCTTTGTGGACATCAACAACACCCACTGATGTCAATAATGGCATGGCGAGCCTATCAAATAAGTCAAAGGGATAAGGCGTTGTGCTGGTGCTGCAGTGAAATACGTGTCTTATTTAAACTCATGGAGTGGGTTGAGTGCATGATCAATTGTTGAACTCAGCAAGTTCCACTCCACAATCAATCACAGCCCCACTCACTGAAAACAAACCACGTCATCCCACAATGTCAGCACAATATTGTGGGACCTCATTTTCTCCTCCAGTAGAAGCAGGTACATATTCAAGGACATGAACATGCAGTGACTTATGCAAATGGCAGGCTATCACTATGGAGAATTCAGTACTGAAATTAGTCCCGCACACAATTTGATCACAATGACAGATACTTGTGGCAGTCGCACACGAGAAGGAGATTACCAGAGAGTCTGTTCCCAACTAAACACACTCGTGATTCCAAAGTCTCTGCCGGGGGATGAGATCCTGCATCACTGTAATGACTCATTGGTCAAAATAAAAGGTGTGGCAAAATGTGATAATATTTACAAAATATAAGGAATAAAAGTCATCCACAAACTTACACAAACTTAGACACACACACACACACACACACACACACACACACACACACACACACACACACACACACACACACACACACACACGTATACATATATATAAATATATCTATTTATGCATAATATATATAAAAATATATATATATAAAACCTGTATATATAAAGCTTTTATATATATACATATATTCATATATATACATATATACAGACATACACATATACACATACACTAAGTGGGACTTGTTGGGTCCCAGTCACACGGGAAGCCTGGTCCCCCAATGCAACCCATTCCCTATGCAATATTCCACCATGGTGAGGGAGAGGGGTGGTGAGGGGGAGGGGGGTGCTGTTGGGAAGAGGGGGTGGTGTGGGGGAGGGAGGGGGATGGTGGGGGAGAAGCGGTGGTGTGGGGGAGAGGGGGTGGAGTGGGGGAGGGAGGAGTGTGGGGGAGGGAGGGGTGTGGGGGGGTTGCGGGGAAGTGGGTGTGGGGGAGGGGGGTGTGGGGGAGTGTGTGGGGGGTGTGTGGGGGAGGGGGTATGGGGGTCGGATGGGGGTGTGGGGGAGGGAGGGGGTGTGGGGGGGAGGGGTGGTGTAGGGGGTGGGGGTGGGGTGGTGTGGGGGAGTGGGGGGAAGGTGGGAAGGGGGGAAGGGGGAGGAAAGGAGGAGGGCTAAAGGGGGGTGGGTGCGTGGGTGGGAGGGGGTGTGTGTGGGGAGGAGGGGGAGGGGGAGGGGGAAGGGGGGAAGTGGGTAGTGTGTGGGGAGGAAGGGGAGGGGGGAAGGGAGGAGGGGGGAATGGGGA